>NC_090266.1:1044300501-1044926612 GCF_040414725.1 Anabrus simplex
GATGATAACACGCCCCCACATCGCTCCCACGTCGCCCGGGAATGGTTCCAGGAACATACAGTGGAGGTCCAACGACTGCCATGGCCACCCAGGAGCCCCGATATGAACCCTATCGAGCATAGCTGGGATGTCCTGGAACGCAGGCCCCGTGCCATGGATCCTGCACCCACGAACAGACCAGCATTGGCGGCCGCTCTGCAAACGACTTGGTGTCAGCTGCGTCCAGAGGACTACCAGGGACTTGTCGACTCACTTCCACGGCGTCTCACTGCAGTTCGCAGGGCCAGAGGAGGCCCCACACGCTATTAGGTGACTATCCCAAGACATTTGTTAAGTCAGTGTATATTTACCACTAAAAATAATGTCTTACAAGATACTCTCTAATTCAATTCCATACATTATTTAAACAAATTCATTAACTTCCATTTAATCACTAATACATAAACATACATTATAACATGAAGCTACATAACCCCCCTCTCTTCAATGGCCAGAAGCATTATACACAAAACTACTCTCACTCTCCTACATTTCTTCCCCCCTCTTCATGGAACAGAGTTCATTGCCCACATAAATTTTTCACTCAACCCTCCAATTAGCTACTCGGCAATCTCACGACCACATACTGGAAGCAGTTGTTGAAGGCGACAGATTATTCATTAGCAGCTTAGATAAATACAGAAATATTTCTGTAAATGGATAAGGTGGCCGTTGAAGACTACTGCGAACATTATTTGTTATTACGTGGTTATAATATCACCAACCCTCAAATACTGACAAGTTTACGTAACGTAAGAGCATTGTACATATATACGCATAATTTAAAGCGATTTGACAGAATCTGAGGATGTTCTTTTAAACGAAACCTGTCATTCTTTGTTTAATAGCGAGTATATTTAAGAGATATACAATAGTTTTCTATATATTATACTTAGTGTTTTCAACAGACCGAAAATCTTTAAAGTTACGTTAACTAATTCGACACAGAAAAATATGGCCCTCTTCTTAAACATCCAAGATCAAGCAATTGGTACACGGAACTATCTGAGATTAATCATGAATGATCCAAGAGTTGTTATATACAACTGCCACAGCTGTTCCAGAACTACAGAGAGCATACAGCACATCATCTCTGGCTGCCCTCACTTGGCCAACACTGACGATAAGCACCGACATGATCAGGTAGCTAAAATCATTCACCAAAACTTTCTGTAAAATGTGGATTCCTTCAGTCATCAACTGCATATTGGAAATACACACATCTACCCGTTCTCGAAAACTACTACTACTAAAACGTTTTCATTCCTTCCCTGAAGGGGGAGGCGGGCCTCGTAGACGGCGACGCCGTCTCTCAGGCCGGGAGATTCGTTACGGTGAAGAAGATGCACGGAGAAGTTGAGGGGGTTGGCGGCCGTGGCCTATACTAGGAACTGTTCCGGCAATCGCCTTAGTGCAGGAGAATGGAAAACCACGGAAAACCGTTTTCAGGACAGCCGACGGTTGAGGCCAGCCGTGAGGTCCAGCCCTGTCCCGTCTCCCGAATGCAGAGGCGTAGAGCCACGGTAGAGCCGTGGCCACCCCTCCACTGCTCGGTTGGCCGGTCGGAGTGCAGAGCTATTGGACCACGGACCAGCCGTTGCCACTTATGGGCCGAGACCCACTCTGCATTTACCGACCGTTCTCGAAAACACTTCAAACTAGATTCTACAGGTCCGCGACGTCGTAACCGATGTAACGCTCAACAACAACAGGTCAGATATTATTCTAATTGATAAAGCAAAAAGATCCGCATCCCTTGTAGAAATTGCTTGTCTAAACACCTCCAATCTGCAAACAGCTATAGCTACAAAGATATCAAAGTACACAGAACTGGCAATTAGAACTACAACGACTGTGGAAACTGAAATCAGTCATCACAGTTCAAATAGTGATATCTACTGGTGTCATTCCGAAAAGCTTGCATAGCTCTGTGGCCGCATTAAAGATACATCACCACACGCACGTTGAACTAGAGAAAGCCATCCTCCTGAGCACCTGAGAAAGTTTCTAGGAACGACTTTCCCTCTGCGTTAACTAAACATCATAGAGATCAAGGCCCCACTTGCGGTGATACTGAAGGACAGATTCTCAAAAAGGGTAAATGAAAAGAGTGTTTAATGACATCATTTGAGTACATTTGTTGTATATATACTACGGATGTTGCAAATATGTGTAGATATCTCTGAAATGAAAAACCACTGCCTGTTTCCAGTCATTCGACCGGGTCAGGAATGGAATGAATGAAGCCTCCATCTAGTGGCGAGGATAGGAATTGTGCCGGCTGCCGAAGCCTGTCGCACTCCTCTGGGGCAATGATTTATGAATGACAGATGAAATGTTATTGGAGAGTGTTGCTGGAATGAAATATGACAGGGAAAAACCGGACTCCTGAAGAAAAACCTGCCCCCTGTCACATGGAGTGACCAGGATTTGAACCATGGAACCCAGCGGTGAGAGGCCGGCGCGCTGCCGCCTGAGCCACGGAGGCTTGTAGATATCTCTATAGTTTCATAATTAAGAGGCGGACTCCTTGGTTAGGTGGAGTCAGCCCCACAGATGCCGAGCCTTCCTTTTTATAATAATAATAATAATAATAATAATAATAATAATAATAATAATAATAATAATAATAATAATAATAATAATAATAATAATAATTGTTACGGAGTTATCCGTGGAAGTCAGAGGTGAAAGAAGGTGCGGGCTGGAATGGGTCTAACTACAAGTTCGAAAGATGAATTAAAATTTCAACAAGGTTATATTTTCAAAACTTAACAATGGTGACATAGAATTTTGAGCGTACAACAAATAACAACAAGTGAAATCAGGTACACAACCAAGAGAAAAATATAAACAGTTTCCACTAGGGGGAAATAACAAAGAAAATCAGGTACAATGCCGCTTTACAAGAAGGCACCAGTTAAGTGGTCTTTACAAATACTGGGCTACGGGCCCAAATTCATCATTCCTTGAGCTCTCAGCTCACAATCACAAAACACCAAAGGGCAGAAAACCCTTAATTACATGGAGCATTAGCTCCCAACCTTACATTTCAAGTCTCTCTAAGGCACTTTTACCACAACTCCATAAAGAGCTGACCCGCTCTCGATCTTTCAAGCCTATAAAGGCAATAACAAACTTTTACACAAACTGCCATCAAGGCATAATAAAGAAACAGGGGTATCTCGTACCCAATCTACTGGGCCTTAGTGTGCAAAACCAGGTTAATTTAAATGGCCCAAAACAAAAGGATGGAGGCGTGAATTTGCACTCCTAAATCTACATTTTAAAACCTAAGTGGCGCTAGGCCGATACACAGGGGCTAATCCCAAGCTAGGGAGGTGACTCGTATGAGAAAACTTTAATACATTAAGGAAGAGAAGATGGTTATGAAAACGTAGTCACCTCAATTTCAAATATGAAGGGGAGCTCGAGAGGGTAAAGCACTCTCTATCTCCGCTTTACAGTAAAAGAGATTTGTAGTTTTTACATAGACTGAAAAGGAATTTACATTTTAAAGAGATGGGTTACATATCAAAGGTTTCGAACCCTCCCCGAGAGTTAGACTGTTGAGCTAGCAAGGAATAAAGATGTTAAAAGCCCATTACCTTGTTGAAGAACTGCTGTCTGAAGAACGAGGCGCTTCCCGCCCCCTGCTACATATTCACACACTGAGTTACATGTTATACGAGTGGCCCGGAGACAAGAAAATCAGCATTTTTTATACCCTCGTGGAAAATTCGAAACCTTTCAAGAACGAGTAGACACACCCCCTCAATTTTTATTGGTTGACTAATAATTACACATGGAAATTCGAAGAAGAAAGCAATGATTGGAGGAAAATTCATTACAGAAATTACTGATTGGCTTAATTCAAAATAGGCGGAAGGAAAGGATAAATATTGCCAACCCACAAACAACAGAACAAAATTTAGTAAAGACAAAACTTATGAATACAAAATTTCTTCAAGAGAGTTCATTGCATTGCACCAGAGTGTATTACCATAGTTTTTGGTAGAGACATCTGTTAGAGAATGTCCACATTTCTTGATGAATAAAAAAACAAAAGCAAATCAAAAACACCCAGTGACATCTTCTGATAACCAGTAGAGTTAGTTCAGTTTTTAAAGTTCCGAGCTTCTCCTGTAGAGGAGTTTCAATTGGCGCAAGATTTGAACTTGCGTCGTAGAGGTGTACCGCCCGGTACAGACCTCCCCCCCCCCAAAAGTCCTTCCAAGGGGTGACACAGAAGAAATTTTTTTTTTCCAAAGCGAAGTCCAAGTTTGTTGTTGATTAGTTGAAGAAGAATTTCGAAGAGAAAAATACAACTTTCTAGTAGTCGGAGGTCTCTTAAGTTGTTTGATATAGATGGGTGCGACTAGATTAAGTCCAGTTTTAGAATTTCTTTGTAGTAGTAGAATTGCGAAACAGAAACATTAATTCATGGAAGTAATATTTTTCTAAGTCCACCAAAGGTTGATTGAAGCAAAAAATTATTAATTGCAGAAATGGAGTGTCCATGTGGCAGAAGAAGTACATTAGCTGTCAATTAATTTTGACGGCAAAACCAGTCGCCGCTGCCAAAGTTCTGTCGAGGTCGCCCGGACCCCCCACATACCCTGAGATACACCTCTCCCGCTACTATGAGAGGGGTAGTCATGGTGAAGCACGCCGCCGATGCGAAGTTTGTTTACAGTCCTCGAGTAGCTTGCGGGTGGTGCGCCGCACATCAGCCTTGGCCGGAAGGAGGGCTCCGGCTCGCCGTACACTGGTTGACGTCACTGGAGTGGAGTGGGCCCGTATCCCACCTCAGTGGCGGTACGGCGCCGCACGGCTGCGGGGGCACTGAAACAGTAAGATCTCGGAGGCAGAATTTTTGTTGGAATATAATGTTTTAGGGTACTGTCTTGGAGGTGAGGTTGAGGGGCCAGCGGCGTGGAAACTTTTTATTTTACTTTTATCGGCACTGGTGTGGTTTAGCAGGAGACGGGAGCGTGGTAATGGCGAATTGACAGGACAGCAGAGTAAATATCGGGAAGGTTTTACAATATTTATACGAAGCAGATAAAAAAAACAAACAAATGTAAAAATATAAGGGGCAGAAGGCCTAATTTTTAGAGAAAAATATAACCTTTGGGGTTCTTACAAGATGTTAAAGATCCAATGAGCAAGTACTTTGCACAGGCTTCACCTGAGACAGGTGAACCCTAAAGATTCTCTCGGTGGCTGGATTGCTCACTAACAATGTGACCGGCGTAAGAAAATCTAAAATAATGCACGGCCCATGAAATCTGGCGGCAATCTTGCCCATGGGAACAAAATTCTTGACCATAACTTGGTCTCCTACTTTTAAATTGGAGGGCCTCCGTCCACGATCATATCTTTCCCTAACCTTTTCATGAGAAATTTTAAGATTGGCCTTAGCCTCCTTCCAAAGATCTTTAATATTATCTGGATCTATTGTCTCAGGTAGAATATCACTAAGAGACCAAAGGTTAGAGAGCGGCGTGTTGGGAACAAACTTAAACATCAAAGAAGCTGGAGTAAACTTATGGGATTCATGAACCGCCGAATTCAAAGCGACAGCTAACCAATGCAGGGACGTGTTCCACGTAGAATGATCTTCATGATGATAGGCAATAAGAGCCGACCTCAGATTACGATTGACCCGTTCAGCCAGGGATGGTTGAGGATAGAATGCAGAAGTTGTTACATGAGAGATGGACAGATCAAAACAGAATTTACGGAAGAGATTGGAAGTGAAGGCTTTAGCATTATCAGAAACAATATATTGACACGGACCAAAAGAAGCGAAGATGGAATTTAAACAAGAAATGGTGGACTGAGCGGTAGCCAGCTTAGTCGGAAATAACCATGAGCATCTAGTGAAGCCATCTACACACACAAGGATGAACTTGTTGGCATTCCCCTTTGACAGGGGGAAGGGTCCTACGTAGTCGATGTAAAGACGTTCCATGGGCGCGACGCTTGGTGAGAAGACAATAGGCCCAGCTTAGTGGACATGGTGGGTTTACTAAGCCAACAAGATTTACAAGCTTTTACCAACTCCCGGATTTCACCGTCCATACCTTTCCAAATGAACATTTCTCTGATCTTTTCTCGAGTTTTGAAGATGCCTAAATGCCCCCCTCATGGGGTCTTATGATAGTACTTGAAGATCATAGGCACAAGAACAGCTGGAACCACAACTTTCATCTTTTGATCATGCCTCGACGGGCAACATAAAACACCATTCCTCAATACATAAGATACGACATGTTCCCCAGAAGAGAGGGTTTCCATGGTAGGGGCCAGCGTCGGATCTTCACGTTGATATTTTTCAAGATCCCTAAACAACATGGGATCATCCGTTAGAATGGCATTAACCTCAGGTAATATGGACTCGGGAGGTGAAGAACTATCAACCTGTTCAGGGGTCTCTACATCATTAGAAAACATACGGCTTAGTCCGTCAGCAACCACGTTTTCAGTTCCTCTTATATGCCTAACATCGAATTGGAAGGCAGAAATTCTGATGGCCCAGCGGGCTATGCGACCAGTGCGACGTGGCCTACCTAAGACCCAACTTAAGGCTTGGTTATCAGTCTCCAAGTCGAACTTGACATGTTCCAGATAGAGTCGGAACTTTTCTAGAGCAAATAAGACTGCTAAACCTTCAAGTTCATAGATGGAATACTTGGCTTCTTGAGCCGAAAGAGTCCTAGATTCACAGGCGATGGGTCGCCTCCCTAGTTCAGTCTCTTGAAGAAGGACTGCAGCCACTGCCGACGACGACGCGTCGGTTTGGACGATTAATTTCTTAGAGAAATCGGGCATAGCGAGGACAGGGGCATTACAAAGGGCTAATTTGAGGTCTTCGAAAGCGGCTTGTTGAGAAGGCCCCCACTCAAAAATTTGATGCCTTTCCTACGAAGAAGGTTCAAGGGCGCCGCTCTATTAGCGAAGTTAGGAATAAATTTCCTGAAGAAATTCACCATCCCGATGAATCGGGCAATACCTTTAATGTCCTAGTGAGGTTTGAAATCACGGATGGCCTGTGTTGTAGAATGATCTACAGCGACACCATCGGGCGACACAATGTGCCCTAGAAATGACATGGAAGGTTTAGCGAAAGCAACTTTGGACAGCTTAACTGTTAACCCTGCCTTACGAAGGCGACTCAGGACCTCTTTCAGATGATCTGGATGTTCTTCAAAGGTCTCCGAAAATACGACGACATCAAGATAATGGTATAGATACTCAAATTTGATGTCGGAGAAGACCCTGTCTAGCAGTCTCGTAAGCACAGCTGCTCCCGTGGGGAGCCCGAAAGGCACGCGGTTGTATTCATACAAGTTCCAATCAGTGGCAAACGCTGTAAGATGTTTAGATTCTTCCGCCAGAGGGACCTGGTTATAAGCCTGATTGAGGTCAAAGATGGTGAAGAATTTAGCCTTTCGAAACCATGAAAAAGAAGAGTGAAGGTCTGGAAGGGGCACAGATTGTAACACCACCTTCCGATTGAGAGCCCTATAATCAATCACAGGCCTGAAGCCACCTTGGGGTTTCGGGACTAGAAAGATAGGCGACCGGGCGAGTTGGCCGTGCGCGTAGAGGCGCGCGGCTGTGAGCTTGCATCCGGGAGATAGTAGGTTCGAATCCCACTATCGGCAGCCCTGAAAATGGTTTTCCGTGGTTTCCCATTTTCACACCAGGCAAATGCTGGGCTGTACCTTAATTAAGGCCACGGCCGCTTCCTTCCAACTCCTAGGCCTTTCCTGTCCCATCGTCGCCATATGACCTATCTGTGTCGGTGCGACGTAAAGCCCATAGCAAAAAAAAAAAGATAGGCGAAGAGTATGCCGACTTAGAGGGGCGAATAGTACCATCTTTTAGCATCTGATCTATGATTTCCTTCAACGCCTTCATTTTAGGTGGAGATAGCCTATAAGGTGGAAAACGGACTGGAATCGAATCCGTAACCTCGATCTTGTATTCGATAAGGTCAGTAACGCCAAGGGTATCAGAGAAAACTTCTGGGAACGACTGACACAACTTGCGAATACTCTCAGCCTGGTCCTCAGGTAGATGTCTAAGATCTAACAACATCTCATCCTGGGTAGGCGAAACAGATGAACATGATACAGAACTACATGTTAACAGGGGGATTTTGAAACTACTAGCAATCTTGAAAGTGCACGACTTGCTCAGAAGGTCGAGCACTAGACCAGTGTGAGACATGAAGTCTGCTCCCAATATAATGGGGCAAGACAAGTGCTTAGCCACCAACAGTTTTATTTTCCAAGTGAATTTCAAAATGCGAATTTTGGCATACAGAGAACCTAAAATTTCTAATGGAGATGAGTTAGCCGAAACATATTGAACCGAAGACGAACAAAAATCAGGAAGTCTACAAACAGATTTTAATTTGGAATACCTTTCAGCCGAAATAATGGAACAAACACTGCCTGAATCTAAAAGAGCAGTTACGGGCTCATTATTCAATTCAATTTTGAGAAATGGGACCGGTGCGGTAGTATCCGCCGCAATCCTAAGACATTCTTTGGGACCCTCGAAAGATAAATTAGAGGACTGAGTTTTCCCTGAGATTTCGGCAGGTTTACTTGGGGCTGAGCCTCGGAAAGAAGAGTTATTCGACTCAGCCGAAGCCACTAGTCATTTTTGATTGTTGGAGGAAGTTGCACCCGAAGTTGAGCAGGAGGGAGTGCTATTCGAATTCGGGCAATTTTTGGCAATATGCGAGAAAACGCCGCATTTAAAACAGCCTTGAGGTGACCCTGCTCCAATCCTTGTCCCGCTATATTTAGTTAATGGACACTTGTTCCGAAGATGGTCAGGCGACCCGCAAGCGTAACATTTACGGGGTGTGACGGGTCGGCGAGGTGGAGGCCGAAAATAGCTAGAGGATGGAAGGGGTTCCCTCGCCACACGTAGTGTGTCGGCATATCTAACCCCTTCGGCGGAAACAGCCATAGCTTCCAACTCGGCAAAAGTTTGCGGACGCGACGCAAAGCACAAATATGACCTGTACGATGGGGAAATGCATTCCACAATGGCCTGTACAATTTGGTCTTCAGGAAAATGAAGAGCAAATACCCTGGTGTAGAATTTGATGTCTTGGATGAAGTCGGCCAGATTTTCATCCAGCCGCTGTACACGGTAATAGTACTTCTGAATTAGTGATGACCTAGCCCTAGCCGGAATAAAATTAGCGAACAGATGGGCGTGAAATTCTTCTATAGATGATTGATCAGCAATTGCTCTTACTATTTTGTCAGATAGAACACCAATTGAATAGGGATAAATAATCTGCAGAATTTGACACGGAGAAAGAGAAAAAACAAGAGCATGATCTTGGAATTCAACAAAAAACCTTAAGAATGAAATTACGTCACTGGTTGAGTTAACAGAAAACTTACAAATACCTCTGAGCAACATTGCTAAAGGATGGGGAAAACTGCTGAAGCCAGGTGACATAGTAGGTAGAGGCCTAAGTGGCGGAGATGCTGATTCAGAAGGTGCATTATTCAAAGAGGTACGACGTTCAAATTCATTGTCTAATGGGGCAGCGGTTTGTTGAACTCCTACCGATTTCCTATTTTCTTCTCCTTTAGAAGAATCTTCCTCGCTAACTACGTTTACCGTAGTGGGTTGGTCGGTTTTGGGAGGGACTGCCCCAGTTAACAATAGGCTAACCTTACTGGACAATTTGGAAAGTTTTTCGAGAAGAGCACTAGCCTCCTTCCCTTGAATGTCCTTCAACTTTAGAGACAACAGATCGTTAACTCTATTAGAAAAATGAAACAGTCTAGCTTGCACACGTTTAAGTTGATTTGGAGAAGGATCATTTTCTTCAAAAAAACTAACTACGGATGCTAGCTCAGTAGTATTGTCAGTGATCGTGGAGAGAGAGTCGTCAATCTCTTTCTCTCCCAAAGTTGGGATGGAAATAGGCAAATCGAGGGAATCTTTAAGCTTGTTGGTATCTACCGCAACCGTGCCTCCAGATTGCACATTTCTAATTGTTAATTCATAGATTCATTCCTCCTTGCGCAAATAGCCGGGATGGAGGACATCGCGAGGGCCGGGCATGATGACAGACATTTTACAAATTTAGAAAAATGGAAAAATTCCAGCGACGGAGAAAATTGTTAGTGTTCGACACAAAAGCAATGTTTAGCCGTCAAAAAGGGGCTAAATTGAGACCAATTCAACCACGCTCTGCTACCACTTGTTACGGAGTTATCCGTGGAAGTCAGAGGTGTAAGAAGGTGCGGGCTGGAATGGGTCTAACTACAAGTTCGAAAGATGAATTAAAATTTCAACAAGGTTATATTTTTAAAACTTAACAATGGTGACATAGAATTTTGAGCGTACAACAAATAACAACAAGTGAAATCAGGTACACAACCAAGAGAAAAATATAAACAGTTTCCACTAGGGGGAAATAACAAAGAAAATCAGGTACAATGCCGCTTTACAAGAAAGCACCAGTTAAGTGGTCTTTACAAATACTGGGCTACGGGCCCAAATTCATCAATCCTTGA
Source organism: Anabrus simplex (assembly GCF_040414725.1). Lineage (NCBI taxonomy): Eukaryota > Metazoa > Arthropoda > Insecta > Orthoptera > Tettigoniidae > Anabrus > Anabrus simplex. The sequence continues at coordinate 1,044,311,109 of NC_090266.1, forward strand.
GCTCTCAGCTCACAATCACAAAACACCAAAGGGCAGAAAACCCTTAATTACATGGAGCATTAGCTCCCAACCTTACATTTCAAGCCTCTCCAAGGCACTTTTACCACAACTCCATAAAGAGCTGACCCGCTCTCGATCTTTCAAGCCTATAAAGGCAATAACAAACTTTTACACAAACTGCCATCAAGGCATAATAAAGATACAGGGGTATCTCGTACCCAATCTACTGGGCCTTAGTGTGCAAAACCAGGTTAATTTAAATGGCCCAAAACAAAAGGATGGAGGCGTGAATTTGCACTCCTAAATCTACATTTTAAAACCTAAGTGGCGCTAGGCCGATACACAGGGGCTACTCCCAAGCTAGGGAGGTGACTCGTATGAGAAAACTTTAATACATTAAGGAAGAGAAGAAACGGTTATGAAAACGTAGTCACCTCAATTTCAAATATGAAGGGGAGCTCGAGAGGGTAAAGCACTCTCTATCCCCGCTTTACAGTAAAAGAGATTTGTAGTTTTTACATAGACTGAAAAGGAATTTACAGTTTAAAGAGATGGGTTACATATTAAAGGTTTCGAACCCTCCCCGAGAGTTAGACTGTTGAGCTAGCAAGAAATAAAGATGTTAAAAGCCCATTACCTTGTTGAAGAACTGCTGTCTGAAGAACGAGGCGCTTCCCGTCCCGTGCTACATATACACACACTGAGTTAGATGTTATACGAGTGGCCCGGAGACAAGAAAATCAGCATTTTTTATACCCTCGTGGAAAATTCGAGACCTTTCATGAATGAGTAGACACACCCCCTCCATTTTTATTGGTTGACTAATAATTACACATGGAAATTCGAAGAAGAAAGCAATGATTGGAGGAAAATTCATTACAGAAATCACTGATTGGCTTAATTCAAAATAGGCGGAAGGAAAGGATAAATATTGCCAACCCACAAACCACAGAACAAAATTTAGTAAAGACAAAACTTATGAATACAAAATTTCTTCAAGAAAGTTCATTGCATTGCACCAGAGTGTATTACCATAGTTTTTGGTAGAGACATCTGTTAGAGAATGTCCACATTTCTTGATCAATAAAAAAAAACAAAAGCAAATCAAAAACACCCAGTGACATCTTCTGATAACCAGTAGAGTTAGTTCAGTTTTTAAAGTTCCGAGCTTCTCCTGTAGAGGAGTTTCAATTGGCGCAAGATTTGAACTTGCGTCGTAGAGGTGTACCGCCCGGTACAATAATAATAATAATAATAATAATAATAATAATAATAATAATAATAATAATAATAATAATAATAATAATAATAATAATAATAATAATAATAATTGTACCGGAAGGTACAGCTCAAAGTCGCGCATTCAAAACTAGCGCCTAAATGAATTCCTCTATTGGTGAAACAGTGAAACTGAAAATACACCTACTTGGAACCTTAATCAGAAGATGTCACCACCTAAATATTATGTAATTTTGTTATTATGCAGTTGCATAACCTGAGTGAATTTCTCCTTGTTTTGTTTGTCTTCATCAAGAAGTTTGGACATTTTCCCACATATGACACTACAAAAAACTTTGATCATGCACCCTGGTGCGAAGTGAAAGAACTTATGATTTTAAGAAGTTTTGTATTCATGAGTTTTCTTTTACTGATTGATGTTAATTTATTTTTGGGTTGGTTATATTTCGTTTTTTTCTGCCAGTTTTGAATCTAGCCAATCCCTAATTTCTGTAATTAATTTTCCACCTATCACCGGCTTCTTCTTCGATTCTGAGTGTAACCTTGAAGTAAACCAATAAACTTGAGAGGGTGTGGCTAGTTTAATCTTTAATGGTCTCGAACCTTCCCTGAGGGTTTATTAACTGCGGATTTTCACGTTTCTTGGCCAATTGATCGTCATCTATCTGAGTGTATGTGTGTGTTAAGCAGGAGGCGGGCGGCCTTTTCTTCGGCAGCTAGAACTGCTACCAGGTATGGCCACATAATTCCATCTTTATTCTTTCTTGCTAATTCCGCAGTTTAATCCGAGGGAAAGGTCCGAATCGTTAACTAAGTAACCTTCTTTTCTAAGATGTAAACTTCTTCCGGCTGATGTAAATATTTCATAAAACTTTAACTGTAAAACGGGTATAGAGTGTGATGTACCATCTCGAGCTCCCCTTCATCTTGGTTTGAGGTGACTACGTTTCATCACTGGTTTTTTATTCTGTAATGTGGTAATTGTAATTCCTATACGAGTCACCTCAGTAGGTTGAGAATAGCCCCTGTTTAATCGGCCTAGTGCCCTTTAGGTTTTAAGTGTTCGTATCTAGGAGTGCAAGTATTCGCCTCCATTCATTTTGTGTTCGGGCCATTAAATTATCCTGTTCTTTTCCCCAAAGGCCCTGTAGATTGGGTACTAGATACCCCTGTATAACATTGCCTTTCAATTTGTAAGTTGTGCCTTGATGGGCGAGTGATTGTAATTTTCAGATATTGCCTTGAATAGGCTAGAAGAAACTGAGAGCCTGTTAGCTCTTTGCCCAAAATTTTGTGATTGTAAAGAGTGCCTCTGTAAGGCTGGATTTTTATATTTTGGAGAGCAAGTGCTATGGAATTAGGGGAATTCTGCCCCTGAATAATTTGTGCTCGTTTGTAAATTTGAGCTTGTAGCTCAGGAAATGTAAAGCTAGGGGCTTAAAGCCCAAAGTGTTAAGGTTCTGTATCTTGGATTTATTCCCTATCGTGTTTAATGATTGGTACTTGTACCTGTAATATTCTCATGAAAAAATTGTTAAGTTTGAAGTTCTGAAAATATAACCTTCAGCTTAAGGTTCAAATTCAATTCATGACATTGTAGTTAGACCCATTCACCCCAGCACCTTCTTTAACCTCTTTCTGCTCCACGGGTAACCCCGTAACAATAATAATAATACCAATAGTAATTTTGTGTGTCTATAGTAGCCTGGCGCAGCGCTTGTAAAGCAGACCCTCCGACGACGTTGCGTGGCATCTGCCGTGTATAGGAAACTGCGTGTTATTGTGGTGGATTATAGTGTTGTGAGTGTTCTTTCAATAAAATAACATTTTGATTCCTAATGTATTTTATTTTGTTCTGATTCCTAGTTGGTAATTTTTTTTGTGTTAAAATCATCATCTTCTTCTTAATCTATTTACCCTCCAGGGTCGGTTTTTCCCTCGGACTCAGCGAGGGATCCCACCTCTACCGCCTCATGGGCTGTGTCCTGGAGTTTCAGACTTTGGGTCGGGGGATACAACTGGGGAGAATGACCAGTACCTCACCCAGGCGGCCTCACCTGCTATGCTGAACAGGGGCCTTGTGGAGGAATGGGAAGATTGGAAAGGATAGGCAAGGAAGAGGGAAGGAAGCGGCCGTGGCCTTAAGTGAGGTACCATCCCGGCATTTGCCTGGAGGAGAAGTGGGAAACCACGTTAAAATCATATCTACAACATTTGACAAAACATTGTATGTTTATTGTATCAAGCACAAACTGTTTTAAAAATACATCATACATAGGCCTACTGAAGGAAGAGAAATAATGACATTTTAAAAAGTAAAACTCTGCTTCCAGTAATACTGCTTTCTTTTTGTTTTCCGTCCGGCTCCATGGCTAAATGGTTAGCCTGCTGGTCTTTGATTACAGGGGTCCTGGGTTCGATTCCCGACACTTCCGCTGGCACGGGGGCTGTGTGTATGTGTCTTCTTCATCATAAGTCCATTCTCATCACGACGCGCAGGTTGCCTACGGGTGTCAAATCAAAATGACCTGCATCTGGCGAGCCGAACATGCCCTCGGACACACCCGGCACTAAAAGCCATACGCCATTTCATTTGTTGTTTTCCTAAAGTTTACATCCTTCGACTGAGTCTCTTTCAAAAAGAAAAAGCGTTTCAATAGATCTGATTAATTCGTAGTTTATCTCTAACTGATTATTCTTGGGCATTGGTGCTGAAACTGCGGGTCCCAAAACCAGAGGGAGAATTTCTCTAAACTTTAAACCATATTGGTGGATTCTCAAGAAGATATCATCGCCGTCATGATCATCATTGCATGAACGTACATACCGAGACTAAAAATCATACATTTGAGGAGTGACCGTTCAAATGGTGCTATTTCCACTTCAGTGTTTTTCTTTTAGTATTTCGTCGACATGCATTGCAGTAATTTTGAATACTATCGAATACCATGAGCAATCCAGACCAGAAAGATGTATTTCCTTAAACGTATTGCCACCGGGCGAGTTGGCCGTGCGGTTATGGGCGCGCAGCTGTGAGCTTGCATCCGGGAGATAGTGGGTTCGATCCCCACTGTCGTCAGTACTGAAAATGGTTTTTCGTGGTTTCCCATTTTCACAGCAGGAAAATGCTGGGCTTGTATCTTAATTAAGGCCACGGCCACTTCCTTCCCACTCCTAGTACTTTCCTATCCCATCGTCGCCATTAGACCTGTGTAGGTGCGACGTAAAGCAAATTAAGAAAAGTAGTGCCATACCCAATCATTTATACATTACAAGTGCCTTTTATTATAGGTTTCCTTGCGTTTTTCCACAACTTTCTTAACATGGAAATTGCACATTTGGAACTCACACTCCTCAATTGGTAGTGTAAACGGGAGCTAAGAGGGTTCGTAGTTATAAGAATCAATTATTCTTATCTGCAGCCATGTCTCTCAACCCCTTTCTTATCTTCCTTAAAGATACATAACTGAATCTTCGCTTGAAATGATGTTCTTTTAAATTAATTATACACTAATTATATAAAATGCACGACGGGTTATTGCCAAGAATTACGAATTATTTTGCAAGTATACTAGGAGTTTATGTGGGCCTTGAAATGCCATACGTTAAAACTTTCCTTTTTAATCTAAACGTGATTGAGAAAAGGTTTCAGTTGGTCGAAAGCGAAGCCACATATATCTTCGTGATGAACACAGGAATTGCAGCCGATACTTCCTTAAGGAAATCGCGACTTGTTTGAATGATTTTGAGGTGCTGGACTCGACTGTCTATTTTAAGTAGCCTAGCACACGAGTGTTACACTTTGTCCTTAGGTACACTTGTATACGTGCGACGTACAAGTATACTTGTTTTAACAATGTTATATAATAAATATTAACGTCCACTTGACGCTACCCGTTTTACGAGACGGTGAAATCCTGGGATTTTTACCTCAAGAGGAGGTCTTTAAAGGTAATCACCCACTGCAGAGAACCGCGCCGCGCCGCGCGGAACAAGCTTGTGGAACATTCCACGGGCCATTTTCCGAGACTTCGCCTATACAGCACACCTCACCGCGCCGCGTCTCTCTAGTTGGGGAAATGCAGCTCACGCAGAAATATGAGTTTCAGTTCCGAGGACGACGGTTGCGCTACTTGCAAATGAGGAAGAAGAAAAACGCGAAAGAAAAGTTTGGGTCCACAACATTTATGAGAAAAGGGAAACTTACGGAGAGTTTCACCATTTATTTCCTGATCTACTAAAGGACCGAAGTAAATTTTCCCACTACTTTCGTATGTCCCAAGAAAAATTCTATAAACTATTGAACCTATTTAAACCATGTGTACCGAGCTCTATAGCTGCAGTCGCTTAAGTGCGGCCAGTATCCAATATTCGGGAGATAGTAGGTTCGAACCCCACTGTCGGCAGCCCTAAAAATGGTTTTCCGTTGTTTCCCACTTTCACACCAGGCAAATGCTGGGGCTGTACCTTAACTAAGGCCACGGGCGCTTCCTTCCCACTCCTAGCCCTTTCCTGTCCCATCGTCGCCATAAGACCTATCTGTGTCGGTGCGACGTAAAGCAAGTAGCAAAAAAAAAGCCGTGTGTAGAGCGAGAAAATACCACTTTTCGCCGAGAAAGGCGTACAGTGCACAATACCACTAATCGCGTGAAGGTACGAGCGTGCTGGCACTAGTCGAGGACTCACGAGGACTGCCGAAACGGCACGAAACCACATTCTTTCCGTTATTCCTTCCTTCTCCCCTCGCCCAGACAAGCGCGCCGAAAGGAAAAAGTTCCGTTCCAGAAACCTGGAGGCTTCTGGCGCGGAAATTCCACAAGCTTGTTCCGCGCGGCGCGGCTCCCTGCAGTGGGCGTTAAGCCATTTCAATTCACAAGAAGCAGACCACGGAAATTTCTTCTCGGCTGCGCTGCGCTGCGCGGCGCGGCGCGGTGTAGTGGGCGATTACCTTAACGCGCCAGTAAATCTATTGACAAGTTGCTCGAAGATATTGACCGAAGTTGAATGAAGTACCGCTAATATTCCTGAGGACGACTGCATTCTTGAAGGGAATATACAGCGTAGAAACGTTTTCGTTACATGACCTGAGGCATTATTCCAGAGAATTGCGTTAAATCGTTCAATGAGCACTAGTTAAACATTTTCTTCCTTCGAAATTATCGGGCTGATGGCTTCGAAGTTACAAACAAACAAACAAACAAAACCCATGGCGCAACAGTCCATTAGAGCCTTGGCTTGCTAAGGTGACTGCTGCCCAGTCTGGAGGCCTGCAGATAATGGAGTGGCACATGGTCAGCTTGACAACAACCTCAGCCGTATTGTTTGATTTCCTCCACTGGGTCCGCTGCCTGTCATATCAACATCTCCTCAGTTGGTCTCACGGGGTTGAGTCAACCCCGTTCCAGCCCTCGGTCCGGAATTATAAAATCTGGACTGGTCTGGAAATGAACCCACTTCCTCCGGGCAAGAGGCTACGGGGCTGGTGATTTCAAAGATAGTCCCCTTAAATAATCAACTGTTAATAAGTTTATGGTGGCGATACCAGTGCTTTCCCCTTCTGAGAAAGATATTCTACAAGCACCTTTTCTCCACTGTGGTATTCAAATTATCTGGTGATAACATCTTTCTCAACTCCCAATCCAAACACAACGCTGGCGTGTCCTTGCTACTATTGCAGGTTGTCATTCCACAGATAAGGCAGGTTTCCATATTTATTGAAACCGATCACGTGATGAGTTGTAGGACATTATTATTGTAACTACTGTCGAAATCCGTTGTAACCAGTCGGATTCAGCACTTCCTGGAGAAGATAGGCACCTTAGAAATATTAGCTGCGGGAAACCACAACTTTCCTGTTGTTGGTTACCTGAAGTGACGACGCAAAATGTATACGGACATATTATTATTAACTGGACTTACATAACCGGTCAGCCAGTGGCGTAGATATGGCGGGGGCTTCGGGATGGACTCCCCAAAATACTTTTAACCCCAAAGAATGTCGTCGGAAAGTAATCCCAAACCAACCAAAAGAGAAACTCCATGACGCGATAGCCCGTGAAGGGCCTTGGCCTACCAAGCGACTGTTGCTCAGCACAAGGCCTGCGGAATACGACGTAGCGTGTGGTCAGCACGACGAATTCTCTCGGCCGATATTCTTGGCTTTCTAGACCGGGGCCGCTATCTCACGGTCAGATAGCTCCTCAATTCTAGTAACATAGGCTGAGTGGACCTCAAACCAGCCCTCAGATCCAGGTAAAAATACCTGGCCTGCTTGGGAACCGAACCCATGGACTCCGGGTAAGGGGCAAGCACGTTAAACCTACACCGCGGGGCCGGCGAAAAGAATCCCACGTAGCTTAATAATAATTGTACCGGGAGGTACACCTCAACGCCGCGCATTCTAAATTAACGCCTAAATGAACTCCTCTATCATTCAAAAGTGGAACTAATAACACAAGTTGGAACTTTAATCAGAAGATGTCACTACCGAAATATTATGTAATTTTGTTATTATGCAGTTGCATAACCTGAGTGAATTTCTCCTTGTTTTGTTTGTCTTCATCAAGAAGTTTGGACATTTGTCCACAGATGACACTAACAAAATACTATGATCATGCACCCTGGTGCAAAGTGAAAGAACTTATAATTTAAAGAAGTTTTGTATTTCTAGGTTTTTGTAACTGATTGATGTTCATTTATTTTTGGGTTGGCAATGTTTCCTTTTCCTTTCCGCCAGTTTTGAATCTGGCCAATGAAAAGTTTCCGTAATTAATTTTCAACCTATCACAGGCTTCTTTTTCGATTTTGAGTGTTACTTTTGAACTCAACCAATAAAATTGAGAGGGTGTGACTAGTTTAGTCTTGAATGATCTCGAACCTTCCGTGAGGGTTTATAAACTACGGCATTTCACGTTTCTTGGCTAATTGATCGTCATCCTTCTGAGTGTGTGTGTGTTAAGCAGGAGGCGGGAGGCCTCTTTCGTCGGCAGCTAGAATATCTACAAGGTAATGGCCACATAACTTTATTCTTTCTTGCTACCTCCGCAGTTTAATCCGAGGTAAAGGTCCGAATCTTTAACTATGCAACCTACTTATCTAAAATGTAAATCATCTTTTCGGCTAATGTAAAAACTTCGTAGACCCTTTAATTGTAAATCGGGGATAGAGAGTGAATTACCCTCTCGAGCTCCCCTTCATCTTGGTTTGAGGTTACTACGTTTTATAACTGTTTTTCATTCTGTAATGTGGTAAAGTAATTTCTATACAAGTCACCTCAGTAGTTTGGGAATAACCCCTGTTTCATCGGCCTAGAGCCCTTTAGGTTTTTAAGTGTTCATTATCTTGGAGCGCAGTATGCCTCCATTCCTTTTGTGTTTGGGCCAGTAATTTGACCTGTTCTGTTCCATGAAGGCCCAGTAGGCTGGGTATTAAATACCCCTGCAGAAATAATTTCCATTTGTAAATGGTGGTTTGAGAGACCAGAGATTGCCTTGAGTGGGCAGTAAGGAACCGAGAGCGTGTTTGCTCTTTTTCAAGTTTTGTAAGATTAACGAGTGCCTTTGGAAGGCTAGAAATTGTGATTTCGGGAGCAAGTGCTCTTGAATTAGAGGATTTCTGCCCCTCATTAAATGATACCTGTTCCTTTTTTTAAATGGTAAAACTAGGGGCTTGAACCCCAGAAGTTGTAAAAATCACTAATCTTAGACTATCCTACTCTTGTTTCAAGATTGCTTTCCTACCTGACATATTGTTATTTGTTGAGTTGTTGTCTCTTTGAAAAAATATATAACCTTCCGTTCAAGTTTTAAATTAATTTTTGATATTGTAGTTAGACCCATTCACCCCGGCACCTTCATTAACCTCTTTCTGCTCCACGGGTATCCCCGTAACAAGTGGTAACAGAGCGTGATTGTATGGGCCTGAATTAAGCCCTTTTGACGGCTAAACATAGGATTCGATCCGAACTCTAAGAATTTCCTCAGTCGCTGGATTTCTTTTAAATTTGTAAACTTTCTATCATCATGTCTGCCCCTGATGAAGTCCTCCATCACGGGTACTTGCGCAAGGAGGAATTAATTTATGAGTTGCTTATTAGGAATGTTCAATCTGGAGACATGGTTTCGGCAGATACCACCAAACTTAAAGAGTCATTGGAATTACCTATTTGTATCCCAACTTTGGGGGAGAAGGAAATTGATGAGGCTCTCTCCATTATCACCGACTACCACTGAGCTAGCATCTGTAGTTAATTTTTTTGATGTAAGTGATCCATGTCCTATTCAGCTTAAGAGAGTCCAGGCTAGACTGTTCCATATTTATAACAGGGTTAGCGATCTATTTTCTCTAAAATTAAAAGAAGATCATGCTAAGGAGGCTGGTAATCTTGTTGAACACCTTTCTAAAAATGTCAAATAGATTTAGTCTATTGTTAACTGGGGCAGCTGCTCCCAAAACCGACCAAACTCCTGCGATATACGTTGTAAGTGAGGAGGATTCTTCCAAGGGTGTAGAAAGTAGAAAATCTGTGGCAACTCAACAAACTTATGCCCCATTAGAAAACGAGTCTGATCGTCATACACCAATTCCACTGTTCGTTTTGAACAATGATGTGTCTGAAGCCTCTCAACCATCTAGGCCGTCACCAATTATGTCACCCTGTTTTAGTAGTCTGCCCCATCCACTGGCTACGTTGCTTAGGGGAATTTCAAAGTTTTAGGTAAATTCTACTAAAGATGTAATTTCATTTCTAAGGTTTTTAGTTGAATTTCAAGATCACGCACTAGTGTTTTCCCTCTCTCACTCTCAAATTCTTCAAATCATGTATCCATATTCAGTAAGCGTCCTCTCGGACAAAATAGTTAAGGCTGTAGCTGATAAATCATCCATAGAAGACCTCCTTGCTCACCTTTTGGCAAATTTCATTCCGGTTAGGGCAATGTCCTCTCTAATACAAAAGTTCTATTTTAGGGTACAACGTATGGACGAAAATATGGCGGATTACATCCAACATATCAAATTTTATAGTCGAGTATTCGCTCTGCATTTTTCGGAAGACCAAATAGTGCAAACGATTGTTGACGGGATCTCACCACCTTATAAATCTTATTTATGGTTTGAGTCTCGTCCCCAAACCTTGGCAGAATTAGAGGCTATGGCTGTCTGAGCCGAAGGAGTTAGGTATGCCGACACCTTACGAGTCGCTAAAGAACCCCCTCCATCTTCTAGTAATTTTCGACCTCAACCTCGCCGAACTTTCACCAACCGCAAATGCTATGCTCGTGGGTCTACGGATCATCTGCGTAATAAGTGCCCAGTGATAAAATCAAGTGGGACAAAGAATGGAGCAGGGTCTTCACAAGGATGTTTCAAATGTGGATCTTTTACGCATTTGGCCAAGAATTGCCCTAATGCCAATAGCACCCCCTCCTGCTCAACTTCTGGTGCAACCTCCGCGAATTCCAACGACAGGAAGTGACTAGTGCCATCGGCTGTGTCGGCAGGTCCATCTTCCCAAGGCTCAGCCCCTGTCAAACCCACCGAAAGGTCGGGTAAGGGAAAAAGTTCTTCTATTCCAGCATTTGAATGCCCTAAAGAATGCCTCAGAATTGCGGCGGATACCCCCGCACCTGTACCATTTCTTAAAATTGAGTTGAATAATGAAACGGTCACAGCTCTATTAGACTCTGGGAGTGTTTTTTCTCCAATTTCGTCTGAATCGTATTCCAAATTAAAGACTGTTTGTAAATTTTCTGATTATTGTTCGTCTTTGGTCCAATGCGTTTCGGCTAATTCTTCTCCATTAGAAATTTTAGGTTTCATCTTTGCCAAAATTCGCATTTCTAAATTCACTTGGAAAACAAAATTGTTTGTGGCTAAAAACTTGTCTTGCCCCATAATATTGAACCATTCTGTTCATTGGTGCAATTATATCAATTTGAGTATTGGATATTGGAATCATACTAGGCCACCCACGAAGCCGATGTCTTACAGTATATGTCATAAAGGGGTCCAGAAGAAGCGTTCTTATGTGAAGTGAGCGCGAGCCTCATTATGAGAAATCTCCAGAACCCATTAATAGAAGTTATGTCCCAAGCGAAGCCTCTTGATGAAGCTTGGGGACGCGTTCCAGTTCCCGGCTAAACTTATTCTAGGAGGGAAGAATGAAATAAATTAATATCTTTGGTTACAGAAGAGTTGCATTGGATGTGAGGCAAGAATTGCAACCTGTATTATATCTGCTTTATTTTGATAGGCATTAGGGCTGCATTAATTAATGCATTCGCTAAGTTGCGCTCATGATAATTAATGCGGGAAAATTTTCCCGGGCACGCTAAGATTGCACGCAGCCAAGTGGCTTGATGACGCCACCCGGAATTATAAATTAAGGCCGCCAGGGCATATCAGAGTCATTCGTAGACCGAGAGGCTGCAGGAACGAATCGTCATACGGCGTGTTGGTACTGAGAACAACGCTTTGTCTTCAAGCTACAACGACGACCTGTACTGCTATTTCTGCAAAGATGTAAGTAATCAACTTGAATATCCAGATGAATTGAAGATTTTACCTGTGAGATTATGCTATGGGGAGATGAGGTACTGCTTATAAGAGACTAATGAACTAGGAGCTTCATATTTCTGTGAGGTCAAAGTATGACGGACGAAAGGCTAGTATTAATATTGGCTCAGGTTAGGAATTCTAAAACTATATGTTGTCCGTGTGATAGGGTGAGAGAACAGTGACGGAGAGTAGTAAAGAAACTCTTGTGTACCAGGTTAAAACTCTGAACGAGACTTGATCAGTGTAACGTGTGAGACACGCTAGTAGTGAAGACAGGCATCAAGTTTGGACAGTCTGTAATATATGAATTTATTTTCAGTTACCCCAGCATCAAGGCAGAACGAGTGTTTGACAGCATCATTCCAAAGAAGCCACAACCAGGAGCTGAAGCCAACACAACAACGGGTATCGAGCCAGGAACATTGGGAGCACCTGACCAGCACAACATCGAAGAGGACACCTTCCGACTACAGAGGGAGCTGTACGAAGACGCCACACCAGCAAGAATGTCTCCAAATGGTCAACAGTATCTGATGCAAGCCCGGCAGTCTATCAGAATGTGGTAGATCCAGTGGTCCACAGGGATGGCCGCTCCGCTATGTCTTCTATTTTAAGGTCAGAGCTTTCCAATTCTGTTTCAAGCATGTCATTGAAATTTAGATAGGAATATGGGGACCGTCAGTCAGCATATTTGTGTTAATAGGAGAATTTCCCTTGTAATATAGAGCTAGGCCTCAAACTCGAACCCCGTACTTTAAGGTAGATGTTATTTGTAGAGTCCTTGTTAGCGAATTTATTGTTCATTTTGATTGCGTTATTTTGAAGTACATGTATGTGTAAGGGTCTGATTGAAGTCAGTTGGGCATAGGAGGTTAGTTTACAGATAGGTACTTTTATTAGATCATATTCAGGCATTTGTTTCTGCAGACGTAGAAGTGTAGAATTATGACCAAGTCGTGACCAGTAATTCACCCAGATTCATTGATAGAGCGAGCGAGTCCAGATATTTAAGAGATTTGAGCCCATAAGAGGCAAAAGTAAGATTTGCAGTCGGCCTGAGAGAGCCCAACCATTGAGAGTTTATTGAATATATTTTGGAAATGCCTAGTATGGCAATGTGATGATCGCGTAAGGATTAGTGTTTTGTAGCACCAGGAGTTAGCCCATGAGAGGCATATGTGAGATGAGCGAGAGTGCTGAAGTATGGAGACAAGGGCAGATAGCCCAGGTATATTTAAATGAGGGCTTTAACAGCTGACGACGTGATGTGTTCTTTGAAAGGCAAGACTTTAGCCAGTCTTCCCGTTTGAGCTCGTAAATTAGGGGCTGCCGCAAGGGGTGGGGGAGAATGGAGGTCATTGAGCTTGACGTCACAGGCGGGTGTGTTGGTCGTCTGCAGTATTTCAAGTATGCCAGAGGGGAAGAAACGACCTTCTTGTTTTGAAAGCAGAGAGAGAGATTTGTTTTATGTCCTACGTGTTTTACGTAAGATTTTAACACTGGCCCATTTTATACTGACACCCTTGGATGTGTTGATTGGATCTTTGATATTGTTTGCTTAGGTATCTTGGACACCTTACCTGTCATAGGACTGGGGTTCGTGACCGTGTCAGGTCATTGTAAATTTTGTGGTGATTTTGTTTGCACCGGGGTTCGACGGCGCGAGGCTTTGTAAATTTTTTTTAAGGGAATCATTGTTTTTGTGTCATTAAGCGGATATCCATCTTTCTAAACTTCGTGACTTACACTATGGTTACATGCTTGTTGCAGATTCACGTGTTTTTGTGAAGGCAGTGAAATGATAGTCCTCGGCTCAGCGTCATTTTTCCATCTCATATTGAAATGATCTTTTATTTGTAAATAATTCAATTTTATGTAATAAATCCCTATTTGTTAAACTTGGAATGCAGCGGTGTTTTCTGTTAGATATTTTATTTTAAATTTCTATTTAGTCGAATTCTTACCTGTGGAGGCACATGTCCTAGTGTTTTATCTTTATGTTGCCCCATTATACCCATGTTATCCTGAGAAGAGCGCTCTACCGGCTGATTGAAGAGGACAGTGTTCAGGTAAGACTATGTGCACCAGCTCACGTCTGTGAGAGTTCGTTCACTACTGTACTCTGGGTTCGAGACCGGCCTTCGCCTGGACAGAACTTAATAGTGCAGTAGGGCACATAGTATTAATGGCGCAAGCCATCGTGGGGCCTCGATATTGCTGTAATGAGGGCTGCCCAGACAGTGTAAACATAGCGCCATAGTTTAATCGCCGAGCAACGTGGTGGCCGAAATTCCGTAAAGGGCTAACCATAGCGCCATAGTATTAATGACGACGAGTAACGAATGGCCCGATATTTCAGTAAAAGGGACCAGAGCGCCTTTGTCTACATTGTGAACTTGGTGTGGCTAACTGAGGACCCGATATTGCAGTAAGGAGGGTCATACAGCTTATTTGATTATGCCGTCAGGTGATGCTTGATATTTGTGTAAACGAGCTCACACAACCAAGTGGTATTTTGTTGATTTTCCCCATAAAATAGGGCTATAGGTCATTATGTGTATCTATAAAGGCAGGACCTGATATTTTGGTAAATAAAGGTCGTGCAAGGCTTGATTTCAGGCATATGTTATGACAGCTGCATTCAATTACGTGTTGTGCAGGTACACCAAGTTTGGTCTGTGATCTGTACTGTTAGCTTGGTGATATATTTGGAGTATGTTGTTAAACTTGTGAGGTTGAATGACTGCCAGTTCAGAGAGATATTTGGGATGTTCTGTCTTTGATCTTACCATTAGTTTATGGATATTGCTGTTGGTGGTGTTTAGCGAGGATGTGCTGATTTTGTGGTTTTCTTGTAGTGATGAATGATATTCGTGCGGGGATTTGACCTGCAAGGTGTTGTGTTTTACAGGTGTATAATCGGATAGCTTGGAGTTGTGCATGTGGTAGTTTTTGCTGGTTTATGACATTGTGTGGGAGAATTCTATGTTTGTGTTGTGTATATATTTTTATATTATAGGGTTGTACTGACGGTTACCCTATGTTTGAATGACATGATATTAGATTGAGGTAGCCAATTTAAGCTTTGAAAGTTCGAGAGTTTAGCAGTAGGAACATTGTGATAAATTAGAAAGTGTAGGAAATTTATAGTATTTGAAATTTAAACGAGGACATACGGAGCGGTCTTTTCCCGCCGGACTTTATAACAAGTGAGTAGAATGTCGGTAGACATGGGGGAGGTGCTGAGGCACCTGAGCGAACAGCTTGTGGCGCTTAGAGAGGATGTAGGAGAGATTAAAGGACAACAGACTAGGGATAAAGAGCAGATGAAAGAACAATTTGTGGCGCTGGGGGAACGTTTGAACGAACAAGTGACTACGAATCGTGAGCTATTGACGGAACAGTGTGCCAAAAGCGAGGTACAGTTTGTGGCGCTTGGTGAACGTTTGAACGACCAAGTCAGTGCACAATTTAAAGAACAAGAAATTAGGAACTCGGATCAAATAAAAGAACTTAAAGTACACGTAACCGAGCAACTTACGGAGAAAATCGCGGAGTGTGAAGAAAAGGTGACCGAACAAGTAGTACGCGCCGAAACACGGGTAGCTAACCAAATAACTGAGCTAAGGGAACACACTAGCATTCGTTTGGAGCAATTGGCCTCTGAAAATGAAGCAACTAGGGAAACCATAGCAGAATTAGATACTAAAATAGAGAGTGTACGGCTGTGCTGTGTTACCACGACCGAGAAGTTAAGTCAACAGATGGAAGAATCGCACAAAACGGTAGAGAAGCAAATTCAGGAAGTAAAGAATAGTATCGAGGGAATAGAACAGCGTATGGAAGAAAAAGATAAGGAGACCCAGTCCGAATTAGGAACATTCAGAGAAAACTTGGTGGCAGTCGTAGTCCGCATGGATCATACTCAGGAAGAACTAGTCAGAATAGAAGAAAAACTAGAGGCTAGGACTCAAGAAGTGGTAGACAAATATGAAAGGACGACCGAGAAAAATAAGGCTAAAATTGCTGGGCTAGAATTGGATCTGCAACGAACTAGGAAGGAAATCAGCGCGGAGGTCCAGGGTTTGAAGAAGTGCCGTGAGCAGGAACAACGGTCAACTGAGAAACGTATACTAGGGTTAGAAAACGAGATGGAGAATATACGTGACAAGTTGGACCAGTTAAAAATTGAGGAAGACAACGGAGTAAAGAAGCGAAAACTGAGTAGGACTCATAGCCCGATGGAACGCCAATATGGAGATGACAGCCTGAATGAAAGTCAGGAAGAGGGACATGAGATACTAGGAGAATCATTTAGGGCTAAACCAAGAATAGGAAATTCAACCCTATTCAGTCAAGACAGTGTATTCCCGGGTTACCATTGGATTAGGGCACCCGAGGAGAAACCGAAGAAATTTGAGGGGAATGGAGAGGTCACACCCCGTTCATTCTTGAAAGAGTTAGAGACCTACATGGAAGAAGGACAGATACCACCTGAGCGCAGACTACGCACGGCAGAAAAGTATCTTGGAGGGATTGCTGGAGCTTGGTTTAAAGCGTTTGGGCAATCATTTAGGAATTATGATGAGTTTAAACGGGCATTCCTAAATAAATTCTGGAATCAGGGACATCAGCTGGCGCTCAGAATGGAGCTATACGCACGAAGATATGCGAATAGTACACCCACTAGACTAAGCGAGTTCTTCATTTCCCAATATTTACGCTTGCAAGAGCTAGATCATCAGCCCGAAGAGCTGGAAATCGTCACAACCATCATCAGACAGCTGCCTGTAGAGGTACAGAGGGCTCTTATCGCGGCTAATGTTACGACGGCGGTAGCAGCGGAAGAAATGCTTAGGCTCTGGGACCAAACGTCTGCACTACATCAACCACGGATACGGGCCATAGAGACGGTCCATAATGTGAACATACAGGCAGAAGCACAGATGGAAGAAAGAAGCCACAAGGAATGTCAAAATTCCGGCACTCAAACACCGACCCGGAGGGAGCGAGATGACGAAAATCCTAAACCCAGAGGAGATGCGAACTGGCGACCTCGAAGATGGAGCACATGGCAGGAGGAACCGGACCGATGGAAAGGGCAAGAACACCGAAGAAATTCATTCGAACAGCGGCGGAATGACCGGCCGTACTGGAGACGAGACGGTGAACGTTACAACTCTAGAAGCAACCGCCAGCGATGGAATGGAAACCGAGCGAGATACGACAGGCAAAGGGAGAGTTCACTGCGCCCGAGAAATTGTGAGAGACAAGACGGCGCCTACCACTCAAGAGGGAGAGAGTCGGGGGAGATGTCAACGCGCGACACATGGCAAGAAGCGATTCGGAATCACAGTGCGGCTAACTCTCCTGGAGCTGCGAGCTTGGCATACCAAGAATTTCATAATGGCGCCAGGCCGAGGGGTCTCAACCCAAATGCACCTAGCTTTGCCGAGATCGAGAGAGAGGATAAAAAAAACGAGAAATTTAGTGCCAGGAGATAGAATATTTCGCGAGGATGCCGGTTGGATGACTATAGCTATTCATAATTGGGTCATCACTCCTGATGATCTATTAGAGGATCCTAATAAAAGTAATTTGCCCCGACCGAAAGAATTACCTGTAATTTATACCAGAATTCACGGTTTAAACGTACGCTGTCTGGCTGACACTGGAGCCACGGTCAGTGTAGTATCACAGGCCTTAGTGTCGGACATTCAAAGTAGAGTTCGTATCCCGTCTATACCAATTTCAAAGGTCAAAATTAAAGGGATTATACCTGACAAAGTAACGTCCTGTAAGGAGCAGGTATTACTTGACATCCAGATTGGAGATTTACTGGTGTCCCATCCATGTATTGTGCTGCCTAAAATGGAATACAATCTTATATTAGGAGCCGATTTCTTAAGAGAATATGAAGCTGTAATTGACATGGGTACGAACTCTATCCTGTTAAAATTAAATGGTAACCAGGAACGAGTAGAATTAAACCAGAACCAGGATTACCAACCCGGGGAACGTATTTGGACAATGGACATGCAGACGGAAGAACTTCATTCAGAAAGGTGGCTACAGGATCACGAGGAAATTATTCCTGAGTTCGAGATTATGGTATCCGAATTGGAAGAACAGCGAGAGAAAGAAAAATTTCTAGAACTATTGCCGAGTAAAATCGAAGAAGCAAAGATTAGTCCGGAAGACAAGGGACGGCTGCAGGAGTTATTGATGAGGCATGAGACGGTCTTTGGTTCGAAGCCTGGAAAGATCCCGAATTACCAATACAAATTATGTGTAAATAACTGGGAGCCTTTCAAACAGCGACCATATCCAATTCCAGAGAAGATGTTACCCCAGGTCCGGGAGGTAATTGAAGACATGGAGAGGAACGGGATAATCGCCAAGTCCCCGAGTCCGTTTTTAAATCCATTATGTGCAGTGCCCAAGGCGAATGGAACGGTGCGCGTGTGCCTTGACGCACGATCCTTGAACCAACGCCTAGTCCCCGAGTATGAGAGACCTCCAAACCTTAAGGATATTCTCAAGAAGTTCGGAGATATGGAATTTTTCAGTACGGTAGACATGACTTCAAGCTTTCACCATATCGTCTTAGATCCAAGTACAAATATGCTAACTGGATTTTTATTTGATAACCAGACGTATATTTTCCTACGTCTTCCATTTGGCCTAGTCTCAAGTTGTGCTGCTTTGATACGGGCACTGGAATCGAACCTCAGTCCCGAGGTAAAAGAGTTTACGATTCGGTATATCGACGATATTTTAATCTGCACTAAAACCCTAGAAGAACACATGGAAAAATTGAATTTACTATTTCAGGACCTCGAGAGATGCAATTTCAAGGTTAATTTTGAAAAGTCACACTTCTGTCAGCGCAGGGTATTGTTCCTGGGGCATGTAGTCGACGGTCAAGGCATACGGCCCAACCCAGCTAAAATTGCGGCGATACAAAATTTTCCTAGGCCGATCAAGATTAAACATGTTAGGCAGTTCTTGGGCTTAACGAACTTTTTCTCCAATCATTGTCCCGGTTACACGGATACAGTGGCGCCTCTTCAAGATATGTTGAAGACCAATAATAGATGGAAATGGGGAGAAGAGCAAGAAAAAGCTTTTGTAAACACTAAGGTACTTTTAGAAAATTCTGTAAAATTGGGATACCCTAGCTTCGATAGGAAGTTCATCATGCAGACGGACGCTTCTGCAGTTGGAGTCGGAGCAGTGCTGTACCAGGAAACACCCGAGAGGGAGCATAAAATATCATATTTGGCTTTCATGAGTAGAAAATTACGAGGACACGAGTTGAAATACACGACCACCGAGTTGGAGATGTTAGCCATAGTTACTGCCTTAGCTCACTGGAGAAAGTATGTGTACGGATTCCCAGTAGTGATTAGAACAGATCACAAAGCACTTACCTTCATTCTTAAGACGGACATGGCTAATGCACGGGTCAGTAGATGGGCACTTTACGTCCAGCAGTTCGACCTCACGGTAGAACATTGCCCAGGGAAACTGAACATACTAGCTGACGCGTTGAGCAGAAATCCTAATCCGGAGGAACTTACAATACACTTAACTCTGTTAGACCAAGAGGATCAAAATATACTGGAGAGACTGCGGAATATTCATGAGGAACAGGAAAATTACCCAGAGACCGGACGGCTAATCCAGTACTTTCGGAAAGAACTCCAACCCGGGACTCCACAGTACGCTGAAGCGGAGCGCAAAGCGGTAAATTACCACTATTTTAACAACATTTTGCATAAATTTGTGGATGAGAATCATACGAAATTTAGAATTGTGGTACCTCCGCGATTACAGATTGACTTAATATGGATAGCCCATCACTCTACAGGACATTCAGGAATTGATAAAGTGGTAGCAACACTGCAGGAAACTTTCGTGTGGCCTAAAATGAGGTCGATGGTACAGAAAATCCTGCGTACCTGTGACATTTGTCAGAGGGTGAAACCAAATCCGTACCTTCTGAAGCAACCGCCACGACCACTGATACCTACGGGACCCCGTAAATTATTCGCAATAGACTTCTTCGGTCCCTTACCCTCTGCTACTAGGGGCTTAAAGTACATCCTTGTCTGTATGGACGTCTTCAGTAAATTTGTGACATTATGCCCTATTCAAAAGGCGAATACTCGTTCAACGCTATCGCAGATCAAAAGAAAGATAATACCCATTATGGGTAAGCCTGAGAGCATCTTAAGTGATCATGGGAGCCAATTCACTGCTGCAGGGTTTAAGCGTGAACTAGAAAGACTAGGGATCAAGCATGTCTTATCCAGCATCAGACATCCGCAAGCTAACCCGAGTGAACGTATCATGAGGGAGATATCCAAGTATTGCAGGATATACTGCCCTAGAGAACATTATAAGTGGAACACTGTAGTGCCCATTATTACAGAGTGTATTAACACAACTAGACACGAATCGACCGGTATGATTCCAGCATGGATTCACAATAATGAGCTGCCTAAACGTCCTTGGGAAAATGTAATTCCGTGCCCTAGGGATCCTCAACTAGCTCAAGAGATATGTGTTAATAACGTGGCAGAACACTTGAAAGCACAGGCTGAGAAGCGGCTGCGAAGAACTAGGAATAAAAATTTTCATAGACCTTTACAAGTGGGCGAGTTAGTGTTAGTTAAGACACCCACTGTCTCTAACCCTACAGAGAGATACTACCATAAGTTCGCGGAGCTATACACTGGACCGTATAGAGTAATTCATAGTTATGAAAATAACTCATACAAGGTCCAAAGCTTGGACGCTACAGTGACTAAGGTCTTTAACTCATCAAACCTTAAGCCCTTTTTCCAACCCGGCCAATATCAATTAGACAATCAAGAAGAAGAAGAAGAAGAAGGAGGCGAAGAAGAGGAAGAAGAACCTGAGGACGAAGAGACCGAAAATATGGCCAGAGAGGAGGTTATCATTCCGGAAGAAGATGGAAATGACAGCGAAGAAGAACAACCAGAGATACCCAATGGTGAAGAAGAAGAAGAAGAAGAAGTGAATATGATTTCTCCAGGCGACCAGAAACAGCGAGCTGAGCAGCGCAAAGAAACGGAGTGTCAAGACTGCGAGAGTAACCACCGGAGATTTCTAGCTCTGCTGGATGCCTATTACCAAGTTAGGAAGGATAGGGAGGCTATCATGTCGGTAGCTGAAGATAGTCCCATGCCCTGAAGTTTGGAATATTGACAGCAGATATAATTGCAATGAGAAAATGATCTTGGAATTTGGGAAAATAAAATTCTTCACAAAATTTTATTTTGTCGTTCACGGGGGGCTATGAACCATTCTGTTCATTGGTGCAATTATATCAATTTGAGTATTGGATATTGGAATCATACTAGGCCACCCACGAAGCCGATGTCTTACAGTATATGTCATAAAGGGGTCCAGAAGAAGCGTTCTTATGTGAAGTGAGCGCGAGCCTCATTATGAGAAATCTCCAGAACCCATTAATAGAAGTTATGTCCCAAGCGAAGCCTCTTGATGAAGCTTGGGGACGCGTTCCAGTTCCCGGCTAAACTTATTCTAGGAGGGAAGAATGAAATAAATTAATATCTTTGGTTACAGAAGAGTTGCATTGGATGTGAGGCAAGAATTGCAACCTGTATTATATCTGCTTTATTTTGATAGGCATTAGGGCTGCATTAATTAATGCATTCGCTAAGTTGCGCTCATGATAATTAATGCGGGAAAATTTTCCCGGGCACGCTAAGATTGCACGCAGCCAAGTGGCTTGATGACGCCACCCGGAATTATAAATTAAGGCCGCCAGGGCATATCAGAGTCATTCGTAGACCGAGAGGCTGCAGGAACGAATCGTCATACGGCGTGTTGGTACTGAGAACAACGCTTTGTCTTCAAGCTACAACGACGACCTGTACTGCTATTTCTGCAAAGATGTAAGTAATCAACTTGAATATCCAGATGAATTGAAGATTTTACCTGTGAGATTATGCTATGGGGAGATGAGGTACTGCTTATAAGAGACTAATGAACTAGGAGCTTCATATTTCTGTGAGGTCAAAGTATGACGGACGAAAGGCTAGTATTAATATTGGCTCAGGTTAGGAATTCTAAAACTATATGTTGTCCGTGTGATAGGGTGAGAGAACAGTGACGGAGAGTAGTAAAGAAACTCTTGTGTACCAGGTTAAAACTCTGAACGAGACTTGATCAGTGTAACGTGTGAGACACGCTAGTAGTGAAGACAGGCATCAAGTTTGGACAGTCTGTAATATATGAATTTATTTTCAGTTACCCCAGCATCAAGGCAGAACGAGTGTTTGACAGCATCATTCCAAAGAAGCCACAACCAGGAGCTGAAGCCAACACAACAACGGGTATCGAGCCAGGAACATTGGGAGCACCTGACCAGCACAACATCGAAGAGGACACCTTCCGACTACAGAGGGAGCTGTACGAAGACGCCACACCAGCAAGAATGTCTCCAAATGGTCAACAGTATCTGATGCAAGCCCGGCAGTCTATCAGAATGTGGTAGATCCAGTGGTCCACAGGGATGGCCGCTCCGCTATGTCTTCTATTTTAAGGTCAGAGCTTTCCAATTCTGTTTCAAGCATGTCATTGAAATTTAGATAGGAATATGGGGACCGTCAGTCAGCATATTTGTGTTAATAGGAGAATTTCCCTTGTAATATAGAGCTAGGCCTCAAACTCGAACCCCGTACTTTAAGGTAGATGTTATTTGTAGAGTCCTTGTTAGCGAATTTATTGTTCATTTTGATTGCGTTATTTTGAAGTACATGTATGTGTAAGGGTCTGATTGAAGTCAGTTGGGCATAGGAGGTTAGTTTACAGATAGGTACTTTTATTAGATCATATTCAGGCATTTGTTTCTGCAGACGTAGAAGTGTAGAATTATGACCAAGTCGTGACCAGTAATTCACCCAGATTCATTGATAGAGCGAGCGAGTCCAGATATTTAAGAGATTTGAGCCCATAAGAGGCAAAAGTAAGATTTGCAGTCGGCCTGAGAGAGCCCAACCATTGAGAGTTTATTGAATATATTTTGGAAATGCCTAGTATGGCAATGTGATGATCGCGTAAGGATTAGTGTTTTGTAGCACCAGGAGTTAGCCCATGAGAGGCATATGTGAGATGAGCGAGAGTGCTGAAGTATGGAGACAAGGGCAGATAGCCCAGGTATATTTAAATGAGGGCTTTAACAGCTGACGACGTGATGTGTTCTTTGAAAGGCAAGACTTTAGCCAGTCTTCCCGTTTGAGCTCGTAAATTAGGGGCTGCCGCAAGGGGTGGGGGAGAATGGAGGTCATTGAGCTTGACGTCACAGGCGGGTGTGTTGGTCGTCTGCAGTATTTCAAGTATGCCAGAGGGGAAGAAACGACCTTCTTGTTTTGAAAGCAGAGAGAGAGATTTGTTTTATGTCCTACGTGTTTTACGTAAGATTTTAACACTGGCCCATTTTATACTGACACCCTTGGATGTGTTGATTGGATCTTTGATATTGTTTGCTTAGGTATCTTGGACACCTTACCTGTCATAGGACTAGGGTTCGTGACCGTGTCAGGTCATTGTAAATTTTGTGGTGATTTTGTTTGCACCGGGGTTCGACGGCGCGAGGCTTTGTAAATTTTTTTTAAGGGAATCATTGTTTTTGTGTCATTAAGCGGATATCCATCTTTCTAAACTTCGTGACTTACATTATGGTTACATGCTTGTTGCAGATTCACGTGTTTTTGTGAAGGCAGTGAAATGATAGTCCTCGGCTCAGCGTCATTTTTCCATCTCATATTGAAATGATCTTTTATTTGTAAATAATTCAATTTTATGTAATAAATCCCTATTTGTTAAACTTGGAATGCAGCGGTGTTTTCTGTTAGATATTTTATTTTAAATTTCTATTTAGTCGAATTCTTACCTGTGGAGGCACATGTCCTAGTGTTTTATCTTTATGTTGCCCCATTATACCCATGTTATCCTGAGAAGAGCGCTCTACCGGCTGATTGAAGAGGACAGTGTTCAGGTAAGACTATGTGCACCAGCTCACGTCTGTGAGAGTTCGTTCACTACTGTACTCTGGGTTCGAGACCGGCCTTCGCCTGGACGGAACTTAATAGTGCAGTAGGGCACAATATTAAGAGCGGATTTCATGTCTTCCACTCGTCTAGTGCTCGACATTAAGAGCAAGACGTGCACCTTCAAATTTGCTAATAATTGTAAAATTCCTTTGCTCAAATGTAACTCTGTGTCATGTTCATCTGTTTCGCCTTCCCAGGACGAGATGTTATTAGACCTTAGACATCTTCCTGAGGAGCAGGCTGAAAGTATTCGTAAGTTGTGTCAGTCGTTTCCGGATGTATCTTCCGATACTCGTGGTGTTACTGACCTTATTGACAACAAGATTGAGGTTACGGATTCGATCCCAGTTAGGTATCAGCCTTATAGGCTATCTCCACCTAAAATGAAGGCTCTTAAGGAGATCATCGACGAGATGCTAAAAGATGATATTATTCGACCCTGTAAGTCGGCGTATTCATCGCCCATTTTTCTGGTGCCAAAACCCCAAGGTGGCTTCAGGCGTGTGATTGACAATGGGGCTCTAAATCGGAAGGTGGTGTTACAATCTGTGCCTCTTCCTTACCTTCACTCTTGTTTTTCATGGTTTCGGAAGGCTAAGTTCTTTACCATCGTTGATCTCAATCAGACATACAATCAGATCCCTCTAGCCGAAGAATCGAAACAGTTAACAGCTTTTGCCACGGATTGGAACTTGCATGAGTACAACCGCGTGCCTTTCGTGCTCCTCACGGGGGCAGCTGTGCTCACTAGACTGCTAGATAGGGTCTTTTCCGACAACAGGTTTGAATACTTGTATCACTATCTTGATGATATCGTCGGATTTTCTGAGACCTTTGAAGAACATCTAGATCATCTGAAGGAAGTACTCAGTCGCCTTCGTAAGGCCGGGTTGACTGTGAAGTTATATAGGGTTGCTTTTGCTAAACCCTCCATGTCATTCCTAGGGCATATCGTGTCGCCCGATTGTGTTTCTATCGATCATTCCAGAACACAGGCCACCCGTGATTTCAAACCCCCTAAGGACATCAAAGATATTGCCAGGTTCATAGGCATGGTGAATTTCTTCAGGAAATTTACTCCTAACTTCGCTAACAGAGCGGCGCCCTTGAACTTACTTCGTAGGAAAGGCGTCAAATTTGAGTGGGGACCGTCTCAACAAGCCGCTTTTGAAGACCTGAAATTAGCTTTTTGCAACGCCCCTGTCCTTGCTATGCATGATTTTTCGAAGAAATTCATTGTCCAAACCGACGCCTCATCATCGGCCGTGGCTGCTGTGCTTCTTCAGGAAATGGAGCTCGGAAGGCGACCCATCGCCTATGCGTCTAGGACATTATCGGCCCAAGAGGCCAAATATTCCATCTATGAACTTGAGGGTTTGGCAGTTTTATTTGCATTGGAGAAGTTCCGCCTCTATCTGGAACACGTCAAGTTCGACCTGGAAACTGATAATCAAGCCTTAAGTTGGGTCTTAGCTAGGCCGCGTCGTACTGGTCGTATACACCGTTGGGCCATCTGGATTTCTGCCTTCCAGTTTGAGGTTAGGCATATAAGAGGATCTGAAAATGTCGTGGCGGATGGACTAAGCCGCATGTTCTCTCAGGAGGTGGAGACCACCGAACAGGAAGATAGTACTGCTCCTCCCGTGCTCATACCTTCGGGTGTTAATACCATTCTAACTGATGCCCCCATGTTGTTTCGGGACATTGAAAAATTTCAACGTAAAGATCCTGTGCTGGCCCCTGTTATTGAGACCTTTTCTTCTGGGGAACATGTCGTCCCTTATGTATTGAGGAACGGGGTTTTGTGTTGCCCGTCGAGGCATGACCAAAAGATGAAAGTAGTGGTTCCAGCCGTACTTGTACCAATGATCTTAAAGTACTATCATGAGACCCCATTAGGGGGGCATTTGGGCATCTTCAAAACTCGGGAAAAGATCCAAGAGTTGTTCATTTGGAAAGGTATGGATGGAAAAATTCGCGAATTGGTAAAAGCTTGTAAATCTTGTTTGCTTAGTAAGCACACCTTGTCCACTAAGATAGGTCTATTATCATCTCATCAAGCGTCGCGCCCCATTGAACGTTTCAATATAGATTACGCCAGACCCTTCCCCCAATCAAAGGGGAACGCCAATAAATTCATTCTGGTATGTGTAGGTGGTTTCAGTAGATTTTCCTGGTTGTTTCCGATTAAGCTGGCAACCGCTCAGTCCAGCATTTCTTGTTTAAATACCATATTTGCTTCTTTTGGTCCCTGTCAATATATTGTTTCTGATAATGCTAAAGCCTTTACATCCAACCTCTTCCGTAAATTCTGTTTTGATCTGTCTATAAGACATGTAACTACTTCGGCGTATTATCTTCGACCTTCTCTGGCTGAGCGGGTCATTCGTAATCTTAGATCTGCTCTTATCGCCTTTCATCATGAAGATCATTCCAGGTGGGATACTTCCCTGCATTGGCTGGCGTTCGCCCTAAATTCGGCAGTTCATGGGTCTCACAAGTTCACTCCAGCTTCTCTTATGTTTAAATTTTTTCCTAACACGCCGCTCTCTAACCTTTGGTCACTTAATGATATCTTACCAGAGACAATAAATCCCGTTAATATTAAGGATTTATGGAAGAAGGCTAAGCACAACCTGAAAGTTTCTCATGAAAAGGTTAGGGAAAGATATGATCGTGGACGGAGGTCCACCAATTTAAAAGTCGGAGATCAAGTCATGGTTAGGAATTTTGTTCCCCCGGGCAAGCTTGCCCCCAGATTTCATGGGCCGTGCGTCATTTTAGATTTTTTGACACCTGTTACGTTATTGGTAAGCAATCCAGCCACAGAGAGGATCTTTAGAGTGCACATCTCCCAGGTGAAACTTGTGTAATTTCTTTGTTAACTTTAGTCATCATCATTTAGCAGGGGTTTTACGGTTATATTTTTTTATTCGTGTTGATTGGCGGTCTTCTGCCCTATTATTTTATTTAATTATGTATATGATCTGTATATGCGATCTTCCCCTCTGGTTTTCCTGTTGTCAATTCCCTGGTGGCCATTACCAAGCCCCCGTCTCCTGCATCCACCAACTATTGGCACACACTCTCCTTCCCTCCGCATCACAAATAAAGTTCGTACTCTCAAGTTTCCAACAACTCCTCTCTGTCGCTCAGATCTTATTGTTTCAGTGCCCCCTCAGTTTTCAGCAGCCGTGTAGCAACATCCGGTGAAATAAACTAGAACGAGGTATGGTCCCACTTCGCTCCAGTGAAGACTCCTTATGAACGGCGCGCCGGGGTCCATCTTCCCGGCAAAGACTGAAGTGCGGAGACCCTACCGCCAACTCATTTGGGGACTGTACATATACTTCTAATCTGCCGCGACCATCACCACGACTACTCCTCTCATAGTAGTGGGAGAGGTGTATCTGAGGGTACTTGAGGGGTCCGGGCGACCTCAACTGGGTATCGGCAGCGGCGGCTGGTCTTGCCGCCAAACCTATCAACATGTATTTAACATTCTACAACAACAAGGACACCCTAAAGCTGGAGTTAAACAAGTTTCTACCTATCAACTTCAAAAAAAAAAAAAAAAACTTTTTCTGTTCAACTGAAAATGTTTTCTCAGAATTCTTCTGTGTCAACCCAAGGAAGGATATTTTGGGGCGGAGGTCTGTACCGGGAGGTACACCTCAATGCCGCGCATCCTAAATTAGCGCCTAAATGAACTCCTCTATCAATCAAAAGTGAAACTAATAACACAAGTTGGAACTTTAATCAGAATATGTCACCACCGAAAATTAATGTGATATTGTTATTGTGCAGTTTCAGATGACACTACCAAAGAACTATGATCATGCACCCTGGTGCAAAGTGAAAGAACTTATAATGTAAAGAAGTTTTGTATTTCTAGGTTTTTGTAACTGATTGATGTTCATTTATTTTTGGGTTGGCAATAATTCCTTTTCCTTTCCGCCAGTTTTGAATCTGGCCAATGAAAAATTCCTGTAATTAATTTTCAACCTATCACAGGTTTCTCGTTCGATTTTGGGTGTTACTTTTGAACTCAACCAATAAAATTGAGAGGGTGTGGCTAGTTTAGTATTGAATTATCTCGAACCTTCCCTGCGGGTTTACAAACTACGGCTTTTCACGTTTCTTGGCCAATGGATCGTCATATTTCTGAGTGTGTGTGTGTGTGTGTGTTAAGCAGGAGGCGGGAGGCCTCTTTCGTCGGCAGCTAGAACATCTACAAGGTCCGAATCTTTAACTATGTAACCTACTTTTCTAAAATGTAAATCATCTTTTCGGCTAATGTAAAAACTTCGTAGACCCTTTAATTGTAAATCGGGGATAGTGAGTGAATTACCCTCTCGAGCTTCCCTTCATCTTGGTTTGAGGTTACTACGTTTTATAACTGTTTTTCATTCTGTAATGTGGTAAAGTAATTTCTATACGAGTCACCTCAGTAGTTTGGGAATAACCCCTGTTTCATCGGCCTAGAGCCCTTTAGGTTTTTAAGTGTTCATTATCTTGGAGCGCAGTATGCCTCCATTCCTTTTGTGTTTGGGCCAGTTATTTAACCTGTTCTGTTCCATGAAGGCCCAGTAGGCTGGGTATTAAATACCCCTGCAGAAATAAGTTCCATTTGTAAATGGTGGTTTGAGAGACCAGAGATTGCCTTGAGTGGGCAGTAAGGAACCGAGAGCGTGTTTGCTCTTTTTCAAGTTTTGTAAGATTAACGAGTGCCTTTGGAAGGCTAGAAATTGTGATTTCGGGAGCAAGTGCTCTTGAATTAGGGGATTTCTGCCCCTCATTAAATGTTACCTGTTCCTTTTTTTAAATGGTAAAACTAGGGGCTTGAATCCCAGAAGTTGTAAAAATCACTAATCTTAGACTATCCTACTCTTGTTTTCAAGATTGCTTTCCTACCTGACATATTGTTATTTGTTGAGTTGTTGTCTCTTTGAAAAAAATATAACCTTCCGTTCAAGTTTTAAATTAATTTTGAAATTGTAGTTAGACCCACTCACCCCGGCACCTTCTTTAACCTCTTCCTGCTCCTCGGGAATCCCCGTAATAAAAAAGAAGATTAAGAATAATAATAAATATGTTAGTCATGATATATTTTTATCCCTTATACAGTATACTTGGGGACAAAGCATGAAGACTTCGCCCCACACCACTACTCTCCAGCGGCAGCTCGGTGTCTATTAGCGGCTAATAGGATTTACTACGTCTACTGTAGCTGGAGTTGTCAAACCGTTTGCTGCACGCAACACGAAGAAGGGTTAAGAACTGGAGACTATGCGGTAGAAAGTGGTTTGGTAAGTCTTCCACACCAAGCAAGGATCACTTAGAACTCGTTAACTCAGCAGGGTACAGGGTGTGACTGACAGCTGGCTTCCAGGAACTGAGGCCGTCATGTTTTGTTCACAAGTATACTGTATCTGTTAAACTGGAAACCGACAACTCAACGTCGACGGCTCTTAGGGTCGTATTCATGAACAAGACTTTGACTTCATCTTACGTACGTTCGCTTAGTTGGGCTTCGTGGAAGTCTGTTTCATAGACGCAACTTTTACAAAGTAGACTCTGGCGTAAGGAGACTTTGGTAAGTTACGATGTCAAGAATTAGATATGAAGTTGGCAATGAAACAATGGAAGAGCAGTGTATTGTCTCTCATCACTCAGTGCTTTTTTCTAAATAAAGTAAGAGAAGAAGAAGAAGAAGAAATTCAGCTGTTGTTTGCGTTATAGATCGCATTGGACTCTAAACTCATTCCAATCCAGTTAATGCAGTTGATTTTTATTTCTCAACGATGGATGGAAATAAAAAACTTGCCAGCCTTCAACAACTATGAAAGTGAGGTGTTATTAGAACTAGTGAAAGAGAAGGAAGATATAGTTGAAAACAAAAAGACAGACAGTGTTACTGTGAGAGAAAAATTAAAAACATGGGAGGACATTGGTGTAAAATTTTGTAGTATAGCTAACACAAGCAAGAGAGGTGGAGAGCAGTTGAAAAAGTGTTGAAAAAATATTGATTTTAGATCCAGACAACGCACAATGGAGCAAAGAAAGAAAAGTATTGCAACTGGAGGAGGGCCCAGTACAAAAGATGACAAGGATGACAGTTTTCTGGCAATGGTGGAAAGTGTGGTACTTCACATTAATCTGAGTATTCTGAGTGAGTTTGACAGTGATTAATTCATGGGTGAAGAGGAGACGGAAGAGGAGGTGTTGTATGATGAAGTCGCTGAAGTACTGGAAACATCGGGAGCTGAGAGTGGGCCTACATTACTGGCAGACTCATCAGCTGAAAAGGAAGCCACAGAACGAAGAAAGAGTACCGATACGTCCAAAGGTGTGACTAGACCACGAGCTGCCGCAATGCCATATCTGCAAGCCAGGAGGGAACTTGATATAGAGCAGATGAAAGAGCTTCACCAACTCAAGATTCAGTAGGAGAAGGGTTTCCATGCATCGAGGATGAGATTCCAAGAGGAGGTGCGGAAGTTGACTATCATGCAGATGAATGAACTCCATGAAATAAAAAAGCAAAATACAATCAACCTCAAGTGACTGACATTAATGGACACACTATTATTATTATTAGTATATAAATGTGCACAATTATTATGAAACAGAATTTAGGGCATTAATAAAACAATTTTATGAAGCAAATGATATTACATAATTGTGGTAAGCATTTATGAAAGGGTAATGTTGTTATTTTAGATAGCCACAGAACAGTTCTAGTTAAAATATCGTTCTATGATACGTCTTCTGGCTACAGCTCCCAACATTTAGGGTGTAGGTCGGTTAACCTAACTAGATGACATGGTGAGTAGAAAGTGCAAAAACTTTGCACTGTAGTAACAATAATTTTACTCTTACCTATAGCATAATATCTTAACGAAATTGGCAACTGTATTATTGGAGGTATGGATGATCCTCAATTATTATATTTCTGTAATTCGTCTTCAAACATCGTTAGTACATTTAATACTGTACGTATGTCGAATCTATATCGTTTTCTGAACGAATTTTCTGTATAAAATTCAGCTGGGTTCTGTGCATCTCTTATAACACGCCGAGGATTAGGCACAACGTACTGAATCATTTCCTATATCTTTTCAACTTCGTCTACAAAATTAACAACACCAGCAATATCTGCCATTTTATTAATTCTCCGATCTCAGAGTCTACTTAAGTACGGAACATCGGTGACTTGGAAGTAAAGTTGCCTTCTAAGTTTACTTACCTCCAAGCAGCAATTATGAAATGGAAATGGCGAATTACCGCCTTCTAAGTCTAAGTCAAAGCCTCGTTCATGAATACGACCTTTAGGTATTAAGTAGTCCTTAAGTACTGGTAGTAATTACTCTACAGTACTGGAGTTTTTCTCAAACAACGACTGCATGTTGCCCTAGTTTTATGTTTACTGTTCTACTTCTTACTGTTTTGGTTTGAAAAGAATGCGAAACTCTCGCTGTTCAGCTGTTGCCCTTGGGCCTCTCCCAGACGGTAAGAGTCTACATAACTACAGCGTGTAGCAGGGAATCGGTCACTATGATGTCACAGTCAAGTAAAAGGAAGCGTGGTAAAGTTATTTGTCTTGAGGCTGGCGGTACAATTCCCCATATAATAAAAGTGTGTGATGAAGAGGCTAGATAAAAACACTTGAAATTTAGGACTAGTTGTACAATTGAGTATTCTTATATATGGTGTATCCGTGATGATGTTACAAATTTTCAGGAATGTTGGATCAATTTGAGATAAGGAACCATAGTCCGGAAACGATCGAGTTAAAGGTTATTAATAATCCAAGTAGTTTAACGTCCGTCTGTTCTTAACAGACGCTGGGCTGTCGGAATTTCGTCCCGCAGTAGTCCCTTAACGTGCCGAAAGCCAACGACATGGGGTTGTCACCTTTAAACAACCTTAAAAATCACCGACTTTTTGGCAAGAATTCTCGCTGCCTGCGACGCTGTTCAAACGACACTGGGGATATTCGAACGGGTACAATAGAACATTGTGCGACGATGCCATGCCTGCATTGACGCAGGGGGATATGTTTAAATGGAGCAGCTTATGAAATTTGTGGACGTAAACGGACTTAAATGAGAAGAATTTTTCTTTAACTTTTGACTCTAACGTTTCCGGACTACGGTTCCTTAGCTCAGATTGATCCATTTGCCGTTCTCCATCATCCCTGAAAGTTTTTAACATCGTCACGGATACACCCTGTATATTTGCTCCGTAGAGAATAAAATTTCCATGCTTTTTAGTTAACATATTTTTAGGTTAGGACTCCCTCCATAATAAAAATGAAAGCTGTAAGGTCTAGTTACGTTTCCGGGAGGTACAGTTTTATAGGTAAAAAAATAATTGCGTTTTCCATTATAGAATATCATTTCTTCTTCATTCTCGTACGACTACATCGATAGAGATATTTTTGTCCAAGTTGTATTACGTCGCACAGACACGGATAGGTCCGGTGGTGACGATGGGATAGGAAAGGGCTAGGGCTGGGAAGGAAGCGGCCATGGTCTTAATTAAGTACAGCCCCAATATTTGTCTGTTTTGAAAATGAGAAACCACGGAAAACTATCTTCAGGGCTGCCGGCAGTGGGGTTCGAACCCACTATCTCCCGAATGCAAGTTCAGAACTGTGCGCCCCTAACCGCACGGCCAACTCACTCGCTACATATGTTTGTAAACGTCTCACTATGTCATATATTTGCAAACATCCATGTATGTCACTTGGTGTGTCCCACTCTGTCGAATGTTTGTTGCTCTTTTTCCATACCTTTTATTTCTGCACATTATTTTCACCAAAAATATGAGTGAAATGTGGCATGGTAGTTCATATTATGTATACAAACAACATGCTCTACGTTATTTCCTTAGAAAATAATAATTATACCTTTAAAAATAATCAGTATTGCAACATTTAGAAATATATATATTAAAGCTAACGATTACAAAAATAATATTTTCTTAAGAAATATCTTAGGGATTCTAGAATTCCTTGTTAATGTCATTTCAGACAAAAGACTCCTGTAAATATTCAATGAACTGCATAATTTATGAGTATAAAGCGAACCACACTTACCTTTAAAAACGAATATGCAATTGATAAAATATTTAATTAAGAATTTCTAAAAACCTGACACTTCTTTCTTGAATGGTTATAAAGGTGTATTAAAAACAAGAAGGGTTTGTTTTATTATCATTTTCAGTTGGTCTTCTTGTTCCTCTGTTTCTTCTTCCTGCTCCTTGTCCCACGTTATTGGGAAAGGAACATCACATGGGTTTGGCCCAGATGCCCTTCCTAACCCCAGCCCTATGTGGGTGTATTCACAGTAGCGTGTACGATTGGCAGTGTGGTGTGTTGTATATAGAGAAAAGTGTACTAAGACGAAGCTAAATACTAGGGTCGTACTAAATTGTTTTACACATTTTTTTCTACGTTCCGGTATGGTTCACATTTCACTTTTGAAGGTGGTGACGTGTAACTAGTCTCTTGTTCCATCGTTTGGTAGCAGCACACGCACAGGGGCCAACGAATGCACTCGTCATAGCCATTTCATAACAACACTGTCAGCGTAGGAGCAGACAACATGAAAAGCAACCGTCAGGGACAGCGACATACGACTTGGTTCCTATGGAAAGAAGGCGTGACCACTGTAGAAATTCATCGGCGCTTGGTGGCAGTCTGTAGAGAACATGCGCCGTCACGTAAAACAATTTACAACTGGGTGGAAGGTTGGAAAACAGGGTGCACATTGGTGGACAAGGGAACCAGTTCTGGAAGGAATGTGACAGTGCCAACACCAGCCAACATTGGCCGGGTCCAAGGAAACAAATGCATCACATTTTCGGAAATGGATTTAGCCGAAACACCCTGCAGCGGATCATGCACGGCTACTTACAGTTGGGAAGGTGTCATCCACGTAGGTGCCTAGACTCTTGTCTGCAGACGAAAAGCAGAGACGTGTGGACGTGTGCAGAGAACTTTTGCAACGCCATGATCAAGTACCAGCTGACTTCATGGCTAGGCTTGTGACTGGTGATGAGACATGGCTCCATTACCATGAGCCACAAACGAAACAACAATCGATGCAATGGAAGCATAGAGGCAGTCCACTGCCAAAGATATGTCGAACAGTGCCATAAGTTGGCAAGCGAATGGCGGCAGTGTTCTGGGACACAAAGGGCATCATCCTCATTGTCTGGCTGGAATTTGGGACCACGATTAATAGTGCAGCATATGTGGCAACCCTTAAGTGCTTACGTCGTGCCATTCAAACTAAGCGGCCAGGAAAATGGGCTAAAAGTGTGCTTCTGCAACATGACAATTCCCGTCCCCACACTAGCCGAGAGACCACCGCTGCCATTGATCAAATGCGATTCACGGTGCTACCACACCCACCATACTCTCCCGACTTGGCAGCAAGTGATTATCACCTGTTCGGGAACATGAAGAAACCTCTGCGTGGTCGCCGTTTTGAGGATTTTGCAGAACTGGACACAGCTCTCAAGGCATGGGTACGCAGCACTCCGAAATAATGGTTTCAGGAAGGTCTGGAGAGACTGACACATCTATGGCAAACGTTCCTACAGTTACAAGGAGATTATGTTGAGAAGGTGGACTTAACAACTCATGTGTAATGTACTTCATTTTGGTAGAAAAAATAAAGTGTAAAACAATATAGTACGCCCTTCGTATCTAGTTCTCACACCAGAGGAACAACAGGAATCATACGCAGTTATAATCCTCGGGAATCGAACCTGAGGCTACTACGCTGGCCATTCAGCCAAGGAGCCGCAACAGGTTATTAGTTGATGAGTCTCCTTCTTATTCCTCCTCATGCTTTCGTACACCCTGCTGGGGCCGCGGGGGCGAACTGTGTCGCACAGGTGGTCTTGGCCCTGTTTTACGGCCAGATGCCCTTCCTGACCCCAACGCTGCATGGAAGGTTGTATCCACTATTGCGTGTTTCAGCGGTGGTTGTTAGTGTGGGGTGTTGTGTTGTGTTCAGACAAACACAAACGCCCAATCCCCGTGTCAGAAGAATATTAATCAGATGTGATTAAAATTAACGATCCGGCCAGGAATCGAACTCGGGACCCCTGAATCGAAAGCCTCGACATTCCATGAGTTGTGAATTTCTTTAAATTTAAGGTAGCGAAAGCTGTGCCACTTAAGCTAATAAATATCACATCTCAACACGATGCCACCGCATGAATTACACTCTCAGACTTAACACAGATACAAAAAGTCGCCCATTAGAAGATCGCCACCATATAAAGTACTACTTTAATGATTAATGTGCCGTTGCAGAGGCATCACTGTAACTTGTCATAATAAGAGACAAAAAGCCCTGTGACAGGAGTATGGATATCACTGTGCCAAGGTGGTTTCATGTATCACTAGTTACATCTATTTGGAATATCTCGAATAGTTGGAATGCACAAGCCACGTGGTTTTTTCGGTCATCAATCATGCAATCAGCACTGAAACACAGAACGTGGGGAGTGAGTAAGTGAAACATATCATAATTCACACTCCCTCCGTGCACGTTACAAAGAGAAGAAATCATCATAGCCAAAGACTGACACTGGGTACTGAGGCGGCTGGAGCACGAGGAGCTTCCCTGAACGTTTGTACGCGTCAAGACTACAGGAACGAGCTGATGATATTTGAAAGTATTGAAATAAGCCAGCCTTGTATTTAAATTTAGCGCCACGGAGAAGAACTCCTTTGGGACAAAATTCCAGCACCTCAGATTCTCTGAAAACCCTTAAAGTAGTTAATAATAATGTTATTGGCTTTACGTCCCACTAACTACTTTTACGGTTTTCGGAGACGCCGAGGTGCCGGAATTTGGTCCCGCAGGAGTACTTTTACGTGCCAGTAAATGTACCGACACGAGGCTGATGTATTTAAGCACCTTCAAATTCCACCGGACTGAGCCAGGATCGAACCTGCCAAGTTGAGGTCAGAAGACCAGCGCCTCAATCGTCTGAACCACTCAGCCCGGTCTTTAAAGTAGTTAGTGGGACGTAAATTATTATTATTATTATTATTATTATTATTATTATTATTATTATTATTATTATTATTATTGTTTATTCTCATGATTTGCTAATTTTCTAACATATCCAGTACTACTTCATGTTGGTGAAGAGAGTAGCTCTTTGTTCTTCGGACCACTTTGCAGCAGTTTTTCTTACTCTCTCGGGAAGATTCCTTTCTCTCGTGTATCCAGGTCCTGCCTTCAGCAGGACTTCAGGACATGCTACTGTGGTGTACTGGAGGTATTTGCCCTGCCATCGGACGGATCTGGACTAGTAAATGGGTTTACAGAGGCGAAAATCTGCTTCAGAGGTATAGTCTGCTTTCAATATTAATGATTTTGTCCGGCTACTTGGCTGAATGGTCAGCATGCTGGCCGGGTGGAGGATTGTAACTGCTTATAGTTAATTCCCCTCGTTTGAGGACTGGATATTTGTGGTTGTCTCAGTACACATATGCATGCACACAGAACACATCATACTACAAACCACGACAGAAACACTCAATAGTGAACACATCCCTCCACATAGGGTTGGCGTAAGGAAATCATCCGGCCGTAAAACTCGGCCCAATCCATACAAAGTGCCGATCCCAGGTAACGGGGAAAAGGCCTGGAAGTAGAATATGTTATTGATTGTATGTCCTACTAACCACTTTGACCGGCAAACAAGTGGATCATTGTGTAAAAATTGAATGAGGAACAAATAAATACCAACATACAGAAATACTTCCATTTAGGGAGGTTCTATGTGTTCATAAATGCCACACGAAGAGCCGCTCTTCACCCTAAACGCTGATCTCTTTTTGCATCCGCGGGCAGTAAAACATTTTAAGTGTTTGTGATACCGGAGAGAAGGATTATCATTTATATTATGGTCGGCCAATAATTTTTGTCACAAGTAACAGCATTTCATATTTGTTAAGATGCTTCTTAGCCGAGAAAACGCTGCGAGTGTTACCACTCACGTTAATCGTAGATGGACTACTACTAAAAGGTTTTCATTTCGTCCCTAAAGGGGACGGCGGTCCTCCTGGGCGATAACGCCGCTTCTCAGGCCAGGAAGATGTGATACGGTGAAATTGATGTTCAGGGAAGATGAGGAGGTTGGCGGCCGTAGCCTATACTAGGAATTGTTCCGGCATTCACCTTAGTGCAGGAGAATGGAAAAACCACGGAAAACCATTCTTAGTACACCGGACGGTGGGGACCTGCCCCTATTCCTCTTCTTCTTCTTCCGAATGCAGAGATATAGAGCCACAGCAGAGACGCGGCCCCCTCCTCTGCTCGGTTGGTCGGTCGGAGTGCAGAGCCGTCGAACCACGGACCAGCGATGGTCACCTGTAGACCGAAGCTCACTCTTCATCCGCCGATGGACTCAGTAAGCTGCTCACACTGCCTCCTTCGTCTCTTTAAAGGCATGTTTGACTCACAATGTCAACACTGGACGATGACTAACGCTCACTATATTTTCTTTTCGGTGTGGTGGTGGTGGGGGGGCAAAGCTCGCTCCCCCCGCGTGGTAATCGACACTAATCTATATTGCCTCCAACATACTATTAATTTTAAAGAGAAAGATTATAGCAGGGAGGAGTATCTGCCCATTTGTACGTCAGATGCGTTACCAGTCAAGGTTTGTGTTGGTAATGTGGTGTTGAGACGTGGTATTAAGGGCCCACATAGGCGGAAAAAAGAAAGAGCCAACATGTAAAACCTGACAAATTTTGATGGCATATGCCAGGATGTAGTTTCTGGATAGGTCCAGGTGTTTGTGTTAGTTGAGAATAGGTATCATGCCCAAGTCATAAGCCATATTCTCGCCAGTCCATTTATTCAGGGGATCAATCCTTCTGGGCGTCCGACTCATTGTCTGAACGATCAGCGTACTGGCCTTCGGTTCAGAGAGTCTCAGGTTCGATTCCCGGCCGGGACGGGGATTTTAACCTTCATTGGTTAATTCCATTGGTTCGGGGGCTGGATGATTGTGCTGACCCAACATTCCTGCAACTCTAACACCACACGTAACACTATCCTCCACCACAATAACACAGAGTTACCTACGCATGGCAGATGCCGCCCACCCTCATCGGAGGGCCTGCCTTACAAGGGCTGCACTCGGCTAGAAATAGCCACACGAAATTATCTATCCTTCTGGCTCTGCCATGACTAGCGCGGCTATTGCCGATTGCAGAGCCATGCGCCAATAGCCACTAGGGCATATCGCACCGCTCGGACACCTTGGGGTCCCTAGTACCTAGTCTCCGATCCCGGAGAATGAGACCAAGCCCGCCGAGGCGTGGGCTTCCTGGATGGGGGTGGGGTGGGACATGACGCCGGGCCTCCTTCCTCTCTGCCCGCGCCATGGCTCGGTAAACAAGGCAATTACGATGAGAGACCGGGTGGCCCCCGCGCACCGGCGCCTCCTCAAGTGCTGCGCAGGCCGTATAGTCGTGATCAGCCACACAACGGCTGCACCTCACTAGGAGCCCACACCTATCCTGTCGGTGACCCCACCTCAGGTCTCACCTGACTGCCGCTACCCGCTGAGATCCTCTCCTGATTGGCTCCTAGGTCGACTGGTAACCTGGGAGCAATCCTGGATTGCAGCTGGGTGGCCCACTCCTGGTGGACTGGCATCGTCCTCTCCCTCCTGGTCCGGGGGCGGCGCCTGCTTCCTGGTGGTTGGTGTCACTTCTCGGCGGGGGAAGAGGCCTCTTCTTGGTGGCCCTGCCCCTGGCCTGGTGACCCTGGGGTAGCGTGTGGCCCCGCTGCAGTGTTGGCTTCTCCCTCCTCCTGATTGGCGGTGGTGACGTCGGACGTTGCTGGCACCTGGTTGCGTTCCCTGTCCTTTAGAGCGCACATCGATGGCTGCATCGTGAACGAGGCGCTGGCAGGCCGAGCCTGAGTAACAGCCTCTGAACGCCCGGGGGCGTTCATCTCCGTGCCGCCTCCCGCCGTTCGGGTCGCCTTCCTGGTCTGCACCCGGGTGGTGAGTCCTCCCTGTGTAGTCCTGGCAAGTGGTGGACGATCCAGGTTGGCGGCCTTGTCGGTTTGCGTGTACTTCGTGAAGTACAGCAGTTCGACTTGGATCGTGCCGTCGTGACGCTCGGGAGCTTCGCCGTCCTCCTCGGTACTCAGCTCCGGGGGAGTCAAGAAGCGTGGGTCCGTGCCCACCTGCTTGTGTTTCTGCTTCCTGGCAGTCTGTGTGGCGATGGTGGACGTCCTTTCCTGCTGCTCACTGGCGGCCGCCTCTCGGATCAATTGCGCCATCCCGCGGCCAGGTAGCCCGCGGCAATCGAATGCCCCCATGTGCTGTACATACACGTCTATCCATGCCCGTCCAGCGGGCGTATGGCAAGCGCCCGGGGAAGTATGACTTCGATGACGTCCCTCGGATGAGGGGGCGCCACTCTCCTAGTGAAGCTCGCTGCCGATGAGTAGCCACGTCTCCTCGGCTGCCTCCTCTCCGTCGCAGTGTTACACCACGATGGCAGGTATGGCCAGGTCAGCGTGGTCCGTCCTTGCCACGACATAACGGATCCACTCCGTTACCATGGAGTCTTAGTCCTGCGGATCGTCCTCATGGGCCTCCTGGTGGCCCGTGCTACCATCCTCTGGTTCTCTGTCGACTGCCGTTGCTCCTGTAGTAGCCTGTAAGTAGCGCTGAGAAGCGCCATTTGACAATGCCCTTCCAGTATACATGATAGTATACTACAGTTGTGCACAGGTGGGAGACAAACACTACTCTTTCCTGTTTGTACTAGTTAGTACAAGATGCCTGACTAGTACTGATAAGTACAAATAGCCTGGTGAGGAGAGTGACTCAGCGGGAAGCATGTACGTCCGCTCGCTATGACTGCCCAACTCGTTCTCTGACGCATACGAAGTGTACAGAGCGTATTCG
Organism: Anabrus simplex; assembly: GCF_040414725.1. NCBI lineage: Eukaryota > Metazoa > Arthropoda > Insecta > Orthoptera > Tettigoniidae > Anabrus > Anabrus simplex. The sequence goes on from NC_090266.1 coordinate 1,044,350,987, forward strand.
AAGTAAACTTGCTCTGCAAGGTCCTAGAGGCGCTACTAGCACCACTCTTCCTCCACTAGCGCACAAATTTGAACAGGCGTCATCCTTCAGATTTGCAAACACGCCTCCCGAATTTCATTTATCTAACACAACTCCTTCTTGGTGTTGGGATTTCATTTTCCTCCGGTGTATTTATTTAACATCCGTAGAATTGCTATAGATATTAACCCACTGGTGCACAATTATTTCATTCGAAAAAGTGTCAGAATATTAGGTTCTTTATTTACACTTTAGGCTATGAACCTTGGATATATCTTCCAAAGGGTGTTGCAGTCAAACAAGGACATTTTGAGTTAAATTTTAGTTTACTACCATCAACCCGAATATTTTAGTTTACGATAAATGTTCGTACGGGGGCCATGCTAGGTGTGGAATGATCACTCTTTGGCCTTAGACAGCAAACATTAACCAAGATTACCCAATTTGTTATCAGATGCCTCTACATCAGGAGTTCTCAAAGGTGGTGCCTGTCGCCATAAGGCCTATCTGTGTCGGTACGACGTAAAGCCCCTAGCAAAAAAAAAAAAAAAAAAAAAAAGGTTGTGCCTCGGCGCACTTGTGTTCCGCGAAATTTCTAGAGTATCCACAAGAAGAGTTATTAGGTAAGTGAGAACACATAAAAACGGGCTTGTGAATTAAATGTTTCAGCAGAGTTATTTATTAATCTAAGAGAACTGAAACTACTTGCAATAGAAAGTAAAAATAAAATAAAATAAAATATGAGAAAGCCATGTTAGTAATATTACACTACTGTTACATTTTAGAGTAAATAAAAATTAATATCTGAGAAGAGAACCGTAACTTGATTTCACCGACTGAGAATATTCACGTATTCAAAAACTTACGGACTTTTTAATCGTGAACTTACTAGCGTTTCGACCCTGTGTGTCAGCGGGGTCGTCAGTTGTATTGCTACACCTTTCCAATACACTGCACCCTTTAGACACAACTGCAGTCTTCTTTTGTAGGACAATGCAGTGACAATGCACTCCACGTCATCAGAGGAGAATGCATTAAGAGACGCCGGAGTACCAGAATTTTGTCCTGTAAATGGGTTACTTAAATGTGACAGTGAATCTACTGACATGAGTCTCTCGCATATTAGCACTCATGCACCCAGTTAATACTTTCACTGACTTTACCAGAAATCTGCCGCTCCAATGGAAATGTTATGCATTCTTTCACTCCAACTGCTGTTGAGAGTGATCTGTTGATATCATTTCCTGTTTTTAAAATTTACTTTACGTCCCACCGGCACAGAGATAGGTCTTATGCCGATGATGGGATAGGAAAGGGCTAGGAATTAGCAGGAAGCGGCCGTGGCCATAATTAATGTATAGCCCCAGCATTTGCTTGGTGTGAAAATGTGAAACCACGGAAAACCATCTTCAGGGCTGCCGACAGTGAGATTCGAACCGACTATCTCCCGAAAGCAAGCTCATAGCTGCGCACGCATAACCTTATGGCCAACTCGCTCGGTGGTTTGTGAATATCGTCATCGGGCCTGTTCCAAATTATAAGAAAGTGTTCAGCTGAACACTTCTCCCAACCCATGGCATTACAGCCCAGATAGGCCTTGTCCTACTAAGCGACCGCTGCTCGGTCCGAAGGCCGAGGTAACGCGCAGTCCTCTCAGCCGTTATTTTTGGCTTTCTAGACCAGGGCTGCTATCTCACCGTCAGATAGCTCCTCAGCTGTCATCACGTAGGCTGAGTGGACCTCGAACCAGCCCTCAGATCTAGGTAAAAATCCCTAACCTGGCCAGGGATCGAATTGAGGTCCTCCGGGTGAGAAGCAGGCACGCTACTCCTAGACCGTGGGCCGGCACTTACCATAAAGTTCTTCAGTGTGTGATATGGTCGAGAATGTTCCGAACAAAGTGGAACAGCCAGGAACCGAACTCCTGATACGAAGCAAAGTAGTCTTACGAAGCATGGCATTGTCACTGACTTCTCGCCGAGATAGATACGCTCGAATCCCGACCAACGTATGTGGGATTTTCATTAATAAACATTGTTTGGTCGGTCAAGATTAGGGAATAGTGTAAAGTCTTCACGAAATGTAGAGTTGTCCAGTGGCTTGTCTTTTCCACGCGTCATAAGCCTAAAAGTGTATTACCGTATATCTAATATTTTGGGTGGTTCACCATAAGACCTGCCTGTGCCGGCGCGGCATAATCCGAACAGAAAATAAATAATTCAGTTTTAAACATAAGAAATGGGTATTTAAAGTAACATCTTAAACATTAGACACCTATATTCTGCTGTTCGGATGTATAGTGCAGCTGAATATGTGCTCATCTTCTGTGTTCCCGGTAGTGCCATAGACTCCTAGGACAATCGATCGTTAAAAGAATAGTTACATACGAGAGAATCATGTCAGCAGATCTACTGACGTGTTGAAGAACCGACATCTCGGCATTCCTTGAGATCATTGGCATCTAAAGGGAAGGTAAACTTATAGTTTCTTCTTTTGCCACATTATCTCACAGGTGGGGTCACGGGTGCGAACTGTGTAGCACATGTGGATTTGATCCAGTTTAACGTTGAATGTACTTCCTGACACAAACCCTACAGATGTAGAGCTACGTATTCATTATAGCGTGTGTCTGCCGTGGCTAATAGTACTATGAGAGTATGACGGGCTATGTATTGAGACAACCACAATCATCTAGTATCCGATTTAGAGCAATTAACCAGACGCGGAAAAAATTTCTGACCCAGCCGGGAATCAAATCTGGGGCCTTCTGAACCGAGGTACGCGACGCTGATTATTCAGCAAAGGACCTTTTATTTCGGGAACAGTATCACAAAATATACACACATTAATTCAAGCATACTTCACTATTGGGACACCGAAAAATCATCACCCTGTATCTTCTCAACTTGTAAGGCATTTTTATATTCACTAGTCTCTCACTTATTACAAGTTACGTACAACTGGCAACCGTACATTGAAGATTAGTCGAGTAATAATGGCAAAGTATTAAGCTATTAACAAGGGTATGATAGATGACTGGGCTTTTTTTGTTGCTTATTGTAAGCCATGTCATTATATTGAAACTATGAGGTTCAAATATGGACCGTACTTAGAGAAGACTGAATTAATTAAGAATGACGAAGCTAATAGGATGGAAGTATTTGTAATGGATTGTGTTGTTAACGTATAGCCTATTGACATTTTCTTTTCAGTTTGAGAGAACCTGTAGGTTTTATATTATAATTAACGTAAGTTATTTCTGCTGTCCTCCTCAACAGTCACCACTCCAGTTGAGTACGAATTAATCCACTGGCTAACGGAAGTACATTTTTAATTAGATAATAAACTGCTTGATGAGTCACATTGCACATTAATATCTGAAGTACTGTACACAAGACTTCTTTGCTAGCCTGGAAGAGAGGGTCATTTACTCCATATGAAGAGGAGAGAGAGTTCTCTGTTGTGTATTAGTTTTGCTCACAAGCCGGTGTCAAGTCCTGCTATAGAGCAGCTCTTGTTTGCTGCTGGAAAAGAAAACATTGCAGTGACTTGATTGAATTTCTTCCTAGTAATCATGCCACGGGCCTCTATGGCGGGGGGAAAGAAGATTCGCCCACACAAACATTTTCTCGGGCGTTCAGAGAAAAGATTTAAAAGCGAATAGACTTCGGATTCGGATGGAAAATACAGTAGCTTTTTGTTTTTTCAAGTTGCTTTACGTCGCACCGACACTGATAGATCTTATGACGACGATGGGATAAGAAAGGGTTAGGAATGGAAGGAAGCGGCCGTGGCCTTAATTAAAGTACAGCCCCAGCCAGCATTTGCCTATTGTGAAAATGGAAAACCACGGATAACCATGTTCGGGCTGCACACAGTGGAGTTCAACCCCACTACGTCTCGGATGCAAGCTCACAGCTGCGCGCCCCTAACCGCACAGCCATCTCGCCCGGTAAATGTAGTCGCCTTGCGTGATCAAATTCGGAGGATATAGGTTAAGTCCGTTGACATTAAAAGTGCTTTAAATGCGAAGGGCCCTTTATTAGTCGATTTACTGGTACCTTAACGAACATGCTACACCGTGTCAGCTATTTATTCGGAGGGCCTTGGTACTATTCCAAGTCGTTGGAGGGTTTTAATCATGATCTGAGAACTGGAACAGGGTTTACTCAGGTTTAAGAGGTCAATTGAAGCGTAGGGCGTGAATTTCAAATGTAATCGAAACCCGGTGAATGTACGTAGGATTTTTAAAATGAAATGTCACGTCCTGTAGTTTATATTCCAAATCCCGTGACTATGGTCACTATATCGACAATCACGTAAAACTATAAGCTTTGATCTTTTAGCCAAGAAGCTCCTTCATATGAAAATCAGTGAACCCGGTCATTGAAAGCAAAGAGTATGGCTGCAATATCTGTAAGCTATTTGGTTGGGTAGCATTCGTTTTGGTAACCACAAGATTCTCTAAAGGCTGTAGGCCAACTTGCCACAGATTCATTAATACTGAACCCCTGTACACGACAAATTTCCATCTTTCCGGCTTCTGTTCAGGCCAATGACACCTGAGGGACCGTTCAACACACAGCGTCATTATACTGTGTAATGCTTTCCTCACATCCACGTTGCCTTCAGTTGTTAAAAAAATCGTCATTATTTGGTGTTAATTTAATTTCGACCGGGCAAGTTGGCCGTGCGGTTAGGGGCGCGCAGCTGTGAGCTTGCATCCGGGAGATAGTGGGTTCGAACCACACTGTCGGCAGCCCTGAATTTGGTTTTCCGTGGTTTCCCATGTTTTGCTAGTTGCTTTACATCGCACCGACACAGATAGGTCTTATGGCGACGATGGGATAGGAAAGGCCTAGGAGTTGGAAGGAAGCGGCCGTGGCCTTAATTAAGGTACAGCCCCAGCATTTGCCTGGTGTTAAAATGGGAAACCACGGAGAGCCGTCATCAGGGCTGCCGACAGAGGGATTCGAACCCACTATCTCGCGGATGCAAGATCACAGCCGCGCGCTCCTAACTGCACGGCCAACTCGCCCGGTCGGTTTCCCATTTTCACACCAGCCAAGTGCTGGGACTGTACCTTAATTGAGGCCACGGCCGCTTCCTTCCCACTCCTAGGCCCTTCCTATCCCATCGTTGCCATAAGACCTATATGTGTCGGTGCGACGTAAAGCAAATTCTTAAAAAAAAATCGTGTGGCTGTCGTTAGCCTAATGCAGCCCTTGTAAGGCAGACCCTCCGATAAGACTGGGTAGCGTCTGCTGTGTATGGGAAACTGCGTCTTAGTGTGCTGTGTGCGTGTGTGTTGCAGGAATGTTCGGGACAGCACAAATAATCAGTCTCCGAGCCGGAGAAATTAAATATACGCAATTAAAATCCTCGGCCCGGCCGGGAATCGAAACCGGGATCTGCTGAACCTAAGGCAAGTACGCTGACCGTTGAGCCAAGGAGGCGGATTAAACTCGTGTCCTCATCCTGAACAGGTGCAGCTATTTTCAGATGGAGGTACACTGCATGTATCATTTTAACCACATATCTGCCAATTTTAAATTATTGTCAGTGCACGGGGCCCCGAGGACGGCAGCTAATAATGCTAACAAATACAATAGGGAAGTAAACTGTACTTGGCGCTGAAACGTCAATACATTCACAGCAGGCGTACCGCATGCTGTGCGACACTCTTTCCTTCCCTCGTTAAAAATACGCGACTGTGAACCTAGGGCAGTCCACAGAGCCACAGTGAGCGTTAGAAGAGAAAAGCCCAAGACCTAATGTGGCACATACTTTCTTATACAGTGACTTCTCTATACGATGTGTTCAACGCATAGTGGCACGTGGACCGAGGCAGCCCAAACCTTGGGACTCTCGGTGAAACGTTTATAATATCATCCCGATCCTCTCAACCGATTCTCGTTCAATAAAATTACAGTTACAGCACAGTTAAAATGAAAATAGGCATGTACCTTATGACAGGAGATGTTAGAAATGTTGTCCTCCTCTATCCACACATATCCTGTCATCTTTTCGGGGAACGTTCATTCACACGCATGAGTCCATATTCCTCAATCGACTCAATTCCTCTCCTGATATTTTCTTTCAGTTCTTCAAATGTAAGTGTGTGTGTAAATGTAAGTGAAGCCAATTCATCCCTGCCTTTTCAGTATGTTTCATCATTTCGGCTTTAATTTCATGTATTTCTGCCGCTTTATGGCAATGTAGTTTATTTATAATATTTTCTGCTTCCAGGAGCGTAATTTCATTGCCGTCATTGTTCACCTCCCCATGACTTCCATTGTTCGGAAATTCAACAGAAATATTTCCTTTTACGTTGACAAGATTTTCAAGATATTCCTTCCATCCGTCCAATGATTCCTTAGAATATAAAATGAGTTCACCTGATTTACATAAAACAATAATCATTTCCCTTTTCCCTCCCTTTTTTAACTCTTTATCACAGTACAAAAAAGTTCCCATACCTCTTAGCCAAGCCTTCCCAGGCTATCAGCGAAATCTTCCTACGATTTCTTCTTGGACTCTAGAATGATTGGTTCGAAATAATAATAATAATAATAATAATAATAATAATAATAATAATAATAATAATAATAATAATAATAATAATAATTGTTACCGTGTTTTAGCGGTAGGTAGAGGTGAAAGAAGGTGCGGGTGTGAATGGATCTCAAGCTACGAAATTATAGTGCCAGTAAAGTAAATTTAAAATTTAATACGGTTATATTTTCTTTTCAAAATAAATAAGTAATAAGCATGGCAGGTACAGAATAGCAAGTCAAAATAAGGTAGTTACAATATTTACAGAATTTGGGCTTCGCGCCCCGAGTTCACAATGCTTGGGCAATCAGCTCAGTTTTACCCCAAACACAAGTTTTAACAGAGGGGCAGAAAACCCCATTCATACCTAGGAGCCCTTGCTCCAAATTACACTGAAAAGCCTCCTCGAGGCATACAACATACAATTTTCAAAAGAGCCACTCGCTCTCAAATTTAAGCCTCTCCCAGGCCACACCAAACTCCACCTTCAAGCTGTCCTCAACGGACATAAACACAGGGGTAAAATACCCAATCTACTGAGGTCTATTAAACGAAAAGAATGTTAATTAAATGACCTCTAAAATAACAATTTGAGAGGAGGCGAACTTGCACTCCTAATACACTAGATTAAGACCTACTTGGCGCTAGGCCGTTAATACAAGGGCTAATCCCATACTAAAGAGGTGACTTAAGAAGAGAACAATTTGTTTTACATTAACGAAGAATAGGTTGAAAAAAATAAGTTCACCTCAAAACAATATGAGTGGGAGCTCGAGAGGGTTAGCACTCTCTATCCCAGAATGTAGCTTTCCAAGACAATAGATGAAAAGAGTAGTTACATTTACATTTTAGGAAAAGGTTACATGGTGGAACGCTTCGCACCCGCCCCGAGAGTTAAACTGCTGAGCTAGCAAAGAAAGAATATATTAATCGGTCATTACCTTATAGTTGACCGCTGCCGGAGAAAGAGGCGCTTCCCGCCTCCTGCTATGTACTTAATACACTGAAAGATGGAACAGAAGTGGCCCGGAGACCCAAAAATCAGCAGTTTATATCCTCTCGCGGAAGGTTCTAGGTGTTAGGGGAAAGAAAACACCCTCCCACAAACTTTTTATTGGCTAGGGTATAGAAACATATTCAAGTTGGGGGAAGATACCAATGATTGGTCAGAAATTAATAACAGAAATTCGGGATTGGTCAAATACAAAACAAGGGGAAAGAGAGGGGTATACAGCCAACTTAAACAATAACAGAAAGAAATTTAACAAAGAACAAACTTTTGAAATAAAATTTTCTCCAAAGAACAGTTATTTTTCTTCCCACTAGGGTGCACTATTGTAGTTTTTCAGTGGTGTCCTCTAGAAGAGAAAGTTCACACTTCTTACTTCAAGCAAAACAAAAGTACGTCGAAAATGACACCGTTCACAAACTCAAAAATTTCCAGGTGGTGACATCTTCTGAGAAACTAGAAAATTAATAGGGTAAATAAAGTTCAGACTTCCTCCAGCAGAGGAGTTTCCACAGGCGCACATTTTAAATTAGCGGAGTGGAGGTGTACCGCCCGGTACAGACCTCCCCCCCCCCCAAAGGTTCCTCGAGGGATGACACATGAAGTCAGTTTGAAACAAGTTCCAAGTTATGATGTGAATATGAAGATAGATTGCAGAAGCATTTATGAGATTTTCTTAATTTGGTTTGTTTCAGTTTCAAAATTTTGTTGTTGCAAGTGAAGTAAAGTCTTTCTGTTTGTAGTAGTTGAATTCTGAGGATAAACTTTTAATACTTAAAAGTGAAGAAAAAATTTTGCAATGTCCACCAAATATTGCTGTTGAATTCCCATGAAACGGTATTAAGGTTGAACAGGAATGTCTATGTAGTTGATGTAGGCAAAGTTGGATGGCCAGACCGGCCGTTACAGCTTGCGTCCAAAGGAAGCCGCTCGGACCCCTCAAGTACCCTGAGATACCGCTCGCCCGCACTATGAGGGGAGCAGAGGTGTTGAAGCACGCCGCACCCGCGGTGAACATATACAGGCTGCGCGCAAGTAGCAGGTCGTGCGCCGCACATCAGCCTTGGCCGGGAGGAGAGCTCCGGCTCGCCGTGCACATGTCGTCCTCGCTGGGGCCGAGGGGGCCCGTCCTCGAACCCAGCCGCGGCACAGCGCCGCGCGGCTGCGGGGGCACTGAAACATTAAAGCTAGGCGGCAGGCTTGTGTTGGACCATCATTTTTCTTTTGAGGGCACAGGCATGTAGAGAGATTGAGGGGCCAGCGGCGTGCAGATATCCATGGCATTTCATCTAAGCCAGCCACTGTGTGTAGTGGAGCAGGAGACGGGAGCGTGGTAATGGCCGTGACAAGGACAGGATGGCAGTTTAACAATCGGGGGAGGTTTACAAGAAATGCTTACATATAAAATAAAATAGAAAGAGCAGAATGCCTTAAGAGTGGAACTCAAAAAAAAATATAACCATCATATTCCTATCAAATTATATGAAGCAAGTTGAAACAAATTTACACCGGTTTCACCTGGGACAGGTGAACCCTAGATATCCTCTCGGTGGCTGGATTGCTTACTAACAATGTAACCGGAGTAAGAAAATCGAGAATGATGCATGGCCCATGAAATCTGGGGGCAAGCTTGCCCGCGGGAACAAAATTCTTGACCATCACCTGGTCACCTACCTTCAAAGTGGTGGGTCTCCGTCCACGATCATACTTTTCCCTAACCTTTTCATGAGATACCTTAAGATTGGCTTTAGCCTTCTTCCAAAGATCTTTAATATTATCCGGATCTATTGTCTCGGGTAGAATGTCACTCAGAGACCAAAGGTTAGAGAGCGGCGTGTTGGGAACAAACTTGAACATCAAAGAAGCTGGAGTAAACTTGTGAGATTCATGAACCGCCGAATTCAAAGCAAAAGCTATCCAATGCAGGGACGTGTCCCACCTAGAATGATCTTCATGATGATAGGCAATCAGCGCTGACCTGAGATTACGATTAACCCGTTCAGCCAGAGATGGTTGAGGGTAATAAGCCGAAGTAGTTACATGAGAGATGGACAAGTCAAAACAGAATTTACGAAATAAATTAGATGTAAAAGCCTTAGCATTATCAGATACCATATATTGGCACGGACCAAAAGAAGCAAAAATAGAATTTAAGCAAGTAATGGTGGACTGAGCGGTAGCCAGCTTAGTCGGAAATAACCAAGAAAATCTGGTAAAACCATCTACACACACAAAGATGAACTTGTTGGCATTACCCTTTGACTGGGGGAAGGGTCCTACATAATCAATATACAGGCGTTCCATGGGGCGCGACGCTTGCTGAGAAGACAAGAGGCCTACCTTGGTGGACATGGTCGGTTTACTAAGCAAACAGGATTTACAAGCCTTTACTAGTTCACGGATTTCACCGTCCATACCTTTCCAGATGAACATATCACGAATTTTTTCACGAGTTTTAAAGATACCAAGATGCCCTCCGAATGGGGTCTCATGATAATACTTGAAGATCATAGGTACAAGAACAGTTGGAACAACAACTTTCATCGTCTTATCATGCCTCGAAGGGCAACATAGAACCCCATTCCTCAGAACATAAGGGACAACATGTTCCCCAGAAGAAAGGGTTTCCATTATCGGAGCCAGCGTCGGATCTTCACGTTGGTATTTCTCGATATCCCTAAAAAGCATGGGAGCATCTGTTAGGATGGCATTAACCTCAGGTAGTATGGACTCGGAAGGTGATGAACTGTCGACCGGTTCGTGGGTCTCGACGTCGTTAGAAAACATACGGCTGAGTCCATCAGCAACAACATTTTCGATACCTCTGATATGTCTAACATCAAATTGGAAGGCAGAAATACGGATGGCCCAACGGGCTATACGACCAGTACGACGCGGTCTACCTAAGACCCAGCTTAAGGCTTGATTATCTGTCTCCAGGTCGAATTTGACGTGTTCCAGATAGAGACGGAACTTTTCTAAGGCGAATAAGACTGCCAAACCTTCAAGCTCATATATGGAGTACTTTGCTTCTTGAGCCGAGAGAGTCCTAGATGCATAGGCGATGGGGCGCCTCCCTAGTTCAGTCTCTTGGAGAAGGACTGCAGCTACCGCCGACGACGATGCGTCGGTTTGGACAATGAATTTCTTCGAGAAATCAGGCATAGCAAGTACAGGGGCATTACAAAGTGCTAATTTAAGGTCTTCAAAAGCGGCTTGTTGAGAAGGTCCCCACTCGAATTTGATGCCTTTCCTACGAAGAAGGTTTAAGGGCGCCGCTCTATTAGCGAAGTTAGGAATAAACTTCCTGAAGAAATTCACCATACCAATGAACCTGGCGATACCTTTAATGTCCTTGGGAGGTTTAAAATCACGGATGGCCTGTGTTCTAGAATGATCGACTGCTACACCATCGGGTGACACAATACGCCCTAGGAATGACATAGAGGGCTTAGCAAAGGCAACCTTGGACAACTTAACAGTTAACCCAGCCTTACGAAGGCGATCGAGAACTTCTCGCAGATGATCTAGATGTTCTTCAAAAGTCTCTGAAAATACGACGACATCATCTAAGTAGTGATATAAGTACTCGAATTTGATGTCGGAGAAGACCCTATCTAGTAGCCTAGTGAGCACAGCTGCCCCCGTGGGGAGCCCGAAAGGTACGCGGTTGTATTCATATAAATTCCAGTCCGTGGCAAACGCTGTAAGGTGTTTAGACTCTTCGGCAAGGGGAATTTGATTATAGGCCTGATTCAAGTCCAAGATGGTGAAGAACTTGGCCTTACGAAACCATGAAAAACAAGAATGTAGGTCAGGAAGGGGCACAGATTGCAACACCACCTTCCGATTGAGAGCCCTGTAATCAATGACAGGCCTGAAGCCTCCTTGGGGTTTCGGGACTAGAAAAATAGGCGATGAATACGCCGACTTAGAGGGCCTAATAATACCATCCTTCAACATCTGATCGATAATTTCTTTCAGAGCCTTCATTTTAGGTGGAGATAGCCTATAAGGTGGAAAACGGACAGGAATCGAATCCGTGACCTCAATTTTGTATTCAATAAGGTCAGTAACACCAAGAGTATCAGAGAACACCTCGGGAAACGACAGACACAGTTTGCGAATACTATCAGCCTGCTCCTCAGGTAGATGTCTAAGGTCTAACAACATCTCATCCTGGGTAGGCGAAATAGAAGAACATGACACAGAATTACACTTTAATAGTGGGATTTTACAATTAGAAGCAAATTTGAATGTGCACGACCTAGACTGGAGATCGAGCACAAGACCAATGTGAGAAATAAAGTCAGCTCCCAATATAATGGGGCAAGACAATTGCTTGGCCACAAACAATTTAACTTTCCATGTAAACTTAAAAATACGAATTTTGACCAGTAAGGAACCTAGAATTTCTAATGGAGATGAATTAGCCGATACGTATTGAACAGGAGAAGAGACATAGTCAGGAAGTTTACAAACCGTTTTCAATTTAGAATACCATTCAGCCGAAATAATCGAACAAACACTGCCTGAATCTAAGAGAGCTGTTATAGGCTCGTTATTTAACTCAATCTTAAGAAAAGGAACAGGTGCGGGGGTATCCGCCGCAATCCTAAGACATTCTTTAGGGCATTCAAAAGATGAATTTGAAGGCTGATCGTTCTCTGCATTTACAACCTGTTTACTAGGGGCTGAGTCTCGGGAAGATAGATTAGTCGACTCAGCCGAAGCCACTAGTCACTTTTTAGTATTGGCATAGGTGGAATTTGCACCAGAAGTTGAGCAGGAGGGGGTGCTATTTGAGTTTGGGCAATTCTTGGCGATATGTGAGAAGGCCCCACACTTAAAACAGCCTTGTGATGACCCGGCTCCATTCCTTGTCCCACTTGACTTGATCAGTGGACACTTGTTGCGCAGATGGTCAGGCGACCCGCAAGCATAACATTTACGGGGATTGACTGGTCGGCGAGGTGGAGGCCGAGTATTACTAAAGGAAGGCGGGGGTTCTTTCGCGACACGCAAAGAATCGGCGTATCTAACTCCTTCCGCTGAGACGGCCAACGCTTCAAGTTCAGAGAAAGTTTGCGGGCACGCCGCGAAACACAAATATGACCTGTAGGGTGGTGAAATCCCTTCCACAATAGCTTGTACAATCTGATCCTCAGGGAAATGAAGAGCAAACACCCTAGTATAAAACTTAATGTCCTGTATAAAATCAGCCAAGTTTTCATCCAAGCGTTGTACACGGTAATAGTACTTCTGAATAAGGGAGGACCTGGCCCTAGCCGGGATGAAGTTAGCTAGCAAATGGGCATGGAAATCCTCAATAGATGATTGCTCGGCAATGGCTCTTACGATTTTATCTGAGAGAATACCAATAGCATACGGATAGATAATTTGCAAAATTTGACATGGAGAAAGAGAAAACACAAGGGCATGATCCTGAAATTCAACTAGAAATCTTAAAAAAGAAATTACATCACTGGTGGTATTAACGGAAAACTTAGAGATACCTCTGAGCAACATTGCCAATGGATGAGGCAAGCTGCTAAACCCGGGTGACATAGTAGGTAAAGGTTTCAATGGCAAGGAAGTTAATTCAGAACGGATGTTACTCAAAGATGCACGACGTTCAGATTCGTTGTCCAATGGGGCAGGGATAGTTTGAGCAGCAACGGTTATCCTATTAACTTCTCCCTTGGGAGGCGCTTCCTCACTACCTGGATTCACTATGGTGGGTTGATCAGATTTGGGAGGAACTTCCCCAGTTAACAATTGAGTGACCTTACTAGATAATTCGGAAATATTTTCCAGGAGCGTACTAGCTTCCTTCCTCTGAACGTCATTCAGTTTTAGAGACAACAGATCGTTAACCCTATTCGAAAAATGATATAGCCTGCCTTGCACACGCTTAATTTGATTAGGAGACGGATCATTTTCATCAAAAAAACTAACTACAGAAGCTAGCCCAGTAATATTCTCGACGATCGTGGAAAGAGAGTCATCAATTTCTTTCTCTCCCAAATTGGGGATGGAAATGGGCAAATCAAGGGACTCTCTAAGCTTGTTTGTGTCTACTGCAACCGTGCCTCCAGATTGTACATTTCTAATAGTCAATTCATAGATCAACTCCTCCTTGCGCAAATAGTTAAGATGGAGAACATCGCGAGGGCCGGGCATGGTGACAGAACAATTTCGAAAAACTCAAAAAATTCCAGCAACTGGGAAAATAGTTAGAGTTCGGAACAAACAATGTTTAGCCGTCAAAAGGGGCTAAATTGAGACCCATTCAACCACGCTCTGCTACCACTTGTTACGGAGTTTTCCGTGGTAGGTAGAGGTGAAAGAAGGTGCGGGTGTGAATGGATCTCAAGCTACGAAATTATAGTGCCAGTAAAGTAAATTTAAAATTTAATACGGTTATATTTTCTTTTCAAAATAAATAAGTAATAAGCATGGCGGGTACAGAATAGCAAGTCAAAATAAGGTAGTTACAATATTTACAGAATTTGGGCTTCGCGCCCCGAGTTCACAATGCTTGGGCAATCAGCTCAGTTTTACCCCAAACACAAGTTTTAACAGAGGGGCAGAAAACCCCATTCATACCTAGGAGCCCTTGCTCCAAATTACACTGAAAAGCCTCCTCGAGGCATACAACATACAATTTTCAAAAGAGCCACTCGCTCTCAAATTTAAGCCTCTCCCAGGCCACACCAAACTCCACCTTCAAGCTGTCCTCAACGGACATAAACACAGGGGTAAAATACCCAATCTACTGAGGTCTATTAAACGAAAAGAATGTTAATTAAATGACCTCTAAAATAACAATTTGAGAGGAGGCGAACTTGCACTCCTAATACACTAGATTAAGACCTACTTGGCGCTAGGCCGTTAATACAAGGTCTAATCCCATACTAAAGAGGTGACTTAAGAAGAGAACAATTTGTTTTACATTAACGAAGAATAGGTTGAAAAAAATAAGTTCACCTCAAAACAATATGAGTGGGAGCTCGAGAGGGTTAGCACTCTCTATCCCAGAATGTAGCTTTCCAAGACAATAGATGAAAAGAGTAGTTACATTTACATTTTAGGAAAAGGTTACATGGTGGAACGCTTCGCACCCGCCCCGAGAGTTAAACTGCTGAGCTAGCAAAGAAAGAATATATTAATCGGTCATTACCTTATAGTTGACCGCTGCCGGAGAAAGAGGCGCTTCCCGCCTCCTGCTATGTACTTAATACACTGAAAGATGGAACAGAAGTGGCCCGGAGACCCAAAAATCAGCAGTTTATATCCTCTCGCGGAAGGTTCTAGGTGTTAGGGGAAAGAAAACACCCTCCCACAAACTTTTTATTGGCTAGGGTATAGAAACATATTCAAGTTGGGGGAAGATACCAATGATTGGTCAGAAATTAATAACAGAAATTCGGGATTGGTCAAATACAAAACAAGGGGAAAGAGAGGGGTATACAGCCAACTTAAACAATAACAGAAAGAAATTTAACAAAGAACAAACTTGAAATAAAATTTTCTCCAAAGAACAGTTATTTTTCTTCCCACTAGAGTGCACTATTGTAGTTTTTCAGTGGTGTCCTCTAGAAGAGAAAGTTCACACTTCTTACTTCAAGCAAAACAAAAGTACGTCGAAAATGACACCGTTCACAAACTCAAAAATTTCCAGGTGGTGACATCTTCTGAGAAACTAGAAAATTAATAGGGTAAATAAAGTTCAGACTTCCTCCAGCAGAGGAGTTTCCACAGGCGCACATTTTAAATTAGCGGAGTGGAGGTGTACCGCCCGGTACAATAATAATAATAATAATAATAATAATAATAATAATAATAATAATAATAATAATAATAATAATAATAATAATAATAATAATAATAATAATAATAATAATAATAATAATAATAATAATAATAATAATAATAATAATAATTGTACCGGTTGTGTACACCTACACGCCTCACATTCGAATTTTCCGCCTTTAAGTTCTCCTCTACAGTTGAAACTCTGAACTTTGAAATTGAATTAATTCAACCGTTTATCTGAAGATGTCACCGTGTTAATTTCGAATTGTTTTTGTTTAATAATTATCTAGAAGTGTGAACATTCTCTCACAGATGTCTCTACCAAAAACTATGATCATGCACCCTGGTGCGAAGTGATGGAACTTTTCTTGAAGATATTTTATACTCATAAGTTTTTTAATAACTAAATTTCGTTCTTCCATTTGTAGGTTGGCAATATAAATCTTTTCTTTCCGCCAGTTTTGAAGTTAGCCAATCAAATATTTCTGTCATTAATTTTCAGCCAATTGTATCTTTCTTCCCCAATTTTTGATGTGTAAATTTTAGTTAGCTAATAAACGACTGTGGGTGTGTCTTAATCATTCATGAAAGGTCTCGAATCTTTCCCGAGAGTATAAAAACTGCTGATTTTCCTGGCTCTCCGCCACTCGTACAACATCTAGCTTAGTGTATGGAAGAATAGCAGGAGGCGGGAAGCGCCTCTTTCATCAGTCAGCAGCCCTTCAAAAAGGTAATGGCCGTTGAACATCTTTCTTTTCTTGCTAGCTCAGCAGTTTAATCCTCGGGGAAGGTCCGAAACCGTTTTTGATGTAACCTATACCATTTCGATGTAAAATTTTCATATTACTTTAACTGTAAATCGGGGATAGAGAGTGCTTTACCCTCTCGAGCTCCCCTGCATTTTGATCTGAGGTGACTACGTTTTCATAACCTATTTTCTTCTCTTTACTAATGTATTAAAATTTTCTTATACGAGTCACCTCCCTAGTGTGGGAATAGCCCCTGTTGAATTGGCCTAGCGCCACTTAGGTTTTAACTAGTTTCATGTAGGAGTGCAAGTTCTCGCCTCCATTCCTTTTGTATTTAGGGCCGTTTAAATTAACTTTTTTTAAAAATTTAAGGTCCAGTAGAATGGGTACAAGGTACCCCTGTTCATTTGTAAGTGTGCCTTGAGGGGCAGGCAATGCGAAAGTTGTTGTGGCCTTTAATAGGCTTGAAAGATTGAGAGCGATCAGCTCTTTATGGTGTTTTGAAAGGTGCCTCTAGGAGGCTTGACATTACTAGGTGGGAGCAAGTGCTCTATATAATGAGGGGTTTTCTGCCCTTTGGTAATTTGTGGTTGTGAGCTGAGAGCTCAGAGATTGTAAAAGGTGGGGCTTGAAGCCCAGATCATTAATTTGTTCTTAAATCCTTGCTTTTCTTGCCTTGTACCTGATTATTAGATAGCTGTTGACTTGTTGTACTCGTTAAGTTTTCAAATTATATATAAAAATTTGTTAAATTTTGTTGTCTATTGAAAATATAACCTTTATTTAAATTTTTAATTCATCTTTCGGACTTGTAGTTAGACCCTTTCCAGCCCGCACCTTCTTTCACATCTGCTGTTCCACAGATACCTCGGAACAATAATAATAATAATAATAATAATAACAATAATAATAATAATAATAATAATAATAATAATAATAATAATAATAATAATAATAATTGTACCGGGAGGTACACCTCAACGCCGCGCATTCAAAATATCCGCCTTTATAAACTCCTCTATCGATCAAGAAGTGAAACTAATAACACAACAAGTTAGAACTTTAACCAGTAACTGTTTTATTGTGCAGGTTCCTAAACTGACTGAATTTCTCCTTGTTTTGTTCTGCTATACATCAAGAAGTTTGGACATTTTTCTACAGACGACACTACTAAAAACTATGGTCCTGCACTCTAGTGCAAAGTGAAAGAACTTATTACTTAAAGAAGTTTTGTATTTCGAGGTTTTCCATAACTGATCTATGTTCATTTATTTTTGGGTTGGCAACCCTCCTTTTTTCTTTCCGTCAGTTTTGAATCTGGCCAATCAAAAATTTCTGTAATTAATTTTCCACCTATCACAAGCCTTCTTGTTCGATTCTGAGTGTAACTTTGAGATTAACCAATTAATTTAGAGGGTGTGGCTGGTTTAGTCTTGAATTCTGTTGAACCTTCCCTGAGGGTATATCAGTTGCGGCTTTTTGTGTTTCTTTGTCAATTGATCGTCGTCTATCTGAGTGTGTGTGATTAAGCAGGAGGCGGGCGGCCTCTTTCGTCAGCAGCAGAACATCTCTAAGGTAATGGCCACATAACTTAATTCTTTCTTGCTACCTCCGCAACTTTAATTCGAGGGGAGGTCCGACTCTTTAACTATATAGCCTTTTCTAAAAAGTAACTTTTCTTTCGGCTAATGTAAAAACTTCGTAACATCTTTAATTGTAAATCGGGGATAGAGAGTGAGCTACCATTTCGACCTCCCCTTCATTTTGGTTTGAAGTGCCTGCAATTTAGCAACTTTTTTTTCTGTAATGTATTACAGTTATTTCCATGCGTGCCACCTCAAGTAGCTTGGGATTAGCCCCTGTTTCTTCGGCTGAAAGCCCTATATGTTTTAATATTTCATTATCTGGAGAGCAGTGTACGCCTCCATTCGGTTTGTGGTCGGGCCGTTTATTTAACCTGTTCTTTACCGCAAAGGCCCTGTAGGTTGGGTACGAGATACCTCTGTGTAATAATATTTCAATTGTAAATAGTGCCTTGAAAGGCCAGAGATTGTCAGATTCTCATGCAAAGTTGTCTTGAGTAGGCTTGAGAAACTGAGAGCCTGTTATCTCATTTCCGAAATGTTGTAAGAGTAACGAATGCCTCTTGAAGGCTAGATGTTGTAATTTTTGGGAGCAAGTGCTCTTTGAATTAGGGGATTTCTGCCCTTGACTAAATTAGATCTCATTTTGAATTGTAAATTTGAGCTGGGAACTCAGGAATTGTAAAACGAGGGGCCTGAAGCCTAGAATCTGTAAAATTCTCTAATCTTGGATTTTCCTAGTCTTGTTTCTAGATTGCTTTTGTACCTGATATATTGTTTATGTTCACTCAGTGAAAAATATTGTTAAGTTTGTTTTTGGAAAAGAAATATAACCTTTTAAAGTTTTAACTCAACTTTGATATTATAGATAGACTCATTCACCCCGGCACCTTATCTTATCATCTCTGCGTTCCACACATACCCCGGAATAATAATAATAATAATAATAATAATAATAATAATAATAATAATAATAATAATAATAATAATAATAATAATAGTAATAATGTCCGACTCGTTGGCTGAACGGTCAGCGTACTGGCCTTCGGTTCAGAGGGTCCCGGGTTCGATTCCCGGCCGGGTCGGGGTTTTTAACCTTAATTGGTTAATTCCTACCGCACGGGGGCTGGGTGTATGTGTTGTCTTCATCATCATTTCATCCTCATCACGACGCGCAGATCGCCTACGGGAGTCAAATAGAAAGACCTGCACCTGGCGAGCCGAACCCGTCCTGGGATATCCCGGCACTAAAAGCCATACGACATTTCATTTTTTCATAATAATAATAATAATAATAATAATAATAATAATAATAATAATAATAATAATAATAATAATAATTGTACCGGGCGGTACACCTCTACACCGTTTATTTAAAAGTTGCGCCAGTTGAAACTCCTCTTCTGGAGGAAGGTTGAACTTTATCTACTCTATTAATTCTCTACTTTCTCAGAAGATGTCAACACGTGGAAAATTTTGAGTTTTTGAACGGTGTCACTTTTGATGTGTTTTTGTTTCCCTTGAAGTAAGAAGTGTGAACTTTCTCTTCTAGAGGACACTACTGAAGATCAACAATAGCGCACCCTAGTGCGGAGTCAAAGAACTATTTTGTTGGAGAAATTTTTATTTCAAAAGTTTGTTTCTTGTTAAATTTCTTTCTGTTATTGTTTAAGTTGGCTGTATACCCCTCTTTTTCCCCTTGTTTTAGATTTATCCAATCCCGAATTTCTTTTAGTAATTTCTGACCAATCTGGTGTATCTTCCCCCAACTTGTATCTGTTGCGGGGTCCTATCCAATAAAAACATTGTGGGCGGGTGTTTTCATTCCCCTAACGCCTAGAAACTTCCGCGAGAGTATATAAACTGCTGATTTTTGGGTCTCCGGGCCACTTCTGTTCCATCTTTCAGTGTATTAAGTACATACCAGGAGGCGGGAAGCGCCTCTTTCCTCGGCGGCGGTCAACAATAAGGTAATGGCCGATTAATAAATTCTTTCTTTTCTTGCTCAGCAGTTTAACTTTCGGGGCGGGTTCTAAGCGTTCAACCATGTAACCTTTTCCTAAAATGTAAAAACAACTGGTATCTATTCTATTTTAAAACGACATATCGGGATAGAGAGTGCTTAACCCTCTCGAGCTCCCACTCACATCGTCTTGAGGTGAACTTATTCTCTCAACCAATTCTTCCGTAATGTAATGTAAATTGCTATTAAGTCACCTCTGTAGTATGGGATTAGCCCTTGTAATAACGGCCTAGTGCCAAAGTAGGTTTTAAAATCAAAGTGTATTAGGAGTGCAAGTTCGCCTCCTCTCAAATTGTTTTAGAGGTCATTCAATTAACCTGCTTTTCATTTAATAGACCTCAGTAGATTGGGTATTTTACCCCTGTGTTTATGTCCGTTGAGGACAACTTGAAGGTGGAGTTTGGTGTGGCCTAGGAGAGGCTTAAATTAAAGAGCGTGTGGCTCTTTTGGAAACGGAGTGTTGTATGCCTCGAGGAGGCTTTACTGTGTAATTTGGAGCAAGGGCTCAAGGGTTTGATTGGGGTCTTCTGCCCCTTTGTTAAAATTTGTATATCGGAAAGTTGGGCTAGTTGCTCAAAAATTGTGAACTCAGGGCTCGAAGCCCAAACTCTGTAATCCCTGTAATTGTACATTTCAAATTGTGTTTCGGCTACTAAGCACCTGTTCTTTGTTATTACTTAATATTGAAAAGGAAATATAACCTTGTTAACTTTTACATTAACTTTGATTCCGTAGTTTGAGACCCATTCACGCCCGCACCTTCTTACACCTCTACCTACCACCAAAACACGGTAACAAGTGGTAGCAGAGCGTGGTTGAATGGGTCTCAATTTAGCCCCTTTTGACGGCTAAACATTGTTTGTTCCGAACTCTAACCATTTTCTCAGTTGCTGGAGTTTTTTTGATTTTTTCCAAGTTGTTCTGTCATCATGCCCGGCCCTCGCGATGTTCTCCTTCTTAACTATTTGCGCAAAGAGGAGTTGATCTATGAATTGACTATTAGAAATGTACAATCTGGAGGCACGGTTGCAATAGACACTAACAAGCTTAGAGAGTCCCTTGATTTGCCCATTTCCATCCCCAATTTGGGAGAGAAAGAAATTGACGACTCTCTTTCCACGATCACGGAGAATATTACTGGGCTAGCTTCTGTAGTTAGTTTTTTTGATGAAAATGATCCGTCTCCAAATCAAATTAAGCGTGTGCAAGGCAGGCTATATCATTTTTCGAATAGGGTTAACGATCTGTTGTCTCTAAAACTGAATGACGTTCAGAGGAAGGAAGCTAGTACGCTCCTGGAAAATATTTCCGAGTTATCTAGTAAGGTCACTCAATTGTTAACTGGGGAAGTTCCTCCCAAATCTGATCAACCCACCATAGTGAATCCAGGTAGTGAGGAAGCGCCTCCCAAGGGAGAAGTTAATAGGATAACCGTTGCTGCTCAAACTATCCCTGCCCCATTGGACAACGAATCTGAACGTCGTGCATCATTGAGTAACATCCGTTCTGAATTGACTTCCTTGCCATTGAAACCTTTACCTACTATGTCACCCGGGTTTAGCAGCTTGCCTCATCCATTGGCAATGTTGCTAAGAGGTATCTCTAAGTTTTCGGTCAACACCACCAGTGAAGTTATTTCTTTCTTAAGGTTTTTAGTTGAATTTCAGGATCATGCCCTCGTATTTTCGCTTTCCCCTTGTCAAATTTTACAAATAATCTATCCTTATGCTATTGGTGTTCTCTCAGATAAAATAGTAAGAGCCATAGCTGAACAGTCATCTATCGAAGATTTCCACGCACATCTGCTTGCAAATTTTATTCCTGCCCGCGCGAGGTCATCTCTTATTCAGAAATACTATTATCGGGTACAGCGCTTGGATGAAAACCTGGCAGACTTCATCCAAGATATTAAGTTTTATACTAGGGTGTTTGCTCTTCACTTCCCTGAGGATCAAATTGTACAAGCTATTGTGGAAGGCATTTCACCATCTTATAGGTCATACTTGTGTTTTGCGGCGTGCCCGCAAACTTTCTCTGAACTTGAAGCGTTGGCCGTCTCAGCGGAAGGAGTTAGATACGCCGATTCTTTGCGTGTAGCAAAAGAACCCCCGCCTTCTTTTAGTAATACTCGGCCTCCACCTCGCCGATCAGTTACCCCTCGTAAATGTTATGCTTGCGGGTCGCCTGACCATCTGCGCAATAAGTGTCCTCTGATCAAGTCTAGTAGGGCAAATAATGGAGCTGGTTCATCACAAGGCTGTTTTAAGTGTGGGGCCTTCTCACATATCGCCAAAAATTGCCCAAACTCAAATAGCACCCCCTCCTGCTCAACTTCTGGTGCAAATTCCACCTATGCCAATAATAAAAAGTGACTAGTGGCTTCGGCTGAGTCGACTAATCCATCTTCCCGAGACTCAGCCCCTAGTAAACAGATTGTAAACGCAGAGAACGATCAGCCTTCAAGTTCATCTTTCGAATGCCCTAAAGAATGTCTTAGGATTGCGGCGGATACCCCCGCACCTGTTCCTTTTCTTAAGATTGAGGTAAATAACGAGCCTATAACAGCTCTCTTAGATTCAGGTAGTGTTTGTTCGATTATTGCGGCTGAATGGTATTCTAAATTGAAAACGGTTTGTAAACTTCCTGACTATGTCTCTTCTCCTGTTCAATACGTTTCGGCTAATTCATTTCCATTAGAAATTCTAGGTTCCTTACTGGTCAAAATTCGTGTTTTTAAGTTTACATGGAAAGTTAAATTGTTTGTGGCCAAGCAATTGTCTTGCCCCATTATATTGGGAGCTGACTTTATTTCTCACACTGGTCTTGTGCTCGATCTGCAGTCTAGGTCGTGCACATTCAAATTTGCTTCTAGTTGTAAAATCCCACTATTAAAGTGTAATTCTGTGTCATGTTCTTCTATTTCGCCTATCCAGGATGAGATGTTGTTAGACCTTAGACATCTACCTGAGGAGCAGGCTGATAGTATTCGCAAACTGTGTCAGTCGTTTCCCGAGGTGTTCTCTGATACTCTTGGTGTCACTGACCTTATTGAATACAAAATTGAGGTTACGGATTCGATTCCTGTCCGTTTTCCACCGTATAGGTTATCTCCACCTAAAATGAAGGCTCTAAAGGAAATCATCGATCAGATGTTGAAGGACGGTATTATTAGGCCCTCTAAGTCAGCGTATTCTTCGCCTATTTTTCTAGTACCGAAACCCCAAGGAGGTTTCAGGCCTGTCATTGATTACAGGGCTCTCAATCGGAAGGTGGTGTTACAATCTGTGCCCCTTCCCGACCTTCATTCTTGTTTTTCATGGTTTCGTAAGGCCAAGTTCTTCACCATCTTGGACTTAAATCAGGCCTATAATCAAATTCCCCTTGCCGAAGAGTCTAAACACCTTACAGCGTTTGCCACGGACTGGAATTTATACGAATACAACCGCGTGCCTTTCGTGCTCCCCACGGGGGCAGCTGTGCTCACTAGGCTACTAGATAGGGTCTTCTCCGACATCAAATTCGAGTACTTATATCACTACTTAGATGATGTCGTAGTATTTTCAGAGACTTTTGAAGAACACCTAGATCATCTGCGAGAAGTTCTCGATCGCCTTCGTAAGGCTGGGTTAACTGTTAAGTTGTCCAAGGTTGCCTTCGCTAAGCCCTCTATGTCTTTCCTAGGGCATATTGTGTCACCCGATGGTGTAGCAGTTGATCATTCTAGAACACAGGCCATCCGTGATTTTAAACCTCCCAAGGACATTAAAGGTATCGCCAGGTTCATTGGTATGGTGAATTTCTTCAGAAAGTTCATTCCTAACTTTGCTAATAGAGCGGCGCCCTTAAACCTTCTTCGTAGGAAAGGCATCAAATTCGAGTGGGGACCTTCTCAACAAGCCGCTTTTGAAGACCTTAAATTAGCTCTTTGTAATGCCCCTGTACTTGCTATGCCTGATTTCTCGAAGAAATTCATCGTCCAAACCGACGCGTCGTCGTCAGCAGTAGCTGCAGTCCTTCTTCAAGAGACTGAACTAGGGAGGCGACCCATCGCCTATGCGTCTAGGACATTGTCGGCTCAAGAAGCCAAGTATTCCATCTATGAGCTCGAAGGTTTGGCAGTCTTATTTGCCTTAGAAAAGTTCCGTCTCTATCTGGAACACGTTAAATTCGGCCTGGAGACAGATAATCAAGCCTTAAGCTGGGTCTTAGGTAGGCCGCGTCGTACTGGTCGTATAGTCCGCTGGGCTATTCGTATTTCCGCCTTCCAGTTTGATGTTAGACATATCAGAGGTACCGAAAATGTTGTTGCTGATGGACTCAGCCGTATGTTTCATAACGACGTAGAGACCCACGAACCGGTCGACAGTTCATCACCTTCCGAGTCCATACTATCTGGTGTTAATGCCATCTTAACAGATGCTCCCATGTTTTTTAGGGATATTGAGAAATACCAACGTGAAGATCCGACGCTGGCTCCGATAATGGAAACCCTTTCTTCTGGGGAACATGCTGTCCCTTATGTTCTGAGGAATGGTGTTCTATGTTGCCCTTCGAGGCATGATAAGTTGATGAAAGTTGTTGTTCCAGCGGTTCTTGTACCTATGATCTTCAAATACTATCATGAGACCCCATTGGGGGGGCATCTTGGAATCTTTAAAACTCGTGAAAAGATTCGTGAAATGTTCATATGGAAAGGTATGGACGGTGAAATTCGGGAACTTGTAAAAGCTTGTAAATCTTGTTTGATCAGTAAACCCACCATGTCCACTAAAGTAGGCCTTTTGTCTTCTCATCAAGCGTCGCGCCCCATGGAACGCCTGTATATTGATTATGTGGGACCCTTCCCCCAGTCAAAGGGTAATGCCAACAAGTTCATCTTTGTGTGTGTAGATGGTTTTACAAGATTTTCCTGGTTATTTCCGACTAAGCTGGCTACCGCTCAGTCAACTATTACTTGTCTAAATTCTATTTTTGCTTCTTTTGGTCCGTGCCAATATATTGTATCTGATAATGCTAAGGCGTTCACATCAAATCTTTTTCGTAAATTCTGTTTTGACTTGTCCATCTCTCATGTAACCACTTCTGCTTATTACCCTCAACCATCTCTGGCTGAACGGGTTAATCGTAATCTCAGGTCCGCACTTATCGCCTATCATCATGAAGATCCTTCCAGGTGGGACACGTCCCTGCATTGGTTAGGTTTTGCTTTGAATTCGGCGATTCATGAATCTCATAAGTTCACTCCAGCTTCATTGATGTTCAAGTTTGTTCCCAACACGCCGCTCTCTAACCTCTGGTCTCTGAGTGACATTCTACCCGAGACAATAGATCCGGACAATATTAAAGATCTTTGGAAGAAGGCTAAAGCCAATCTTAAAGTGTCTCATGAAAAGGTTAGGGAAAGGTATGATCGTGGACGGAGACCCACCCCTTTGAAGGTAGGTGACCAGGTTATGGTCAAGAATTTTGTTCCCGCGGGCAAGCTTGCCCCCAGATTCCATGGGCCATGCATCATTCTCGATTTTCTCACACCGGTTACATTGTTACTAAGCAATCCAGCCACCGAGAGGATATTTAGGGTTCACCTGTCACAGGTGAAACCGGTGTAAATTTAGTTTCAACTTGCTTCATATAATTTGAAAGGATATGAAGGTTATATTTTTTTTTTTTTTGAGTTCAACTCTTAAGGCATTCTGCTCCTTCTATTTTATTTTATATGCAAGCATTTCTTGTAAACCTCCCCCGATTGTTAAACTGCCATCCTGTCCTTGTCACGGCCATTACCACGCTCCCGTCTCCTGCTCCACCACACTCAGTGGCTGGCTTAGATGAAATGCCATGGATATCTGCACGCCGCTGGCCCCTCAATCTCTTTACATGCCTGTGCCCTTAAAAGAAACATGATGGTCCAACACAATTCTGCCGCCTAGCTTAATGTTTCAGCGCCCCCGCAGCCGCGCAGCGCCGTGCAGCGACTGGGGAGGGGGATGGGCCCCCTCCTCTCCAGCGAGGACGACATGTGCACGGCGAGCAGGAGCTCTCCTCCCGGCCAAGGCTGACGTGCGGCGCACGACCTGCTACTTGCCCGCAGCCTGTATATGTTCACCGCGGGCGCGGCGTGCTTCAACACCTCTGCTCCCCTCATAGTGCGGGCGAGCGGTATCTCAGGGTACTTGAGGGGTCCGAGCGGCCTCCTTTTGGACGCAAGCTGCAACGGCCGGTCCGGCCATCCAACTTCATCAACATCAACTACATGGACAGTTACTATAAGAGATAACTACATTTGGGAATTCAACAGCAATATTTGGTGGACCGTGCAAAAAATTTTTTCTTCACTTCTAAGTATTAAAAGTTTATCTTCAGAAATTCAAATTCTACAAACTTAAAGACTTTCATTCACCTGCAACAACAACATTTTGAAACTGAATTAAGAAATCTTGTAAATGCTTCTGCTATCTATCTTCGTATCAACATCATTACTTGGACTTGGTTTCGAACTGATTTCATGTGTCACCCCTGGAGGAACTTTTGGGGGGGGAGGTCTGTACCGGGCGGTACACCTCTACACCGTTTATTTAAAAGTTGCGCCAGTTGAAACTCCTCTTCTGGAGGAAGGTTGAACTTTATCTACTCTATTAATTCTCTACTTTCTCAGAAGATGTCACCACGTGGAAAATTTTGAGTTTTTGAACTGTGTCACTTTTGATGTGTTTTTGTTTCCCTTGAAGTAAGAAGTGTGAACTTTCTCTTCTAGAGGACACTACTGAAGATCAACAATAGCGCACCCTAGTGCGGAGTCAAAGAACTATTTTGTTGGAGAAATTTTTATTTCAAAAGTTTGTTTCTTGTTAAATTTCTTTCTGTTATTGTTTAAGTTGGCTGTATACCCCTCTTTTTCCCCTTGTTTTAGATTTATCCAATCCCGAATTTCTTTTAGTAATTTCTGACCAATCTGGTGTATCTTCCCCCAACTTGTATCTGTTGCGGGGTCCTATCCAATAAAAACATTGTGGGCGGGTGTTTTCATTCCCCTAACGCCTAGAAACTTCCGCGAGAGTATATAAACTGCTGATTTTTGGGTCTCCGGGCCACTTCTGTTCCATCTTTCAGTGTATTAAGTACATACCAGGAGGCGGGAAGCGCCTCTTTCCTCGGCGGCGGTCAACAATAAGGTAATGGCCGATTAATAAATTCTTTCTTTTCTTGCTCAGCAGTTTAACTTTCGGGGCGGGTTCTAAGCGTTCAACCATGTAACCCTTTCCTAAAATGTAAAAACAACTGGTATCTATTCTATTTTAAAACGACATATCGGGATAGAGAGTGCTTAACCCTCTCGAGCTCCCACTCACATCGTCTTGAGGTGAACTTATTCTCTCAACCAATTCTTCCGTAATGTAATGTAAATTGCTATTAAGTCACCTCTGTAGTATGGGATTAGCCCTTGTAATAACGGCCTAGTGCCAAAGTAGGTTTTAAAATCAAAGTGTATTAGGAGTGCAAGTTCGCCTCCTCTCAAATTGTTTTAGAGGTCATTCAATTAACCTGCTTTTCATTTAATAGACCTCAGTAGATTGGGTATTTTACCCCTGTGTTTATGTCCGTTGAGGACAACTTGAAGGTGGAGTTTGGTGTGGCCTAGGAGAGGCTTAAATTAAAGAGCGTGTGGCTCTTTTGGAAACGGAGTGTTGTATGCCTCGAGGAGGCTTTACTGTGTAATTTGGAGCAAGGGCTCCAGGGTTTGATTGGGGTCTTCTTCCCCTTTGTTAAAATTTGTATATCGGAAAGTTGGGCTAGTTGCTCAAAAATTGTGAACTCAGGGCTCGAAGCCCAAACTCTGTAATCCCTGTAATTGTACATTTCAAATTGTGTTTCGGCTACTAAGCACCTGTTCTTTGTTATTACTTAATATTGAAAAGGAAATATAACCTTGTTAACTTTTACATTAACTTTGATTCCGTAGTTTGAGACCCATTCACGCCCGCACCTTCTTACACCTCTACCTACCACCAAAACACGGTAACAATAATAATACGTTCCATTTTCATTCATTTTCCGAGTTTCTCCGATGCCCTCGGTTTCGTTGCGGAGTCTCACCTCAGCACTGTCCGGACTCGTTGGCTGAATGGTCAGCGTACTGGCCTTCGGTTCAGAGGGTCCCGCGTTCGATTCCCGGCCGGGTCGGGGATTTTAACCTTCATTGGTTAATTCCAGTGACCCAGGGCTGGGCGTTTGTGCTGTCCCCAACATCCCTGCAACTCACACACCACACATAACACTATCCTCCACCACAATAACATGCAGATGCCGCCCACCCTCATAGGAGGGTCTGCCTTACAAGGGCTGTTCTCGGCTAGAAATAGCCACACGGAATTAAATTAACGTCAACACTGCCGACCGACAGTGATCTAGTGTTGGACACACACAATCTGGCTACAACCGGCCAGTCTTGAGGAGATGGCCGAGGACTTAGGTAGGTACCATCCCTGCCTGCATTTACCAGACACTGGAGTGGGGAACCACAGAAAACCACTTCGAGTGTTGCTAAGGATTTGGATTTCCACTCTACTCAACCCTCGGCCACTAGCTCTCACATCAAATTTTGAATCTCTTGTACAGCTGGAAATCGAATTCAGGACCTTTGGAACCAGAATTTTAATACGCACGACGAGCGTATTAGGCTATTACAGTGGCATATACTGTTACATTGTTACACTGTCTCGAAATATACACGTCATTGATGAGTAATACGGTACCGGTAGTTCTTTTTAATGTTCGACTACCTAACGAGAAATCGGATCTACGTTTTTGCGTGTGAAAGCAGCGCGTATCTAGACAGTTCTTCATTACTATAATTATATTTTATTTTATGTTGATAACATCACTTTATAACCTTACCCTTGAGTAAGGTTAACTATGAGAGTGAGAAATTATATTATAGACGTACTGTGTATATTTGCAAGCTTCCTCCCTCAAAATGTACAAGTGGAGGGTTCGTGAAGTATGGCGTATACACTCGGACCCTCTGCTCATGCAATTTAGTGACTCAAAATATAGCATTGTTCAACATTATTTGACACTAATTTTATGGAGAGCTCAGTTTGAAAGCTGGCAGCTGACAGATAAGAGTGTAACACAGAGCAGCGCAGTTGAATGGAATCCTTCAACTTGAGTGGTAGGCGACACTTCCCAGCCGACAACATTCCTACCAGCTGCCTTTGTCTCTCTTCCTTGGGGATAGCATATATTTCATAGTACCTGCAGCAAAGGCAGTCCTGCAGGGTTGAAGGATGGGGGCTGGAGTGCGAGCGACTGAATCTTGCTACACAACGGACTTGTCTGTTGTTTCATCCTTGGCTAATTTCGTCATTGTCGTTATTGGTCTTACTTGCTTAATGCTAAGTTGTAAGTCATGTTTATTATTATTATTATTATTATTATTATTATTATTATTATTATTATTATTATTATCATTATTATTATTAACAAATACATTGCAACAGGGAAATATCCCGGTGGTAATGACTGATCACTTACAGTAATGTGATAATAAATTAAAGTTAAAACATAATTACCCAACAATAACAACAGTACAACAAGCAATTTCATGGAAATAAAATTTTACAAGAAATACAACTAGTTCAACATTCTAAATCCAGCATCATCATATACAAATTCGCACACAACCGAAGTATGTTCAGTACTTAACACTACCACTTACAATTGAGCTTACTACCAGCTTAACATTACAACACCCTCATATACAAATTCACGCGTACCTTAACTATGTAAAAATTTTACACTGTGACTTACACTAAATTGAGCGGTCCAATTACTTACTATCTTACTATTGTAAATTCAGTACGTTCATATACAAGTTCACACATACCTTATATAATTCAGATGCTTTGATACTGCAATTTACAGTGAGTTGAGCGTTGCATTAAAATATGACACCATCACATAGAAATGTACACACAGTTTACAGAATGCTGGAGTCTATTCTTGAAGCATCTTACATTTTTTTGGAAAAACCTCGAAGACAGTTGCAAGTAATTCATTCCAATCATCAGTTCTCCGATTTACAAACGAATATTTACCCCTTCTTTTCTGTAATTTTACTTTTTACTTGATGCGGATGATCTGTCCTGCTGATGTAACAAGGCCTTTCTAGTTGACTGCTCAACTCTCCCCTAGCTGGCTTATTGTACATTGGCACATTACCATGTTCGTTTCCTGTTATTGTACTGTAATATCTGTAATGGTTAGGGGAGATCATTTTTCTCCACAGCGATATTTCAGGAAATCTTTATAAAGGCTTGTGCTTTTGTATTCTCATTTTTCACAACTTGTAAGCTACTTTTTAATGTATTCAGAATACGAGATAAACGCGGAATTTACACTAAAATGCGATATAAATACGAAAGTGATAAATTTTAATAAAGCTTATTTGTATATTTGGCTTTTCATGCGAAAACTTAAACCGAGGAGATTGTGCACCCTTGAGATGTCATATAGAATTGACTCTAGGAGCTCTGAAATGTATTTGGGGTTCTACCAACAGTGCGGATGTTGGAAGGAGTTTCAGTAAATACGATTTAATTGTAAGTGTAAATGACAGAACAAAATGTTCAGGTATGTTCAACAGTGTCAGTGAATCATGAACAAGACTTGAGTTAATTTTGTATACAGTATTTTCTCCTTCTTCTTATAAGTTTCAATCAACATGAATTTGTTTCTGTTTTTCTGTGTCGTTTTAAAACCAAACCCCATGGCGCAAAGGGCCCGGAGGGCCATGGCCTACAAGTGACCGTTGCTCAGCCCAAAGGCCCGCAGATAACGAGGTGTCATGTGGTTAGTATGACGAATCCTGTCGGCCTTTATTCTTGGCTTTCTAGACCGGGGACGCTATCTCACCGTCAGAAAGCTCCTTAATTGTAATCATGTAGATTGAGTAGACATCGAACCAGCCCTCAGATCCCGATAAAATCCCTGATCTGGCCGGGAATCGGACCCGGGGCCTCCGGTAAGAGGCAGGCACGTTATCCCTGCACTGCAGGGCCGGCTCTGATTAGTTCTAGCCCATGACCATTTAAAAATAGTTGTACAATTTGATTATACTTTATTAGCTCCATGCATATGCAATTTTAATTTTGCCATAATATTATCAAAAGACATTGCTTTATTTATCAGTCCGACTCCTTGGTTGAATGGTCAGCATTGAGGCTTTCGGTTCAGAGGGTTCCGGGTTCGATTGCTGGCCGGGCCCGGGATATTAATAACTTGTGATGAATTATTCTTTCTCAGGTACTTGGTATTTGTGTTTGTCCCAACACTCTCCCCTTCTTATACAGACTACATACCACACTACCAACCACCACAGAAACACGCATTAGCGATTACATCCCTGCATATAGGGTTGGTGGTGAGAAGGTCATCCGGCTGTAAAACAGGGCAAATCCAAACATAGTTCTCACCCGCGACCCCACAGCGTGGGTTGAAAGAGAAGAAAGGAAGAAGAAGATTGCTTTAGTAGTATAACTGGAGAGATCTGCAGCCGCCGCAGCCGTAGGCAAGTGGCATCGTCACTGGCTTCCTCCCAAGTGGACCACGGATCAATTCCCCGCCAATACACGTGAGACTTGAAATGAAAGTTCACATTTCTGTGGTTTGGAGTCCATGTAAAAATAAGGGTAGCATTTCCGAAAACCTAACAGTAGTTAGTGGGTCGAAATACAATGAGGGATTCTGTGACTATGATCACGATACCAAAAATCACGTAGAAATAACAGCTTTCTTTGGTTATGTTTCTACTTTTCAAAGAAGCCATGTTAGAGAGACAACTAATCACTAGGGGTGGCGAATTTTTCCGGTCAAAAAAATGTGCGTTTTGTAGCGTTTATACATTTGTAATTTAAGATCTTATAGCATTTTGAAGAAAAATTTAAATATAAGTTAAAATTCTGATCAATAAAGCAAGTAGTATAACTGGAGAGTTCTGCAGCCTCCGCAGCCGCAGGTCCCTCCGCACCGGCCTCCGCCGCATTGACTTCTGGCAAGGTCATGTTTGTAAACAAAGCCACGTGCTTTTTTGACAGCTCTCAACCGCCATCTTGCATCGCTAACCTCAGTGTTGCCCTCTATAGCTACTACCTTTGAAATGTGGTGGCAGTAATTTCCACATGCTTTTTGACAGCCATCATCTTTAATCAACAGAGTCAACAGAGTATCGTGCTGCCATCTATACGGCACTAAACCTTATCCTTATGCATGCGGTGGAGGGCAATTCGAAATTCCACGTGCTTTTTAAAGCCACGTGCTTTTCGACAGCTGTCATCCGCCATCTCGCATCGCTAATCTCAGTGCTGCCCTCTTTACTGCACTACCTCTGAAATGTGGGGCAACTTGCTATATGATCGTAGTAAGTTGAGAAGGGCAGCTTGCTTGCTTGCGGCGTGGCTAAGTCGGGCGGTGTAAAGTTTACTTCCATCAAGATAGCAGTAAGCCATGTGCATGTAGTTAAAGATAGCGGCTGACGGATATCAAAAAGCACGTAGAATTTCCAAATTGCCGCCACTACATGCCTAAGGTAGCTACCATAAGGTTTAGTGCTGTAAAGATAGCAGCACGATGCGTTGTTGTTTAAAGATGGCGGATGACAGTTGTCAAGAAAGCACGTGGAAATTGCCCGCCACCACATTTCAAAGGTAGTAGCTATAGAGGGCGACACTGAGGTTAACGATATAAGATGGCGGATGACAGTTGTCAAAAAGTACGTGGGAATTACCGCCATCACATTTCAAAGGTAGTGCCGTACAGAGGGCAGCACTGAGGTTAGCGTTGCAAGATGGCGGATGACAGTTGTCAAAAAGCACATGGATTTTAAATTACCACCACCACGATGAGGTTTAGTACCGTAAAGAGGGCTGCACGATTAAAAATGGCCGCTGTCAAAAAAGCACCTGGCTGTCAGCTTGACAGCTGTCAGAAAAGCACGTGGCTGTCAAAAAAGCACGTGGGTTCGTAAAGCATGTGGAATTTTTCAAATTGCCCTCTACCACGCGCCTAAGTTTGTAACTATGAGGTTTAGCCCCGTCAAGATGGCGGCACTGAGGTTAGCGATGCAAGATGGCGGTTGACAGCTGTCAAAAAAGCACGTGGCTTTGTTTACAAACATGACCTTGCCAGAAGTCAATGCGGCGGAGGCCGGTGCGGAGGGGCCTGCTGCTACGGCGGCTGCAGAACTCTCCAGTTATACTACTTTCTTTATTTATCAGAATTTTAACTTATATTTAAGTTTTTCTTCAAAACGCTATAAGATCTTAAATTACAAATGTATAAACGCTACAAAACGCACATTTTTTGACCTGAAAAATTCGCCACCCCTAGTGATTATTTGTGTCTCTAACATGGCTTCTTTGAAAAGTAGAAACATAACAAAAGAAAGTTGTTATTTCTACGTGATTTTTGGTATCGTGATCATAGTCACAGGATCTCTCATGTTATTTGTTTTACGACCCACTAACTACTGTTATGTTTTCGGAAATGCTACCCTTATTTTTACATGGACTCCAAACCACAGAAATGTGAACTTTCATTTCAAGTCTCACGTGTATTGGCCGGGAATTGATCCGTGGTCCACTTGGGAGGAAGCCAGTGACGATACCACTTGCCTGTCACACCGTACATCAACCAATCGTCTTCGTGGTGTCAAATGGGAAAACCATACGAAAAGGACCATACGGTTACTTTGCTAGTGGTTTAACGTCACAATAAAATATAGGGCAAGAGGTTTATGGCGACTGTAGGATGAGAAATGGTTAAGATTGAGAAGGTAGCAGCCGTGGTCTTCATTAAGGTAAGGGACCATCATCTGCCTCCTGTGTAAATGAGAGTCCACGGAGAACCATATTAAGGGCTGCTGACAGGGTGTTTCAGCCAATTCGGTCAGTGATAGCCAATGGTACCAAGTACCTAATTAAAGAAAGACAAAAGAACAAGGACTGTTTCGACACATGTGACAATTACGAGCAACAAGTGTAAGTGCTAAAGTTTAATTTTGCCAAGAACTCCAGAATGTGAACCTCTCTAGGTACGGTTACTCTCCGTCACCTGAAATTGCTGCAGGCCTACTTAGATCATCATGATCATCATCATCATCATCATCATCAATAACGACCGAGTCAATTGAAAGTGTTGTTCTTGTCAGTGCCATGCCATAGCCCCAGACACTGGTAAACGGATTAGTGCTCTATGTTTCAGTCAAAGGTTTGCAGAACAGGGATCCTGAGCCAGAACATTCGTGCAGTAGGATGGCCGCTCCTCCGTTTTCCGCAATATCAGGGGAAATCGCTGTTGGACGAGGATATTCGGTCCAGTGTTAGAATATATCAAGGGTAACAAATTATTCCCTGGTTAAGGGTCCTGTTAGCTTCACAACTCTGGCTGGGTATTATTTCCCTCATATTCCCTGGTTAAGGGTCCTGTTAGCTTCACAACTCTGGCTGGGTATTATTTCCCTCATATTCCCTGGTTAAGGGTCCTGCTAGCTTCACAACTCTGGCTGGGTATTATTTCCCTCATGACTGACTGAGTGAACAAGAAAGCCACCTTTCGTAGCGGTGCTGTTAAGTTCTACGATAAAACTGCGAAGGTACAGTACATATTCTGAATTTCGAATTCTGGCACTGACACTGATTTCACCCGTACTCACTCTTTCTTATTTTCAACCGCTTTTCCCACACTTGTGGGGTCGCGGGTGCGAACTGTGTCGCACATGTGGATTTGGCCCTGTTTTACGGCCGGATGCCCTTACTGACGCCAACCTCATATGGAGGGAAGTAATCACTACTGCGTGTTTTTGTGGTGGTTAGTAGTGGAGTATGTTGTATGAATATGAAGGGGAAAGTGTTGGGACAAACACAAATACCCAGTCCCTGAGCCAGAATAATTAATCAGACCCGATTTAAATCCCGAACCGGGCCGGAAATCGAACCAGGGAATATTCTCATCAAAGATTCCTTCACCATTACCACACACATTGCAGACCATTAGCAATTTTACAATAATTAGAATTCAGCAAGCTGATGGGAACATCGATGAAGAGAAAGGTTTGCAGAACAGGGATCCTGAGCCAGAACATTCGTGCAGTAGGATGGCCGCTCCATACTTACTCTAGGAAAACGTATTTAAAAGCACAGGGCTCCTGCCTCAAATCAGTAAATACATAATCAGTCTCACACTCTTATCACAGACCCCACAGTAACTCGTGTTACGCAAATGCTGACCGCGCACAATGCCGCTTAATTTCGAAGATCTCAGAGGATCCTGTGTTTCAACATGGCTACGCCGTTAGCTTAGTATGGACTGAAATACAGTTTATTGATCTGACGTAAAATTATCTTTGAAATTATTCTATTTATTACTTTCTCTTCATTGTCGTTCCCATCAGCTCGCTGAACTGTAAATAATGCATACCCTGTGTATGCCCCAGAAATCGGTAGTCTTTCAGGTCTTAGTATCCGACATTTTGATTTTATTACTTTCCCTTCATTGATGTTCCCATCAACTTGCTGAATTCTGACTATTGTAAAATTGCTAATGGTCTGCAATGTGTGTGGTAATGGTGAAGGAATCTTTGATGAGAATTGTCTTAAACATGAGCATCATTAGGATTTATGTTGTGTGATATGAGGCAAATTGCTAGAAATGCTTGCGAACGCTTTGCTCCGTTTGCTAAGAAGTAAAACACAACGAATGCCGAAAGATTTTAGTTGAATTTCATCGTACCTCTGTTCATGATTGAATGGCTTACTATGTGCTAAAGTACATGGGGAAGTAGTAGGCCTACATATTGTCATATTTTCACGGAAGTTTGATGTTTCTTTGACGAAGAGTGAAACAGAGAGAGTTGAACACCAATAGAAAGTAACCACCAGTTTAATAAGGAGGAAAAATCACACAAAACTGCTTATAAACAAAAGGACAATGGAAAAGGAAGGCAGAGAAGATTTTAAATCGAAGCGGGACAATGTGTTAAATGGGTCACAGTATATGATATTTATTTATTTATTTATTTATTTATTTATTTATTTATTTATTTATTTATTTATTTATTTATTTATTTATTTATTTTATTTCCATGGTGCAACAGCCCCGAAGGCCCATGGCCTACCAAGCGACCGCTGCTCGGCCCGAAGACCTGCAGATTACGAGGTGACGTGTGATCGGCACGACGGATACTCTCGGCCGTTATTCTTGGCTTTTTTAGACCAATGCCGCTATCTCACCGCCAGATAGCTTCTCAATTCTAATCACGTAGGCTGAGTGGACGTTGAAACAGCCCTCAGATG
This sequence comes from Anabrus simplex, assembly GCF_040414725.1. Classification (NCBI taxonomy): domain Eukaryota; kingdom Metazoa; phylum Arthropoda; class Insecta; order Orthoptera; family Tettigoniidae; genus Anabrus; species Anabrus simplex. The sequence continues at coordinate 1,044,387,091 of NC_090266.1, forward strand.
CAGGTAAAAATCCTTGATCTGGCCGGGAATTGAGTCCGGGGCCTCCGTGTAAGAGGGAGGTACGCTACCCCTACATCACGGGGCCGGCCAATATATGGTATACAGTGTGGGTAGTACATATATATTAGAGAGAGAGAATTAAGGGGCCAAGTTAGAAATGAATTAGGATATATTCGTACACATAAAAATATATCTCCCTGGCTATGATAATCTAATTATGTGGTTTATGTGCAATACAGAATCAGGCATTGGTTCATTTATCTTGTAATGTAAGCTTTTCGATCAAAAGCATACAATATAACTCCTTTTAAAAGAAATCGAATCTGTGAAGGCCAGGGAAGAAATCTACCTGTTCAAATATTTAATGACTGGAAATCAGGTATTCCTTAGTGATAGCCCAGAGAACTGGTAGGCCAAATGGGTTGGATAGCCCATGTACATATCCTTTCTCCTTTCCCGGCTGATATATGCTTCCAGCTTTCTGTACTGCACTTTACTATACAGTACTATATTCACTGCAAATATTGTCTGTTTTAAACTGTATTCCTTTGATGTCTCCACTAGTGTGATCACAATTCAGTTGGAACTTAGATTACAAGTCCTGGAAACAGAAACAATGTGCCCTTTTGACACAAATTACACACGGTGAGTCTACTGTCGGAAAAATATAATGTGAAAAGTGTAGCCACTATATGTATCACTCCAACCGCTGAGCCTCAACAGTGTGTGTCATGAAACACTGAAGTACTGGGCACTATTCTAATAAAAACAACAACAACAACAACAATAATCGAGCGAGATCGCTGCGTGGGTTGGTCGTGTAGCTGTTAGCTTGCATGCGAGAGATGGTAGGTTCAAGCATCATTGTCGGCAGACCTGAAGATGTTTTTCCGTGGTTTTCCATTTATAAACCAGACAGATGCTACGGCTATGTCTTCCAGCTTTCTATACTGCAATTTACTAGACAGTACTATATTCTCTGCAAATATTGTCTGTGTTGTTTTGGTGTCTGTACTAGTGTGATCATAATTCACTTGAAACTTCCATTAGAAGGCTGTTTTAAAAGTGTGTACACATAGTGGAACAGTTGTAACTTCCATTAGAAGTCCTGTTTTAAACTGTGCACACATAGTGGAACAGTTGGAACTTCCGTTAGAAGTCCTGTTTTAAACTGTGTACCATACCGGTAGTGGAGCAGTTTGAACATCCATTAGAAGTCCTGTTTTAAACCATGCACACATACCGGTAGTGAAACAGTTTGAACTTCCATTAGAAGTCCTGTTTTAAACCATGTACACATACCGGTAGTGGAACAGTTTGAACTTCCATTAGAAGTCCTGTTTTAAACCATGTACACATACCGGTAGTGGAACAGTTGGAACTTCCATTAGAAGTCCTGTTTTAAACTGTGTACACATAGTGGAACAGTTGGAATTTCCATTAGAAGTCCTGTTTTAAACTGTGTTGCTTTGTCTGTTTTAAGGCTACTGTCGCTTCCTTTCAAGTCCTAGTCCAGTCCTGTACCATCGTCGTCGCCGTAGACCTGACTGAGCCGTTACGACGTAAAACAAATATATTTAAAAGCATTGATGCACCATTATTAATGTAATTAAAACTAACATCTATGTTAGTCGCTGTCCTGTTCCCAGGAAAGCGGGTTCCATCCTGTGGCATTTGAGGATGTTTAGTACAGCTCCATGTCGTTGGTTTTCGGCACACTGAAGGAGTTTTGTATGACAAAATGTCGACACAATGGTGTCTCTTAAAACTTGTAAAACGGAAAAGATTTTATAACAAATAAAATTATTTAAAAACAATTAAAATATACAGAATAAGGAGACCATATTTACTAGTAAAGCAGTATATAGTCCAGTGTGCTTTATCTTAAAAACGATTTATTTTGTACGTTCCCTGAGAACTACTGTTACTTTTACTTCTGGTTTCAGAATCAACTGATGAGGAGCACCTTACAAATATCCTCTTACTACATAAAAATTAATGTTTGTCTCTTCCGAAATGTGTAACTTGATACTGGTTATTTCAAATAATCGAAATAATTGGAAGAGATTCTAAAGAAGAACATTTTTCACATAAATTTACGAAGACGGGAGATGAATTATTGAAATTAATCGCCCATCTGTGAAATAAAATCGGCACCTGACTGTATAGAAGTTCGCCTCTGTGGTGTAGCGGTTAGTGTGATTAGCTGCCACCACCCCCGGATGCCAAGGTTCGATTCTCAGATCTGCCACGAAATTTGAAATGTGGTATGAGGGATGGAACGGGGTCCACTCAGCCTCTTACAATTTGCTTTACGTCGCACCGACACAGATAGGTCTTATGGCGACGATGGGATAGGAAAGGGCTAGGAGTGGGAAGAAAGCGGCCGTGGTTGTAAATAACGTACAGCACCAGTATTTGCCTGGTGTGAAAATGGGAAACCACGGAAAACCATATTCAGGGCTGCCGATAGTGGGATTCGAACCCACTACCTTCCGGATGCAAGCTCACAGCTGCGCGCCCCTAACCGCACGGCCAACTCGCCCGGTCCACACAGCCTCCGGAGGTCAACTGAGTAGTGGGGGTGGGTTCAATTCCTACCTCAGCCTCAGCCATCCTCTAAGTGGTTTTCCAAGTTTCCCACTTCTCCTCCAGGTAGCCTAAATGCCGGGATGGTACCTAACTTAAGGCCACAGCCGCTTCCTTCCCTCTTCTTTGTCTATCCCTTCCAATCCCCCTCCAACCCACGAGGCCCCTGTTCAGCATAGCAGGTGAGGCAGCATGGGTGATGCACTGGTCCTCCTCCCCAGTTGTATACCCCGCCCTAAATTCTCACACTGCAGGATAATGCCCTTGAGGCGGTAAAGGTGGGATCCCTCGCTGAGTCTGGACGGTAAAAGGCTTAAGAAAGAAAGAAAGAAAGAAAGAAAGAAAGAAAGAAGAAATACTGTACAGAAACCACAATTTTACACTGCAAAAAGTACATTACATATTTTAAACTAAGATAAAATGTGTACTTCTTACATTTACAAAGAACATTGCCTAAGAATATGGGCACAGGCTCTCAGTACATACTCCGGTCTGATCTCGAAGTTTGGCGAAGACGGGTTGTGTTGAAAGTCCTGAAAGTGCTGTACTTGTGTAGAAGAATGTAGGCTTTTATTAGTTCCGGCCAGTAAGTTTGGTACAATTCGTTCTGTATAGACAGTAGGCAGGCAAGGCCAATATTCGGATTATGCCAGGCAAAACCCCAAGTAAGTGTTTTCCAGTTGTTCGAGCTGATATGCTGGTTTCCGTAACCATCAAACGTTTTAAAGCAGTTTCTCCTCCTCCTCTAGATATTCGACACGAAATTAATGTTCCTCGGTTAATAGGCGTGAGGCGTTTACCGATGGCAAAGAAGAGTGGGCGCCAACAAATAGTTCGTTAATATTATTAGGCATTTAAAGACCTTTAGGCTTGTTATAGGAGGAGTTATTGCTCTATGTTTAAAGTTACAAAGACATGCCATTTCACTCCCCTGGTAAATATTGTTCCCTGTTGCATTACAAATACACCGAGCTCGATAGCTGCAGTCGCTTAATTGCGGCCAGTATCCAGTATTCGGGAGATCGTGGGTTCGAACCCCACTGTCGGCAGCCCTGAAGATGGTTTTCCGTGGTTTCCCATTTTCACACCAGGCAAATGCTGGGGCTGTACCTTAATTAAGGCCACGGCCGCTTCCTTCCCACTCCTAGCCCTTCCCTGTCCCATCGTCGCCATAAGACCTATCTGTGTCGGTGCGACGTAAAGCAAATAACATTACAAATACCACAATAATCAGGCTTAAGGGCGATAATCACGGTCATCTCTTAAATCAACAGTGTAATTGCCGTCATCGTAACTATATTTAACAGACAAGTACACGCACAAAATGCATAGGAATCAGAACTTAGTCGAAATATATTATTTTCGTACTGAAGCTTCCTCGAACTGTTAAACTGAATGGACATAATGTATTGTATTCATCAGTCAGCCAACACGTCCATTGTGATATTCAATTGCCTTGTCCGGCACCATGGCTAAATGTTTAGTGAGCTGGCCTTTGGTCCAGGGGGTCCCGGGTACGATTACCGGCCGAGTCGGGGAAATTAACCTCCATTGGTTGATTCCGATGGCTCGGGGGCTGGATGTATGTGCCGTCTTCATTATTAGGATTCATGGTAGGCACGGCCCCATCCTCATAGACGCGCAGGTCGCCTATACGGCGTCCACTCGAAAGACCTGCACCAGGCCTCTTCGCAGGCCACACGCTGTTATTATTATACTCAATTGCCTTGAGTGAGAAATTTAATCAATGGTAATAATATAATGGTAACTATAACTTAGCATACGCACTCATGTGCATAAATAACAGGATAACAACTGAGAAGTGGCTGTGTAGAAACCACAAATTTAGACTGCAAAATGTACTGTACAAATTTCAAACTAAAATCTAATGCATACTTCTAACATTTCCAAAGATGCATCCTGATCAAACAAATTTGTAGTATTTTCATCGTATGATTTGATAAGGTTGTTCAAAGGGAAAAGATTTATATTTTTTTAATCATCAGAAATTAATGCCATATCCACGTGACAGAATGGTATAAACATGGAAGGTGATCATTTCGTATGAGTTCTATGACTAATGTTTTCTAATGGTGACTAAGCTGGCCATTTATGGACAGTGATATTAAAACTTCCTTTCCATTTTTTTTATTGCGACGCATTCAGTGTGGAGGTCAGTGAAACGACAACTTAGAAATAAAATCCAGTGAACTGAAGTAGGCCAAACTACAGCCGGCTGTCTCCTCAAAGATGGATGGGGTCAGTGGTACAGCTGCTAATGGCGAAACATCGTGAGCACCAGTGCTCAATCAATTGGATACAGATCTTGGAGACAACTCACCTACTAAATCAAGCAGCCTCTGGTTAGTGACCAGGCTTATCGCCATTTTCTGATACATACATTATTTACATACTTAAAAATAGTAATTTGTTATTGTAGTTTTAAATGGACTGTGGTGTACGGAAGACGTCGATTGCAATGACACTATTTTTATAATTTGGCTTATAGCCCTATTAGCCATAGAGCCAGGAAAACATTAAACATTTGCTAATTACACAACAATGTGCGTAAGCGGGGCGCTACATCTCAGTATGGAAATTTAATCAGTTTGGAGTGGGACTGTCACCTCTGCTTCTGAGATTTATGGAGTAACCTTTCAGATATGTTGTTAGAATGTCCATACCTCTATTAAAGGGAATAATGAAAGGTGACACCAGTTAAATTCATCTGTTAAACACTAAATCTGACTCAGTGCTGAACTTGAAGAAAAATGAAAACATTCCCACAAGGGGACTGTTTGGGCTGGCTGAAGATGGTGTTCCGTGGTTTCCCATTTTCACACCAGGCAAGTGCTGAGGTTGTACCTCAATTACGGCCACATCCTTCCAACTCCTAGACCTTTCGTATTCCATCGTCGCTATGAGACCTATATGTGACAGTGCGACGTAAAGCAAAATTGTTTTTTGGGTTGGACCTGGCCGATTGCAATGAAAGTTGGTAGGATGATATTAATTTTAATATTATTCGTTTTACGCTCCATTAACTATTTTGACGGTTTTCGGTGACACAGAGGTGCAGCAATTTTGCCTCGCAGAAGTTATTTTACATGCCGGTAAATCTACCGACACGAGGCTGATGTATTTGAGCGTCTTCACATACCACCGGACTGAGCCACGATCCAACCCGCCAACACGGGCTCAAAAAGCCAGCGCCTTAACCGTCTGAGCCACTCATCCTGCAAGGATAATATTAATTAAAATTATAACGTTAACAGTCATTCACAATTACAGTAATATATTCATTACGTACTTAAAAAGAGTAATTTGTAATTGTAGTTTTAAATGGACCGTGGTGTACCGAAGACGTCGATTGCAATGACACTATTTTTATCATTTGGCTTATAGCCCTATTAGCCATAGAGCCAGGAAAATATTAAACATTTACAAAATACACGACAATGTGTGTAGGACATATAACAGATACATGAGGGAAATTAAAATGTCATAATAAGATTGTTGAAGAAAGAATATAGAAAGGATCACTTGCGGCAGTCATTTTCAACACACACATTCCCTGGATGTTCTGATATTCACACTTCATGATTTTGTATTCTTTCATGTCAGAAAATCAATACAATACAATTTTTTCTGTAAATAATAGAAGTAAAATTTAAGGACAATATAAATCATATTTCAGGTCACTATTTCTGAGGAATTAAGCTACAATTATATATACACTGCCAACGGCTGTAGCCGTGTTGAAACACCGGGTCCCGTGAGATCTCCGAAGTTAAGCAACATTGGGCGTGGTCAGGAGTTGGATGGGTTGCCACGCGCTGTTAGTGGGGGGTAAGGGAATGGAGGAGCGGAAAGGAACTGGCCACCCTACCGCACGTAAACTCCGGCTCAGGAACACCTCTGCGGAGGTTCGGACCTGCCTTCGGGCAGAACAACCCTTACTATATATACACTCTGGTTGAAAGGAGAAAGTAAAACTGGTACGCTTGTAGGAAGTGGGGCTCCTATTTTAATCAGTTTTGTGAGCATCACTGTACGTACTGCACTGCACTTTGTACAAACAAATACAACATAACTCAAATCTACTACACACGGAGGGTCATATTCACGCGTGGGGGAGTCCAACACTTTAATACGGTAGAGATAGTTGTCATAACATCCGTGTCCGAGTTTCGTGACCATGGAACCGGACATTCAGAAAATTATACATCAGATGATAACGCTGCACGCCTGCCTTTCTTACATAGGCTCTCCACTATACGACAAAATGAGCGATTTTGAACAGGGATCCGGCAGTTTCCTCGTTTTGTGCAAGCAAGCGATTGTATTAATAGCATGCACGTTTATATATAGATGACCAAGATTTCATATTTTATCTTCCATTATAAACGAGTCTGCTTGTATGGTGTAGTGGTTAGTGTGATTAGCTGCCACCCCCGGAGGCCCGGGTTCCATACCCGGCTCTGCCACGAAATTCTTGAAAAGTGGTACGAGGACTGGGTTCAGTTTAGCAGGTGAGGCCGCCTGGAGAGGTACTGGTCCTCCTTCCCAGTTTTATCCCCAATTTGTTTCTGTAAATAAGAGAAGTAAAATTTAAGGACAATATAAATTCTATTTGAAGTCACCATTTCTGAGGAATTCAGCTAAAATTATATATACACTCTGGTGTCATTCTCACATAAGCATTCTGGGCCCACCAACACACTTATTTTCGAGGTGAAAGTGACAGCGCTCACTTTAACGTTTAATAAGTTGTGCAGTTATACGCTATCTTTACCTAAGACAAATTAAATATAAAATCACACTCTAACAAGGAAAGCCACGCTGTGTTATATCGACATTATATTGACATCTGTCTAGTCTAAACCTTCCTTCTTTCCTCCCTCCCTTCCTTCCTTCCTTCCTTCCTTCCTTCCTTCCTTACTTCCTTCCTTCCTTCCTTCCTTGTCTATCCCTTCCAATCTTCCCATCCCCCACAAGTCTCCTGTTCAGCATAGCAGGTGAGGCCGCCTGGTCGAGATACTGGTCCTCCTTCCCATATGTATCCCCGACCCATAGACTCACGCTCCAGGACACTGCACTTGAGGCCTTGGAGGTGGGATCCGTCACTGAGTCCGAGAGAAAAACCAACCCTGGAGGGTAAATAGGTTAAGAAAGAAGGAAAGAAAGAAAATAAGGGTAAAAGGACAAGAGCACGTACACACAATCGACGTTCACGATACATTTCTTTACACATACTATAAAAGTGCTTGGATATTTCGGTTTATTTTCATAATGCTGAAGTGCTATTTATTTTTGGCAATGTTAGAAGAAACCATTAATTCTTAATACGAAATTTGTCCGGGTCCATGGCTAAATGGTTAGCGTGCTGGCCTTTGGTCACAAGGGTCCCGTGTTCTATTCCCGGTAGGGCTGGGAATTTTAACCATCATTGGTTAATTCCGTTGCCACGGGGGCTGGGTGTATGTGTCGTCTTCATCATAATTTCATCCTCATCACGACACGCAGGTCGCCTACGGGTGTTAAATCAAAAGACCTGCAGCTGGCGAGCCGAACATGTAATCGGACACTTCCGGTACTAAAAGCCATACGCCATTTTATTTACGATATAAAGTTGTCGTTTCCATACAGCTACTCATTAGTAATATTATATTCATCATCATCATCAGTTTACCCTCCAGGTTCGGTTTTTCCCTCGGACTTAGCGAGGGATCCCACCTCTACCGCCTCAAGGGCAGTGTCCTGGAGCTTCAGACTCGTGGTCGGGGGATACAACTGGGGAGTATGACCAGTACCTCGCCCAGGCTGCCTCACCTGCTATGCTGAACAGGGGCCTTGTGGAGGGATGGGAAGATTGGAAGGGATAGGCAAGGAAGAGGGAAGGAAGCGGTCGTGGCCTTAAGTTAGGTACCATCCCGGCATTCGCCTGGAGGAGAAGTGGGAAACCACGGAAAGCCACTTCCAGGATGGCTGAGGTGGGAATCGAACCCACCTCTACTCAGTTGACCTCCCGAGGCTGAGTGGACCCCGTTCCAGCCCTCGTACCACTTTTCAAATTTCGTGGCAGAGCCGGGAATCGAACCCGGGCCTCCGGGGGTGGCAGCTAATCACGCTAACCACTACACCACAGAGGCGGACCAATATTATATTATTAAGTATTTATGCAGATGAGTTCCAGTGTTATTTTATGTTTAGGCCATATTCTACCAGTATATTCTTCTTATTATTGTTCTTCTTATTATTATTGTTTAATCCATTCACCCTCCAGCGTTGATTATTTTCCTTTGGTCTCAGCGAGGGTTCCCACCTCTACAGCCTTAGGGGCCGTATCCTGGAGCATAATACATTTGGCGGGGATAAAACTGGGATGAAGGACCAATACCTCGCCCAGGCGGCCTCACCTGCTATGCTGAACAGGGGACTTGTGGGGGATGGGAGGACGAAGATTGGAAGGGATAGACAAGGAAGGAAGGAAAGAAGGAAGGAAGGAAGGAAGGAAGGAAGGAAGGAAGGAAGGAAGGAAGGAAGGAAGCGGCCGTGGCCTTAAGTTAGGTACCATCCCGGCATTCGCCTGGAGGAGAAGTGGGAAACCACGGAAAGCCACTTCCAGGATGGCTGAGGTGGGAATCGAACCCTCCTCTACTCAGTTGACCTCCCGAGGCTGAGTGGACCCTGTTCCCGTCCTCGTACTCGTCCTCAAAATTCTTGTCAGAGCTGCGAATTGAACCCGCGCCTCTGGGGGTGGCAGCTAATCACACTTAACACAACACCACAGAGGCGAACCACTTGTTCTGTTGAAAAATAAAGCTAGATATATAAGGTGCATATTGCTGGAATTATCAGGCGTTGTGGCACTTGAAGATCACATGAAATTTCTGAGACTTTCGTGTTATATTGCATATTTCTTCATTGGTTCCATATTAAAAAACATCAATGGGTGTATTAACAATAACAACTAAAATATGTTAACGCAAACATTTAACAGAGATTTCACATTTATAAGAAAAGCTAAGCCAACTCCGCACAGGATATTAAGGCCCTTGGAGGAGTGGGAGGTATAAACTTCCTCTCTGCGTAACCTCGACAGTAATACGGGAAGTCTTCCAGGTGTTACATTCCGATTCACCGAGCTCGATAGCTGCAGTCGTTTAAGTGCGGCCAGTATCCAGTATTCGATAGATAGTGGGTTCGAATCCCACTGTCGGCAGCCCTGAAGATAGTTTTCCTTGGTTTCCCATTTTCACACCAGGCAAATGCTAGGGGCTGTACCTTAATTAAGGCCACGGGCGCTTCCTTCTCACTTCTACCCCTTTCCTGTCCCATCGTCGCCATATGACCTACCAGTGTCGGTGCGACGTAAGGCAATTTAAAAACTAAATCCTCTCCGATTCCGTTCGAATTTTGTATGTGGGTTGCTGAGCTCCAAAAGTGTGAACCACATTTGCACAGAACAATATGTTACGCTATTTATTTAACGTTCAAAGTTGTAAACTTATATAGGCTTATGAATTTAACACCTTTAACTCATAGATTATTGTGTCTGAAAGGAATGAACACATGCTGTTGAGCATGTACAGCTTCTAGTTTTATATTAGTGTATATTTTCTCACGGTCGTGCAGTATTATCTGCCTTAATGCGCTAATTATCGGCGAATGCTCTTCTTACGACCAACTGCATGACCATGACCCATCCCTATCAAACATTCCTCGGCCGCCCGCTACTACATGTCGCGACTCCGCACGTATTTTTACTACTTTCAACGTTAAGAAAACAGCATTAAATGTCAATATGGGCACATGTGGGTTCAACTTTTGTAATGTTCTCTACCCCAGTTATCTGCATGCGATGTTTGAAAGGAAGTAAGACCTCGTTGTAAGTGAGATAGCGTGGTTAGCTGTATGCCCAGGCGCCTTCACTCACTGGGTGCTTATTTCTGTTGTGTGGGTTGAGTGAATCACAGGGCCCTGCCTGTACCTTTCAGGAAGTGAAGGTCTCGTTCCTAAATTTCTCCATTTCCTGAGGGTAAATTGAACAAACGCCCTTCCAGATAAACCGAGCATGTTTACCCTCCTCCTCTCTCCTGGAAAGGCAGGCATTTTTCACAGTTTCTCCATATTGAGAAGTATCACCACTCCTGATAATTACAGGCCATGAAATTAACATATCCCCGTTCTCGTTTCGGTTTTCATATCTTCGTTACCCTTCTGGGTGACGTAATTGAAACACCTGCTTTTGTGCTAGACACCTAAATAACTTCTGTGGCCAGTCATAAGCGGTTCAGATATTTCTGTGCATTTAAAACGAACGGAATTGGAAGAGATTCCATTTTCTATTATTTTTACTTTCTCGGTCATATTCTTCTTCTTCTTATACTATCGACTTTACAGTACGTGTGGGGTCGCGGGTGCGAACTGTGTCGTACATGTCGATATGGCCCTGTTTTACGACTGGATGCCTTTCTCGGTCTTCTTAAACATATCAGTTATTTTATAGACAGTTTGGCTTACCATCGGGGATATTTTAAGTCTCCTAATTCCTTCCTAGCAGAGTTTGTTAACGCGTATAATTCACGAATATAATTTCTATATTCAATAGATAGGTTTTTTTAAAGCTACAAACTTAGCGAGACGTCGATTTTTTGTTTATGATTTTCCCTTACGTCGCACAGACACAGATAGGGCTTATGGCGACGATGGGATAAGAAAGGCCTAGGAGTGGGAAAGAAGCGGTCGTGGCCTTCCTTACGGTACAGCCCTAGCATTATCCTGGTGTGAAAATGGGAAACCACGGAAAACCATCTTAAGGACTGCCGATAGTGGGGTTCGAACCCACTACCTCCCGGAGGCAAGTTCACAACTGCGCGCCCCTAACCGCACGACCAACTCGCACGGTGCGTGACGTCGAGGTGCCGGAATTTTGTCCCGTAGGAGTTTTTTAACGTGCCAGTAAATCTACCGACATGAGGCTGACGTATTTGAGTACATTCAAATGTCACCGGACAGAGCCGGAATCGAACACACCAACTTGAGGCCATCGCTCTACCGCCTGAGCTATCCACTCTTGTACGTGTCTGCTTGATGATGATTATGCTTGTCGTTTAAAGGGGCCTAACATCTAAGGTCATCGGCCCTCTAATTGTTTGTAGACTCACAACTAAGAAATATAACAGGAGTGCTGATGTGAGGAAGCCTTGAACAAAGAAATACAACAGGTCCTCTTAATCTACTTGCCTCATGTTTAAATACTCGCTGTTCTTTGTCAGATCCTTTTTTCAATTTGCTTTACATCACACCGACACAGATAAGTCTTATGGCGACGATGGGATAGGAAAGGACTAGGCATGGGAAGGAAGCAGCCGTGGCCTTCATTAAGGTACAGCCCCAGCATTCGCGTGGTGTGCAAATGGGAAACCACGGAAGACCACCTTCATGGTTGCCGACAGTGGGGTTCGAACCCACTGCCCCCCGAATGCAAGCTCACAGCTGTGCGGGCTTAACCGCACGGCCAACTCGCCGGTTTTCAGATACCAAACTTAAGTCTCCAGATGTACACGTTTTGTTTTCTGCACAATGAATGAAAACAGATGGCTTCAGGACCGACGGATGATCTTTCTGAAGTATTTCCAACACAGTACACATTCCAGTGAAGAAATTAATACTTGCGTTGTTTCCCTGTCACATGGATCACTTTATAAGCAGATGACTTCTCGTTATCATTATCTCTATCGTTACTCTTATTTACTTACAGAACACATTTAGACACACTCTGTTACAAGCCATTGTAGACTGGAGGGACGATCAACGTGCGATGCACTGATTCACTTTATGAGACTTACAATGAAGAAAAGGTAACGTTACGGTTAAAACGAGGGAAACGCATTTCTTACCGTACTTGCAGATTCTGACAAGTCGATCGTCTAAGAAAGGGCGGATCTCAGCCGTCATCTGAGGTGATTGCGTTAAGGTATTGAGGAAACGCTGCGGACGACGAGGGTGAGAACCTCTAATCAACTGAGTTGTTCCAGAGCAGTGCCACTTAACGCACGGTGTTGTGCAGCTTGACAACTACTAATGCATGCATTTCAACCATAATACAATAAATCAAGCCTCCTTACTTCCTTTATCTGCCCTTGGATTTGAGATTCTCTCCGCAAAAGGAGGCCAGGCCTATCGTCCTTTCCACATTGTCAGCTTGTTTCAGTCCATGATGACCTTTACAGTATTCGACGAAATTGAGTTTTAGAGGAAATTTGGCACGTTGGTGAAGGCAGCCATAAATAGTGGCTGCTGGTGAGATGTTTATGGCAGTAATGAGACAGGAGTAGCCTAATACGACGGTTTCATTCAATAAGGGTTAACAGTGATGAATGTTACCCACAAGATATATGGTGCACCAAGCAACACGCCTACTTCACTAGCTACTCCACCCATCGTTGTTCAAAATCCAGTTGAAGGTAACAGAGCTCCAAACCATAGCTAGAGCCCTACACGGATAAATTCGTGGATATTCTCAAAGTTAGCGTTTTGGCGGATGCAAATTGTATGGTAGTGCGGATACTTTTGCTGATAATTTATAAATATTGAAGTTTTTGAGTTTCACTTAAGTATACTCTTATTTTTGCTTGTGGTTAGGCGATCCTTGACAGTGGTATAGGGGAATGTTGATGTATAAAGAGCCTTGAGATCATAAAGCCGTAAATCTGACCTGAGCCTACCTGACTCCTGCCCGCAATTAATGGAAGGAACAAAGTCAATACGTCGGTAGTTGTCGTGAGGAGAAATCCATCATAAACCTGTGCCTGTAGGGGTTCTGGTGTCAGGTATGAGGCCTGCTGTATTATGTTAACAGATATAACCGTTTCAATACCTTGGGTGTAATATACTGTAGTTGATTACGTACAATATCCGCGTATTCGCGGATGCGGATAATATTTTGTGTATCCGCGCAGGGCTCTAATCATAACCGTACTTGCTAACAGGACAAGGAAGTCAATGATAAATGGTTAAATACTTTAATTAACTATACTGAGAGTTAATTTCACACCGAAAAAGTGGCCGTGTGGATTGGGTCACGCAGCTATCAGCTTGCATTCGGGAGATAGTGGGTTCGATTCCACTGTCGGCAGCCTTGAAAATGTATTTCCATAATTTATTATTTTCACACCAGGCAAATGCCTGGCTACGGTCGCTTCCTTTCCATTACTAGCCCTTTCCTATCCCATCGTCGCCATAAAACATAAAAGCAAATTGTAAGCGAAAAGGAAAAAGTGAATGTCACAAGGTCGTTTCGGAATGATTCCCTACAATTGCAAGATTAAAGATTTATTTCAAGTCTCGGAGAGCCAGTCACTCACAGCTTCCATTACAGGAAGTGACCGCTATATCGTCCCTTTTCCCTATTGATACTTAAATTCAGCCTACAAAGAGATCCACGCTTTTTTTGGGGGGGGGGGGGTTCAGTACTCACAATATCTACCATGGGAAAATTTGGGGACTGTACCGTATTTCAAACCCCTGAGTTTCAGATTAATTTCTTGTTCAAATAACTATAATCACACACACTATTAAATACGAGTTTTTATACTTCATACTCTACTCTTCCTCGTATTTTTATCAATTATAACTTCATGTGGATTTGGCTTATTCTTACGTTCAAATGTAGACCTTACTTACTGACACCAAACATATGTGGACGGATTTACTCATTAACTCGTAAATGACTCATTTCCTTGTCTCGGGGTCTGAGTACTTGTGTGTTGTCTTGTGTGTTTATGAAGAGTTGTGTAATAAGACAAACACAAAAACCTCGTTCCCGAACCAGAGTAATTAACCAAACGCGGCTGAAATCGCCGGCACGACCAGGCATCGAACCCACGTGTTGCGCGTTTATCTCGCATTACGCATACAAAAGTAATACAAATAGGCCCAGTTGTATTTTTGTCTGCTTGTTCCGTTTGTTTTCTCTTTGATGTGTTTTGAACGTCACCCAATTATGAATATCAGCGACGATGGAAAGGGAGAGTGCTAGGAGTGGAAAGGAAGCAGTCGGGGCTTTAATTAAGGTAAAATCTCGGGATTTATGTGCTGTGAAAACGAGAAACCATGGAGGACTACCTTCAGGGCTGCGAACGGTAAGAATCAAACACACTCTCTCCTCAATCTAAACTTAACAGCCATATGACGTCAGGCTTCACGGTTGAGTGATCGCTGTTGCTTACAATGTTGTAACTTATTTTTTTCAATAACATCATCCTCAAAAAGCCTTATCTCTGATTCCACTTCTTAACTCATATCGTTGATATATATAAGAAAATATAAAGGTCCAATAATACTGCCTTGAGGAATTCCCGTCTTAATTATTACAGGGTCAGATAAAGCTTCGCCTGCTCGAATTCTCAGAGTTCTATTAGCTAGAAATATAGTCACCCATTCAGTCACTCTTTTATCTAGTCCAATTGCCCTCATTTTTGCCAGTAGTCTACCATGATCTACTCTATCAAATGCCTTGGATAGGTCAATCGCGATACAGTCCATTTGACCACCTGAATCCAAGATATCTGCTATAACTTGCTGGAACCCTACAAGCTGAGCTTCAGTGGAATAAACTTTCCCAAACCCGAACTGCCTTCTATCGAACCAGTTATTAATTTCGCAGACATGTCTAATAAAGAATGCTTTCCCAAAGGTTAGATGCAATGCATGTCGAACTGACTGGCCTGTAATTTTCAGCTTTTATTTCCAAGAAGTGCATGTTATCGTTTCCAGCTGTAGTACGTTGTTGATAAAAAATGATCTTGCATCTCACCAAAACCCACAATAGTGACAACTTGTCAGTGTTGGGTACGATATCTTGTAATGTTCTGCTTTTTGCGTCCCTTCAACTGCTATCAGTCTTAAAGGACATCACAGTGATGAAACTTTACCTTAAGGGAGGGTTCCTTAATCTGCCAGCACATTTTATATCACGGTTTATTCCACGGAAACAATCTTAAATGGTAATTGTCTGTGCCAGGATCCGATCTGGCAACCCTGAGCACAACTGGCAAGCACTTAGCAACTGAGTTGAATAGCTAGAGTGTAACAATAAGGTAATTTTCAAGGAAAACTCATTTTTGATTAATTCAAAATATTGACCATCGGCTTCTACACACTTCACCCATCTTTCAGGTAAGTTATGAATACCATGCCAGAAAAACTGCTTGTATTTTGCGGCAAAACATTCGTCGAGCCATTTTCCAACTTCCTCGAAACTGCTGAAGTGCTGCTCTGCGAGCGCGTGCTCCAGCGATGGGAAGAGGTGATAGTCAGATGGCGCCAGGTCGGGGCAGTACGGCGGGTGCGGAAGGATGTCCCATCCGAGCGATTTCAAGGTGTTTTTCACTAGTTTTGCTCCGTGAGACAGCGCATTGTCGTGTAACACAGTCACTTTGCCATGTCTTCTGGCCCATTCCGGTCGACTTTCGATCAATGCGAGGTTTAAATTACACTGACTGACAGAGCAAATGCAAAACCAAGAAGGAGTGGTCAGAAATTTATGCCAATTGCAGGGTAGACTGACGTCACTGAGGTATGCTCATGATGTGAAATGCGCCGCTGGGCTGCGCACGTAGCGAACGATAAATGGGACACGGCGTTGGCGAATGGCCCACTTCGTACCGTGATTTCTCAGCCGACAGTCATTGCAGAACGTATTGTCGTGTGCCACAGGACACGTGTATAGCTAAGAATGCCAGGCCGCCGTCAACGGAGGCATTTCCAGCAGACAGACGACTTTACGAGGGGTATGGTGATCGGGCTGAGAAGGGCAGGTTGGTCGCTTCGTCAAATCGCAGCCGATACCCATAGGGATGTGTCCACGGTGCAGCGCCTGTGGCGAAGATGGTTGGCGCAGGGACATGTGGCACGTGCGAGGGGTCCAGGCGCAGCCCGAGTGACGTCAGCACGCGAGGATCGGCGCATCCGCCGCCAAGCGGTGGCAGCCCCGCACGCCACGTCAACCGCCATTCTTCAGCATGTGCAAGACACCCTGGCTGTTCCAATATCGACCAGAACAATTTCCCGTCGATTGGTTGAAGGAGGCCTGCACTCCCGGCGTCCGCTCAGAAGACTACCATTGACTCCACAGCATAGACGTGCACGCCTGGCATGGTGCCGGGCTAGAGCGACTTGGATGAGGGAATGGCTGAACGTCGTGTTCTCCGATGAGTCACGCTTCTGTTCTGTCAGTGATAGTCACCGCAGACGAGTGTGGCGTCGGCGTGGAGAAAGGTCAAATCCGGCAGTAACTGTGGAGCGCCCTACCGCTAGACAACGCGGCATCATGGTTTGGGGCGCGATTGCGTATGATTCCACGTCACCTCTAGTGCGTATTCAAGGCACGTTAAATGCCCACCGCTACGTGCAGCATGTGCTGCGGCCGGTGGCACTCCCGTACCTTCAGGGGCTGCCCAATGCTCTGTTTCAGCAGGATAATGCCCGCCCACACACTGCTCGCATCTCCCAACAGGCTCTACGAGGTGTACAGATGCTTCCGTGGCCAGCGTACTCTCCGGATCTCTCACCAATCGAACACGTGTGGGATCTCATTGGACGCCGTTTGCAAACTCTGCCCCAGCCTCGTACGGACGACCAACTGTGGCAAATGGTTGACAGAGAATGGAGAACCATCCCTCAGGACACCATCCGCACTCTTATTGACTCTGTACCTCGACGTGTTTCTGCGTGCATCGCCGCTCGCGGTGGTCCTACATCCTACTGAGTCGATGCCGTGCGCATTGTGTAAGCTGCATATCGGTTTGAAATAAACATCAATTATTCTTCCGTGCCGACTCTGTTTTTTCCCCAACTTTCATCCCTTTCGAACCACTCCTCCTTGGTGTTGCAATTGCTCTGTCAATCAGTGTATATAAGAAAATATAAAGGTCCAATAATACTGCCTTGAGGAATTCCCGTCTTAATTATTACAGGGTCAGATAAAGCTTCACCTGGTCTAATTCTCAGAGTTCTATTAGCTAGAAATATAGTCACCCATTCAGTCACTCTTTTATCTAGTCCAATTGCCCTCATTTTTGCCAGTAGTCTACCATGATCTACTCTATCAAATGCCTTGGATAGGTCAATCGCGATACAGTCCATTTGACCACCTGAATCCAAGATATCTGCTATATCTTGCTGGAACTCTACAAGCTGAGCTTCAGTGGAATAAACTTTCCCAAACCCGAACTGCCTTCTATCGAACCAGTTATTAATTTCGCAGACATGTCTAATAAAGAATGCTTTCCCAAAGGTTAGATGCAATGCATGTCGAACTGACTGGCCTGTAATTTTCAGCTTTTATTTCCAAGAAGTGCATGTTATCGTTTCCAGCTGTAGTACGTTGTTGATAAAAAATGATCTTGCATCTCACCAAAACCCACAATAGTGACAACTTGTCAGTGTTGGGTACGATATCTTGAAATGTTCTGCTTTTTGCGTCCCTTCAACTGCTATCAGTCTTAAAGGACATCACAGTGATGAAACTTTACCTTAAGGGAGGGTTCCTTAATCTGCCAGCACATTTTATATCACGGTTTATTCCACGGAAACAATCTTAAATGGTAATTGTCTGTGCCAGGATCCGATCTGGCAACCCTGAGCACAACTGGCAAGCACTTAGCAACTGAGTTGAATAGCTAGAGTGTAACAATAAAGTAATTTTCAAGGAAAACTCATTTTTGATTAATTCAAAATATTGACCATCGGCTTCTACACACTTCACCCATCTTTCAGGTAAGTTATGAATACCATGCCAGAAAAAACTGCTTGTCTTTTGCGGCAAAACATTCGTCGAGCCATTTTCCAACTTCCTCGAAACTGCTGAAGTGCTGCTCTGCGAGCGCGTGCCCCAGCGATGTGAAGAGGTGATAGTCGGATGGCGCCAGGTCGGGGCAGTACGGCGGGTGCGGAAGGATGTCCCATCCGAGCGATTTCAAGGTGTTTTTCACTAGTTTTGCTCCGTGAGACAGCGCATTGTCGTGTAACACAGTCACTTTGCCATGTCTTCTGGCCCATTCCGGTCGACTTTCGATCAATGCGAGGTTTAAATGATTAATTTGTTGGCGATAGTGTTGTCCATTAACGGTTTCACCGGGCTTCAAGAGTTCATAATACACAATACAGTGCCTTTCACACTGAAGTCACCACGTTTAAATTGTCGAAACCATGTTTCACATGTTCTAATCGATGGAGCATGTTCACCAAAATTTCTACCAGCAAACGATGACTTTCCATAGCATTTTTTTTCTTTTGATTAAATACGAAAAGCAATGCCTGCCGCAAATGTTCTTTTTCCGGCACAAAACGTCGACATGATCATGAACGATACAACACAGACGCTAGTGTTTGGCGGACTCAACTTGTGTGCGTTGGTAGGTTAATAGCAGACGAACAAACTGACGTACTGTGTCAAATTCGTACACTGCGTACTGTTCGCTGGCGCCGTCTCTTAGTGAAACCGGGAAGGACTTATGTATACACCTGGTAATTTTTTTTTAAATTTCGTGTGGATATTTCTAGGCGGGTGCATCACTTGTAAGGCAGACCCTCCGATGAGGGTGGGCGGCACCTGCCATGTGTAGGTAACTGCGTATTAGAATATTGTGGTGGAGGATAGTGTTATGCATGGAGCTGGTAAATATGTATATGGGACAAATGACCAAAGCTGAATGTGCAATAGATGAACAAATTTGCGTTGATCTAGATGACTTAAATGGATAGAATTCACGCATCGGGCCACAACTGACCTCAGCGCTAGCTCATCATCACCTATTTATTTTTTACAACTTTGTTTTTAAGTCGCACCGACACACGTATATCTTATGGCGACGATGGGACAAGAAAGGGATAGGAGTGGAAAGGAAGCGGCCGTTGCCTTAATTAAGGTTCAGCCCCAGCATTTGTCTGTCAGGCTGGCATACTAAATCAGGTGTGTTATAGAATTTGCACATAATATGCACAGAACCTGCCGTTCCCAGCACAGCTTGGAGTTACTTCCTCTTACCAGTGACAGGTTCCACAAACAAGGTATCAACTCCTTAAATAGGAAAATATTTATTTTTCAATTTCATAATTTTTCGTAAAATCCACTTTATTGGCATCTCTTTGAGAAATTCCTGCCATCAAGTATTCCAGCGTCTTTATATTTACGTATGGGCTACAAGCACGAAAAGTTCCAGCTTCCTAGGCGTTCTAGTCCTCGAGATATTTTTGTCTGGACAGAAGATAGAGGTACTGGCTGTAATAAGGTATGTATGAGATCAGTGATATTATTTTTCTTATAATCATCATTAATAACATTATTATCATCATCATTTTCGCTGCCGAAGCTGATGTTCACAACTTGGATACAATATAGATCTCTGTAGACCTATGCGAATCATCTTGGCCGTTATTCTTGGTTTTATAGACCAGAGTCGCCATCTCAGCTCCTCAATTATAATCACATAGGCTGAGTAGAGCTCGTTCCAACCCTCAGGTCCAGGTAAAAAACTGACCTGGCCGGAAATCGAACCCGGGGACTCCGGTTGAGAAGGGCCCGATATAATATAATATAATATAATATAATATAATATAATATAATATAATATAATATAATATACACTGACTGACAGAGCACATGCAACACCAAGAAGGAGTGGTCAGAACTTTATGCCACTTGCAGGGTTGACTGACGTCACTGAGGTATGCTCATGATGTGAAATGCGCCGCTGTGCTGCGCACGTAGCGAACGATAAATGGGACACGGCGTTGGCGAATGGCCCACTTCGTACCGTGATTTCTCAGCCGACAGTCATTGTAGAACGTGTTGTCGTGTGCCACAGGACACGTGTATAGCTAAGAATGCCAGGCCGCCGTCAACGGAGGCATTTCCAGCAGACAGACGACTTTACGAGGGGTATGGTGATCGGGCTGAGAAGGGCAGGTTGGTCGCTTCGTCAAATCGCAGCCGATACCCATAGGGATGTGTCCACG
The DNA here is from genome assembly GCF_040414725.1 of Anabrus simplex. NCBI lineage: Eukaryota > Metazoa > Arthropoda > Insecta > Orthoptera > Tettigoniidae > Anabrus > Anabrus simplex. Next base: position 1,044,407,707 of record NC_090266.1, read on the forward strand.
GTGCAGCGCCTGTGGCGAAGATGGTTGGCGCAGGGACATGTGGCACGTGCGAGGGGTCCAGGCGCAGCCCAAGTGACGTCAGCACGCGAGGATCGGCGCATCCGCCGCCAAGCGGTGGCAGCCCCGCACGCCACGTCAACCGCCATTCTTCAGCATGTGCAAGACACCCTGGCTGTTCCAATATCGACCAGAACAATTTCCCGTCGATTGGTTGAAGGAGGCCTGCACTCCCGGCGTCCGCTCAGAAGACTACCATTGACTCCACAGCATAGACGTGCACGCCTGGCATGGTGCCGGGCTAGAACGACTTGGATGAGGGAATGGCGGAACGTCGTGTTCTCCGATGAGTCACGCTTCTGTTCTGTCAGTGATAGTCACCGCAGACGAGTGTGGCGTCGGCGTGGAGAAAGGTCAAATCCGGCAGTAACTGTGGAGCGCCCTACCGCTAGACAACGCGGCATCATGGTTTGGGGCGCTATTGCGTATGATTCCACGTCACCTCTAGTGCGTATTCAAGGCACGTTAAATGCCCACCGCTACGTGCAGCATGTGCTGCGGCCGGTGGCACTCCCGTACCTTCAGGGGCTGCCCAATGCTCTGTTTCAGCAGGATAATGCCCGCCCACACACTGCTCGCATCTCCCAACAGGCTCTACGAGGTGTACAGATGCTTCCGTGGCCAGCGTACTCTCCGGATCTCTCACCAATCGAACACGTGTGGGATCTCATTGGACGCCGTTTGCAAACTCTGCCCCAGCCTCGTACGGACGACCAACTGTGGCAAATGGTTGACAGAGAATGGAGAACCATCCCTCAGGACACCATCCGCACTCTTATTGACTCTGTACCTCGACGTGTTTCTGCGTGCATCGCCGCTCGCGGTGGTCCTACATCCTACTGAGTCGATGCCGTGCGCATTGTGTAAGCTGCATATCGGTTTGAAATAAACATCAATTATTCTTCCGTGCCGTCTCTGTTTTTTCCCCAACTTTCATCCCTTTCGAACCACTCCTCCTTGGTGTTGCATTTGCTCTGTCAGTCAGTGTAATATAATATAATATAATATAATATAATATAATATAATATAATATAATATAATATAATATAATATAATATAATATAACATAATATAATATGGAAATTGTTGGAATCAGCCTTTTCCTTCCTCAAATGTGCTCCTTATCATTAAAAGGAATTCCTCGAAATACTATGATATAATTATATTAAATTTCAAAAATGCTCAATTATCTCTTACCAGCGGATTTATTCTGGACTGATTCGATTGTGATGTTTTAAACATTTTTAAAAAACATTTTTGGGAAGAGCAACAAAGGTAGAAATAAGTAACTAAAATTGTTATATTATGGGGTATAGGGCCTATGGCTTTTCTCTTCGCTGAAACTTTAAGTTTTGAAGGACCTTTATTTGACCTCTTCTCCCTGTTGGTTGGATTTTCGAGTACAAACTTGGTACCCGCTACCTGACGTTGGGGGTGGTTAAAGGTAGAGAGGATCCTTTTCTGCTATGGGTCTTTACGTCGCTAGACTCAAACAAGTCTTACAGCGACTATGGGACAGGCCAAGCCTAGAACTGTGAAGTATACGATCGTGTCTTCATTGGGATGCTGTACAGCCCTAGCACCTGTCTGGCGTGAAAATGAGAAACCACGGAAAACTATATTCAGGCCTGATGACTATGAGGTCTGAACCCACCATCTTCCGAATGCAAGCTCACAGCTACGTGATCCGAAGTGGTAGCCAACTCACTTTGTAAAGGGAATGAGTGCTGAATCCTTATATTGAACTGTGTAACGATGAAAGTACTACAGACTCGCGGCTAGTGAGTTCGAGATTCTTGAGGAGATTTTGTTGTTGGTGCTAGTGGTTTAGCCTCGCACTAGCTCAGATAGGTTTTCGACGATAAGGGGATATGAAAAAGCTTTGACTGGTAGAGGAGTGGCCGTGACCTTAATTAAGGTACAGCCCCAGCATTTACCCGGTGTACAAATGAGAAACTACAGAAAACCATCTTCGCGGCTGCCGATGATGAGGTTCGAACCCACTTCCTCCCGAATGCAAGCTTATGGATGCAGGGCATATATCACACTGTCAACTCACTCGGTCATTGACTTTGAGTTGAGCTCTCCACTATATCTCTTACCTAACTGTCTCCCTTGGCCCTTATTTGCTTTCAAATACCAAGACAATAATAATGTTATTGGCTTTACGTCCCACTAACTACTTTTACGGTTTTCGGAGACGCCGAGGTGCCGGAATTTATTCCCGCAGGAGTTCTTTTACGTCCCAGTAAATCTACCGACGTATATGAGCACGTTCAAATCAGGGGCGGCCGTACCTTATGTGCTGAAGTGCTGCAGCACATTGCCTATAGGAAAAATAAATTAGTTTAAAATATTATCTACAATCAAATACAGTGCATTGAAAAATACGTCAGCCAAAGAATAGGAAATTATTCAACTCCCCTCACAACCAGGTAACTACTGGTGCGCTCCACGCCGGTTATTGTGCGGTCACAGCTCAGCGAGAATTTCTAAGCTTTTAGCCAGAAACCAGGAACTCTGCCTGTTGCGCATGCGAGCCGAACTTTTCCGATACAAAGAGAATGTGTTCCGATAGGCTGTGGAAACAACAGCCAAGACATCACTTCACAGCGATTCTTCGTTCGACCACAGAGAGGCAGCACTTGCAGTAGTCACACTTGCATTACGACAGATATGAGAACGTGGCAGCTGCCACCCTTCTTGACTCAGCGGTAGTATTTAAGAGGGGATCGCTCAAAGCAAACGTGAAAACAAATTACTGTAGAGCTGTTCCCGCCAGGTCTTTTAATACCAAAGAGGATAGAATACTACCAACTTGCCTATTCCATAGCCACATTTGTAAATCGATGAACTATAAAAATTGTACTTTTTATGTTGTCAAAATAAGGACATGATATTGTGATTTTCGTTAATTAAAAATGTCTGGTTTATAAATGTCACTATACAAACATAACATGTAATTTTGCATTACGACGTTGCTGGTTTTATTTCAATGATGTTGGTAACATTGGGAAGTTCTGTTTTTGCGCGCTCACACCAAGTGTTTTAGTTCGCGAATATTTTGCCATTGCAGGTGTTATTGTGTGTTTAATTATATCGTTTTATAGTTTTTTTATGAGGAATGGTATATGTGTTGGCGTTGTTCGCGTGTTTGTTCAGTGTGGAAAACTCAGTGGAGAGCCTCTTGAAAACGATATACCGGTATATTTCTAAATATTTTTATTTTTGGAGTGGAGATGGGTTACAGCACACAATTGATTTTCTGCACCAGCCGCCACTGCTTCAAATACCACCGGACTGAACCAGGATCGAACCTGCCAAGTTGGGGTCAGAAGGCCAGCGCCTCAACCATCTGAGCCACTCCGCCCGGCAATACCAAGACACACATAATTTGATTGTTAAAGGGGTTTTCTTCCTTTCTGCCCCTTTGTGTTTTAAATATATTTTTCTTGAAATCAAGGATAAATAACCGTGATGTAAGACTCCTTAAATCAACTATTGACATATCGAATGCTAACAACAATCAACATTGCCTGACTGATCTCCATGATATTTCGTGACTGGTGAGTTTAATGCTGTTACTCCAATGATTTTCCACAACGCTGTTTAACGTTGAGCATCCGGTTCACATCTTCCATTTACATCCACCTTTAATAATAAGGATACTAAACTTATAAATGATGTTGAGGCTATTCGAGATGTAGGTTGGATGATATTCAAATATGGGAGAGTGAGCCGCTCTCTCGATGTTTGGCCTTCTGTGCTTCAGCGCATCGTACAGCTTGAGAACAACGATATGCCGTATGGTTAGGCGGCTACATATCGCTAGGCTGATATCTTCTTGCCTGAAAAGGAAACAGTTCTCCATTTAGTAACGTGTGAGTTGTAGAAGTGATTACGGCATCAAGGAACAGCGAGAACAGCTTCTATAATCTCTATGTTTATTATTCTAACACAACATTCCATTGTGACTGATGATAGAGCTGCATTTCTGATGTAAAGCTCGTTGTGTCTTGAATATTAATGTTATGCAGACATTTCAAAATTCTTTATCCATTAAATTGCAAATAAAAGAAATAGATGCAACTGTGTTTTATTCAAGGAAATTGTATTTTGATTTCAAAACAAACTGCATCATAGAAAGCTTGCCAAAACGGTGTGCAGTTGGGAACATGCATCATTTTCAAAAATATTTTTTTTGAAAAGTACACCAATGAAATAGTACGTAAACGTATTACATTGTGGTATGTTGCATTGTTTTCTACCATTAAAAAAATATTTAATAGTGCCTTTCCGCAAGGCGAGTGAAACGGCCTCTGACGTAAGCGGCGCGCTGTGACGTCACGATCCAGTACCGCATGGAGCTCTACCAGCCGTTGCTAAAAGCCGATTGTTTATTATTCATGATCGCGAATAACTTCGAAATGACAGAAGAAACGTTCAAAACAGCAGTCAGACAATCTATCATGTGTAGATGTCATCATTCTTGAAAAATGTGACTTTTGTGGCCGCAGAAATTCGCGGATAACAAGCAAGTTTGTAAGTGGCGTCTTTTATATACGTGCAATGTACTGTAACCCATAGTATTAGGATAACAACGAACCTGGATAGATATCACATCACTTTCAACATTTCCTTGTAGACTGATTCCCCTATTAAAGAATAACATTACATTTTCGGGCTTTCAGCATTAGCAAAGTAAGAAATCGGATTTCAGCACTAACATAAACATATAGGTAGCATTATAGTACTAGTCCGCTTCTGTGGTGTAGTGGTTAATGTGTGCCACTCCCGGAGGCCCGGTTTCGATTCCCGGCTCTGCCATGAAAGTTGAAAACAAATAGTACGAGGGCTGGAACGGGCTCTACTCAGCCTCGGGAGGTCAACTGAATAGAACGGTTTCGAATCCCACCTCAGCCATCCTCGAAGTGGTTTTTCGTATTTTCCTACTTCTCCTCCAGGCACCTAAGGCCACGGCCGTTTCCTTCCCTCTTCCTTGTCTATCCCTTCCGATCCTCCCATCCTCCAACAAGGCCCCTGTTGAGCATAACAGGTGAGGCCGCCTGGGCGAGGTAATGGCCCTCCTCATCAGTTTCATCACCATACTCAATGTCTCACGTTCCAGGACACTGCCCTTGAAGTGGTAGATGTGAAATCCCTCGCTGAGTCCGAGAGAAAACCAACCCTGAAGGATAAACTGATTAAGAAAGAAAGAAAGAAGGAAAGAAAGAAAGATCATAGAACTATAGGGCTATAATCTATCATTCCCCCCCCAAAAAAAAATATTTATGGTTGGGACAACTGGCCTACGCACTTCCGGGGCCCATGAAAGAGAATTAAATATCTTTGTGGAGGGAAAAAATTAAACATGATAAAGATAAATATGACTTCATCTAGTTTTCACCCCAACTTGGCAGGTTCGATCCTGGTTCAGTCCGGTGGTAGTTGAAGGTGCTCAAATACGTCAGCCTCGTGTCGGTAGATTTACTGGCACGTAAAAGAACTCCTGCAGGACTAAATTCCTGCACATCGGCGTCTCCCAAAAATCGTAGAAGTAGTTAGCGGGGCGTGAAGACAATAACATTAATTTCATTTGGCTTTTAACAAGCTGGGCATATCAGGAAAGAAAAGTGTCCTGGTGACATTTTAGTCACTCATTACAGGAATGTCTTTGGGTGCTGTGACTTTTACTTTTTTTTTTCTTTTTTTCTTCTTTTTTTGCTGTTTGCTTTACGTCACACCGTCACATATAGGTCTTATGGCGACGATGGGACAGGAAAGGCCTAGGAATGGGAACAAAGCGGCCGTGGCCTTAGGTACAGCCTCAGCATTTGCCTGGTGTGAAAATGGGAAACCACGCAAAACCATCTTCAGGGCTGCCGGCAGTGGGGTTCAAAACCCACTATCTCCCGGATGCGAGCTCACAGCTGCGCGCTCCTAACCGCACGGCCAACTCGCGCGGTATTTTTACCCTTCGGTTTATTGACTTGGCTTGTATAACCTAAAACTTTGGCTAAGTAGGATAATATTTTAAACACCTACATCACTATTTTCACCTGTGTGCAATTATGTTATTTATTTCATTAATATTATGATAATTATTATAATTGAGCATTGTTAACTTATAAGACCCCAACAGACAAGCATTGGTTTTGTGTAGAGTTATACATTTGTTAAATTCACGTTGTTTCCTTTCATGGTGTACACGCCTATTCTTTGTTACATTATAGAGTATTTAGATATAGCCTAAATTTCTTTACCAATTAACCTCTTCAATAAAGACATACATAACTGTCCCATGCCAAGATATATTGGTAGAATTAGAGCTGTCAAAATGGTTCATAACCCCTTTCATTTATTATCTTGACATGGATCACCCAAAACATAGGTTAGGTTTGGAGAATACTTTAATAATCAGCATTATTTAATGCACTGTTTATTACTTTCATATTCCAAGATGTAATTGAAGCATTTAAATAAAGCATCATACATTAAAATTTAAAGTTTTACCACTAGAACAGCTGACATGGAAAAGTGATTTGAAAATTCAAACAAATTCATCTTACGTTAAAATCTTCAAAAAAATAAACTGTAGACTTTTCCGATATATCACCAGCATTTCTCCGGCTCGCCAAAGTCCATTTCTCCCTAGTTTTAGCGTCTTTGGAACATTTATAAACAATTTGTTTGGTATGGTATGCGATGTGCTATTGCACATCGGAACTCTACACCATTTATAAGTTTTCTGCCTCACTGTCTGCGCAGGATTCATTTTAAGTCTAAAATATACCACTCAGATTATTATCCAATGTATAGACCTCGAATTTAACCATACCAGACACTAACATAAAGTAGAAATACGCGAAGTGTATCCTGCTTCTCACAGCACACTATGTGTTATTTCGTCTGCTAATTCAGTCAACCTGTACGATGACGTCAGACCAATGAGATCGCGTACTTGCGTGACGTGACATTTTCGTAGATTTTTATCATGTTTGGAGTTATTATTTGTACATTCTGATCACATTTATGAATTCTGCATGAAATTTTGAATCAGATTAGCATATTTTTACTTAAAACCCCGGATCATGCATGTTCCCTATTCTTACAGCGCGCAGCTAAGAAGGCCATTTCATTCACATTAACTGCGTACTCACACAGAGTACGGAACACTGCAGATGATCAGACAGATGATCGGCACGACGGGAACTGGGATGATTCCAGTCAACCATGAACATGACATGAATTAACATATAGAGTACGTAAGTAAAAATACACCGAGCTCGATAGCTGCAGTCGCTTAAGTGCGGCCAGTATCCAGTATTCGGGAGATAGTAGGTTCGAACCCCACTGTCGGCAGTCCTGAAGATGGTTTTCCGTGGTTTCCCATTTTCACACCAGGCAAATGCTGGGACTGTACCTTAATTAAGGCCACGGACGCTTCCCTCCCACTCCTAGCAATTTCCTATCCCATCGTCGCCGTAAGACCTATCTGTGTCGGTGCGACGTAAAGCCAATTGTAAAAAAAAAAGTAAAAATACGTCCACGTAGGTAGCTGCATAATTGCAGTCATATCCCTCTCTTAGTTCAGGCGAGATGCGAACTTGTCCAACATGGGAAGAGCTACACAGTGGCAAATAGACAAGTGTCGGGTGAGATGGATTCTTATCTCCCTAAACGACGAAATGCACGTGTTTGGTTGTACTTACGGCCCGGATATAATTGTTATATAATAAAAATATTGCATGTTTGCACAACAGGTAGTACAGGCCAAAATAAGATCATTTTTCTTTCTGTACACATGTGTTGGAAAGCGGCTAAATGCTGAGATGTGAACCAATTCGTAAAGTAGTTCATTTTCACTTCTTACCACAATTTTTCGTACAATCTAAAGGTTTGTCACTTTATAGAAACCCTATTACTCTAATTTTAACTAATTATAAAATTTCATTCCTCAAATTCCATTGTTTTCATCGCTGGTCTTCGGTCCGGATTCTTCCGTTGTTACGTCATCAGTGGCAGCGGAGCACCGGTCGGAAAAACCGGCGTCATCCTCAGAGTCATCGAGTGATTCATTTCTTCTTTACTATTTGCCTTACGTCGCGCCGACACAGATAGGTCTTATGGAGACGATGGGATAGGAAAGGCCTAGGAGTGGGAAGGAAGTGGCCGTGGCCTTAATTTTGGTACAGCCCCAGCATTTGCCTGTTGCGAAAATGGGAAACCACGGAAAACCATCTTCAGGGCTGTCGGCAGTGGGGTTCGAACCCATTATCTCCCAGATGCATGCTCACAGCTGCGCGACCCTAACCGCACGGCCAACTCGCCCGGTCGAGTGAATTTGTGGTGCCGGTTTTCCTTGAAACATTTTTCTACAATTTCACGAGAAATCGAGTATCCACTCGAACATATTCGTTAGCTATGGCCTTCTGATTTTCCCACCCAGTGTATATTCATGTTCGTCGCTTGCCATCCAATGAGAATACGAGTGGCGAATATGACTCGTGAACGGTTTATTGATAAAGCCAGTCAGTCTACTGTATGTTAAAAGTACATACATCCAGATTACACGGAGGGTGATTCATTGGTTCCAACTTGAATTCTTGAACGTATTATGGTCTTATGGGAACGGGAATTAACTTGTTACTGTGTCATTATCAAAATATCACGTCAACTACATTTATCACACACACATGTGTCGGTGTATTGAATCCAATACCCGGAAGAGAAAATTTTAGTCTCAGTGGAAAATACCTGCTTAAGATGATTTCTTCAGGTGTAAGGAAAATAAAATTCTAGTCGCAGAAGTAAATAACGTTGGTTCACAGTAGAGTGGTCCTGTACAGATCTGGACTATTTCATGGCAGTAGGTCATGTAATATGTGCTACATTACACACTAAAACATGAACACAGCAGCATGGCATGGTTGGTGGTTGTCTTGATTTTGCCTCTTGTCATTCACCTAATTTCTCATGCATAATAATTAATTGAGGCTAGCGATGTAGGCGTATCTGATAACACTGGGTAATATAAGACGTGAGGTAAAGTGGAACACAGGCCTGCTTCTGGTGAGGTACCTCTCGACTCGATCAGGTATTTGAGACTATGTATAATGGCCTGACTTGGAGACGGCAACACCGTCAAGGGTCATGTCTTACTTTTTCTTTTCGAAATTGACCTAGCAAGTGGATGCACGGTTTGGGTCAAATAGCTATGAACTTGCATTTGGGAGATAGTGGGTTCGAGCCCCACTGTCAGCAGCCCTGACGATGGCTTTCCGTGGTTTCCCATTTTTTTACCATTTGCTTACGTCGCACCGACATAGACAGTTCTGATGGCGACGATTGAATAGGAAAGGGCTAGGAATAAAAAAGAAAGCGGTTGTGGCCTTAATTAAGGTACAACCCCAGTATTTGCCTGGTGTGAAAATAGGAAACCGCGCAATACCATTTTCAAAGCTACGGACAGCGGGGTTCGAACCCACGATCTCCCAAATGCAAGCTCACAGCTACACAGCGCGAACCGCGCACCCAACTCGCTCGGTAACACGGTTTTGATGTATATTGATCTATAGTTGTGGACTTCCGGAATTCAGATACGATTTTCGTTGTGATTTTGTGTACTCTAGGGCAAAATATAGACGGAACTAGGTAGTTTTAGAAAGTCGTGGCCTGTCGATGTTCATGATATTTCCGCTATAAAATGATTTGTAGAGATTTATTAATTATTGTCTCGTTATTCATACCAGTACACCAACATAGGAAGTTACATAGCCGAAGCGATCAATACTGACCCTTGAAGGATATGGGTTCGATACTCCGTCAGGAAGTTGAAAAAATTACAAATGAGACTTCGACTTCTGGAGTGGCATATGACCATGAAGCTCACTCAGCGTACACCTTTCACTCCTCCAGAAACCATCATGGCTTGACTTGGCATGGTAGAACACGAACATAACTTAAAAATCTGAATTTAATTCCATTTAAAATTGCATTTGTCATCTATACGATTTACTCCACATCTGGTCATAATTTGGCTACGTCAGCATTTTCAGCTCAGCAGGTTACTTCACCACTGGCATAGAAAAAATAATCATGCGCTTTCCTTACGGTTTATTTCCAGATCTAACATTAGCCGCCTACTACTTTTCTGGTCAAATTTGATCAGATTATCTTGTGTTCACCAACTTCATTGAATGTGTCAATTTGTAGACCTATCAGCTGATGCTGTCTTCAACTCTCTTCTGTAACGATCAATTAAGGGCGACGTGTTGTTATAATGCACCAGCTCAGTGCTAGTGAAAAATTCTTACTCATAGGAGAACGATGGCTAATTTACGTTCGGATGGAGCCTGCCTCCGAATAGGAAGATGTTATATGAGAGAAGTTACATTTCAAAAAGTCTTCGTCGTTGGAGTTCACAACATAGTAAAAGCAGTCTTTTAAATTTGCACCACGAGCAGTGAATGAAGAACGACTCATAGCATTGATCACAAATGTCACTCCGTCTAAATCAGACGGTGTCCGCGACTTGCACCATCATGCTCTTCTTTCTCGCACGCAGCACCGACCCGCGTCTTCGCTGCCTGCGAAGGAAGTAGTTCGGGCAATGACGGGTTATAGTAGTTTATATGTTATGAATATATCAAGTAAAATCCTTGCTTTTACTTCTAGTTTTCCACGCCAAGAAAATTCCAGATATATTCCGTAAAATGCGTAACGAGTACTTTGATATAATGACATTCAGTGTAAAATGTGCTGAACCAAGCAAGTGGTCTCGCAGCTTGGGTCATGTAGCTATCAGTTTGGATTCTGGAGATAGTGGATTCGAACCCCACTGTCAGCAGCCCTGAAGATGGTTATGCGTGGTGTCACATTTTCACACCAAAAAAATCCTGGGGCTGTACCTTAATTAAGGCCACGGCTGCTTTCTTCCCACTCTCAGGCCTTTCCTATCTTATTGTCGCCAAAAGACCTATATGTGTCGGTGCGACATAAAGAAAATTCTACAATAAAACAAAACTAAAAAAGCCTAATGAGTTGAAGTTTAAAAGACACTTACATATGAGAGCGTCTCTTTTAGACTTTTGGCGTTTTTATTTTATTTCCTTTTCATTGTATTTGTATCTTGAGCAGGACGCGATGAGTAGTCGAAGCTTCTTTTTTTCCACGATTAGAATGTTGCGGCATGCTAAGCACTTCACCACATCGTTCAATTCAGAAAAAATACAATTTTCTCCCCACTCAGGATTTAATACTGAAGTCGTAGGCCTACTAAATTTTGACGGTACAGAGCGACCAGGCCTAGGGCACGCGTCAGCAGCCTGCAATTCTCCGCTGCCATAAGGGAGTCGGACCTTCCTGCGTTTCATTGGATGTTGCGCTGCTCTCTGCACAATACTACACGGATACGAGGAAGCCGAGTTGACGAAGTCTGATTTGAATCGAAAGAGAACTCCGTCGGTTTGGTACACCATTCAGGATGATCAAATATATAATCAATATTTAAGAACGTGTACTTAATCGCCACAGTACATAAATATGATCAGTAATAATTTCCTGCGGCTATTTCTAGACAAGTGCAGCCCTTGTAAGACAGACCCTCCGATGAGGGTGAACGGCATCTGCCATGTGTAGGGAACTGCGTGTTATTGTGGTGGAGGGTAGTGTTATGTGTGGTGTGCGAGTTGCAGGGATGTTGGGGACAGCATAAACATCCAGCTCCCGAGCCACTGGAATTAACCAATGATAGTTAAAATCCCCGACCCGGCCGGGCATCGAACTCGGAACCCTCTGAACAGGAGGCCAGTACGCTGACCATTCAGCCAGTGAGTCGGACAATATGATCAATGATAGTCAGATTGTTTCCGTAACGAAGCAGTTTGTTTATTATGTGTAATTACCAAAACCGAGCGAGTTGGCCGTGCGGTTAGGGTCGCGCAGCTGTAAGCTTGCATTCGGGAGATAATAGTTTCGAACTCCACTGTCGGCAGCCCTGTAGATGGTTCTCCATGGTTTCTCACTTTCACACCAGGCACATCCTGGGACGGTCCTGCCACGGTCGCTTCCTTCCCACTCCTAGCCCTTTCTTATCTCATCGTCACCACAATGCCTATCTGTGTCGGTGCGACGTAAAGCATATTAGAATAACGAAAAATACTACCTGATGCACCATTAATGAAAACATTTCGTCTCGGGCTTACGCGCAAGTCTTTGTTGGATGAGGAATGTTTATATCTCTATTTGTGATATGTTTTGGAGCCGGTATTATAATAGAGGTTTAAACTGTTGGTTCAGTTTAAACTTCGGTTTATCTGTTAGTCGTGTTTTATAACAGTTAATTTTATGTTTACTAGAGATTAATTTTACTGCCACTCATCTACCGTTTAAACTGAAGTTTAAGAATACATAACCTTACAGCATGGCAGAACGAATGGACCTCGAAGATACTTTTGAGTTGTTTGAAGAAATACCAAGCGATGACGAAGAAGTGGTTCAAATTATTAAAAGACCACGGGTACGGAACTACGAGTTTTCCGAGCAAGGGGACGTCACTTTCGTATATGGAATGAAAAGTAGTTTTTAAATAGGTTTAGGCTTACAAAACAGAATGTCATAACCATATTTCAGCAAATTGGTGCTAGAATAAAACATGCAACGAAAAGGTAAGAATGTAAAAATGACTTTTTGAACTGTTTGAATGTCAGAAGTGTAAATTTTAGAAAATAAAGTAACTTCCTTCTGTTTCAGAAATCATTCTGTAGAACCCCTCAGTCAGATACTAATAGCATAGCAGTTTTATGCCTCCCGTAGTATGTTTACTAAAATGGGCGATTTCGTAGGAATTCATAAGGCCAGTGTTTCACGGACTCTATACATATTTCTATACTATTGTACAATCAATTCTATTTCCTCACAAGTAAAATTAGGACAACGTTTATTGTTTTTATCCGCCATTTTACCTACAAGAAGTAAACAAAACATTATCGACAGTCATCTTTTCTCGCAGGTCACTGCTACCAAGATCGTATATTTCCTTCTTCAAGTCAGTTTAACTTAGGCCGGCCATTATAAGACTCAACATCGGTTTAAATTCAAGTTACAGTTTAACGCAATCTTCAGTTTAAACCCTCATGATAATACCGGCCCTTAGAGAGTTTCCACTTTGTGTTGGGAGCGAAGAGTGTTCTCCGAGTGATTGAATCGGTGGCAGCGATTACAGCGCCCCTCCGGAGATAACCGGATATATCCGAATTGCAGCGAAGTACTCGGAGTAGCGAGTGACACCGAAGTAACCGGAGGACCGTAGGAGGGAAGGAGCGGTTAGTACGCAAGTGAGCCCTGTCCGGTATCCGTATTTTTCGACTAAATGCCGCGACATTACTCTATAGTTTGGTCGTTCTTTGAACGACACATAGGCAAGAAGTGGGCCAAATGTAAAGTGTGTGAGTGTTAATGTGAAACAGGAGGAGCAACATCTAATCTGAAACGTGTTCACCCCAAACAGCTCAATTTGGACAAGAGAGAAGATGTGCCCGTCCATCAGCGGTTTTACAACGTGAGATACGGTCCAGACTGGACATCCTGAAAACGGATCACGTAAAGGACTTGATTGAAAAAATGAGAAAGACAACATCCTTGTACAATAGATATTTATCCGGATGGTGAAAGGGTAGCCGTTCGTGACTACAGGTCTCCCGATAAAAAATTAACCATAGGTACAGTCCTAAGTAAGGATGGAGCGCTGAACTACGCCATATCTCTCAATGGCCAATTATGGCGAAGACATATCGACCAGATGAAGCCATGCGGACCTTCAGTTCAAGACACACCCACTACAGTCTTCGTGTCCTTACCTTTACATTAGCCAGAAAAGAAGACCAACCATAATGACAACAATCACTTTACCAGCGACACCGACAACCATATCGTGATGCCCACTTCAACCGATCCGGACTCTGCCCTGCAGCCTGCGCCGCCGTGGTCCGGCACCGCATGGCACCGGACCTAGCATTGCGGATTCGCAGCCAACCGTGACTCCTGAAGGAGAGCAAGTCTTGCGGCGCTCTGCTAGGACTAGGAAGGCAGTGGAGAGATTGAATTTGTAAGGCACTTCCTTCTCTCTCCCTCTTAACCCCGGAAGAGAAGGGATGTCTTATCTCTTTGGATTTTACTATCGATTTTATTTTAGCACCATTCGATATGTTACATATGCGATGCTCTTTTTGTAAAAACTTGAACCTTGGTAATAGGTTATAATTCAATACATTATTCCTAATTCTTTATATTATTAAACCAAATAAATCGCAAAACCTACATAACTTGGCCGCGATTCGAACACCGCCCGCATTGGTGAGAAACCAGATTGTTGTTTTCATTCCATGTCAAGGGTGTTAAGTATGATTATCTGGTAGTCTGGTGTTATTGCAGGGCTGAGAAATGCATTACCATATATTACATCATATTAGGCACGTTCTATTATTATTATTATTATTATTATTATTATTATTATTATTATTATTATTATTATTATTATTATTATTATTATTATTATTATTATTATTATTATTATTATTATTATTATTACCATGTTAATATCATACGTAGGCCTATCACACTTGGTACCCCTGCTGAATAGAGTTTGATTATTTAATATATTTTTTATGCTCCTGAAACTGTAAATACAGTATGTGTTACCGGTACCTACCGTCAATATTATATTAATAGCATCTGCCTCTGAATTGATTAATGAAGAAAGTAGACCCTTCTTAACGTCAGTACTCTGAACATTAAACACGTGTTGTTACACGATTGTGAGTTGTAACCTTATTTGTTATAATTTGCTAAAAGGCCCTACAGCCTACACCCATTCATCATAATTGTATTCTAAAACGTTGTACACTATGTATGTAACGTCGAAATGACAATGCAGGAAGTCTACTACATGTAAAGGAAACGGGGAGTGAAACGGAGTTTTCGGAGGAAACGATTGTTTTCCCGCCACTATTTCACTTGCGGTTGTACTCGGTGTCTCCGATTGAATGCGCGGGAACCTCCGGCTCCGCTCTCCTCCGATTGTTCTCAGCACTATTTCCAGTTGTCCTATTTACTTCTTTCCCCCCTTTCCCGCTATGTGTTTAAGGTAACTCATAGAGATTTTCAGTAACAATGGGATAGAGAAAAGCTAGAAACTTGAAAATAGCGGTCTTTGTCGTAAGGTCCAGCCCCGACGTTGGGTTGGTCTGGAAATGGGAAATCACAGAATATTCTCTTCAGAGCTGCTGACGTTTGGGAGGCGATCGAACCTATCATCTCCCTGAAGCAATTTCAAGCTTTCAGGTGCACGACCTGTACCGTGGTGCTCACTTGATTGCTGTCCTATTTGCTGTTTGATGATATAGATGGTACTCGTAAATACAAATATATCGTTCTTAAGTTTGTATTCAACGTGTGAGAATTTCTCCTACCACAGACATAATGACAACCCCAACCTTGCATGCATATGAACTTCCTACACATATCCTAGTTCAGTGTGGGTTTCCTTTCTGCAGGGACCGGAACACTTCAAATGAGTTAATAATTACCATCCGACACATGGCCTAAGGTTACTTAAGACCTTAATCAAGGCAGGCTAATAATGTCCATCTAATTACGCGTGTAAATGGATTGACTCATTTGGTAGTTAGGTGGTATTTGTAAACATTATAGGCGCGAGAAATAATATACAGCCCGGCGAACCAACTAAATGATTGATATATTTGTTAGGGAGATAATTTTGATCGCGTATGTTCTTACGGAAAATTCATCATCCTCCTGGAAACACACGGGAAAGGAAATGGTTAATATTCAATGCAAGTATCTGTGTATAAAGCATCTCCTTGGAAACACAGAATATGCCTGTTTCATTCTTTTTGCTTGTTTGAGCTTTTCTGAATATTACTTTGCTGGGCTGAGTAGCTCAGACTGTAGAGCGCTGGCCTTTTGAGCCCAATTTGGCAGGTTCGATCTTGGCTCAGTCCAGTTGTATTTAAAGGTGCTCAAATACGTCATCCTCATGTCAATAGATTTACTGGCACGTTAAAGAACTCCTGCGGGGCAAAATTCCGGCACCTCGGCGTCTCCCAAAACCGTAAAAGTAATTAGTGGGACGTAGAAATCAACATTATTAGCAGAATATTACTTTGGATATTCCAAACACCCAAAATATTGTTTACTAAATAACCAGTGACAAATTATCTTCATGATCTAGATTTGGGGGTCTGCTTTCTGTCTTTTTTTTTTTTTTTTTTTGCTAGGGGCTTTACGTCGCACCGACACAGATAGGTCTTACGGCGACGATGGCATAGGAAAGGCCTAGGAGTTGGAAGGAAGCGGCCGTGGCCTTAATTAAGGTACAGCCCCAGCATATGCCTGGTGTGAAAATGGGAAACCACGGAAAACCATCTTCAGGGCTGCCGATAGTGGGATTCGAACCTACTATCTCCCGGATGCAAGCTCACAGCCGCACGCCTCTACGCGCACGGCCAACTCGCCCGGTACTGCTTTCTGTAATAACCTATGTGACCGTTCAAGGATTTTGCATAAATACGTAACATAGAATCGTGGCCCATGCATCTTAATAAGAGCCTTGGATGGCCAGAACGGCGGCTGCCCGTCTAAATTGTCAGCGCCACGTGACATCAGAGTGAATACATTCTAAACCCAGCGTCTTGGTCATCAAGTCTTGAGATCCTAGGTTCGATGCGAGGTCGATTCAAGGGATTTTAATCATAAACGGGTAATTCCTTTGGTCCGGAGACTGGATGTCTGCAAAGCCCTCAACATTCCTGCAACGTACACGTCACACACAACACTACTATTTCTTCCACCAAACCTACAAGCAGTTTCTCATACAAGGCAGACTCCCTTCACTCTCATCAGAGAATGTGCCTTAAAAATGCCGCACCAGGCCACGGTAAAAACTAGGTATTATTATTATTATTATTATTATTATTATTATTATTATTATTATTATTATTATTATTATTTGTTCGTAGCAGCCTTATAAGGGCCACGTTCGTCTCTGGGCTTTGATCTCTGCCCACTGCTCCTTCATTCGCTGCCGGTGTTTCTATTTTCCTTCCTCCATCCACGTCTTCCCCATCTTCAACTTGGGACTTTCTTGAAAACCCTGTTGTCTTTTAGTTTCCTGCTGAGTGGTTAGCGTTCTTGTATATCTTCAATAGTGATCCCGATCTCCTGTAGGTCCCTTTCCACCTCCTTGAATCAAGTTGGCTGGGTCTTCTTACCTTTAAAATAGGTAAACATCTGGTTCGATAATCGTGTGGATTTCATTCTTAATAAGTGGGCATAAAATGTAATTCTCCTTCGCGTGACACTGGAGTTCTGGGCATGAGTATACAGCTCATGGTTATGCCGAAGTCATATTCATCTTTGTCTTTAATCGGGCCAAGAATTTTCCTTAAGATATTTCCTTCTTTCTTTAATTTTCAACTTTTCTATCAGGCCTTTCTTGTTCATAGATAGGAATTCCGCAGCATACAAAGCCTCTGGTCTTATGACAGTGCAATAATGTCTAATTTTTGCGTTCAAGGATATGGAATTTTTGCTTTAAACGTCCTTGGTCAGTTGATAAGCCATTTTCATTTTATTAATTATCTGTCCGTTTGATTACCCCCCCCCCCCCTTCCGGTTTACTTTTAGCTCTCTTGGTGCAGGACTGATGTTAGTTTGAACTGACTTTTCTCCAAATAGATCTGGAGGTCTATCTTTTTCCGCCTGTGTCTTGAGGTGATTAATTTGCTTTCTAGCCATGTCTAAAGAATCAGAGAGAATTGTTAGATCATCTACAAAAGCTGGGTAATCCATTGAAAGGTGTATGTTCTTCACACCATTTTGGAGCCTATCATTGTTAATTTATTTGCACCACTCACGGATGACTTTTTTAAGGACGAAAGTGAAGAGCAAGGGCGAGAGCCCATCTCTCTGCTTAACTCCTGTCTTTATATTTAATCCATCTGAAATGGTTCGATGATTGCCCTGGTCTTGTTATCCAATCCAAATTTCTTTAGGATTTGAATAAGAGTGATTCTCTCAATCGAGTCATAGGCCTTCTTGAAGTCGACGAAGGTTACCACACATTTCTCGTTCCTTAGTTTCGGATATGACAGAACAGATTTCAGATTCACAATTTGCACGGCACATGAGCGCTCTTTCTTGAACCCTCCTTGGTACTCTCCCAGTTGTCCACCAAGTTGTTTTTCTGCCCTAATTTGCAGAGATTTTGAGATAATTTCGTAAGATACCAACAGGAGAGAAATGCCACGGTAATTGTTAATATCCGTTTTGTCCCCTTTCTTTTTCACTGGGTGAATCAAGGCAGAACTCCAGTCAAGTGGAAGTTTCTCGGTTTACCAAATCTTGTTGATGTCAGTCAATTTATCAATCCTTTTTTCACCAGCATACTTCAACAATTCAGCAGTTATTGAGTCCTCGCCTGATGCCTTATTATTCTTAAGGGACTGAATAATTAGTTTAATTTCTTCTTTTGCTGGAGGGGATGAATCTGGGTGGACGTGTAAGTTATCTTCAAATGAGAAAGTGGATATTGGTGTTTCACAATTGAGAAGAGATTCAAAAAACTTAGCTAGAATCTGGCAATTATCTTTGTCATTGTAAGCTAATTTTCCATCCGAGTTTTTGAACTTGTTGGATTATACTTGTTTAGATTGCGTTTGAAGGTTCTGTAAAAGTCCCTTGTGTTGTTCCTCAGCAAGTCTTGTTCAATCTAGATTCTTGCTGTAGGCACGTTATAAATTGCGAATAGTTTTTGCCGTGCATTGTCTCTCGTTCACGAAGTTTTCCCAGTTATCTTGATTCTTTTCTGAATTCCTTTTCTGGCAGGTGAGCTGTCTTCGTTTTACCACTGAGTCACATTCATCATTCCACCAAGCATGTTTCTTTGACTTCATCAGTGGGACTGTTTCCTTTGCTTTTGTAATCAAGGTGTTCCCAGTTCTGGGAATTCAGGGATTCTAGCTTCTTCGTAAATTCAGAACACGAGCGTAGTTTTTCAGTATCAAATCGATTGATCTTCTTCAAGTAGACGTTTCTGATGTTTATCGGAATCAGTTTAAATTTGATTTCGGATAGATAGTGATCCGAATCTAGATTGACATTACTTAGAACTTTCACATTCTGTATCTCACTTTGAGCTTTACGAGAGATTGCGACGTGGTCAATTTGAAACTCCCCGAGATTGGGATTCGGAGATGTCCAAGTCTTCTTCTGCCTGGGCAGGTGTTTGAAAGCTGTAGATTTCATAACCAACTTGAAAGCCTCACATAGCTCCACGAGCCTCTCTACGTTGCGGGTTGTTCTCTGGTGTGCCGGCTAGTTTCCTATAGTATTTTGTAACTTCCTCTCTTTACCCAGCTGTGCACTGAAATCGCCACGAGTATAATCGTGTGTTTATCTTGGATCTTACAGAGCACGTCTTCAAGATCTTCCCAGAATTTATCTGTTCCTTCTGGCTCTCTCTTATTCGCTTGATTGGTTGGGGCATGAACATTCACAATAGTGCAAACTTTGTGCTCCGGAAGGAGAGCGCTGAAACTCGGCTACTAGGAGAAGATAATGACTGAATCCAGAATCTTCCTACTGACTATGAAACCTGTGCCAAGGCGGGGAACCGTTTTTAGAACACGTTTGCCAATTATTATTATTATTATTATTATTATTATTATTATTATTATTATTATTATTATTATTATTATTATTATTATTAGCCGTATTGCTTAGCTTTCGTGACGGGGTCTACTGTCTCTGTTATCAGAAAGCTCCTCAGTTAACCTCTCAAAGATGACTGATCCCGGCTCCAACCCTCAGTCCAGAAATAAAATCCTTGAAATGTGCGGGAGCCGAGTCTGGGACAGGCGCTATACTCCAGCACCAGGAGGCTGGTAGGAATTGTTGCTAAAAATTAAAGAAGAAATATGAGCGCATGGTATTGTATGTTACTCACATCTGGTATTTTATCAGACATCATTATTGTAAAAATATATACCCTATAGTATATATATATGTAAAATCACTTGTCCTGACTGACTGACTGACTGACTGACTGACTGACTGACTGACTGACTGACTGACTGACTGACTGACTTACGGATTCATCATCGCCGAGCCAAAACTACTGGACAAAAGGAAATCGAAATTTTGGGTATGCTTTCATATAGAAATGTAGGTGCTCGCTAAAGGAGGATTTCTGGACATTCCGTCGCTAAGGGGTGAAATGGAGGGTAAATTTTTAAAATGAGTGTATCTATATCTCTAAAACTAAACAGTTTAAAGGCATGAAAATTGGTATTTGGAATCTCCTTTAAAAATAAAGAAGCACGTATTTATTGTTTTGGGAAAATCTACTTAAGGGGTAGTGAACAGGCGTGACAAAGAGGTGAATTTTTAAAATGAGAATATCTACAGTATATCACAAAAACATAATATATTACAGACGTGAAAATTGGCATTTGGAATCTCCTGTAAAGGTAAAGGAACACGTATAATTTGTTTTCTGAAAATTCACTTAAGAGGAAGTGTTAAAGGGTGTAAATTTTCAAAATGAGCATGTATACAGTATATATCAAAACTTAACATGTTACAGACGATAAAATTGGTATTTCTTATCTCTTTTAAAAATAAAAGTAACACGTATTTGTTTGTATTCGGAAAAACACTTCAATGGGGTGGTGGGCGGGTAAAAAGGACAAGAAAGAGGTTGGATTCTTTTTATGTGGATACCTATATCTCAAAAACTAAAGATGTTACACACATGAAAATTTGTATTTGGAATCTTCTTTAAAAATAAAGAAACACTTTTTTGTTTTCAAAAATTACACTTAAAGGGGTGGGGTAGATGAAGAGAAGTGAAGAAAGAGTTGCATTATTTTTATGGGGATACTTATTCATCAAATACTGAAGGTGTTACAGACGTGAAAATTGGTATTTGGAATCTCCTTTCAAAAATAAGGAAACCCGTATTTTTTGTTTTAGAAAAAATCCTTCTAAGGGGGTTAAAAAGGGTAGAAATGGGTTGAATGCCTGTTTTGAGGATACTTATATCTCAAAAACTGAAAATGATGCAGACATAAAAAGTGGTATTTGGAATCTCCTTTTGAAAATGAAGAAACACGTATTTTTTGTTTTTGGAAAACCTACTTAGGTCTGTGAACGGACCTGACAAAGGATTTGCTGCTACTATACCCTTCAGGGCATAAACAACAATGCATAATCGAACTTACCTGCTTACCTGTTACTAGATAAATGCACCAGCCTAACTGCAGTCGGCAGAGGGTCGTTTACTGGGTTCTTGTGACGAGAGTATGGGGTTAGGAAACTTACTCTATTATCCTAAATTATGAAATGAGGAACTCAGTAGCATTTATATATATATAATTTTACAAAGCGTAAGTTTCTGTGTTCATATCCAATTTTCCTTTACAATAGGTTGCACTCGTAGTGCAAAAGGTAAATGCCCTAAAGGCTTACATCTGTAATTTCCCGAAGACAACATAAAATAACTTGATGATTCGGTGTGGAGAAGTAGATCAGTGAAACCCCCCCCCCAAAAAAAAGAACGTGTCCCCTACATGGAACAGCATCAATAGGTCTACAAATAAAAAGACATGATGCTAGGATCAGAACTGTCTTGCAGAAATAAAGCCATTGAAAGTGGTCCCCACTCATATTGGGGAGTACACACACGAATACCAAGTTCGAATCTACTACTACAGGCATATCTCTCCCTATCCTGCATAGAAATATATATATATATGGACGCAAACACAGGTCCATTAAACAATCATTATATTTACAAGATATACTAATTCAACTAATTCCTTAGTGCCAAGTTCATACGTAACACACCTCTATTGACAAGTAAAGAAAAACAAAAGAAAGAAATACTGTCACACATATGTCTTCGCCTGAAAAGGAAAGAATTCCTCATAACCGTGCCTTTTAAAAATGGTTGCGACCCCCCGTTGTGCAGGGCTGGGGCAATGACCTGCTAGTCTCGCCAGTAACGTCTCCCCTCGCTACAAAAAATCTAAACACGGCCGGCAGTGTCACATGGCCTGATTTCCGTGCTCTCAGAACTACTTCACAAAAGGGCTTTTATCCTCGTCTACTCCTGACAAACCAATAGCCATATAATGAGTGAGGAATCACATCACATTCTATATATCCAGATAAATAACAGACCGCCATGGGTCTCATTTATAACACATAAAGTATTTTGCCCTGTTATATACATAAAACATCACCGTCAATACCTATGACGTGTTCCTGGTAACCTTCGGGTCTAGGTTCTAGCCCTTGCTTGGCAGAGTAAAAACGGGGTCGCACATATTAACTACACAGCCTATGATGTGGTTCCATTCACCCACAGTCGATTAAATAAATGCAAGCATTAAAAAAATCAATTCAGGCAGCATTCAGGCGCTTTGTTACGCAGGTCTGGCTACCCTTCTCAATGAAAAGAAAATTAGACACTATCCTAAGTAACCCACAGTTACGAGCAGATTTTATCCGACGCCAGACACTAAGGAATACTGATCTAAGCACATAAACAAGCTCCCGTAATACTAGGTACACTACATCCTACACATAACCTAACTTAATCCTTGCTTACTACAATAAAAATATATATGCCTTACACTTGAATATCTAAGAGAAAAAACATCTCAATAAATAGCCTGATGGGCCATAATCACGTCCCCTACTATTATTTACAAATTTAATCACTGTATTTCTGCGTAACAACCCCGCGATCCCAACACATGTTTATTGATTATGGTTCACTTATCTATCATCTAGGAGACCTCTTCCTCTCCTTCCGGGTTGAATCGCCTGCTTAAGCCATCATGGTAGTAGTATGGTCTTGGGTCGATCCGCTAGGTCCAGTCTCCATGTGTAGCTCGTTCATGACGTCGTCTACTGGAAGAATGGCTCGTTCAAGATGCCGTCTTCTTGAAGTTACGGTCGGAGGCTCTCGTATCACACGTCTCTCGAACACGGCACCGGTCTTCACTCTAGTATCAGAAATCAACAACTGAATCATTCGAGGCACTTGTTATTATTTCATGCCCGCTTATTCCAGTCTCACATGCCTCGCGGGAACAATGCCGATTGCTGTAGTTTATTATTAGCACCTTCTCTGCACTTCACAAACTTCCCCTTACCGCTTCCTAATGAAGTCTATAGATACGGCATTCTTTACCAACTGTTAGGCACTCGCGACCTCACTGCAAAGCGTCTAAATATTATCCTACACTTGAATTACCTCCGATATATACGATATTCTTTACCATCAATTAATTAGGCACTCATGACCTCACTGCACAGTGTCTAAATATTAGGATATACTGGAATTACCACCGGAAAGTTTATAGATTACCGATCCACTGAAACAAAGTTAGCGCAACTGCACTCGTTATTCACAGTCTTTGTCCTAAACAAAGGTTTCTGGCGTAAATACAAGCAGACACGCGACACGCACGGACAGCAGTCTTATCGTCGAATGAATCCCCTCCTTCCACATCTCTCAGCTCTTATAGGAGGCAAACACCCACGCGTCACCCGGGAAAGCCCCTGGAAAAAACTTAAGTTTGGTATGCGGCCTCTAAACAGATTCCCACGGTGGTCGGCTTACTACGTAGTTATTGATCTGATTATTTGTTAACAGCATTAGACGTATCGTTGGCTTCGTAAAATTCTGGAGATAATTTCCATCCTTTTATCATCCTGGAAAACCTTCAGATAGGGGAGATATCGCTCAATTTCCGTGATGTGATGAACCTGACTACTCCCGCTAAATTTTTTTGTTAGGATATCGTGGTTTTTCCCCAAACAAATTCTTATCTCTCTTTCTCCCTTCCACATATTCTGTCTCACTCATGCATCGCCTAGGGAAATCACCTTCTGAGTTCCCGCGTTCTCTATGGCATCACGCCCTTCCAGTTGGCGTCATGTTGGGCAATATTATTTCTGCGTTAAATATCATTTGTTAATGCCTGAACGGAATGGTACACTACTGCGGGGGAGAGCTTTACTTTTCTGGGTGATAATGTCCGTGTACATCGAGCCAGAGTTTGAGCACCGTAATAATAAATCACGTCTTAGGCGTATTACTTCATCATGTGAATAGCAGGGCGCAACATTTAACCAGTGCAGTCATTAGCGTATCACCAAGGTGACTGCGCTTCAAATCCCGGCCAATGAAAATCCACAGACTGTTTCCAGTAATTGAACCGGTTCAGAAATGTAATGAATGAAGGCGAGGATAGGAATTGTGCCGGCTGCCGAAGCGTGTCGCACTCCTCTGGGGCAATGATTGATGACTGACAGATGAAATATAATAATAATAATAATAATAATAATAATAATAATAATAATAATAATAATAATAATAATAATAATAATAATTTTATTGGCTTTACGTCCCACTGACTACTTTTACGGTTTTCGGAGAAGCTGTGGTGCCGGAATTTAGTCCCGCAGGAGTTCGTTTACGTGTCAGTAAATCTACCGACACGAGATTGACGTATTTGAGCACCTCGAAATACCAACGGACTGAGCCAGGATTGAACCTTCCAAGTTGAAATGAAATGATATTGGAGAGTGTTGCTAGAATGACAGGGAAAAGCGAAGTATCCGGAGACAAACCTGTCCCAAATCCGCTTTGTCCAGCACAAATCCCACATGGAGCGACCGGCATTTGAACCACGGAATCCACCGGTGAGTGGCCGGCGCGCTGCCGCATGAGGCATGGAGGCTCAATCCCGGCCAATAGTTCTGGAATTTTTGAAATGTAAATTTCCCTCCCAGTGATTCAGATTCCACATAACACTGGGCATCTCGTGGCTACGGTCACAATATCAAAAGTCATGTAAAGCTACAACCTTTCTCGCTTCGTGTTAATCGTGCTCAAAACCAAACGTTGTGAACTCACTGCTCTGTGTATACAATGGAACGAGTATTGAAGGCATTAACTGCCTGGTTTTCGCCTGCAGAAGTTTCCATAAACAACAGGAGACTTTCATGAAATAAATCGGAAAACATCAATAGAGTTCCCAACATCGATATCTACACAACTTCCTTCCCAAGTCAGAAATATTTGCTCCTTGTTTAACGTTATACCCACACGTCGAAGGTTTTCGGCGACGGAAAGACGGGCAAGGGCTAGGTATGAAAACGGGAAATCATGAGAAATTATTTACAGGGCTGTCGACGGTGGGATTTGAACCCACTAACTCCCGAATGCAAGCTCATAGCTGCGCGACCCCAAGTGCACTTCCAACTCGCTCGGTAAAAATATACTTTGCTATAATTCGGTATCTCAAAGACACTCATTATGAATTTTTTTTGTATAATAAACTTTCTTTTCTGCTGTTTTTTATCTGAATTTTATTGCGAAACTGTGGTGTGATGTTCCTTTTACAGGCAATAGCTAATATTTATGTTGGTGCTTTTTTCAGAATCTTTAAGAAAGATTCATGTCAATATACATTTAGAAATACAGATTTACAATAAATGCATGGTATGGTCTAAACACCTATTGCCAATAAATATGTTTTTTAAATGAATCACAGCAAAGCTTAAGCACATTTAATACTTCTTCAATCACCTCATACTATACATGGTTCATGGTGACTTGGGTTCTTATTCGTCAGTGTCTGGCTCAGATGAAAGGAATAGCTAAAGCAAAAAATAGAAAAAAAAGGAACAGTGTGTCTGTTTAGTTCGAACGTTGAACTAATATTACAGAAGATAGTGCGTTCTCTCAAATCCGTCAGAGTGCTCTTATCGAAGGTGACGTCACGCACCCTCTGACAGTTCTAATTCAGTCCGAGTAAAGGTACGTAGTGATACGGAGAAGTTGTAACAAGCGTGAAGAATAAATCTGTGTATAGTCGTGATTATGAAAATTTTAGTGGTGGACTTCAGCGATGGACCATCTGCTGTTCTACATGTAAGTGTTTTGTTAAAATTAATCGTAGTAATTGTGTGGCTGAAAATTCTGTATGCTATAATAATGAAACATCTAGGCAAAAATTGCTAAATAAAAATTTGTAATTAATTGATTATATATGGTATTGACGGTATATCAATCAGAAACTCAACACTTTTACGCTCAGAATTCAAAATAGTGATGTGCCCGCTTTAACTATTTACGCATGCTATAGCATTGATCAAAAGTATCATACGCAAAGCTCGCTCTTAGCACTTTACCTCGTAGTCTCGGAAGAAATGTGTAATATAGTATCAAGGGCAGTAGTAAATAGCACTGGGAAATGGGAAAATACAATGGAAGAAAATTAGCGGAAAACTACTTGCCACGCAAACTGAATTGGGAAGCGAAGAGTATCAAATGCATATTGCACAGAGGAAATTTGTTAATAATTCTTCCACTTTCCAAAGATAAACTCAATTTCATTTCACTTCAGTATCATAGAGGTATTTAAAATCTTCCATACTTACTACCTAGTGTACAAATTGTTAAATACATGTCATGCTCGTTTGTTGTCTTTCTTTTTAAATTCGTTTACTTCACTTTGAAAGATAAAAGCAAATGCTTTTAACAAATGGTGAATGATGTGGCCTTATTCATACGAACTGATATGGTTCTGAAGGTATTTTTTTCTTATCTTATGTGTAAGAAATATTTCCTATATGGGGTACTGTTTATTTTGACATAGGCCTAGTTAGATTTCGGTCTGATCAAACTGAACTGTACCAGTGATACAGTCCTTGGGGAACAGAACTCGCTTACGGAGATATTGCTCGATTTAGCGTTCGCTATTTCTTATAGCACTTAGTGACGTCGGTGCTTGCTTGTTTCTGGAAGTAGTAGTAAATATCTCCCGAAGTAAAATATCTTGTGATGTGTAATAAAATAGGGTCATAATAATGTAATCAGAATGAGAGACCAGTCAACTAGGTTGTGAAAAGCTTGCATATGGGATAGTTGGGAATGGATCAATCCAGACATAACACCTCATCTCACCTTGGTAGGTCAGTTCGAACGCTGCACATTCGTATATCCGAGGTTCGGATCCCGGCGCTCGGCCAATTCGAGAGACACTTGTCCTAATTCTCGGTGGTATTTGAAGGTGCTTAAATCTACCAGTCTCCTGTCGGTAGATTTACCGGCACATAAATGCACTCCTGCGCAACAAAATTCCGGCAACTTGACATCTCCTGAAACCGTAAAAGTGGGACACAGTGGTATTATTATTATTATTATTATTATTATTATTATTATTATTATTATTATTATTAATTAATAATAATATTCTAATTCGTAATCAAAATGATTATAGTGATAGAAATCTTCATTTTCTTTTACGCGGGTTATCGTGTTTCACGCACACTTTTTTGTGATAGATGGACACCCTAGTGCTGAATCGGTCGACCTCGGCAATCTTCGAGATTCGTATTGGCAACAACCTTTGAAACGCAAACTATCATCAGATCATTCCTGATGTGTTGTTCGGTACTCGGACGTTTTCTAACATACAGTTCGCCATACAACGGTTCATATGGTTCGTAATATGTAAACGATTCTTTTGTTTGGCAAACGGGATATTTTTACAACTTCGATAGTTTAAATGTTTTCATTATACCAGGTGTCATTTCGTTTCCACAGTAGTAGCACCATAATTAAACATTTTAGTAATCAGTAATGAAATCTGGCATACAGCAAATAAACAGTGTCTTACTAAGCTAATAGAGGTGGATCGAATGTGTGTGTTAACGTTAACAAGCATGATGTCCGGCCCCATGGCTAAATGGTTAGCGTGCTGGCCTTTGGTCACAGGGGTCCCGCGTTCGATTCCCGGCATGGCCGGAATTTTAACCGTAATTGGTTAATTCCACTGGCACGGGGGCTGGGTGTATGTGTCATCATCATCATCATCATTTCATTCTTATCACGACGTGCAGGTCTTCTAAAGGCGTCAATTCAAAATACATGCACCGGGCAAGCCGAACTTGTCCTCGGAAGCTCCCGGCACTCAAAAAACCATAGCCCTTTCCATTTCAACAAGCATGACTACATCAAATATTAATTATTTAAAACCAAATTCATCAGTCTCACTACCGATGGTCAGAGAATAAGAATCCCAACTCCTCGAAGAATGAAGATCTCGGCTGAAGAGAAGGAACATGATATTCCTGGTACCCCAGAGTTGAGCAAGGGAGTTCGTTTTTCTTTTTTTGATAGTTGTTTTACGTCGCACCGACACAGATAGGTCTTATGGCGACGATGGGATAGGAAAGGTCTAGGAGTAGGAAGGAAGCGGCCGTGGCCTTAATGAAGGTACAGCTCCAGCATTTGCCCGGTGTGAAAATGGGAAACCACGGAAAACCATCTTCTGGGCTGCCGACAGTGGGATTCGAACCCAATATCTCCCGGGTGCATGCTCACAGCTGCGTGCTCCTGACCTCACGGCCAACTCGCCCGGTCAAGGGAGTTCGAACAGTGACGATGAAATAATAGTGTGATAGAAGCAGTGTTACTGTCAGCTACGGATGTTGGATTAAAAATCGCTCCACAACCTTTACCGTGACGTATAACCATTGACCGAGCAAACCGGTTACAGTACAGGTCGTAAGGTTATAAGTATGTATTCAGGGGATTTTAGGTTCGAATCCCAACTTCGGCAATTCTGACGATCTTCCCCCGTAGTTCCCTGTTCTACAATGATCAAATGCCGTGGCTGCACCTTAACTAAGGCTACGCCCGACGCGTTCCTGAACCTAGCCCTTTTTCATCCCTCCGTCGCCGAAATCTGTAGGCGTCAGTTTGGAGTTAAACCGCTATAAAAGATACCGTTGGCGAAACTTTGTTACTAAACATCCTAGCCTGACCGATCCCAAGTGACTGATCAAGTCTCAGAGTAGAATCCGAATGTACATGAAAAATACAGCGATTCCTTTCTTGGGCCCGCACAGTTATTTGAATGTACCCGTTACTCTCTCTGAAGGTTACTCAGTGCTCCATTCTATTTTGTAATATGTGAAGGATGGCCACAGAAATAACACTAAAGCAACATGACTTGTAATTTCGCGTGTAATTAGACTTCAACGCTGCTGTGAAACGCTGGAAGGAACTAGCATTCAGCAGTCTTCTCTACACTCTATATTGTTTCTAGAGTGCTCTTGTATCTACTGTACACGAAAACTACAGAGTGAAATGAGGAGCAGTGTTACAAGAAATCACTCGTTGCGTTCGGTTGTCAAACGCACTTTCAAACACAGCGGGCATTTATCACCGAGCGAGTTGGCCATGTGGTTAGGGTCGCGCAGGTGCGAGCTTGCATTCGGGATATCTTCGCACCAGGCTTTGACACAGCATTTCCCTGCTGTGAAAATGGAAAACCATGTTCAAGGCTGCCAACAATGCAGTTCGAATCCACTATCTCCCGAATTCAATTAAGGCGACGACTGCTTCATTCTCAATCATAATGCTTTAATATCGAATCGTCGCCATAAGTCCTATCTGTGTCGGTGCGACGTAAAGCAAATTATATATAAAAATTGTTATCGTGTTCACGGGTTCTACCATGTGAAATGTTTAGTTCTTCGATTTCGAGTAAGTCACAAAACGGACACATTTACTATAAAAAGAATGTTAAATTATTTTATAATTATTTTAAGAAAACAATTTTCAGTTTTATGTAGTCCTACCTACAGTTACAAGATATATGAAGTTTTTGAAATATTTTCTATAACGCGCTGATCTCGGTGGCAAACTACCTCATTCCTTATTTGACCAGTACATCTAATTTTGGCACCGCCAGTGGTTTTTGTGGTTTCTCTATAACTACATATTTTTTGTAGGTGGTGTTTGAGGATCATACCAGCCTCCGGGCTGATGACATTGGGACAAATATTCGTTTATAGGAAGGGGAGTTCGGGCTTGGAATAACTTACCAAGGGAGATGTTCAGTACATTTCCAATTTCTTTGCAATAATTTAAGAAAAGGCTAGGAAAACAACAGATAGGGAATCTGCCACCTGGGCGACTGCCTTAAATGCAGATCAGCAGTGATTGATAGTGACATTTCATTTACAGTTACTGCTATGTTCGGTGTTCTTTGTCCTATTCATGGAATGTCTAATTTCATAAAAATAAAAAAATAACTCGTAGGTACCGGGTGGGAAAAGTAAAACTGGTCGGGAAAATCTTTACAATAGGACTGACGAGGGATTGACCCTTGTTAACGAACATCACTAGAGATGCTGGAAATGGCCTCATCTGAAGAAATTATACACTGAGGATCCAAAAGTCCTGAGTCCACTCCGCTCAGAAACCACCGGCAGAACTCGACGCGCGGAGGTTCGTCTGGACGCTTTAACACTTGTACAGTCCGGGTCCATGGCTAAATGGTTAGCGTGCTGACATTTGGTCACAAGGTTCCCGGGTTCGATTCCCGGCAGAGTCGGGAAATTTAACCATCATTGGTTAATTTCACTGGCACGGGGTCTGGGTGTATGTGTCGTCTTCATCATCATTTCATTCTCATCATGACGCGCAGGTCGCCTACGGGAGTCAAATCAAAAGACCTGCTTCTGGCGAGCCGAACATGTCCTCGGACACTCCCGGGACTAAAAGCCATACGCCATTTCATTTCAACACTTGTACAACAGTAAATTTGTAAGGATCCAGGTGCAGGTCCTTTTGGATAATGTTTCGACACAACAATCTCTTAATTCCCACTTGCCCAGATAAACGGCGTTGAGATTTCGTCAGACTTCATTCCAGGCTTTCCTTCACTCGAGCAATGCTTTCTGGTGTTCGAACGCTTTTCGAATAGTTACCATTTTTATTCATTACAGAGCTCGTTTCGCGCCATTTTGCCACTAAGTTTTGCATTGCAGACTTTGCTGGAGGTAATGCCAAAACACTTCAAGTCTTGAACACTTGTGCAAACAGTTCTGCCCAAGTTTTCTACGAATCGTGCTTCGCATAGCCTAACTCTCGACAATGAACACGCGCTGTTTTATTTTGTGTTGCATTCAACTGGTCACTAATCACGTCTGCTGCCACGAACCTACTACGCTGGCGTAGCAGGGGGAGAGGTGATACTCCCACGAGGCGCGTCCCAGGTGGCGGACAGGAGTGTCCTAACCGGCTTGCCGGCGTACAGGAGGGAAATAAAATACCTCTCGCGGACCAAACACACAACACCCTGTAGGTGTGGGACGCAGACGGGTACCTCCTGCCTGTCCTAAGAGGCAACTAAAAGGGGCGACCAAGCGATGATTATATTAGAACCATGAAACTCCTTGTGATTTGTACAACCACGCGGGGAACACCATGGGTCGCTTTTCTTTGCGCGTACTACCGCTAGGTTAGGTACCAAATAGGTTTGTGATTAGTAGCAAACAAGTGCGCGACGGCTTTTACAGTACCTGTGATTAGTAGCACTATATGAGCGACACCATGGGATGACGGAACCCATGGTTCTGGCTTGCCTTTGATTAGTACCCACTATATGCGGACCACCACGGGATAGTAAGAGTCCCTGTAGTTAGTACACTTAGGTGATGAACACCATTGGTTTGCATTGCCTGCCGCGATGTGCGAAACACAGTAGGTCTGTAATACATGAGCGAATTTCATTACCTGTGAGTAGTACCATAATGTGTAGAACACCGCGAGTCTACGCTACTCCTGATTAGTACCGCACTATGACAAATACCATGCTTCTATTTTTCTAGCGATAAATACCATTATGAGGAGCCGATGACTTAGATTTTGTACTCCTTTCGACTGCAAGCATAATCGATTCAGCATCTTGCTATAGAAGCAGTCCCTTGGTCAGTAA
The DNA here is from genome assembly GCF_040414725.1 of Anabrus simplex. Taxonomy (NCBI): domain Eukaryota; kingdom Metazoa; phylum Arthropoda; class Insecta; order Orthoptera; family Tettigoniidae; genus Anabrus; species Anabrus simplex. The sequence goes on from NC_090266.1 coordinate 1,044,439,659, forward strand.
TTCTATTGTTCTACGCCAGCTTCTGTGCATGTGAGGCACTGTGGGTCGGTTCCACTGATCGTTTTAAATTCACATCCATCCATCCATCCATCCATCCATCCATCCATCCATCCATCCATCCATCCATCCATTTCACGTTTTTTGAATTGTAGTCAGTGGAGGATTTTGGGTTTTTAAGTCGTCATTTCATTTCGTCTCATTTCGCACCATTAGGTGCCGATGACTTCGATGTTAGACCCCTTTAAACAACAAGCATTATCATCAATCAATCTCGTCTGCTCCTCTCACTCACACGTTATGACACAGCGACGTATTAGGGAGATGTGGGAGATACGCACGCGCAGACATGTGACAGCAACCCAGTGGTGCATCGAAATCCTGGTTTACAGCGTTTCATGTGGTGGGCAGTTTTGTTCATTAACACGAATCAATTCCGCGTCAGTCTTATAAAAAATTTCGCGGCCAGTTTTATTCTGCCCACCCTATGTAAGTAATTACTAGGTATTTCAGTGCGTTACATACTGAAGTTTCTGAATCACTTCCAGTGTTCTCCCCAGAGATTTTCGTCAGCTGGGTGGCAGGAATGAGTAGCCAGGCAGGGAATACTACGTAAAAGAATGAATGATAAAATTTCAATTTAGTCCCCTCAGGGCATTGACAATAATATTAATGCCAAAATTGAATTATTTCAGTGTTATTATCACGAACAAGATATAAAGGAGTATTTTCAACTTCTAGTATTCTACTGCTCGTTCAGTCATGTAACACCGGGGCTTAACCACTCGGTTGCTGTAGAGTAGATGCCATACGGGTTTGTGAAGTCGCGCGGAATTGGTAGAGTACTCGCATGCGATTCCACGCTAATCCAGACACCGCTCGCGCACGACACTACGTAATAATTAAACTAAAAATTGAAACTCCGCCGCAGTTGAAGCAATTATGCTGAGAATAACGAAGATTTATAATTTAAATAAACCGTTTTACAGTAATAACATTTTTACTCGGAAAACCTCGCGACTCAAATATATATATTATGTAAGTAGCACATATCTAGGTTATGTTAACTGGGCGGTGCGCCCATTAAAATGGTCCTAGGGACAACACTGACTTCGATTCCACAATACTTCTTACAGTTTCTAACAGCTTTACCATTTAAAATAAACAAATATTGAGGGTGACGGCCACCCTGTACTAATATTCAAGGTGTAGCAAAGTTAATGCAGTAAGCTCGCAGTTGCAATCAACGGTACTTTGTCGGAAAGAAGTCGCCTGTCGGACGAATCCATCGTTCTGTCTTCAGACCGACTTTACTGTTGAGATACAGATTCTGTTAAACTGCCAAATAAAACTAAAGCTGAAAATCTGTCTTGAAGACAACAAAACAGCAATACGTGTGGTTCAGATTTTCCATTACAGGTGACTTTTCAGAATGAGTAGATATGAAGTAACATATTAGAAGGGCAAAAAAATAGCTTCCAGTTTTAAAGTCGCTGTTGATATTGCAGTCATAGTCATTGGATTTACCATTTTCCCCTAGAATCCGATCCACAAAAACACAATTTCTCATTTCAAAAATGCCATGTGCTTTGGCCAGGGTTCGAGCCACTGCCGCCTCAGTGAGGAGCTAGTGACGGTAGTGCTCGGCTATCGTGCTCCCTACTGTCAATGCTGTGACCAATTTGGGTGGGAGGGGGGGGGGAGGATTATAGTTACAAAATGATGATAGAACATACTGACGGTGATTGTGCGTGTGTGGTGCGCACATGCATGAGTGTCTTTATTCAGATTGCAGTACAGGTGACTTTCCAGAATGAGTAGATATGAAGTAACATATTAGAAGTGCAAAAACGAAAGGTACACTTCAAAATCTTACTTCAAAATACAGAACACCGAGCTCGATAGCTGCAGTCGCTTAAGTGCGGCCAGTATCCAGTATTCGGGAGATAGTAGGTTCGAACCCCACTGTCGGCAGCCCTGAAAATGGTTTTCCGTGGTTTCCCATTTTCATACCAGGCAAATTCTGGGGCTGTACCTTAATTAAGGCCACGGCCGCTTCCTTCCCACTCCTAGCCCTTTCCTGTCCCATCGTCGCCATAAGACCTATCTGTGTCGGTGCAACGTAAAGCAACTTGCAAAAAAAAAATACAGATCAAGAACAATATGATCAAGGTGAATAGTTTTACGGTAAAAAGTGAAATGGCGTATGTCTTTTAGTGCCGGGAATGTCGGAGTACAAGTTCGGCTCGCCAGGTGCAGGTCTTTTGAATTGACAATCGTACGTTACCTGCACGTTGAGTTGAGGATGAAATGATGTACAACCATCCCCCATGTCAGCGAAATTAACCAATTAAAATTAAAATTCCCGACCCTATCGGGAATCGAACCCGGGACCCTGTGACCAAAGGCCAGCACGCTAACCATTTAGCCATGGAGCCGGACAGTTTTACGGTGAACGGTATGTTCAGATTAGAATCTAAAATCCTATTTTCGAGGCTACTTAGAAAATAGATTCAGGAGATCTGTTGCTTTTACAATTATGTCTACGTGAAAATTCAAAAGAGCGAACCCATCGAGTCGACTTTCACTTATTTATTGTCAGTTCGTGTTTATTTTCTAAGACCCTGTGTCATTGTAACTGCACAATGATTTAATTTAAGATTTAAAACTGCAACATACTGGTATTCTAAGTTTAACGAAAGACTAACAAAACTATATCCTCTATTAAACATGAAATCTTCCCTCAAATTTGAATGTGGATTACCCTTCTACAAATCACTGGTACGTCCTTTTACTCACCTACGCTTGCCCAGTCTGGGGAGGGGCGGCTTGAACCACCATCAGCCGACTACAATCATTCCAAAACAAAGCTCTCTGTAATATCATCAGCGTCCCTTTGTATATTCGGAACAAACTATTACATCGTGAATTTCAGTTAGAAACTCTGGAACACGTGATTTCAATGCAAGCCAAGACGTTCTTCAAGAAGCTATAAAAAGTGCCTGTGCTGTATTCTTTGCCGTTGGAAAACGGTCAACACTTCTACACCGGATTAAAAGTAGAGTTCCTCAAGATATTTTACTTTCGCCAAGAGAAGAATCTGAAGAATATCAGTGAGTGTTCGTGTAAATAAATTTATTAATTTCAACTCATGTGCTATTTGTTAGTGCTTCTCTTTACCAACTGCCAATTTAATTCTTAATAAAGTATTCAGTATAACAAGTATTACAGGGAAAAAGGTTAACCAGAAACTGAAGGCTGTAAGAACACTTTGTGTTTGTGAGCAATTGTTTTTTCTATGTGTATCTCTTTTCCAGCTCTTCTTGGTTACAAAACTTTGCTCACTTATATAGTTACATGTAGGAGTTCGACTTCAATTCATGTCATTAGTAAGCGATTGCTTTTGCCTTGTATTATTATGTAACAAGATTTTGTTTGTTGTTTGTTTGTTTGTTTTTCTCTCTTGTCAACAGTAATCTGATATAGCATGGACCTATGCTGAACGATTAAATACTACATTTAAGGAAATGTAGCAACATGTTTGTGAAATTTCCAGGTAGTTATGAAGCGCTTTGCCGCGGTACTTATTTGTTCATCATTGTAGCTTCACCTACTTGCAAAGCCACGCCTCGACCATGGTTTGAGGAAAATAAAAAAAGAATCAACTTGCAATTTTCTTACTTCCAGGTGTAGCGAGGAGAGTGACGTGAAACTGCATCTCATTTATTTAAAAGACCAACGTAGTTAAGGCGCAAATTACTGTGCTTTCTTGGCGCCTACGACCAGCATAAACACGTAACTAATGGAAACACAAGGGCAAGCCTTGCTGGGAGCTCAGGGTTAGCTCTCCGTTAATATGACACAGTGCTGTTCAGTGCCACGAAACTTACAATGAAGGAATGACTGTTAATGGGTAGAAGGTGCGTCTTCCGAGCACCTGTAGGTTTCAGTTAATGTTTATAGAATTAATAATAATAATGGTTTTATGTTCCACCAACTACATTTATGGTTTTCAGACATGAGGTACCGGAATATTGTCCCGCAAGAGTTCCTTCATGCCAGTAGGTATATATACCGACATGAGGCTGGCGTATTTCAGCACCTTCAGCCCGCTCTTGGGAAAAGAAGGCCAGCGCTCTTCCACTTGAGCCATTCAGCTCGGCATGTTCATAAGCTCACCGGACAAAAAATAGTCACCCCTGGAGAAATCATAAGAAGCATCATTTAACACCGTGTAACTGGACTTGATAACCGCATTGATTCGGTTAGGAAGTGAGTCTACAAGGTTGTGCAGGTACTTCGCATCCAGGTTAAGACACTCGCTGAGCATTTGATCGCGCAGTTTCACCAAACTGAGGGGAAGCTGATGTCTGCGTTTTACCCGCTGTTCCAACATGTCCCACAGATGTTCAATGGGGGATAAAGACCGGTGATTTTGCAGGCCATTCGAGATGTAATAGGGTGGGGGAGTGTTCGTAAGACCAGTCGCACATGCGTCCAGCCCAATGAACTTTGCTGTTGTCATCTTGCAAAATCGGGGTACCAATAGCCTACTCATCATGAAGATGTTGACTGAAAGACAACACCTGATCATCCAGGATGTTCAAATAAACACGCTGGTTCATGTTAGTGGTCACCGCAGTGAGCGGGCCCAATCCATAACACGATAAACGCCCCCCCCCCAAAAAAAATCACAGCCCCTACATTGGCTTGAACCTGACCTTGCACACATCCAGAATGAAATGCTCCATTTATCCTTCGGTGTACTCGACGACGTGCGTCATTGAAATACGGGCAAGAAAGTGATTCGTCAGACCACATTACGTTCCGCCAATCAGCTACTGTCCACGTTCGATGAATTCTAGCCCATTGAAGACGCGCAGCCTGTGTGAGCAATGGCCTCTTGCGATGTGATCGACTCCAAATGTTCAATGCTTCCAGTTCCAGTCGCAATGTTCTCTCGCCAACAAGTTGGGATGGACTTTCATTCACTGCCTGCAGCAATTCCTGTCGGGTTGGGAAGCGGTTTTGATTCACAAGCCGTAAGACGGGTCTCCGGTCCCTCTCAGTCAGGATATTTTCCGACCACAGTTCTGACGACATGTTGCGTGGCCACGTGTAGTACACCACTGCTTGTAGACACGCTGAACAGTCCGCTGCGAAACACCAGGAAATCTATAAAATTCACACATCGTATGGCCATGGGCACGGCCAAATACGATTGTCCCTTTTTGCCACTCTGTCACATCCTTACATCTAGCCACGTTGATGTACACTGTCCACTTGAAACATCAATGTCTCACTGATCGCTTCTGCCTTGTGCTCACGTAGAGGCAGTGCGGGACTCGGTCGCTGCGTCATCTGTACAGGCTTAACGATCCATTTGTGCGTGCACACTAGGGTGACTAATTTCTTTTCCTGTGAGCTTAGATTGTTCACGACAAGAATCTTAATATTTTTCACACAAATCACGTCGTCCTCAATTCAAGGAAGCCACCTCTTGCTCCGAAATGTATAGTCGCTCAAGAAAAGAATTAGCGCATGGTAGTGAATGGTCCTCTCATCCAATATTTTATCAGACTTATTTTTATTATATCAAAATGTAATTCACCTCCCATGTAGACACAAACCCTGTGGATACTCACAACAAAGATAGCTATAGGTTCAATTGTTTCTAACAAAAGTGTAGCTGCGAAGAGCTTATACAATACCATACACTCATTCTTTATTAGTCACTGTACCTGCGATGAAAGATTAAAATTACCCTCATAAATATAGGTAAGTGCGTTACTCACCGAGGCTAGTTGGATCAGGCAGTACATACCTGGCTTTCTGAGTACAAAATTCGCGGATTCGATCCCGGCTCTGTCCGATGATATTTGAAGGTACTCAAATACCCCTGTCCAGTGTCGTTAGGTTAGCGGCATAGAAGGGATCTTATAAAATTGTCAGTAAGATATAAAACTAGTAACTAGGGATGGGTTGCGAACGGAGACGCGAAGAGTCGATACTGTTGCCTCTGGAACAGACACTCTCGACTCCAGAGGATACTCTGTTGAGGCACTAACAGCTGTTTTCGGCAGTGACGGCTCATGAGATAGTGGCGATGTGCTAAGTTACGACCAGTGTTAATAAAGAATGAGATTCCTTTCCTCTCAAGAACTGTTTGTACCAAAATTAAATTTAAAAAAAATGTATGCGTATCTTATTCTTCATTTGAACGAGCGCGCGAACTGACATGCACTCTGGTGGCGCTTTTCTGAGTGTGAGAGCCAGATTTGACGGGCACCACCTTCGAACATAAAGACAATGTACGTAAGACTGTTTGGCTTTGTGGGTTTTATATGTGGTGTTATGTGCTGAGAGTGTGCCAGTGGCCGCGTGATGCAACGCTTCAATTACAACTACTAGAGTGCAGCATCCAACAAGCACGTTAAAACTGTTTTATATTTCAACCACTATGTGACTAAGAGTACAGCATATGGCAAGTGCAATGTACAAAACTCCCAGTGTAAGCAATATAGCGATTTTGTCACTGTATCTGACTTCTTCTTGTTTCGTTTCGGCCAATTAAGGATCACGTCATTTCACCTGTTTCCGTTGAGTTTTAATGTTGGTCCAGTATTCTTTCATTCGTAGACGGTGTTGCTCCTTACGCTCTTTCGTCCATGCCTTTCCAATTTTTAGCTTCGGCTTTGGTTGGAAACTCTGATGTTCTTGGAGTTTTTTCTTAAGTGGGTATATTCAAATGAGATCCCACTCTCCTTCAGATATTTCTGTACCTCACTGAACCATGCCTCCTTTGCTCTTTTCTCTTGGAGGAAAGTCAAAATGCGGTTGGTTAACCGTGTTGACTTCATTCGGGCCATGTGTCCATATAAAATAATCCTCCTTTTCCGCATCACGTCGGTTATTTTCTTCACATGCGAGCACAACTCCTAGTTGTTCCGTCTCCTAAACTCTTTGACTGGGCCTAAGATTTTCCTCAAAATCTTCCTTTCCTTAGCCTCCAGTTTCTCCATCATGCCTTTTTTGTTCATGGCGAGACATTCTGCTGCGTATAGAGGCTCTGGCCAAATGGCAGTGCAATAGTGTTTGATTATTTCATTCAGAGATACAGATCTTTTGTTATAGACATTTTTAGTCAGGAGGTAGGCCATTTAAATTTTATTCATGCGTGATGCAAAGGCTCCTTTTTCTGACTGCTATTATATCGTTTAACGACGGGATATTCTTCGTTCTCTCGTGTTAAAATAGACACCTAGCGACTTATTTTTTAAACTCGTATTAACGACGGAAATAAATCTATCTCTATGTAGTATCTAGGACTTTTGCAATGAATTTTGCTCTGTTTCATTAAGGTAAGTTGGCGACAGTTGCCTTTACCTACCAGAACGCAAGAACGAAATATCAAAATTGCTAACTTTTCTGGTGTTTATTTTATGGGTTTTTAAGTATCGCCGTTAAAGAGAGAGAGAGAGAGAGAGAGAGAGAGAGAGAGAGAGAGAGAGAGAGAGAGAGAGAGAGAGAGAGAGAGAGAGAGAGTGTGTGTGGTGTGTGTGTGTGTGTGTGTGTGTGTGTAATGATATAGGGTGCAGCGGATATCAGTTCCAAATGCATATATAAGTAGCCTTGAAGTTGAAGGCAAGAAATTTTGTAAATTTCTTTTTCGCAGCAAGTGAAATTTTGGAAGTGTTTGTACGCACGCGAATGGTGGTGATAGCTTTGGTTATTTACTCCTATACGAGGCAAGTACGTGTTACTTTCAGTTAAGTTCTTATTTGTTCATTTGAAGGTGTTGTCCGAGGTATTGGAACAAATGCATTTGGTGAATAGGCCCGACATATGTATTTTCTTCATTTTTTTTTTTTTTTTGAGGTTGCTAATTTGTTCAATAATCTTCTTAAAATTGGAAAAACGCATGCGGATTAAAGTAAATATTTATATCATTTTCTCAATTTATAAATTCGTTCCAGTTGACACTTCATTGAAAGACGGGTCTGTACAATAGCACAATTAAACAATGTGATTTCATGTAACTTATAGCGTAGGTAAATATTTTAGAAGATTTGTTTACAAATTGAATTTCCTGGCACTCTCTACAGTATATGAAATTATCACCAGCCACCACTGATTTTCGGAATTGCTTGGATGTATACTTTGACATGCAGCGGCCAGTTCCCAGTCTTTACATTACTCGTTTCTGGTCTGTGTGTGCACATCCTGCTGTAAGGTACGTGTTCTTCGTATCCGTGCTAGTTTGACGGGTTTATTCGCGGTACTTGTAATTAAGTAATAGTGGCGTACACGATCACCACATTTTTGTTTTTTTTGTTTTTTGCTATTTGCTTTACGTCGCACCAACACAGATAGGTCTTTTGGCGACGACGGGAGAGGAAAGTCCTAGGAATTGGAAGGAAGCGGCCGTGGCCTTAATTAAGGTACAGCCCCGGCATTTGCCTGGTGTGAAAATGGGAAACCACGGAAAACTATCTTCAGGGCTGCCGACAGTGGGGCTCGAACCCACTATCTCCCGATTACTGGATACTGGCCGCACTTAAGCGACTGCAGCTATCGAGCTCGGTCCCCACAGTTTTGAAGCCCGTAAGCACATCTTGTTACACTACCCCTGTTTAGGGAGAGGGCCCGTTGTATTTCAGAATTGTAAGAAACTCGGTGGGTTGCATAAAACTAGATCGCAAGGGGCAGGTGACCCACCCGGTATAATTTTTAAATCTATTTCTTCAATTGGTCATATTTTCATAATTTCTATTGTAGCGATGTAATGCCTGTTATAATTAGTTAATGAAGCATATCATAAATAAATAAGGCACACGAGGCGATGAAAAAAATTGTTACTAGAGAAAGCATCATCAAAGCATGATCACGATAATCTGTTAAAAGTTTAGTATAGAATGGGTGTTATTCAGAAGAACAAGGCATCATAGTCCACAGATTAACTTAGTCTATAATTAACAGGAGTTGTAGTCAATGTTCAGCCGCGATGTTTGAATTTATCATGAAACTGAGGAGAGGTGGCGTGAAAGTTTATGTTCAATCTCAAGCACATAAAGTACACGATGTGATGTTGTGTCTCACAAAGTTTGAATTTTATAGCGGGTGCATTTAGTTGGTGACCATTTCCATATCTCTTGCTATCTACACATGACAATAATTGACTTTTATTGTTCAGTAATGCAACTAAACGGTAATGTTGGGCTCTCCGATTTACAACTCAAATGCAGTGAATTTAACAGCTTCAGAACAATTTATTCCCATGCCTTATAAGTGGCTGCCCTCTTTGGAAATACCTGCGAATGTTAGCTGCTAAATAAATATTCCAGTAACAAATACTTATTTGGAAAAGCCATTTGGGATGGACACATCAGATTATCAATAGTATGGTAGAGAATAACAAACACTAAACTACATACCGCTATATAGAAAGAATGATGAGCACTAATAAATTTCAGACATATTAGACAGTCGAAAGCACAATCTTATCTCTCTCTCCAGTGGTCCTCAAAAACTTACTTCAAACTTGCTTTCACTCCTGTATTTTTACATAAACATTAAAGCATACAGAAGAAGACAACTAAATAATATGAAACCGTCCGGCTCCATGGCTAAATGGTTAGCGTGCTGATCTTTGGTCACAGGGGTCCCGGGTTCGATTCTCGGCAGGATCGGGAATTTTAACCATCATTGGTTAATTTCGCTGGCACGCGCAGGTCACCTACGGGTGTCAAATCAAAACACCTGCACTTGGCAAGCCGCACATGTCCTCGGACACTCTCGGCACTAAAAGCCATACGCCATTTCATTTCAATATGAAACAAATAGGACTATCCCGCGTGGTTGGGGGACGCAGACGAAGAGTCCTGCCTGCCGTTAGAGGCGACTAAAAGGGATGACCAAAGAATGGTGGATTTGTAACCATGAGATTATGTGATTAGTACCATTACATAAGGAACAAGAGCCTCCGTGGCTCAGGCGGCAGCGCGCCGGCCGCTCACCGCTGGAATCCGTGGTTCAAATCCAGGTCACTCCATATGAGATTTGTACTGGACAAAGCGGGGGCGGGACAGGTTTTTCTCCGGGTACTCCGGTTTTCCCTGTCATATTTCATTCCAGCAACACTCTCCAATATCATTTCATTTCATCTTTCATTCATTAATCATTTCCCCAAAAGGACTGCGACAATCTTCGGCAGCCGGCACAATTCCTATCCTCGCCGCTAAATGGGGGCTTTATTCATTCCATTCCTGGCACGGTCGAACGACTGGAAACAGGCTGCGGATTTTCATTCACGTAAGGAACACCATGGGTTGACGTTACCTGTGATTAGTACCACTGTGAGGAACACCCATGGATCTGTGATTAGTATCATTCCGGGAGGAGCACCCTGGGTTCACATTACCTGTGGTTAGCATCACTCTATTTGAAATACCATGGGTCTACGCTACTTGTGATTAGTACCATTATGTGAGGAACACCCTGGGCCTACTTTACCAGTGATTAGTACCATTATGAGGAGCCAGAGACCTACAGTAGATTGTGGATCCCTTTGGACAGCAAACATCATCTCAGAAATTAAGGCATTGCGAATTGGATCTACTGATTGCTTTGGATGTATAGCCATTTTTCATCAGCATTCGTTTTAGTTTCTAGTTAGTGGATACCTTTTGAAGTTTTAATTATAGTTTCATTTCGTTGCACCTCGTACCATCAGGGGCCGATGACCTAGCTGTTAGGCCCCTTTAAGCAAGAAACAATGCATGAAATCAAATAGAATTTTATGTCTGTCTCTTAAGTGATCAGTCTGGGGGCAAGAGGAGGAGTACTGTAGTTTGCTGTTTGCTTTACGTCGCACTGACACAGATAGGTCTTATGGCGACGATGGGATATGAAAGGGCTAGGGGTGGGGAATGAAGTGGCCGTGGCCTTAATTAAGGTACAGCCTCAGCATTTGCCTGATGCGAAAATAGGAAACCAGGGAAAACCATCTTCAGGGTTGCCAACAGTGGGGTTCTAATCCATTATCTCCCGGATGCAAGCTCACAGCCGCGCGCCCCTAACCGCACGGCCAACTCGCGCGGTAGTAATGTAGTTTGACATTTCTTTCCTCACTGGGGCGGAATGTACCGTTTCAGTACGACTGAACCCAAGCACCCAGACGCACTGTATGTAATTAAGGATCGTATTCAGCACCATCCATACCTCAGTAACTTCCATACTGTCACGGCCTCAAATGAGGCTGACTTCAGTAGTAGCCCCATTTTGCTACGGCCCATACCGAGCTCGATAGCTGCAGTCGCTTAAGTGCGGCCAGTATCCAGTAATCGGGAGATAGTGGGTTCGAGCCCCACTGTCGGCAGCCCTGAAGATTGTTTTCCGTGGTTTCCCATTTTCACACCTGGCAAATGCCTGGGCTGTACCTTAATTAAGGCCACGGCCGCTTCCTTCCACTTCCTAGGCCTTTCCTATCCCATCGTCGCCATAAGACATATCTGTGTCGGTGCGACGTAAAGCAAAAAAAAAAAAAAAGCTACGGCCCATGCCAACAGACAGATGCAAAATGACTGCATCCTGTAAGAATTAGCATTTTTCATGAAAATCCACGTAAATAATAATAATAATAATAAATTAAGGCCATGGTCGCTTCCTTCCCACTCCTAGCACTTTCTTATCCCATCGTCGCCATAAGACCTATCTGTGTCGATGCGACGTAAGGCAGATTGTGAAGAAGGAGAAAGCTGGAGAAGCAAGCGATTAAAAGATTATAAGGAATTCCACAAACAAGAATTATTTGATATCCTAGTGCGGCACAACAGCCCAATTAAACAATGACTAAGCCCAAACTAAGGCGCGACCGGTGGGTAGGAAAGATAAATTCTAAGTTATAGAATAATGTGCCCAAAAATGTTTTAATGCGTATATTCTGTTTTTAAAGTGTCACTGCCATGTGATTAAAAAACTCAATTAAATCCAGCTGAGGATGGCAACAAGAAAGCCAACACATGTTCTTGTTTAGGTATGACTTTTTAATTGTTAAATGGTCGATTTTAAGTATTGAATAGGTGGAACCTTCATAATAATTTCTTTTAAAGAATTAATTTTTGAATATTGTTAATGTCAATATGGAACCAACTATGAAATTCATAACTTGTACAGAGATGACTTCACTTGTATAATATTAAAAGGGAGTACTTTCTGTTTGCAAGGGAAATAAGAGCTCATATCTCGGTAATTAATATTGAACACCCACCTCCTCCCATGGCATTGCAGCCCTAACGGGCCTTGGCGTGACCGCTGGTGAGCCCGAGGGCCTACAGATTACGAGATGACGTGTGGTCAGCGTGATGAATCCTTTCGGCCGTCACTCATGGCTTTCTGGGCCGGGCTGCTATCTCACCGTCAGGTAGTTCCTCGATTGTTATTACGTAGGCAGAGTGAAGCTCGCATCAAATCCAGGTAAAATCCCTATTCTGGCTGAGAATCGAATCCGGAACCTGCTGATAAGAGGCGGGCTCACTGCCCGCAGAAGCTGACGCGATTAATATTAAGTAATAATAACGGTCTTTCAAGTTGATTCCCATGGGCGACCTGCGAGTCTGTGGAGATCCTACCTAAGATAAAATCCCATGTTGAAAACGGCATTAACACACCATCCGTGAGCCAGAGGAAATAACCAATGAAAGATAAATCCACCAGCCGGCCAAGAATGTATTCCGGTACTCTTTTGACCAAAGGTATCGTGCTAATGAGTTAGCCACCGAGCTGGACGTTTTAGGTAATGTAAAATACAGTCTTCAGTATGAAGGATTCTGGGACTCTTAGCAATTGCTATCTAAACGGTACAAATGATTCATGTTCAACTTAAAAGAAAAGAAATAATAAAAGTGTGTCTTCGGGCGTAAACCCGTGCGTGAGAAAGTGAAGTACTGAAAATGTATGGAGTGTCTGGTGGACGTACCCTAAAGTGAGAAAAAATTAATAGTAGTTCATAATACTATGAAGGACGCAAGCTCCGCAACATTACTCTTGTTTGGAAGCTGGTTCACAGCAGTATGGAAAATAAAGAGCGTGCTGGTCAATGATTTAATAGCTTGAATATCTAAAGAGACAATATTAAATCATTTGGGCTGGTTTCACTTGTATTTTGTCCTTGCGGTACCATAAATGCTCAGTAGTGAAGGAAGATGCCAGATCCAAGGATCATATTACCACGGACTGCTTCCAGAACGCAGTTGCTATGCGTACAGCCATCCTGAGTGGCCAGTCTTTGTCTATTTCATCACTTTAGTAGATTTCATATTTTAGTAGCATATGCATCTTAAGTATCGGATATCAGAATAAGTCATTCCATATTTATCATGCTTTCATTCCCCCTTTTCCTCTCGATAATATGACAAAGTTACTCATTATGTTTGATGTTCCGTAACAAAGTCGCTGACATGTAACTGTTCCTCATTTTTCGATAGAAGCTATGTTTATGAACCTTAGTGAAACAAAATACATCTATCATTAGTTTATCTACGAACGTCACTTGTACACGGTATAACTACGTTCTCAAAACAACGGAAGTACCGAGCGAGTTGGCCATGCGGTTGGGGTCGTGCAGCTGTGAGCTTGCATTCGGGAGATAGTGGGTTCGAATCCCACTGTTGGCAGCCCCTCAAGATGGTTTTCTGTGGTTTCTCATTTTAACACCAGGAAAATGCTAGAACTGCACCTTAAGGCTAAACAGCTCCCTTTCCACTCCTATCCCATCGTCGCCATAAAACCTATCACTGTCGGAGGAACTAGTAAAAAAAAGGAGAAGCAAATGGAAATGAGAAATTCTAGAATACATTTCTCCTTCCATATTTAAAAACGATAATTTTATAATAACATTACACCATCAGCGGCTCGTAACATGGGAGAAAGTGTAAACACTGGGTTCCGAGATTAATCTCTTGTTCCTTTTGCTTTAGCAGGACATAACTTTCGAACTTTATTGTCAGATCTTCATCAACTAAATCTTACTCTCTTCAGAGCTGGATATTAGGTTTCTGAATTCTAGATGTTTTCTCACCTATCATAATGTTTCTCTCTTTTTCACTGGCAGGGCGGACGGACGGACGGACGGATGGATTATAGCTTTTGGGCGCTAGTCGTATTGCTCAAGGTCGCAGGATCGACCACGATGCAGTTATTTGGTACTTATGAAAGATTAAATGAAGGTAAGTACGTTTACTGGCGCGTTATATAACCTGTTTTCGGGATAAAATACCAGTACACTTCTTCCTTTGCTACCTCCTGACTTTTCCAATTGTTCCTCTTCCATAATATCACTTCTCAGCCATGATTCAACTCCTATTACAAGATCTGGTATGTATATATTGAATTACGTAATCGTATTCCTTTCTTTAAAATATCTCTTCAGTTTAACAGCTTTGTCACCCTTACTTGCCTTCCAGCTCCGTATACTCTCATCACCGCTCCCTTGTCCAGCTCGATTCCCTGAATGTACCTTCCTATAACTCTTCTAAACAAACAAACAAGCAAACAAACAAACAAACGAATGAACTTATACGTTTTTCTATTTGCTTTACGTCGCACCGACACAGATATGTCTTACGGCGACGATGGGATAGGAAAGGCCTAGGAATTGAAAGGAAGCGGCCGTGGCCTTAATTAAGGTACAGCTCCGGCATTTGCCTAGTGTGAAAATGGGAAATCACGGAAAACCATCTTCAGGGCTGCCGACAGTGGGGCTCGAACCCACTATCTCCCGATTACTGGATACTGGTCGCACTTAAGCGACTGCACCTATCGAGCTCGGTGAACTTATACGTACCATTTCGGTTCAAGTGAAGGCAATTTGAGCGTAGATCCCTGTCTCCTACCCACCGATTAGGATTTAAAAATTTCCTCCTATTATCCTACAAACTGACTCCATAGTTTCATTTAAATCTCCAGTTACCCTCCAGTCAATATCACTTCTACACAGTATTCCACTAATAACAATTTCCGTTTCCTTAAACTTGTCCCGCGCTGTCATAACCAAATCCCATATATCTTTCAATCAAACTCTCCAGCATATATTGTGGAATTTTGTCCCATTCCTTCATAGTGCCTTCGGATATATCCTGTATGGTTTGTGGTGTTTTTTGACGGCTGTAGACAGCTCTGTTCAGAATTATCCAGGAATTTACAATAAAGTTTAGGTCTGGATTACATGGATACTATTATTTTCGACTGATTCTGCGTTTCTGTAGGAAGTTGTTGACAATAAGATGCCGGTGGAGTCATGCGCTATCGTCTATCAGAGTGAATTCCGCTCTAAAATGCTCGGGAAATGGAGTTACGATGGGTGCTGGTATTTTGTCTAGATATTTGTGAGTATGCATTGTTCGAATTGGCATACGGGGAATGCAGCGTCCACACATGATCCCATCCCAACACATGACAGAACCTCCTTCATAATGATGGCGTTCTCAGATGAAGATGGTGTGAATAAACGTCCTCAAAACTTTCATTCACGGATGCCATTGTTGTCTCACAACAGTGTCTTTTATTCCGCTGTAGTCTCGTCCACAAACAAGAACATCCCTCCAGGCTCGATTTAGAACAGGAGCCTTAGATGTCTTCCGCATTGTAATCCATTCTCATGAAACCAGTTGCGGATCATCCGTGTCGAAACTTACACTCCTGTAGCAGTCTGTAGTTGTCACAGGGGGGTGACATTTTCAGTAGTGTTTCTGAGTGCTGTCTTGTACGGCAGTTGTTTTTCTTCCACGACCTTTGCCTTATTTATATTCAAGAGATCCTGTTTCTAGAAATGTGTGCCTTGATTGTCCCTCCAGTTTGTCAGTGTTACCAGAGAAAGTCAAGACGGAGCGTGTTGGCCGTGTTGTTAGGGGTTTGCATTCGGGGGATAGTGGGTTCGAACCCCAATGTCAGCAGCCCTGAAGATGAATTTACGTAGTTTCCCATTTACACACCAGGAAAATGCTGGGGCTGTTCATTAATTAATGTCACGGCCGTTTCCTTCCCACTACTAGCCCCTTCCTATCCCATCGTTGCCATAAGACCTATATGTGTCGGTGCGACCTAAAGCAAATTGTAAAAACAAAAGTCAAGATAACAATCTATCGTTGCGATATGAGGCCGTACATCCCGCCTGCCATTCGGTGCTGTAACTGCCAAAGGTATCTCGTTGTTCGAATCAGTCTGACTGATATATGTGGAAAGGAAGCTCATGGCACGGAACAGTTCACACCTCCAATCAGGTGCACTAACTGTCCTGGTGTTCATTCTCCTCGACATAGATACTGCCCAGTCTATCTCAGTGAGAAGATTGATCCAGGAGATTGAGACACTGGATTATCCTTCATACAATGAAGCACGCCGTAAGATCAGTTCGTTGAATGCACTTGCAAAGCTAGTAGCGTTATAGCACAGTCTACCAGTTTCGTAGTTTCTTCCGGCAACACCCGTGAAGGTCGCTGCACCCAAGGCGGCAGTTCCTCATGCGAGCAACGCTGCTAAGAGCAAACGCCCGAAGGTGGGGGACCACCCAGGCTTCGGCCAATAAGGAGCCTGTGCCGGCGAAGGCAACTAAGCCTGGACAACAGGGGAGGAAGGCAAATTCTCTCTCCCACAAGAGGTCTGCGAAAGCCGCTCCTAAGCCGGCGGAGGTGGTATAGTCGACTAGGGCTGGGAATTCCCCTTTCAGCCTGTCTAGACATAAATAAAAGGCGAGAAAGATCGGATCCCTCCTTAAGCTCTCGTACTTCTCCTATAAATTGAAAAACATGCTCTCCATTCGGCGGCTATATTTCAGCGCCAGCAGGGGCACCTGCTATGGAACCTGCGATCTTCCCTCGTAGGACACCCCGACGCCGAAAAGCGTCTAGCGTTCATCTCCATCCTCACATGGAATGTTAGTGTTTAGGAAGCATCTCGCAACTTACAACATAAAACTTTACCTTTTTAAAGTCCGCCCTAGGACACTGTTACAGAGGAAATGTAACGCTTATGACAGGCATCTTACTGAGCTGCGCCAGCTAATCAGTTAGTTCGTACAGTCAGTACAGACTGTATTCAAGGAACCAATTTCAGACCAGGTCATCACACGGTCTTGAGAAAATTTACACTACACTATACTTGACGGAACGGGATTATACTAACCGGCCTTCCAGCGGCGTTTGTATTTTGACTCGTTCTGATACCTACAGCGAAGCGGTTCCACAACGTCCCCAGCTGGAGGCAGAAGCGGTACGTGTTTCATTGTCTGTCATAATTATAGTTTGCAATGTTTATTTCGCACCAGGCCAGCGTATTGATATCAATTATGTAATTGACCTTATAGATCAGCTCCCAACTCCTTTCCTCCTATGAAGCGATTTTAACGCTCATCGCCCATTATGGGACTCTGAAATGCTAATGTCCAGAGGAAGGTAGTTGAGGTTGGTAGGAGAGCTGTTGAATACTGGGAAACCGACACACATCAGCGTAGGTCGTGGAACCTTTCCCCGCATTGACCTTAATCTGTGCAGCTGTGCGCTCGTTTCTCTGCTTCGGAGGGATGTACACGGCGACATCTGTGACAGTGACCATTTCCCCATTGTTCTTAATTTGTAGAAACAGAAATCCATCGATGGTCTTCCCCGAGGGATTCTAAAATGCGCTGATTGGCCAAAGTTCAAAGTAGACTATGACATAACTTATATATCACACAAGATTTTCTTGCTTTTGCTGAGGAGTCATTCAAACTTTTTCTGGGACTCCTCGATTAAAATCGTCGTTGGTGGAACGAATAAATTGCAGCAGCTATAAAAGAGCGACGCCGAGCTCATAAACGCTATCGTAGGCAGCCCACTGTGTCCAACTTGATGACATTTGAGAAATTCCGCGCTAAGGCGGGAGTTCCCATTCCACAGAGTAATAAAGCTTCATGGGAAAGGTATTTGTCGTCTATGACGGCACAAAAACAGTCATTTCAAGTGTGGACTAAACTTCGACTAATTTCAGGTGTACAAGAACGATCTTTTGTACCAGAAATTTCCATTGCAGGGGCTATCTTGTAGCAAATAATTTCCCAGAAGTGTAAGGGAGTAGCGGTACGTGTTTCTTTGCCTGTTATAAGTGTAGTTTGTAACGCTTACCTCCCACCATTCCAGTCTCTGAATATCAATGATGCTCAGAAGCAGTAAGCAGGTCGCCATCCTCTACTCTTTGCTATTCAAACTTCAGAGGATTATAACGTGCCCTTTACGGAGTGGGAGCTTTGTAGCGCCTTGGCGCCTTGCAAGGACACGGCTCCCGGACTAGATAAAGTCCATAACCAGATGTTGAAACACCTCAGCGTGGATGGCCTATCACATCTTCTAGGGGCGGTCTACCGAATCCGGATAGAGTGCGAGTTTCCGTTACAGTGGCGAGAGGACATAGTAATTCCTCTCCTCAAGCCTGACAAAGTCCCTAATTATGCGGGAAGAAACAGATCTATTTGTCTCACCAGGTGTTTGTGTAAACTGTTGGAGAGGATCGTGAACTGAAGACTTGCAAGGTGATTGGAAAAATGAGGACTTTCGTCAGGAGTACCAGTGTGGTTTTCGAGCTGCTCGCTCTACCACTGACCACTTGGTACGCCTAGAGGAGTTCTGTCCAGGACACTTTTCTCCGAAAACGCGTATGACACCACATGGCGACATGGCATTCTTTCAGGCCAGCGTCAGTGGAAATTTCGAGGTAACTTGCCGGTTTCTGTTGCGTATTTTTGTCCCTCTGCCTGTTCCGTGTCTGGGTAGGGGGGGGGGGGCAAATTTGCAATATCATGTTCAGGGAAACGGAGTCCCACAGGGATCGGTTCTCAGTGTCACTCTGTTTGCGATTGCCATAAACGGTATTATCGCTGCTACGGGTTCAGCAGTAGTACCGTCACTATACGTGGACAATATTGTGAGCTGTAATGCAGAGCAAAATATGGCGGTCTCAGAGCGATAATTATAGCAGGCTATTAGGAGAGTTGAACAGTGTGTCTTAGAACGTGGCTTTCAGTTTTCAACACATAAAACCTCTGTTGTTCACTTAGCCGGAAGCACACTGTGAATTGCCATCCTGCACGTCTTTTTAGGGGAGATCGCTCTTCCTGTAGTTACCTCGCACTGATTTCTTGGGATCATTTCGACTTTTTGATAGACCGGGTGAGTTGGCCGTGCGGTTAGGGGCGCGCAACTGGTAAGCTTGCATCCGGGAAATAGTAGGTTCGAACCCCACTGTCGGCAGCCCTGAAGATTGTTTTCCGTGGTTTCCCATTTTCACACCAGGCAAATGCTGGGGCTGTACCTTAATGAAGGCCACGGCTGCTTCCTTCCCACTCCTAGACTTTTCCTATCCTATCGTCGCCAAAAGACCTATCTCTGTCGGTGCGATGTAAAGCCAAATATAAAAATATAAAAACGTTTCGATAGTAAATTGAGGGAGCTGCACGTGCGTCAGTCAAATACGCCAAGAGCTGAATATTTTAAGCCGTACTACGTAGTGGGGAGGGGGCAGTGGGGGAAGTGAGTGCTGACGGGACCGTGGTCCTACGAATTTATAGGGCTATCTAGATTAGACTACGGCAGTACAGCATGTGGATCTGCAAGTCAAAGCGTACTTGTGAAAATGAATGGCATCCACCACAGCGGAATTAGGTTAACGACGTGAGCTTTCGTTACAAGTCCCATTGCTAGCTAATTCGCTGAATCTGGTGTGCTACCTTCACACCTGAGGCGCCGGCAAACACTGTTATCCTATGCTACGAATTTGCGGCAGATACCACTTCATGCAAGCTATCACTGAGAATTCTACAATGAAAATTGTCGTTTTTTGTTGCTTATCCACGGGCAATGCAGCTTGTTAGTATACGCTTGTAGAGTAGTTACAGATTATCCCACTGTCGGCAGCCCTGAAGGTGGTTCTCCATGGTTTCCTTTTCTTCACACCAGGAAAATTAAGGGGGTTGTACCTTAAGTCAGTCCATGGACGCTTCCTTCCCACTCCTAGCCTTTTTCTGTCTCATCGTCACCATAAGACCAATATGTGTCGGTGCGACGTAAAGCTGATTGTAAAAGATAAACATATTGTTTGATATACCTTAAGTTCCTTGTCTTGTTAGAGTACCAAGTAAGGTACCTCCATGGATAATACGATGACCTGAAATAATCCTGTATCTGCACACTTGCCCAAACGTGAACACGGACCCCTCCATATATCGGAGGTAATTCATGTCCGTTGTGGGAAGGTATCCATGGTCAGTAGTTATTTAAACTGTTGGTTCAAGGGCAGAATTAAAAGTAGGCTGTGCGTTCATCGTTAATAATAAGATGTTTCTTTTTCCTGTACCTGCAACCTGTAGCGTGTACACAGCAGAGCTCTATGCTATCCTGAAGCTCTGGGGTACGCGCTGTCTAGAGAACGTCGGTACTTTCTTCTGTGTACTGACTCCTTGTGCTCGTTACAGTCTATCGATATGGGTTTCATGCGGCAACCTCTGGTGTGGAGAGTTAGCACCAGAGATACGTTTCTGTGGGCACCAAAGCCACATGGGTGTTGCGGGAAATTGGTTAGTTGATAGGACTGCGAATGACGCGGTCACATTGCCCCAATTGCCTTACAAGGTTCCGCCCAGTGATATTCGTTTTCAGCTGAGACATTTGGTAGTGCCCCATTGGGAGCTGGAGGGACAGGCCATTCCTCCTTCAAATACTGAGAACGATTTTGGGAACTAGGAAGGTATGGAAGACTTCCCTCGGATCTCACAGATAGAAGCAGTGGTATTATGTTGTTTTCGGATCGGCCTTATTATAGCAACGCACTCCTGCTTACTGAAGGGAGAAGACCCCCCTGGTGTGTACTTGGGGTGGTCATCTGACCGTGGTACATATCCTTACGAGTGCGTGGGCCTGAACTATCTGCGCCATAGTCACAAACTTCCCCGAGTACCATCTCCCTCATTCTACGAGATGGCGAGCACTCATTAGGCCTCGTCGTCCGTTTTATGAGGGATCATGGCCTGTTTATCTTGTTTCTAAGTTAGTTTATATTTGTTTTTAATTTTTATTTTATATTTAAGGACACTTTTATTCTTTGGACTCTGATTTTATTTACCTTAGTGTTTTCAATATATTTCTTAGCTTTTAATTTGAATGAAATATATGATTTTCTTTTAAGTCAGTATCTTATTCAATTTTGCTGCATTTTACTCAACTGAGATTTAGATCCGCTGGTTAATTTAAATTTATAATAACTTTCCTCATCTTTTTTAAAAATCCTAGTCGGTGAGTAAATTTAAAATTTTTATCTAATAGTTTGTTTCATCTCGTACCATCACAGGCCGATGACCTAGATTTTGGGCCCCTTTAAACAACCAGCATAATAATAATAATTATAATCATTATCATCCGGACTGTGGAACTGGATTCGTACATTGGACCTCCTGTGTGTACGAGAGTGTGAATACATCAGCAGGTAATCCCTACCCGTCGTATAAGGCGACTAAAAGGGTCATAGGGTCGTCGGTTCCCTCTTGTGGGTTCTCGACCTATTCAAAATTTAAATGCGCTTGATGCTTGAGGAAGGACTTCTTACGTGAGCAGCTATACCCAAAAGCTCAGATGGTATCTACATCCCGCCGTGTAGCCTGCAGTAGTATCCGCTTGAGAACACAGGCTCCCATACAACGGAATGCCTGAGCAGGAACCGCTCTGTATACGCTCTGGGGTCCATGTCTAAACAGCGTCGTTTACCATTGCACTTCGGACAATACCTTTCAAGCCAGGCGAATATTGCCTCGACTGCGGGGCGGCTACAGAGAATGCCCGTGACCGGAGTCGGTTGCATTTGGGGACGATACTTTCGAGTATGGCTTCTAAATGTCTCAAGCCTACCTAGTATAGTCCACGACCCGATACTTCAAATTTATATGCCCCAAGGGGTTCAATCCCGTGGGAACAAGAACAAATGAATAGAAAGGGTGCTGATTCCTCCCAATTTCCTGGTTGCCACCAGGACTGATGGGGACTACTTCAAGCTTGTGAAGAGCATTATGTTCTCCAGGCATATATGAGGAGTCCTTCGTGAACTTAACGGAGTTCAAAAACATGCGTTATGGTAATTTATTGATTAAGACCCACAGCATATCCCAAGTTCAGGCGCTGCTTATGTGTGACCACTGTGACGATATTACTGCCAAAGTCAATAAGCACAAATCTCTGAACAAGATATTAGGTGTTATTTTCCGCTTGGATTGGTGCTGAACACCAAGGAATCACTCGAGGAAGATATGAAGAACTGTGGTGTGATAGAAGTCCGGCACATTCAACTTTAACAGCAAGGACGTCACGACTGGAGCCTCCATGATCTCCTCTTGAGCTTCTTGTGCTTCCAGAGGAAGCTACCGTTATGTCATGACGCCATACATTCGGCCTCTCATGCGTTAAAACGGCCAAACTCTTGGGCACATGGTATCCAGGTGTTCAAAAATATATATTTTGCTAACTGTGAACGCGATGCCCACCTATCGGAAGAGGGCATACCTCTAACTCAGCGCACTAATTGTCCAGGAGTCCATCCTTCTCGGAGCTGGAACTGTTATGTGTACCCGAGAGGGAGGAAAATCCAGGAAATTAGAACCCTGGACGGCCTTCCGTACCAGGAAGCCGGCAAAAAGTACAACGGGATGAACGCTCCATCACAACAAATAGATTACAGCAGAATAATACAAACTCTGATTCCTTCAGTACTTCGCGCGTCAATCTGGGTAAATAATCACAAATTCCGAAGGTTGCTCCTACATCTTCTGCGGTCGTTGCTCCCTCCAGCGACGTGGCAAAGGGTAAAAGCCTGTGCCTGTGACGGCAACTTCAGTGACAGCATGGGGAAAAGCCAGGGCTACCTCTTCTAAATAGTAGGCGAAGGCCGCACGGAAACCGGCAGGGGCGGCATCGTCGACTGGGGCCGGGAGAATTCCTCCAGCACGTACAAAAAGAATTGGCGGGGAAGAGGATGGTCCCAAGGACTTCTTCCACATCACCTGAATCGGGGTAGGGGCCGATGACCTTCGATGTTAGGCCCCTT
Source organism: Anabrus simplex (assembly GCF_040414725.1). Taxonomy (NCBI): domain Eukaryota; kingdom Metazoa; phylum Arthropoda; class Insecta; order Orthoptera; family Tettigoniidae; genus Anabrus; species Anabrus simplex. Next base: position 1,044,462,768 of record NC_090266.1, read on the forward strand.
AAAACAACAAGCATCATCGTCATCATCGTCTGAATCGGGGCGCACTCCTGCGCCATCTAGTGCAGTTAAGCATGTGCAGGGTGGAGTGATTACCGAAGCAAACACGATCACGTCACAGGCGTTCTCCGCTGTAGAAATATTTCACAAAAATTTTCGTAGCACATTAGATCTCGTACGTCTCATTTTGTAGTGAGGCGGTGGAAGTAGACTTTTCACCCCCATCCTCAAATCTTCAAATGGAGGAGGAAGTAGTGTTTAGGGAATACAGAGCGTGCTACAACTGAAGCCCTACCCCTTCCACAGAGAGTCCACACTGAAACACTGCTGCAGTGGAACTGTGATTATATTGGGCATCCTTGAAGTGCACCAGCTTATTTCTCAGTTTGTACGACTACAGCTTGTCTTCAAAGGACAAACCTCAGGCCGGGTCACCATACAGTCTTAAGGTTTTTAGTTATACTCAACAGAGCATGTGAACGCCAATCGAACATCCAGTGGAGTCTTTACATTAATTAGGTCTGATCTTTTAGCAAGCGTATAGCCCGAGAACTGAACTGGAAGCAGTTGTTGTTCGTGTAAGTTTGTCTGTTATGGCCACAGTTTGTAATGTATACCTCCTGCCTAACGAGCCTCTCGATATCAGTGACGTAGTCTCGTTAATAAATCAACTCCCCCGACCTGTCTTCACTACGGGTGATTTTAATGACAATCATGTAAGGGGCTCACTCAACCTTTGCCCCAGAGGAAGGCAAGTGGAGAACCTGATTCGAAAGCTGGATTTATGTCGGTTCACGGGAATCGACCCACGTTAGTATTACACACGGAATCTACTCTAGTATAAACTTGAGTCTATTCAGCCGCGCAGTGAGTGAACTGTTTCGATGGGATGTACATGATGATCTCTGCGACAGACCATTTTCAAATTATTCTTACTTTGTTGAATCAGACATCCTTCGAGAATTCCTCAGTGGATTCTGAGACTGATAATTGACCAAAGTTTACATTATTAGCTGTTTTAAACGATTCCACTATCCGGAACGTAATCGAAGTGAAATATATCACTAATATTATTCTGGCTGCTTCCGAAGAGTCCGTTCCATCTCTCTACGAGACTGTTTTTCGTAACTTCATTCCATGGTGGAACGGAGATATAGCAAGAGCTATTAAAGACAGTCGTCACGCACATAAGTGCTACCGAAAACAGCCTGCTATGGCCAATCTTGTCAAACTTACAACACTGTGTCATGGCACGAACTACTTGTCAGCAGAATAAAGAAGCGTCATGGGAACGTATGTGCTATATACGACGGTTCATAGCCCTCCATCTAAATTGTGGACGAAATTGCGACGCATTTCTAGCACTCAGACACCAAATTTTGAATCGGAAATGCCATTTGCAGCCACCCCCCATTAGCTAACCATCTGGTTCCGGGAACTATGATCCGGCATTTATAGCCATGAGATGAGAAACAGGATGGAACAATCTATGTTTTGCTACTCGCATCTCAAAAGATTACAACGTGTTCTTTATGGAACGGAAACTCCGTAGCGACTTGGCGCTTTGTAAAGACATAGCCCCCGGACGGGATAATACACATAACCCGACAGTGTAACGACTTAGTAAAGAGAACTTACATAATCTTCTTAGGGTGTTCAACCAGATCTTTCTGGAGGGTGAATTTCCAACATAGTGGTCAGGGGGAATAATTATTCCCATTCCTGAGCCTGACAATGGTCCTAAATATATATTCGAAATATCACGTAGAGAAAAGTGGAGTTCCTCAGGGATCAGTACTTCTTGACTCCTTGTTTGCGATTACCATCAGTGCTACCCTTGTTGCTGGTGGTCAAGCAGTCGTACCAGTACTATATATAAACGATTTCGCGCTACGTTATAGTGCCCGGAGGATTGTATTCGCTGAGCAACAGTCACAACAAGCTGTAAGGAGAGTCGAACGACGGTGATCAGGGCACCGCTTCCGATTTTCAACCAAAATGTAAATTTATGTCAACAACATACTATCCATCTCCATTTTGAACTGTCCTGCGGAAATTTTGCTCTACGGGTGGTTCATACCTACCGATTCATGGAACTCTTAATTGACAGTAAATTAGTCTGGGAACCTCATGAAGGACAATTGAAAATCTCGTGCTCTAAGAAATTAAATATGTTACAAAATTTTGGTGGCGCAGCGTAGGGGACTGACTGTGTAGTTCTCTTATGTTTGTATTGGGCATTTAGCTTATCAATGTTAGATTACGGCAGAGCAGCATATGGATCAGGGAGCGAGTAATTGCTAGAGAAGCTGAACAACGTCCATCACAGGGGAGTGGGACCGGCAACAGGAGCTTTCCGCACTGGTCCTTGCTCGCTGAATCAGGAGTGTCGCAAACAAATGCTATCCTATGCTGCAAATTTACGGCAGATGTCACTTCAATCTATCCCTTCATATTCCACAACGTAAACAGTTGACTGTTTGCTGCCTATCCACGAGCAACCTAGGCGGTTGGTATACGCCTTGATAGCAGTTAGTTTGACACACCCTCGGTTCCTTACCTTGTTAGAGCACCAAGTAAGGTACCTGCGTGAATAATACAGTGATCCTGGATCTGCTCACTGTTCCAAAAGTGAACACGGTCCCCTCCATTTATTGGAGGCTCCTCAGCGGTATCCAGGCTCAGTAGTTATTTACATGGATGGTTCGTGCACAGAAGGGAATGTATGCTCTCCGTTCCTTATCGGCAATAAGAGGTTTCTACTTATATAGCGGAGTTCGGAGCTCTTAGCTTTGTTGTACGTGCAGTCCAGTGAACGTTAACACTTCCTGCTGTGCACTGACTCTTTGAGGTCGTTACAATCTATTGATACATATTTCCCTCGACACAATCTGGTACAACTCATCCAGGAGCTGTCTGCAGGGTTTTGGAAGGTAAGCATGAAACTTATATTTTTGTGGCCCCTGAGTCCCATGGGTGTAGCGGGGAAATAGTTTGCGAGTCGCACTGCCCCCGTTGAAGGCCAGAAACATGTGTGTTCTTCTCGCCGTTGTCGATGAGGGAACAAACCAACTGTAGGCAATGAGTCAAAACATGTTGGAGCCGCACACCTTGTCGTTCATTGGGAATCAAATAGGTTTGATATTTCAGGGTACAGCTGCTTTGAACTAGCGTTTTGACTGACTGTCACAACGTCACTCCATTTTACCCTCTATGCGATGTCTCATTGTTGTGATATTGCTGGTTGTGTTGTGTCGAAGCACTGTAACCATGAATAAGAAGCATCTAATAAGGGAAATTATCCGCGAGACTGCGATAGTAGGCCGGTGTCACAGATGGCACCATAATATACGTTCTAGACAAATGTTGAAAAGAGGTTGCAGCTAACTGTTTTGTCACAGATTAGAATGATACATAGTTCCCTATACCTGTACTGACTTGCTTTTTTCATTGTGTTTACTCATACATGGAATTAAGGAAAAATGAACAGAGAAACTTAGTAAATATGTAAATTACAGGTAATGTAACTGAATTACAAGCTATAGTGATATAATTTCTACAATAGTTGCATCAACCATTTTCAAAACAATGACATTATTATTAACTTACATAATTTAGTCTGTGATAATGATGGAACACAGAAAAACTTTTGACTTCGAAAGTATATTTAGAACTTTCCTGAAAATTGCACCTGATTATTCTATCTTTTAAATAACAGGAAAAAAAACTGAAATGCTTCCCTGTCAGTTCTATACATTCATTTAGAGTTCCGACGCAGCACCTCACTTCACCTTTGGTCCGTAGCAAAATAATCTTTAAGCGTGTCCTTACTGCAGCAGATTGAACTGTTCAACGGTTGCATGCTCTAAACATTTGAACGTCGGGCATCACTCTGGCTGATGGCATCTCTGCTATGGCATTTGTATATTCTCTCTGTCAATTACTGTCATAGGGAGGACGCAAATAGCTTGTGTAATTTCAGAACGTGTTTCTGTGGATTTGTGCAATATTCTGAAGCGGCATTCCACGGTTTATCGCGCCATCGACTGCTACTTATTAAATAGCTCCTCTCGTCTAGTGTTTGCGAGGATGTGGTTAATACAAATTCTTTAAGATATGACCAATAAATGCATAAGGCGTCCTATGCTTGCGTTTCCATTAATTTGTAAAAGTACTGAGCTCCGAAAGTTTCCGCCATCCCTCTATTTTACATATGCCCCTACTTCTAATAAATTTACAGTTGGCATTTCTAACTGCCTACAGAATACTGTAATAGAAACGCACTGTTTATAATTAAAACACGTTGTTCCCGACCGATTCGAGCACTTAAATCCGATATGCTTTCCGTGAATTGCACCCAGACAGTTCGGAAAAATCCATTTATGATCAAATGCTTCCGTAATCTCCTTGAATACCTTTTGAGTGGGCAATTTCATGAGCCGGAACTGTAAGACTTGCCACAGCAAATGGATGATTTCTATAACAATCCATGCGACCGTGCTAGCTCCCAGTCGGAAAGAGAAGACGAAACTTCTGAAAGAATTCCCTGTTGCAAGGAACCTATGGGAGAAAATAAAAAGTAATTCATTTTAGTGTCATGAATAGTATTTACTTAGTAGAATGAATTATCTGTACAATAATTTTATATATCACTGTTTAGTCACATATTAGACTTTTTCGTGAGAAGCCTCGTGCAATGTACGTAAATTAATTCTCACAAAATTACTCTACCAATATATATATATATAATTCCTCAGTATACATTATACAGAATATGAATGAGATGATACAAAGATGATTTTTATTTTTGTTAGTTATTTGTGTTGAGAGGTCGAATTTTTGTATTAGGCTCTTTCTACTAAGGATGATTTAGGAAAGGAATTCGGACGTGGCCCACCTCAGAGAAATCGTCCAGACGTTTCCCTGGTGGTCAAAATGGGAAACCACGGTAAACAGTTTTCAGAGCGACCGACGTGGGGTTCTTAACCACTGTCGTCCAAATCCACGTTCAAAGCTAGCTCCTCAACACATGTTGCTAACCTGGTTATTGAGACTAGACAGAATCGTAACCGTAAATGTATCATACGTTTTACTGTAGTTTGAAAGTGGAATAAATACCGTATATTAAAATTACAATTTTTTATTTATTTTTTATTTGAGCAAGTTAAAGAAATTCGGAAAATTCTGAGGCATCAATTAAAGGTTCACTTCGACAAGCAACCCGAGCCAATGTTCGGGGATCTTGCACCAGAATAAACAGTGCACTGGCCTTATTTCCAGAGCTTTATGTTGCTGAAGGACATATTTGAACGAACGACGAGTGCAAATACAATCATTAATTTGAAGATAAAATATAGTTTCTAAATCGAGGAATCAGGGCATTGATGAGCATGACATATTCCCCTCTCATGGACTATCTTCAGCATCCATACCTGTTCTCCCCTCGTCAGCTGATAGACGAGCTACCTTTTATCAAAGACACTTCGATAGTACTCATCCTGTTAGGAAATGGGTGTAATCAAATGACTCAAAAGGCGAGGAACTCTAGCAAATAGAGAGGAACAAGGTGAAGATGAGGAAATAAATGTCTCTACTGGAAGAAATGAAGACGACGTTGCTTTTTCTTAGTATGTCTCTCCTACCCCACGTTAAAAATTTCGTTAACAAGATGATGTTCAGATTAAACGTTTAGAAAGTCGAATTCAGAAATAATACTGTATTCAATAATACTTCATCCATTCCCAGTGCCATTCCAGGGTACACCAGAAGGAAGTAACTTGTACCGAAATGTAACCGCCATTAATATAAGTAAAATAAAAAAATGACTACCTGTGGCTCTGTTTAGTTAATTTTGTGTTAAGTTCTAATATATTTTAATTTTCATATTTCATGGTTTTTATTTGTTTGGTTAACAAAATTCATTTTAAACCTATCTGTTGTCGTTAGTAGCAACAGTTGTTGTAATTTTAGTTTACGAAGAAATTTTGTTATACTGACATCATACTACTTTTATAGGTACGATACATTCTATTTATTCATCAAAGACTTTGTACTTCTTCATGCTAAGATTGGAAAGTATTGCTGGGAACATGAGTGGAGGAATTTTGTTATTATTAAATTTCATTTGTAGTACATTACAATTACGTAAACTACAGATAATCACAAGCATTAATTGCCTGAGTAACCACAGACGTTTCTTCATCACTGACTGCTTGCTTATGTATGTTAGTGTACACTTTTTGGATTCTAGGTTCTATTAGTTTCAACATACAATTAAACGTCGACTGAGACATCATTCAGTATCAGTAAATTCTATCCAGGCGCACTTTTGTTTTGCTGTACGAGTTGCTTTATGTCGTACCGACACAGATAGGTCTTATGGCGACGATAGGATAGGAAAGGGCTAGGAGTGGGGAGGAAGTGGCCGTGGCCTTAACTAAGGTACAGCCCCAGTATTTTCCGTGTGTGAAAATGGGGAAACCACGGAAAACCAACTTCAGGGCTGCCGACAATGGGGCTCGAACCCACTGTCTCCCGAATGCAAGCTCAGTGGTGCGCAACCCTAACCGCACAGCCAATTCAGTCGGTCGGGTACATATTAATTTGCTGACAGAATTTACATAATTCTCCCGGCTCGGTTCGTTCCTCGCTGACTGGTTGCAGGCTATATTTTATTCTCTTACTGGATAGTAACCACCACTTTCCTGCACTACATGTAGACAAATCACTATCATTGTCAGAGTCTGCACACATTTCAATATTACGGTAGTGTAGTGCTCTTTAATGTTCTCTGAAAGCAATCCACTCACTGACTCGACGTATTAAACGGAGGGAAGTGTGGCGAAGTGCATGGCGGGATGCTCTGAGAGATGAACAACTTCAACATCTTTTTGGTGATATTCGTCCTCAGCTGAGACATTCGTTAATGGTTCACTGGGAGACGGAATGGTAGGCCATCCTAGCTTCCAATAAGCTGAGAACGATTAAACAAACAACCAAGGTATGAAAGACTTCCCTTCGAGTCTCCCAGAGAGAAGCCACCTTCAAATCATCCAGCTACGCACTCTTCTCACTGTGGAGAGGAGAACCCCGGACGTGCAGCTGCGGTGTCGATCTGACCGTGTACACATCCTTACGGAGTGCGGCGACCTCGCCGATCTGCGCCGAAATCTGCAGCTATCGAGCACGATATCCCTGATCCTACGAGATGACGAGCAGTCACCGTGCTCGGCACCCGTTTTATGAGGTATAACGGTCTGTTTTATAACTCTTAACTGTAAAATTGTGTTTTAGTAATTTTGTTTGTAATTTTCTTTTGCTGGAAATGAATATTATTTTTAGTAAACCTTTTAATCTAAATGAAATTTTTCGTTTTAAACTGTCTTTATCTATAAGTTTTGTTTCAGTTTTAGATCTTCACTTTCAATATTATAAATATGATCTCACTTTTAAAACAACGCCTTGTTTGAATTTTATCACTCGAAAATAAGGCATTGAGAATTAGGTAAATTGATTACGAATTAAAAATAATCACCGGGTAAATGTTAAATTATCATGTAATTTCGTACCATCAGGGCCGATGACCAGGCCTTAGGCCCCCTTAAAAACAATAAAAACAATGACCACCACCACCACCACCACCACCACCACCACCACCACCACGACTATTGTGACACAAGTTAGTTAATGGCGGTACTCCTGGAAGCATTTTTTTCATTTCATCTCCTCAACTTTGGGTTTTGAGAGTCATTTCCCTCGTAATCGTCCATTTACAGTAGCTTTTTGAGCATTAACAAAATTCCACTGGAACAAATCCAGTCCGCATGGAAGGTGATCTGATGGTACCTCCCACTTGAAATGCTTTTAAGATGTTCTGCACAATCCTGGCCAAACGTTGACAGACATTATCTCCAAAAACTGCAACCAGTTCAGAAAATATTCCAGACTGTATATACTACAAAGCATATCATAAACAAGTTTACTTTCGTCTGAACAATGAATGACTGCATCTTTATTTCCTTTTCCCCTTTATAGCCTACGCCTTCAGTCGCATAACCTTCAAGCTGGTGCCATGCATTGCGTGGTACACGTACTAAAATCATGATGCATAAATATCGCAAATCCATGTGCATTACATTTGTCCCTAGTAAGTGGCCTATTTTCTATTAACTGTACATAATATTTTTGCTGTTATCGGTGATTTATAACACACTTAAAGCCACTCCACAGTAATAACATCAGTAACAGGTTATTAAGCGTTTAGAAATGTTTCATAACTTCATTAATGCCTAGCTCCTGACTTTCTATTGGAGTTCGACTCCGCAAAACACAGTTGGAGTGACATCAAACGGCCATGAAGAGCTGAAAATAAACGGCTCAATATAACTTATTCATCAGTTACCCATATCATGAAATATAAAAATGATAGCGTTTCTTTGTTTTAAATTAAAATTCTTATAGTTTACCACTTCGAAACTTTGAAGCAATCCTTCGCAGTATCATGGAAGGGAAAGGGCATAGCATTCACTGTTCCTAAATTCATCCTGAACGGAGAAATTGACTTATTCACGTAAATGATGGCCACTGCGTAATAGTGAAGGAGTGGATACGTTCTTGCATCAGTAGATTATAGAGGTAATTTCTCGGTGTAGTTCACAAAATACTGAGTTGCTTAGGCAACGAGAAAGGAAAGATCTAATACGAACTGAGCGAAGTGGCTATACGCGAAGGTGGCTGATTTTTAAAAATTTTTTAAACCATTTGGCATATTTCTATGAACTACAGAGGTACTAAGGAGACTAAATGAACTTACTGTTAACTATTCTTCTGGCCAGTCCTTCACTTCATGTCCCTAGGATAGCGAACGTGATCCACGATGAAATGGGTGGTATTTGAGGGGTTCAACTCCATGTCGTTGATTTCCAGCACGTTGAAGAACTTCTGCAGAATAAAATTCGACAACCCAACGTCCCTTAAATTATTATTATTATTATTATTATTATTATTATTATTATTATTATTATTATTATTAATTCATACATATTTTATGTAGAAATAAACCTTTTTACACCTGTATTTGAAAAATAGTAATGCAATTATATTTCACAAAATATGTGATTGAAATTCCTTAAGCGAATTATTCCATCGTGCAAAATATTTTCACAGATCAGCCGTATAGAAGTTATTCAGTCGTTATCATTGTTGACTCACTTTATGGGCTAAGAACTTTACCACAAGTCTCGTGTGTGTGTGTGTGTAAATAAGCTGATGACCTTTATTATTATGTCTGTGGAAGATTGGTCTACTTAAGCTCCTCTGAATTTACCTGAGATGTTGTAGTCATCTAATCTCGGCTCTTCTATCTGTCACACCACAAGGCAGGTTTCTAAAGTTATCGTCGCATGGTTGGAATGTTATATATTGCGCGTAACAAATGTTAAGAACAGTTTCATCATGTGTAGAAGCGAAAAACCTGTTATATAAACACAGGTCTGGAAATGTTTTATTTCTGAGTTATCCTATCAACTTCGACTTTGGGTATTAGTATTCAGTTATTTGCTGGAATAATGAGACACTCTGATGGAAATAAATCCTCAAAATTTCCAACTCCTGCCCTCACAGAGTTCAAACCAGGCCTCAACATTCCTACTGTAGTTTATATTAACTAGGCTCTACAGTTCGCTCGCAGAAAGTTGCTGGAACATCCCTAGTTCAACCAAGGTACTGTTACACATTTTAAAGGAACAGAGTCTTGAATTTCTGTTGAGAAAAATAACCATATTGACGTATTATAGTACAGTATTTATCAGGGTGATAACTCAGAAAGATACATGTTTGTCCTAGACTATATAACTCTCTTAACGTCTAGGACAAAATAAATAAATAAATAAATAAATAAATAAATAAATAAATAAATAAATAAATAAATAAATAAATAAATAAATAAATAAATAAATAAATAAATAAATAAATAAATAAATACAAAATACTAAAATTCAGAAATTAGAATGAAATAGTTATTCAGTTTAATTGTAATGTTTAATGCAATAATGGATAAATAGTAATAAGGACAATAATACATGTAACTTTTTAAAAACACATTTTGGATTACAATAAATGGTTACCCTCTCTCCAGTTTCAGGTGATCCGAAATTGAGGGATGGGAGTATTCCATTCTAAAGGGTTCAAACCCCGTGGAGGCAGTCGAATTTTTGAAGGGCAGAAGAAAGCCCATGTCACGCGATGTCGACATGTTAAAGATCTCAAGTGACACACACTGTGTTTACCCGAGAAGGAAACTCAGCAACAGGTTGTCCAATATAATTCCAATCTCCTTCCGGGACATTGAAATGGCACGGAGAAAGCCCAGGTGGCGCCTAGTCAGAATACCTCTACATGGTAGCCGATATCATACTATGGAGATTCTGTGTGACTATTGCTAGCCTGGTGCAGTCCTAGGAAGGCAGACCCTCCGACGAGGGTGGACGGCATCAGCTGTGTTTAAGAAACTGCGTGCGTGGCTTTCAAGCATGTTGGGCACAGTACAAGCGCACAATCCCCGAGTCAAGGAAATTACACACTTAGGATGGAAATCCCACAGCCGGCCGGGAATCAAACCCGGCCCTCTGAACCGAAGATCACTAAACTGATCATTCTTTAAGGAGCCTAAAATATTATTATTAATAATTAATACTAGTAGTAATAATAATAATAATAATAATAATAATAATAATAATAACAACACCGGGCGATTTGGTTGTGCGGTCAGGGCCGCGCGGCTGTGAACTTGCATCCGGGAGATAGTGGGTTCGAATCCCACTGTCGGCAGCCCTCAAGATGGTCTTCCGTGGTTTCTCATTTTCACACCAGGCAAATACTGGGGCTGTACCTTAATTAAGGTCACGGCCGCTTCCTTCCAACCCCTAGGCCTTTCCTATCCCATCGTCGTCATAAGAGCTATCTGTGTCGGTGCGACCTAAAGCCACTAACAGAATATTAATAATAGTCAAACCAAACCCCATGGCACTACAGCCCTTCAAGGGCCTTGGCCTACGAAGGGACCGCTGCTCAGCCCGAAAGCCTGCAGATCACGAGGTGTCGTGTGTTCAGCACGACGAATCCTCTCGGCCGTTATTCTTGGCTTTCTAGCCGGGGACCGCTATCTCACCATTAGATAGTTCCTCAATTCTAATCACGTAGGCTGAGTGGACCTCGAACCAGCCCTCAGGTCCAGGTAAAAATCCCCGACCTGGCCGGGAATCGAATCCGTGGCCTCCGGGTAAGAGGCAAACACGCTACCCCTACGCCACGGAGCCGGCAATAATAATAATAATAATAATAATAATAATAATAAAATCGTCCATAGGGTGTACGAAAAGGGATACACACAAAAATAAATGTAAACAAAGTTACATATATTTTTTTTATTTTAGCTTCACATAAAAGAAACTGGAATCACAGCCCTGTGTTTACTGCACGAAAAGTCGAACCGATAACCTATTTTTGTTTGGTGTTTACTGGTGTGCGTATGACGAGCAAAGTGGCTATAGACTGCACAGTATCATCCCGACATTCAGCAGGTCAAGAATGGAGTTGTGCAAAACCAGTCCGTCGATGGTCGATACTGTGATTTCTTGTCAGTAGAATACCTGAGGCTGAATGCTCACAGTTCGAGACTCAAAAGCAAGTCTTAAATTCGTGGCTGAGCCGAGATTCGAACCCGATTCAAATGGGTGGGAAGCGATATTGACAACCCCTAGAATACGGCAGTGCCTTAAGGATACACTAATAAACAAGTACGTCTCACTGCCATGAAATGTCGTATAGCTTTTAGTGCCGGGATATCCCAGGACGGGTTCGGCTCGCCAGGTGCAGGTCTTTCTATGTGACTCCCGTAGGCGACCTGCGCGTCGTGATGAGGATGAAATGATGATGAAGACAATACATACCCAGCCCCCGTGCCATTGGAATTAACCAATTAAGGTTAAAATCCGCGACCTGGCCGGGAATCGAACCCGGGACCCTCTGAACCGAACGCCAGTACGCTGACCGTTCAGCCAACGAGTCGGACCGTCTTACTGACACTCGGAAAGATGGGCTGGGCATCGTTCATACTGTCCATCCTCAATTTCACCACTGCCGCTAACAATCAGCAATATATGTAGAATGGGAGTGTGGAGGTGAGCTTATCGTGAAAATCCAATTATGAAGCATTATGGAGCGTGTAAGAGGAAGGTGACCTTGAATTTTCCGTGACATGCCCCGCAACGCCAACGCCGTTTGCAAGACCTCTTCACCTTGCACTCAGCTGCATAGCTCAATGTTACCTAACACCATTGTAGTGGGCCATGCGCATCAAGTCTATCTTACGTTACAAACTCAACTTTTCTTTGGCGACCGACCACTACAGCTTGTTCCGTATAAGGCAAGCTCAATGAAGACAAGACGGGTGATCTCATGGCCTATTCTGAGCAGTCTGCCGACAGGTTCTCCCACTCCACAGTGCAGCTCAAGGTGCCGAACCCCTGATAGCGCAGTGGCGTGACCTACTGAGAAAGGGGATTACGATGTTAAACTTCCTATGAACTGATGGAGATTTCAATATACGCGCGTGTGTACAAAATGACAAGGTTCCTTTAATTCTACCAACGCGGGTCTTGGCACTTACACACTTTGTAATGCCTAATGTTCGTGTCAAACTTCGATCCTGTAACCTTGAGGACAAAGGGTGAACCAAGACCGCTACCCAGCTCATGGGCTTTTTCTGTCAACACGTGGAAATACATTAAACCTACAAGAGCCAGCTTTATATTCTGTAGTGCCAGCGTGTAAGCCTGCAATTTGTAGCCCTTGATTAAATGCTAACGACCACAATTTTCTTCTGCAGAAAATTACGTTGCTTATATGAAGTTTTAGAGCAGATCCTGTAGTTTAATTTGATGTAGTAGGTCACTTTATTCAAGAAACGTAAAGACCTAACAATCGTTGTAATAATTAAAAAACTAAACTAAAAAATCAAAATTCAAGGCAATTTTGCCAGAAATACTTGTTCAAGTTGAAATGTAACATATACACACATTCTTCCTTGGTATGTCCTCAGTCACTACTAAAGGTTTGGTTGCAGTATTTGCGAAACTAGTGTCACAACGGAAAATAATAAACGTGTAATGTGGGAAGTTAGGTTTGGGTTAGGTTAGGTTACTTGAGTTTCCTCAATGGATTTCTATTTATTCGTCCTTCTCTTCCTCAGCAGGTTTCTTTCTCTTCAGTTCTCTAGGCCTGTACAAGTGTTCTAATTGTCGCCAGCTTTGTAGGCCTACATCTACAGTACGTGCATTAGCAGCATCGAAGAGGTACATCATCCTCGGAGTCACACGATCACTGTTTTCCGGCATTTCAGTCTGCGTTGGCTCACTATCACTGCCATTAATTGTATCACTATTATTAATTTCACCATTTTTCGCATAACTGAAATCACTGCCTTCATCAGTTAATTCCGCAATAAAATCAATACTGCCAGCAATGTTGACATCACCGGGCGAGTTGGCCGTGCGGTTAGGGCTGCGCAGCTGTGAGCTTCCATCCGAGAGAGAGGTGGGTTCGAACCCCCAATGTCGGCAGCTCTGAAGATGGTCATCCATGGTTTCCCATTTTCACACCAGGCAAATGCTGAGCCTGCACCTTAATTAAGGCCACGCCGCTTCCTTCCCACTCCTAGGCCTTTCCTATCCCATCATCGCCACAAGACCTATCTGTGTAGGTGCGACGTAAAGCAACTTGTAAAAAAAAGGTTGACCCCTCGAGTTTTGCGATCTTGACCACATGTAAACCCTGACATTCCAAAGAAAAGAGGATGGAATATTTACATATATACAGAACTCCTGCTTCTTCTCCGCCTTAATCTCTTTACCCTGCAGGGTTGGTTTTTTCCTCGGACTCAGCGAGGGATCCCACCTCTACAGCCTCAAGGGCAGCGTGGGACATTGGGGCGGGGATACAACTGGGGAGAATGACCAGTACCTCGCCCAGGCGGCCTCACCTGCTATGCTGAAGAGGGGCCTTGTTGGGAGATGGGAAGATTGGAAGGGATAGACAAGGAAGAGGGAAGGAAATGGCCGTGGCCTTATGTTAGGTACTATCCCGGCATTCGCCTGGAGAAGTGGGGAAACCACGGAAAACTACCTCCAGGATGGTGGAGGTGGAAATCGACCCCTCCTCTCCTCAGTTCACCTCCCGGGGCTGAGTGAACCCCGCTCCAGCCCTCGTACCACTTTTCAAATTTCGTGACTGAGCCGGGAATCGAACCCGGGCCTCTGGGGGGGTGGCAGCTGATCACACTAACCACTACACCACAGAGGCGGACTACGGAACTCCTTAGGCAGTAAAAATAAAACTTCAAATTATGCTTGGCAACATAGTATTTGTCTTATGTCAGTAGATGTCACTTACGTTACCTTTATCGCGACTTTTATGAACGTCGAATTTTTACGGCGCTTCAACTACAAACAGGCGCACGTCGTCGAAAAAATCGACCTTTGGCACTTCTAGAGTTAAGAAATGGATTGTAATCGCAAATAAAAATTTCAGCAGGAAGGGGAAATTACTCTGTGGTCCGTTGAAAGAGGCTTGCGAAGTGATACGTGTCGAACGTGTGCAGACTTGAACCTTACGGGAAGACGACGAGAAAACGATGGAGGTGTTAGAAATGCGGATATGGAGGAGAATGGACGGGGGTAAATGGGAAGACAGGGTAAGGAATGAAGAGTTGTATGAAAAACACGGTCCATGATACAAATTATTAGAAAGAGAAAAATGAACTGGAATGGACACCGTTTGCGGAGGGAATGTTCACTGAAGAATGGAATAGAAAGAATTATAAATGGTGAAAGCGGAAGAGAAAGAAGAATATGCCTATTGATGGACAACGTCAAGGGAAAGAACTACAGTGCAATGAAAAGCACAGCGATAGACTACCATCAAGAAGGTTTATTCCATGCCGGGCTCCTCGGCTGGGTGGTTAGCGCAGGTTCAGAGGGCCCCGGGTTCGATTCCCTGCTGGGTCGAGGATTTTAATCTTGATACCCTTGGCTCGGGAACGCGGTATTTATGCTGTTCCGTATATTCCTGCAACTCGTACACCACACACAACACAACCCTCCACTAAATAACACGCAGTTTTCCTTACACGGCAGATGCCAACCACCCTCGTCGGTGGGTCTGACTTACAAGGGCTGCACCAGGCTAGCAATAGCCACTATGAAATTATATTTTTATTATCCCATGACAAGCCTTTCGGTGGAAAAATCTGGATGACAACCTCGTAATATTCCAAGTAAATTTTTGAGGGCGATGAAGTTAACAAGACCGGCTCCTTGGCCGTAATTGTCAGCGCAATAGCTTGCGGCTGAATGGGCCCCAGGTTCGACACCCGCCCACGTCGGATGATAAATGGGTATCTTTAATTCTTTTGGCTCGAGGACTGGGTATTTGTGTTGGTCTCACAACACATTTTCATATACACAAACTCATCACACTACTAACCACCACAGAAACACGCAATAATGATTCATTCTTCATATAGGGTTGGCGTCGGAAAGGGTATTCAGCTGTAAAACCGGGACCAAATAAATAAATAAATAAATAAATAAATAAATAAATAAATAAATAAATAAATAAATAAATAAATAAATATACACACGTGCCGACCCTAAGAAACTGGGGGAAATGCCAGGAAGAACAATAAGATAAAGTTAAACAACCTTCTTTCTTTAATGTCATACAAACCCATGCATGTTTTCGGCGACGATAGGACTGGAAAGGGCTAGGACTAGACAGTAGCAGTCATCGCCTTAACTAACGTACAACCCCGGCTTTTGTCTGGTGCGAATGTGGGGAAAACCGGGCGAGCTGGCCGTGCGGTTAGGGGCGCGCAGCTGTGGGCTTTCAACCCGGAAATAGCGGGTTCGAATCCCACTGTCGGCAGCCCTGAAGATGGTTTTCCGTGGTTTCCCATTTTAACACCAGGGAAATGCTGGGGCTGTGCCTTATTTAAGGCCAGACGGTTCCTTCCCACTCCTAGCCCTTTCCTATCCTATCGTTGCCATAAGACCTATCTGTGTCGATGCGACGTAAAACAAATTCTAAAAAAAAGTGGGGTAACATCGGGATGCTATCTTCTGGACTACCGACGATGAGTTTCGAATACACAATCTTCCGAATGGAAGCTCACAGCCACATAACCAGTACCACGCAGCCAACTCGGTCGGAGAGTTAAACAATAGTAGAAACGGTTGTTGGGTTGTAACAGACTAAAAAAGGCGAAGGTGAGTTGCCTAACTGTCGACAAACTGAGGTGGAAGATATAAAGGAATGAGAGAGAGAAAATAAATTTGGGAAAAAATATAAACGTCTCGAAGAGAAAGACATGTATGGGATAGGCCTACATACAACGGTATTACTGAGCGAGTTGGCCGTGTGGTTAGTGTTGCGCAGCTGTGAGCTTGTATTCTAGAGATAGTGGGTTCGAATACCACTGTCGATAGCCCTGAAGGTAGTTTTCCATTTTCATACCAGGCAAATATTCGGGTGGAACATTATTTAAGGGCACGGCCCCTACCTTCCCAGTCCCTCCGTAGCCGAAAACCGTCGATGTGTTAGTGCGACGTTAGAAAAGTAGCAAAAACAGTATTACCTTAAGGGTGGGGAATTTGATATGTTTTGTTGATCATCTTCAAATTCAGGGAAGTTAACCCCAATTAAATCGTCTAATCATTTACAAATTATATCAACCATATCGTAAACATAGTCTAAAATGTATATCTACCACTTAGTCCCGTTTCTGGATAAGATGTCGGAGATGAGGGGAGATGAATTTATATGGAATGGTTTTACGGCCGGATACCCGTCCTGACGCCAACTTCTGTTGAGGAGCTAATGAAGGTGAAATGAAAGACGGTGAATGAAATTGGGTAAGGAGGTGAGGACTCGGTGGTTTCGTATGAATAGGAACAGTCCCGGCTTTTACCTGGAAGTGAACAAATAGGAAGTCATTGGTTTGCGTCAGGAGGGGCAGCTTTTCGTAAAACAGCGCTAAATTATTATTATTATTATTACTATTATTATTATTATTATTATTATTATTATTATTATTATTATTATTATTATTATTATTATTAGACAGGATTATCAGGACAGCCGACAGTGGGGTTCTAACCCACCCATCTTCCGATGCGGAGCTTCGCTCTTTAGCGGTAGTACGTAGCCACTCTGCTCGGTCCACTCTAAGCAGTTATAAATAAATAAATAAATAAATAAATAAATAAATAAATAAATAAATAAATTGATGAGTTTTTGATAGTTTTAGGACCGAGAGAGTTTGCTACGCAAATCGGGTCACGTAGCTGTGAGCTTGCATTCCGGAGTTGGTGGGTTCAAACCCCACTGTCGGTAGCTCTGAAAGTGGTTTTCCGTGGTTTCCCATTCCATACCCTATAATTCTGGAGTCGTTCATTAAGAGCACGGTCACTTCCTTCCCAGTTCTTACCATACCCTATTCTACCGTCGCAAGACCTGTCTTAAGTCGGTGCGACGTAAAACAAGATTTATAGTTTTAGAGTTAATTTTCTTTGTCAGAAGATGGCTGTTATTATTATTATTATTATTATTATTATTATTATTATTATTAATTTGATGGTATTCAAAACGTATCGTTGCCTCAGACACGTTAACAAACGTTTACGGGACAAAGTTCTGACATCTTGGTATCGCGGTATGCAGCACTTGAAGAGACTTTAAAATGTTTATGACAATTAATTTATTGGTAATAATTTCTAATTATTTAATTATTTATTTGCGTCCATAACAGCGAAAATTCCCCTATCACAATAGACGGTGACAGACTAATCGGAGCCGTGCTAGGTGGCTCAGACTGTTACGGTGCTGGCCTTCTGACCCCAACTTGGCGGGTTCGATTCTGGCTCAGTCCGGTGATATTTGGAGGTACTAAAATACGTCAGCCTCGTGACGATAAATTTACTGGCACGTATAGGAACTCCTGCCAGACTAAATTCTGGCACCTCGGCGTCTCCGAAAACCATAACAGTTAGTAGTAGGTGGGACGTAAAGCTATTATTACTATGAATATAATTATATTTATGATTATTCTTTTATTATTAGACTAATCTGTGCTACATAATATCTACTGAAATGATAACAATCATTTAATTAATTATGATGATATCATAACACAGACAATATTAAGAATAAAATTCTTAACACTATGAGCATATGGGTAAAGTTATATAATTACGTAAACGTCTTTGACGGTGAATAACTTACATAATGTGTACAGATGTACGAATTTTAGCAATAATAATAATAATAATAATAATAATAATAATAATAATAATAATAATAATAGACTAAGTAACGGTACATATTATCAGACAAATACCAGTGAAACAAGAAAACAAAGGAATTAAATAAAACAAAGAAACTATAGCAATTATGACTATGCAGAGTGTAACAATACGTTACGGCCAGACATTCCTCACACGCAGATGATGTGCCAGCATAACACATGAAACTCTTTCCTACATGATACGTTCAAAATGCCCTCCGTTCCTGTGTACATCCTTTGATTAATGCACTGTGTCAAGTTTGTATAAAATGACTTCTAACATGGAAACAAAGCGCTTCCGGACCCATGTCCATATAACATATTTTCTTCTAGGCGTGAGGAATTTGCCGTGAACGTTTGGCCGTACACCGTGCATGTGCATTTTTAATTCAACATACCAGTGTCACTAAACACAGTACATCTAATATTCTGTCGTGCCCGGTCTTGCCGTATGCCGTCTGTTTAAAAATCAATAGCTGAATAAGGTATTCTGTAAAAAAGGTACCGAAAAGCCAGATTCATTACAGTTCATTCATTGTCATTCTATAAAACTGCTCACACATTCTTATAACAGGTGAATTTTTATGTCCTGATGTTCAGGAGGGAATGGTGTAGAAAGGTCGATGCAAGCGTAACTTTACTTTTTTTGACATTAAAGTAAATGTATTCAAGAAATAGTGGATTACCAATTACCTTTATAAGAAATTCTTTCGATATATGATAAAACACTTGTACTTTTTGTAATACAAACAGAACGTATCTTAGAGATTTATTTTCTGTTTTTTTTTTCTATTTTATTAACCTGAATGCAACAAGTCGATCTAATAATTTCTGGGCAGGATTTCTGAGATATTGTACCCAATGAGTACATTTCCTTCAAGGAGTAGGCCTGTTGTACGTTTTAGATTTATGATGGGACTCTTGAGTTGGGTGCTATGAAAGTGCATGGCTTGTGTAACTGACGTGTAAAATATTTCATCTGTCGGTTCACCCGTCCAGTAAGACTTTAAATATTGTACATGGGATGAAAATCCCGTATTAGTGTGTATTTCCTTATCTCGAGTGATTTCGTTTGGCACCAGGTCATTTAGTATGTGCATATTTATTCAAGTTCTATTAAAACATTCTAGTTTGCCATTTCAACACTGACTTACTGGATGTACTCAAGACATGTAGTACAAGTACGAGTTATCCCATATACGACTGTTCGATTAAAAGATGTAAGGAAATGAATGACTAAACAATTACCTGATTGAATATCTTTGCATCGCCTAACAGTTTTGTCCATGAAAGGGATATAATAAAATTGTAGTATCCTTACCTCTACGTCACTCGTCTAGCCAACCTGTTCACTGAATCACTCCGGGCACATTGTCATTCACAAGTAAAATACACTGCTATTACTCACCTCCTCCTCTATTATTTATTAAGATACAAGGTTAAATGATCAGTTAGTTATATTCTACGTAGCAATTAGCCTTTTTTATGCAGTGGTTTCTGCAACGACAAGAGAGAGATCCATCACTTGTTGTTAGTTCTAATCACTGCACCTGGAGACTACTTGCTAAACAGGCATCTGTATTTAATATAGGGAAATGCTGTTTAACCCTCTGTTCTCTTAGGATGAGTATTACTGTAGGCCATTTTAGTCTTGGAGGTGGGAAAGGAGGCCGAGGAATTTGTTACAATCACACTCTTTTCATGACACGAATGAACAGATAACTCAGGATTACCGTGATTCAAACCTTGGATCTCGCAACATTTTAGCTCCACTCAGTGTATACGAAATTATGGCACAACTGTCCGGCTCCATGGCTAAATGTTTAGCGTGCTGGCCTTTGGTCACAGGGGTCCCGGGTTCGATTCCCGGCAGGGGCGGGAATTTTAACCTTAATCGGTTAATTTCGCTGGCACTGGGGCTGGGGGTATGTGTCGTCTTCTTCATCATTTCATCCTGATCACGACGCGCAGGTCGCCTACGGGAGTCAAATCAAAAGATCTGCACTTGGCGAGCCGAACTTGTCCTCGGACACTCCCGGCACTAAAAGCCATACGCCATTTCATTTCATTATGGCACAACTAACTCTCAAAATAATAAGTAAAGAGGGGACCAATGGCCACATGACCCTTTTAGTCGCCTTCTACGACAGGCAGGGATTACCTGTGAATGTATCCAGCCCCTCACTTCCACAGGGGGTCCAACACATCATACCAAACCGCAATCAATGTCCGCGCCGGAGTCGCCCCTTTTAGTCTCCTCTTGTAATATGTTTTTCCATGGAATTGCTTTTGTACTCGAGTTGTTGTAGTTATTGGGTAGCATTTTAACTTGACGTTATTATCACTTGTAGTGTTAAGCTCGTAGTAAGTTCAACCTATAGTATTTTAATTCGTAGTGTTAAGAGCTGGAAGTAATTAAGTTGTGTGCGAATTTGTACATGATGACGCTGGATTTAAAAAGTTAAACTAGTGTATTTCTTGCTTGTTGTACTATTGTTGTTGTTGTACGGTAATTACGGTTCAACTTAACTTTATTATCACTTACAATGTTAAGCTAGTAGTAAGGTCAACCTGTAGTATTGTAAGCCGTAGTGTTAAGCACTGAAAATACTTAAGTGCATTTGTATATGATGATGCTGGATTTAGAATGTTAAACTAGTATTAATTCTTGTAATATTTTCTTTCCATGGATTTGCTTGTTGTACTCTTGTTGTTTGTTTGTTTGTTTGTTTGTTTGTTTGTTTGTTTGTTTGTTTGCTGTTGTTTTGGGGTAATTATGTTAACTTTACTTTATTATTATATTACTGCAAGTGACCATTGCCACCGGGATATTTCCCATTTTCAATGTATTTGTTAATAATAATAGTAATAATAATAATAATAATAATAATAATAATAATATGTCGACGATTTTGCTCTGCATTATAGCTCCCACAATATGGCAGTCGCAGAGCGACAATTACGCCAGCTATTAGGAGATTGGAACAGTGGACTTTAGAACATGGTTTTCGGTTTTCAACCGTAAAGACCTCTGTTGTACATTTTTGCCGGAAGCGCACTCTTCACTCGCATTCTGAGCTTTATTTAGGGAATGTCGCTCTTCCCGCAGTTGATACTTACCTATTTCTTTGGCTCTTTTTCGATAGCAAATTAACGTGGTAGCCACATGTGCGTCAGTTAAAAGTGCAATGCACTAAGTAGTTGAATATTTTGAAGTTTCTTAGCAGCACTATTTGAGGGGCTGACAGCACGGTGTTCCTACGATTTTAGAGGGCACACATTTTATCCAGGTTAGACTACGGCAGTGCAACCTATGGATCAGCAAGGCAAAGCGTCCTTGCGAAACTGGATAGCATCCACCACAGCGGGGTTAGGTTGGCAACGAAAGTTTTTCGTACAAGACCCATTGCTACCCTGCTTGCTGAATCTGCTGTACCGCTTTTGCACCTGAAGCGCCAGCAAATACTTCCGTCCTATGCTGCAAATTTGCGACAGATGCCACTTCACCCAAGCTATCCTTGCGCATTCCACTATGGAAACCATAGGCTGTATGCTGCTTATCCTCGAGGAACTCGGCCGGTTGGAATACGCTTGGATAGCAGTCACAGACTATTTGATGTACCTTCGGGTCCCTGTATTATCAGACGACCAAGTGGGGTACCTTCGTGGATAATACGACGGCCTGAAATCATCCTGGATCTGCACACTGGCCCGAAGGAGAAGATGGACCCTTCGATTTATCGGAGGCTCTTCCTGTCCGTTGTTGGCCGGTATCCAGATTCAGTCGTTGTTTACATGGATGGTTGGGGGTGTTCGTTGTCGACAATGATAGCTTTCTTCTTGCTCTCCCGGAAACCTGTAGTGTGTATACAACAGAGCTCTATACTATCTGTGAAGCTCTGCGGTACGCGCTGTCCAATGAGCGCCGACACTTTCTGCTGTCGCTCGCTACAGTCTATTGATACATGGCTGGGTGTTCGGATGCCGGCACCAGAATCACGTTTCTGTGGCTCCCAAGCCACACGTGTGTAGAAGGAAACGAGTTAGCTGATAAGGCTGCCAAGGAGGCAGTTACATTGCCCCCCTTTCCTTACAAGGTTCCAGCAAGTGATTTTCGCTCTCAACTGAAACATTTGGTTATGTCCCATTGGGAGATGGAGTGTGCAGGCCACTTTACTTCGGGCTTCTCGAAGGAAAGCATTGGTATTATGTCGTCTTTGGATCGGCCACGGTATAGTAACGCACTGAAGGGAGAAGCCCCTCCAGTGTGTACTTGCGGCGATCATCATACCCGGGTGCACATCCTTACGGAGTGCGTGGATCTGGTCGATCTGCACCGTAGTCTGACTCCCGAGTACCATCTCCCTCATCTTGCGAGATGACGAGCAGTCAGCAGACCTCGTCATCCGTTTTGTGAGGGATAGTGGTTTATTTTATCGCATATACACGTAGTGTTTCGTATTAGTCTTTATATTATAGTTCACTACGTTTCATTCATCTGACTCTGTTTTAGTTTGTTTGTATATTTTAATGTTGTCTTTAAAATAGTAATGTGCGTGATATATTGTTGCATTTTAAGGCAATGACTTACCATAATCTATCATCTAATTAGATCCACTTGTTATTTTAAATTCACCATCATTGTTTATCTCCATTTGTTTTAAATTCTAGTCACCGGGCGAGTTGGCCGTGTGGTTAGGGGCGTCGCTGTGAGCTTGCATCCGGGAGATAGTGGGTTCGAACCCCCACTATCGGCAGCCCTGAAGATGGTTTTCCGTGGTTTCCCATTTTCACACCAGGCAAATGCTGGGGCTGTACCTTAATGAAGGCCACAGATAGCAAAAAAAAATTCTAGTCAGTGGATACATTTTAAAATTTTAATTATCGTATAATATCGTCTATATCGTATCATTAGAGGCCGATGAACTTAGATGTTAGGCCTCTTTAAACAACCAGCATCATTATATTTGGTTCTAACTAGGAAAACGGCATCGGGTGTACGAACTTGAAAAACGCACCATGTGTACATGTAATCACGTCACCGACGGAGCCTCGACATACGCTATTATCTCGCGAACGGTTTGATTCTAACGCCATGTTCACTTTAATTACTTGCTTTTCTTCTCTTTTCGTGTGCGAAGACCGTTTCGGCTTGTGCTATCACTTCCGATACAGCCTGTATACTCACTTGGCACATCTTGAAAAGCAATAGAAAATTCTCAGATTATTTTGTAAAACGTTCAGGGTACAAAAATAAATCTAACTGAATAGATGATTCAATAGTTGACAAAGGTAAACGAGGCATGCCCAAAAATAACAACCATCCAATTTTCCCAATTTTAAAATTTGCATTATAAAAGATGCCAAGCCAAGGTGGGCTCAATTCATATGGAAGGACGTGGTTTTGATTCCCTGTCAGGAAGTCCAGAAATCTGGAAACGAGGCTAACACTTCTGGAGAGACACATGGAATAATGATTCATTCAACTTACAGCAAAACACACTATCCCGCTTAATGCGCACGTTCCTCTCCTCCAAGCGCCTCCATGGCCTGTATGGAGATAGCTGTACACGTTTGCTATTTGTATGATAGAAGAGCATCTGATATTTTCCTTTCTCAGGTATGTCATCGTTACTATAAATTGAATCAGCCGGAGCTGAATCGCATTATCAGTTTTCACTACATTTCAGGAGAGAGAAAAATTGTAATTACTCGAAATGCTGTAATATGAAATAAACCATTTGGTATCAAAGAATTATACGTCATCGACGAAGGCTGGAGAAAGGGAATAAAGACTTCTATACTCGAAAAGAAACTTAACAAACGCACTATATTAATGTTCTATATTGTAAAGCAGCTACTTGGGTTATATGTTTGCTAGTGGAAGGTCTATTTTATTTTAATAAACGATGTTAAAAAAGAATTTTGAACAATTAACTTAATGTCTTTCAGCTCCATGGTCAGTTCACTATGGCGTAAAGCAATCCATAATCAATATTTCACGTGATATCTTGTCTAAAACTGTGTATGTAATATAACACCCATATCCTGTACAAATATAGTTTACAGCACCACACATGACACGGAACGTTATAAGGACTCTCTTTTATTTGCCGTATTTGCTTGCATAAAATCATGCGCTATGGCAACAATGTTTTCATTATCATGGCATAAAGTTTTCATTTCTTGTAAACAACTATAAAATGTACGACTCCTACGGAAAACATTAAGTAACGAATACTGCGCTGAAAGGCAGGAAGTCATTGACTTTATGATTTCCTCCTCCGATCGTGCTACAAGTAGCAGTATTTTCTAGCATAAAGAGAAGGCTAACTGTCTTAATTATTTCTTATTGCGTTAAAAAGCCATTAGATCAATATTTCAGGACAGAAAATGTTTAAAAAATGTGCTGTTTTGATTTAATAATTTTCAGCTCCGGTCGATTCAATTATACTTCAGGAGATTCGTTTAATAAGAATCCTCCCTTGATAATCTTTATACAGTTTCAATGTCAAAACTCTGCAGAATAGGATAATATTTTTCAGGTATTCTACATCTCGTCTTTCGGTTTGTAATATTTTTACTAGCACTACTAGAAAACTTTTATACACAAATGATCGTATACGATACAGTGTAAAGAGTCGGTCCAGTGGGAACCCACATTTGCATAAAATAACGTCTTACAGACATCTGACCACACGTTTTCCGTTATTTTATATCTGCCAACACTCATCTCACTTCCTGTTTAACATTTTACCGGAAAAAAGGGTTGAGATATGTTAACAAGAGAGTACACCTTGCAAAACATAATCATGTCTCTTTTCTATTAATGTGTGTAATGCGAGAGATCCACATAATTTTAAGGATCATCTTCGAGGAATGGTTATCTTTTCATTTCATTTTGAAAATTCTTCCTCTTAATAAAACGATGCTTTTGAAGAGAACGAAATATTTCATCGTCCCAGTCAGGAGAATGTTCCTACGAATGACGGCAGCATACGAATGACCGACAAAAATCTGAATCTTGCAAAGTTAAATATTCACAAGAAGTAGGTTACTAACACAAAGCATGAGCGTTAAGAACGAAATAATATGATGGAAAGGAAAATAAGTAAATCCGGGGTACGTACTTCAGTTACATGACATAACGCGTAATTTCAATCAGTTTCCATAATTATGAAGCATGATGACTGAACATGGATAATGCTGGTTCTAGGAGACCAATACTGTAGATATCCATCTTGATTTTCTCAGACAGTATTGTATTAATGGCTTAAATAAGAGGAGGACTGCAGACTGGTTTGTAAACGCTACTACTGAACACCAAGGGTAATGAAAATAGAAAAGTAATGACACAAGAATCGAACCATTAGCATTGGTAAAAAGGCAACAAGGTTTCAAAAGATGACAGCTGGGCATTTGGAAAAAGGAGTATTCACCCATTAATATATCTCGGAAATGGATTCTAAATTGGCTAATTTTAGAATTCAGTATAGGCCGGTATATCGTAATTGTAAATAAATAAGGTCGCAGAGAACAAATTCTCCAATTTTTATATTAAATTCCAAGGTGTATACTCGGTACAGTGATGAAAATTAGATCAATGTATGTGGTAGAAATTTGGGGAGTGGAAGGTGATTTTCAAGCATTAGACCAGATTAATAGATTTTGTGTAAACATATTTATGGGACTGCTAAACTGAGTATCCAGTTATGGGGTACGTTTGCTGTAATATAAAATAATTTGGTATCAAAGAATTATAAGTTATCGAGGAAGGCTGAACAAGAGAAGTAAGAATACAATTTTTGCTTTTGAAGTATGAAACTGAAATCAAGAATACAAGTGAAATTCAGTTAAAATTAAAATTACCAAAATGGGTATGAATATATTGTAGCTGAAGGATAACATATCGCTATGAAATGAAATTTTATATGGAAGTGGTAAATGGAATAACAGATTACCATTTAGCAGAAATGTTAAAATTATGTCCAAAACTGTAGATTATTAACATATATGATCTTTCAAAACTGCAATGTAAACAGATGAAAATCGATCAACGAGGATATACAAAATAAAAGCAGGAAGAGCTTGTACGTTGGTCATTTCTCTGCTTACCATAGAGATTAGCAGTTCCATGTATATATTCCTCAGATCATCAGGTCAAGTTATTCGCTAGATTTGTCGGATGTATAAAATGCACTTTTAAAGCTTCAATCTATGTTATCACTAGGGTTTCTGGCGACCGGGCGAGTTGGCCGTGCGGTTAGGGGCGCGCAGCTGTGAGCTTGCATACGGGAGATAGTGGGTTCGAATTCCACTGTCGGCAGCCTTGAAGATGGCTTTCCCTGGTTTCCCATTTTCACACCAGACCAATGCTGGGGCTGTACCTTAATTAAGGCCACGGCCGCTTCCTTCCCAATCCTTGGCCTTTCCCATCCCATCGTCGCCATAAAACCTATCTGTGTCGGTGCGACGTAAAGCACAATTCTAAAAAAAGTATGGCGTACTTCTTAAAGGGTGTATACATGCAAATATTGGTGACTTGATTCATATCCTATGATATTTTTCTCGTTAAGTAAGACTGAATCTTAACTGTGTGTT
Source organism: Anabrus simplex (assembly GCF_040414725.1). Classification (NCBI taxonomy): domain Eukaryota; kingdom Metazoa; phylum Arthropoda; class Insecta; order Orthoptera; family Tettigoniidae; genus Anabrus; species Anabrus simplex. The sequence continues at coordinate 1,044,489,763 of NC_090266.1, forward strand.
TATTTTACCTTGGGTAGTTGTAATTAATACTGTAGAATATCCTCCCCTCACCGTTCGGTCGCGGCAAGAGGAGAGAGAAGACGTGCTGTGTTGTGCGGTGTGGTGCGCGCTCGAGTTGTTTACATTGTGATTCACTGTACTTTTATACCAGTTATTTGACTCAGTCTGTGTTTATTCTTTTCATGTCGTTAAACCACTGCAGTTAATTACTGTGCTCATGTGAGTGGGATAATCCATTCATGGACGGTAGATTATTTCGCGAGGGTGGTCCTCCCCTTCCCCCACCCGCCCTCTCTTATCACGAGATTCACGAGTGACTTCTACGAAGGTAACACTTCATCTTCATGTGTAGGAATGGCATTACAGATGCTTAGTTCTGATGTCGATGTGGAGACTGCAATGGGTGCTAATGCTGCAATCAAACAAACCCTAGAAGCCCCTTTGGGAGGGGCAGATAAAAACAAAGCCATAAACCTCAATGACCAATCAGGTGAAGATCCATATTCTTTAAATGAGACTCCTGACCTAACATCTGAGGTGTCTGGGTCGCAGTTGTGTCCCGAAGCCAGTTCTGCTAGTTCGAATGGATGCGACATGAGTTCTTCAACCGTGTCCCAACTTAGGGATGAGGGGCCGATGACCTTACCTGTTAGGCCCCTTTAAACAACAAGCAAGCAACTTAGAAATGACGTTATGACACATCATTCACTATCTACAGCCAATATGGATGAAGAGATACTACACCATCCACTGCAAACTTATAGCGGTGTCAGTCCGACTCGTTGGCTGAATGGTCAGCGTACTGGCCTTCGGTTCAGAGGGTCCCGGGTTCGATTCCCGGCCGGGTCGGGGATTTTAACCTTCATTGGTTAATTCCAATGGCCCGGGGGATGGGTGTTTGTGCTGTCCCCAACATCCCTGCAACTCACACACCACATATAACACTATCCTCCACCACAACAACACGCAGTTACCTACGCATGGCAGATGCCACCCACCCTCATCGGAGGGTCTGCCTTACAAGGGCTGCACTCGGCTAGAAATAGCCACACGAAATTATATATTATATAGCGGTGTCAGTTACAATCTCTACATTTTCGCTATGGAGAAAGCTGCATCCGATTCAATTCTCCTAGTGAAAGTTGCATCTACACACACGGAAAAACCAGCAGTCTGGTGGACCCCAGATTACTCTCGGGCTGTTGCACGACTACGAACGGCGCTTCAGCAATATCGTGAACAGCCGACCTTTGAGAGGTACCAGCAATGCCATAACTCTACAGCTCAAGTAAAAATATTTTTGACCGGGCGAGTTGGCCGTGCGCGTAGAGGCGCGCGGCTGTGAGCTTGCATCCGGGAGATAGTAGGTTCGAATCCCACTATCGGCAGCCCTGAAAATGGTTTTCCGTGGTTTCCCATTTTCACACCAGGCAAATGCTGGGGCTGTACCTTAATCAAGGCCACGGCCGCTTCCTTCCTACTCCTAGGCCTTTCCTATCCCATCGTCGCCATAAGACCTATCTGTGTCGGCGCGACGTAAAGCCCCTAGCAAAAATAAATATTTTTGAAAGAAAGAAAGAAAGAAAGAAAGAAAGAAAGAAAGAAAGAAAGAATTAATAGGAATGTCAACATCACTTACATCTGGAACAAAATCAAAGCATTCCGACACACACCACATTCCACGAGCCCATGTAACCTCACCAGGATGTATAGAGGAATTATTTGACAAAATAGCCCCAGCGTTCGTTGACACACGACCACTTCAGTTCAGCAGCAACCCGAGTAATCATTCCTTTTGCTCTCCAATTGACGGAGATGCAAAAAGCCATAAGAGTCCTCATGTACTGCTCTAGGATTTGATAATATGTGTTACCCGATGCCGGCCCATCTATCAATCCAAGCTCTACAGGGGCTTCTTCGGATCATAAATGAAATATGGACTCAAGGAAAATTTCCGATATCCTGGCTTTCACAGGTTGTGATACCCATACTGAAACTCGGAAAGGAACCAGAGGATCCGAACTCATATAATCCTATCGCCTTGTCTTCCTGTATACTGAAAACTCTCTCGAGAGAGTGATTAAACTCTTTCTCGAATGGTGGTTAGAATTTCATAACCTTCTACCACGAACACAGAATGGTTTCCGAAAAGGAAGAAGTACTGCTCACTGCGGACATATAAGACATTTGCTAAGAAAAGTTACATGCGTGCCCTTTTTCTGAATATCTCTTCTGCATACGACAATGTTGATATCTCAAGATTAGTGTCTACATTGATGGACATCCCCACCTGTTCTTCAAGGGAATTTATAATCTTTTGCACACCAGATCGCTATGTATACGTTATTAACACATACTATTTGGCCCATGCAAATTCTCACAAGGATTGCCTGAAGGTGCAGTACTTAGACCTCTGCTCTACGCGATTTACACCAGTGCACTAGAAAACTTTTTTTCACCCAGGATTAAAGTGGTGCAATATACTGACGATGTGTGTGTGTGTGTGTGTGTGTGTGTGTGTGTGTGTGTGTGTGTGTGTGTGTGTGTGTGTGTGTGTGTGTGTGAGAGTAAAAGTCCTCTGCAGTTTGTAGAAGCTCAGATGGCTTCAGCTGTATCTCAATGAGATCATTGGCTGCTTAGAAAATAATTTGTCCTTATCGCCTTCCAAGTTTCAAGCAGTGATATTTACTCGAAAACACCCGAGAGAAATTCCATTAACCGTGAACGTGAGACCCTACAACTTCAGAGTCAAACCTCAGGAAATGTACTTAGGTCTCACATATTACACTCGTCTGACATGGTCACCACATATATCAGAGCTTACATCAAAACTGGAACCAGCTCTGAATATTCTTCAAGCCCTCACCCGAACATGTTAGGATGCTGATCCCTGTGTTCTCCTTATCTTATATCGTAGCTTGATCCGATCCAAAATCGATTATGAAAACCAAACCCCATGGCACTACAGCCCTTCAAGGGCCTTCGCCTACCAAGCGACGGCTGCTCATCCCGAAGGCCTGCAGATTACGAGGTGTCGTGTGGTCAGCATGAAGATTCCTCTCGGCCGTTATTTTTGGCTTTCTAGATCGGGGTCGCTAGCTCACAGTCAGATAGCTCCTCAATTCTAATCACGTAGGCTGAGTGGACCTCGAACCAGCCCTCAGTTGCAGGTAAAAATCCCTGTCCTGGCAGGGAATCGAACCCGGTGCCTCCGGGTAAGTGGCAAACACGCTACCCCTACACCACGGAGCCGGCCAAAATGGGTTATGGGAGTATGTTTTTTAATAATGTATGCAAGGTCACTCTGCGCAAGTTAGAATACAATATAGTTGTATCAGAACCTGCACTGGAGCAATGGCTTCGATCCCATAAAATGCGCTGTTACTAGAGTGCGCCGAACCTCTCGCTGTACGTCGACAGTATTTAGCAGAAAAATTTGTATTAGCCGGCATCTACAAAAATGATACACCAATTTTCAGCAGTCTGGACGATTTAGAAATCGTTCAGGGAGAGCACGGGAACCTAAAATTGATGAATAACATGTCTTCTAGGCAGTCTTCAGTTTCTTCGCCCCATATTTCCAGCGTCGACACCCCGCAAGTCTTGCCCTGCATTTAAGATTCCGTACTCCTACGTACTGTTTTCCACTCCAATACACCTTCTTACAACGGATTTACTTCATCTAACCAGAGTTCAGTCTTACTTTGTACTGTATAATATACTCAAAGCCTGTTGTTGTTTGCGTCGTTGATTATAGGGATCACATCACGTGCTGATTTTGGGTTGTGAGGTTCTTTTCCTCTTCAGTTTGTTCCTGGTGCGGACCCGTTTGTAAATTCAGTGTCTTTTGGAAGGTAAATGCCAGTCTCAAGTAAGTGTTAAATGTATTTGTTTACCGACTAGCTCGGATTTGTTCAATCAGGTCGAGATGTGCGAATCTATAATTATAATTGAATTCATGTTAACAGACGATTCAGTTCGAGGCTACGTGCCATGCGAAGTTTAATTCATTTGAACCTCCGTCAAATTCAATAACCCCACTGTATTCCGCACAATTACTTTAAAATTAAATTCGAGACCCGTGTGTATATTTGAACCAGTGACGGCAAATTAATATTGTAATGTTTTCTGTAAATTTCATTTTCTAAGGTTGCTATTCTTACCGCATGTTTTAATTGTTAATAAACTTATCCACCCATTCATTTCTTCGAGTTCTCATTTACGAATATGTACTCCAGAACCTGTCCTATGATTTTAAGTTCATTTTACACATTTTGACCCATGTTTCCTCTATATGGACGTACCACGCAGCATCTCCGCTGAACTAGGCCAACAATGGACAGGAAAAGGTACAGTATGTATACATTATCTGTTTTTAAAGATATACGGTATCATCTCACGACATTTTTACTAGAATTGAAGAATCTCTAGGCGGTAATACACTTCTCGTGACGTTATTGATCTACAAAATGCTTTCTATACAGTAGACAATTCAATCCTATTAAATAATCTTTAGTTTATCGGGATAAGAATGATCGCATTGTATTCGCTTGAAATCTATCTCTGTAAGCGCACCCAGTGTTGTTCAGTAAATGGAACTGAAAGCGATAACCTTTCGATCAGCTGTGGAGTCCCACAAGGATCCATTTTAGGCCATCTTCTGTGTTTAATATATATCAATGACATAACCTTATCTCTTTATGGCACTGCATCACTGTATGCTGACGATATTGCCATTGTATTTATTTTGGCGATACTGTTGAACAGATAGGTCTAATCTTGGATATGAATGCAGACCTTAAACTTCTAAATAGTTGGTTGATATTAAATCAGTTATCAACTTATCACTAAACACCAAAAAGACTGTTTATGGTATTTCATAAATTTAGGGCGAACATACCGATTTCTAACCAGGTATTCATTGAAAATAATAGGTTACTCTATTATTCAGCAAGTAAGGGAAATACAATTCGTTAATAAATTAATTCGGAAACAATATATTTCCAGTTTATGTAATAGGATTCCTCCAATTACTAGTGTGTTCAGCCGATTTACCGGAGTCATATCAATTTCTGGACAGAGATCCTTGTATTATTCTTTCATACATTCTCAAAAAACGTGTATACTGTTCATTTGGGATCACAGGTATAAAACTGATATGAAGCCACTTAGTTATACAGAATAAGGCTAATAGAAATTTGTTTGCAGCACCATATTGAACTCCTACTTAAGATATTTATGAGCAGACTAGGATACTACCTTTAGAATTATAGATTACGTTCAGTGCCACTGTTTATATTTTCAAAAATGTTGACAATCAAATACATAACAATTTATTTGTACACTATAATAAAGGTATACGTAAAGCCTCCGTGGCTCAGACGGCAGCGCGTCGGCCTCTCACCACTGGATACCGTGGTTCAAATCCCGGTCACTCCATGTGAGATTTGTGCTGGACAAAGCAGAGGCGCGACAGGTTTTTCTCCGGGTACTCCGGTTTTCCCTGTCATCTTTCATTCCAGCAACACTCTCCATTTTCATTTCATAGCATCTATCATTCATTAATATAATTCACTTTGGGAGTGGCGACCCCATCGTAATAACAGCCTATATCTGATTCATTCATTACATCCCTGACCCGGTCAAAGACTGGAAAACAGGTTGTAGGTTTTCAATAAAGGTATACATCAGCATGACGCACACAAATATCAAAATATTTATACCTGTCAGTCAAGAACAGAAATTCACGGTACAAATTGTCTGAAGAACTATTTGTCTAAAATATAAAACGAACTACCTCATAAAATAAAGAATCTTTCAACTATTAATAAATTTAAATTTAAACTGAGTATATTCTTGTTCCTTTCTACCTTGTTGACTTCTCGCACTTCTTGAAAGTGTTCGAATTTTTTACTTGAATATTGTACAGTACATGTGTCCAATGTGCACAGCCCTTACAGTGAGCTTTGATTGTTGAAGCCTTCAATGAACAAATAAGTAAGTAAATAAAACACATAGTACTGAAAGCCGCTAGTCAGACCCTCTGTTGTCTGATCGTCGCCTTGTAAATATTATGAACTAGCTGATGTACCCGTGCTTCGCTACGGAATTCTACATTGTATACAGAATTCTAGGTTAGGTAGTGTACACGTTGTGAGCAAGATTATCTTAAATTGTATAGCTCTTAACGTTACCCTAGGAACGCGACGGGAAGTCACCAAATATTTTTTCTCATATGAAGACTGAGGGAATTTTCACTATAATGGTAGACCCAATTTCATACCATCAGTCACAGTCAGGTTGGGATGTTTTCATTATAATGCCTTTTTACATCCTCAGGAAGACTGTGTTAGTGGTTTTCACAACTGAAATGAACATACAATGACGTCAATAGGAATGGCGCGATTAAAAGCAATGCTTTCATGTTACGAAATGCTCGTTCAAATGAAACGCCACACATTTTCTCACTTTTAACGAAGAGGACTACGCTGCCTATCTAACAGTCCAAAGTTCCAGACCTGGAATGACCAAACCGCAGACAGCCGTGATCCGTGAAAACTCTTCGGCGGGGAGAGGGTCGAATAGTGGAGACTCCCAGGGCAGAAACTATGCCCAATTACTATTGTGTTTCCTAGGAATACCCGATGAGTCGGAAAATATCAATTCACTACACTGGCGGCGGAAAAATCTGACTTGAAGGCAATTTTTTCCTCCAAGCCAGAAGAGAAACTCCCTCTTTACTGCTAGTTTGGAATAAATTGAATGTAGAATTTAATAAAAGTGACGAGAAAGAAGCTTTTCTTAAGAAACGGCTCTTTTCAGAGTTGAATTTTCAGTTATTTAGTGAATATTGTGGTGCTATAATTTGGAAAAGGCCTAAATTGTTATTCTAGACCAGGTCCTACTACTACTACTACTACTACTACTACTATTATTATTACTACTACTACTACTACTACTACTACTACTACTACTACTACTACCACCACCACCACCACCATCATCACCACTAAGTGAGGCTCTGCCTTAAGTATGCACACTGTTCATTCAAAACAGTGCGTCAGAGTAGGGATCGAATAGCTGAAATACTATGATGATCCAGTGCGTTACGTACCAGCTGTATCAGAAAATGTATGAACCAGAGGAATGGCATGCTAAAGAAGAAAGTTTTCTAACTCCCCGTCTATTTCCCGCCAATATTTAGTCAGGCTGTTATACTCGGTACGCAGCAGTAATCCCATCTATCGGAGTTGAGAGGCAGCATAAGAGACAAAGAACATCACAATAAACAATAGTCAATGTAATGTTATTGTTGATCAATGTTATGCACTTTCGATACTGTAGGCCTTCACATTTCGTTTTCTTCCGACTCTGAAATACCACTCCTATCATAGCCGGTACGGTAAAACTGAATAAAAGATAAATGATCGGAAATTGTATTCTCTAAAACTTCTTTATATAGTACTTTTCGATAGGACCAATAACATTGGTATTTAAAAATTACGTTTTAGGCACCTTCCCCTAAACTACAATTTCATCCAGGATGAATAAATTTTTTAGAGTAGACTGTAGTTTCTTATTCCCCGATTCTATATACCGATTTTCATTAAATTCTGTTAACCCATTTTCTCGTTGCTCGGCGTTGATATGGACTTAGCAACAAAAATACAAATTCATGAATATCTGTGTTATCATAGCCGGTACGGTAAAAATGTATAAGATATAAATGGTCGGAAATTTAATTCTCTATAACTTTGGTTATGTAGTATTTATCGATACGACAACTAGTAATATAAATATTTGAGAATTACATTTAGGCCATCCCCTAAACTACCATTTCACTGAGCGTAAATAAAATTACTTATAGCTTAAATTATAGTGGCTTATTCTCCGACTTTGCATACCAATTTTCAATGAAATAGGACCACTAATAACGTAAATATTTAAAAATTAAATTTAAGTCTTCCCTTAAACTACCATTTCACTCAGCGTGAACAAAATTATTCATAGGCTAGATTGTAGCGACGTGTTCCTCGACTTTGCATATCAATTTTTATGAAGATAGGACTACTTAAAACATAAATATTTGAAAATTACGTTTTAGGTCTTCCCCTAAACTACCATTTCTATCAGCGTGAATAAAATTATTTATGTCCTAGATTGTAGCGACTTATTTTTCGACTTTGCATACCGATTTTCATTAAATTCTCCTTGGCCGTTTTCTAGTGATGCGTGCACATACATACAGACAGATAGACAGACAGACAGAAATTACGGAAAGTAAAAAGTGTATTTCCTGGTTACTGTGGACATGACCGATACAGAAATACCATTTTCAAATTCTGAGCAACATACAGACAAAACTCTTATTTTATATATATAGATGTGAAAAGAAGACCACACCCTGAACATTCGTGGAGCATATTCTGAGTGCAACCCAGATGGGGGATACAGGAAATTGGTTGCCCCATATGTTACAGGATTTAGTTGGTATTTTCTAAACATTGCGTGGAGGGACACTCAACGATTTTGGAAAATAATTTGTCATCAGTTAGCTTTAGGTAGAATGATGAGGTAAGTGGTTTTAATTTGGACTGTATTCGGAGTTCATGTAAGGCGGCTTGTCATCGTATTCCGACAGGATTACATACTGCTGTGTATACCTTAAGGACGAGATAGACAAAGCAACAGAACGTATAAACTACTCGGTGGAAATGAATAACAGTGCGGTAACTTGTTGCCATAGGTCTCCCACACATGCGTGAGGTCAGCGCGACTATAGCGCCAAATAGGTCTGGCCCCACCAAACGAGGCAGTTGAAGGAACGATACAAGACAATGTGAATCAATCAGCGAGCTGTTACGGTGTAGTGTGGTGGTGTTATTCATTACAACATGCCTGGAGACAACATTTGGATGACTTCAGACGGGGAAGAATCATCGAGAAAATGGAAGAAGGGTGACAAGTGTAGCCCAGGAGTTTGGTGTTGCTCACAGCATTGTTTCACGTGCATGGAGAGCATCCCGAACAGCAGGCACTGCTGCCCGAAGGAGAGGAGGGGGTCGACCACAGCTGACCGCTACATTGTGCAGCAGACAAGAAGGGACTCACGTCAAACAGCGGGTACATTTGCAACCACATTTAACATGACTGCACGGCATCCAATCTCACGCTCTACAGTGTCACGGCGACTGCATGAGGGTGGTCTGTTTGCCCGATGACCATTACGTTGTGTTTCGTTGACACCCGCACATCGGCGGCACTGTTTACCATGGTGCCAAGAGCATCAAGTCTGGACCGCCGAGGCGTGGGGTCAAGAGCTATTCTCAAATGAGAGCAGATTCAGTCTCAGTACTGATTATAGACGTACCCTCGTCTGGCGAGAGCTGGGAACACGTAGTGCAACCAGAAATATTGTCGGCCGGGCTTAGTGACTCAGATGGTTGAGGCGCTGGCCCTCTGGTTCCAACTTGGCAGGTTCTACCTTTGCTCAGTCCGGTGGTATTTGAAAGTGCTCAAATCGTCATGCTCGTGTCGGTAGATTTACAGGCACGTAAAAAACTCCTGCGGGACTAAATTCCAGCATCACGAACCTACTACGCTGGCGTAGCAGGGGAAGAGGTGTTACTCCCACGTGGCGCGTCCCAGGTGGCGGATAGGGGGGGGGGGGGTGTCCTAACCGGCTTGCCGGCGGACTTGAGGGAAATAAAATACCTCTCGCGGACCAAACACACCATCCCCTGTGGGTCGGGGATGCAGACGAAGAATACACCTACGGTATCCCCTACATGTCGTAAGAGGCGACTAAAAGTGGCGACCAAGGGATGATAAAATTAGAACCATGATACTACTTGTAATTAGTACCACCACGCGGGGAACACCATGGGTCGCTTATACTTGCGCGTAGTACCACTATGTTAGGTACACAATAGGTTTGTGATTAGTAGCAATAGAGTGCGTTGGCGGCTTTTATAGTACGTGTAATTCGTATCTCTATATGAGCAACACCATGGGATTATCGACACCATGGTTCTGCCTTGCCTATGCTTAGTACCCACCCTTTGAGGAACGCCACGGGATAGTGCAGGTCCCTGTGTTTAGTCCACTTATGTGAGGAACGCCATAGGTTTGCGTTGCCTGTAAGTAGCGCCGCAGTGTCTGTGTTACATGTGCGAATTTCATTACCTGTGCATAGTACCGTGCGCGCACCTTTTAGCGATACATGGACACCCTAGTGCTGAATAGGTCGACCTCGGGTATCTTCGAGATTCGTATTGCCAACCTTTGAAACACAAACTATCAATCCTTTATGCATCGCTGTGTGACTTCTGGCGTACACTTTACGTACTAGTACTGCTATAGAATTGTCCGCCTCCGTAGCGTAACGGTTAGTGCTATTAGCTGCCGTCCTCGTAGGCCCGGGTTCCATTCCCGGTACTGTCAGAAATTTAAGAGTAGCAGGAGGGCTGGTATGTGGTTGAAATGGTACATGCAGCTCACCTCCATTGGGGTGTGCCTGAAAAGAGCTGCACCACCTCGGGATGAGGACATTATAGAATTTATGCTGGGAACAAGATTCGCATCGAGAAATGTTATATGATGTTATATAAAATGTGTATGACACAGTTGTTGGCGTTAAGATAATAAAGGTTTAGAAAATTCATATCGATCGATCATATTATCGATTCAATTCAGATTTCATTTTCATTCAGTTGGCAGTATAACCGGAACCGTGAGAACTCCCTCCTTCCTCCACCCACCCGTACAAAGAAATACCGCTAAAAGGTGCGCGGACTATACCATACTATGTGGAATACTGCGAGCCTACGCTACTTTTGATTAGTACGGCATCATAACACACAGCATGGTTCTATTTTCCTAGCGATAAGTACCGTTATGAGGGGCCAATGACCTGGATTTTGGTACAAGCATCATCGATTCAGTATTATGCTTTAGAAGCAGTCCTTTGGTCAGTAATACTATTATTTAACGCTAGTTTCTGGAAATGTGGGGCATTGCGGGTCGGATCCACTGATTGTTTTAACTTCGTATCCATCCATTCATTCTTCGTCCTCACGTTTTCGAATTCTGGTCAGTGGAGATTATGGATTTTTAAATTGCCATACCATTTCGTCTCATTTCGTATCATTAGGGGCCGATGACCTAGATGTTAGGCCCCTTTAAACAACAAGCATCATCATCATCATCAATTCCGGCACCTCGGCGTCTCCGAAAATCGAAAAAGTTGTTAGTGGGACGTAAAACAAATAAAATTATTATTATTATTATTATTATTATTATTATTATTATTATTATTATTATTATTATTATTATTATTATTATTATTAAACATTGTCTAACATGATCATTTTGGTGGTCCATGGCTTATGGTGTGGGGAGGCATAATGGTGCTTGGGCGTACCGACCTCCAAACATTTGAACTTGGTACACTCGCTGGTCAGCGTTATTGTGACAGTGTACTCTTTCCCCATGTGCATCTTTTCATGCGTGCGTTCGACCCTGACTTCATTCTTATGGATGACTAGCAATATACCCGTGCTTCGCTACGGTGTTATACCGAAATTTGTAATTGAATGCTTATTGTTGAATGCCGAAATTCGCGATCTGACTCGTTTTCTGCGAGAATCCACCAAAATTCGAGATCTGACTCGTTTTCTAATAGATTACGGCAAGTTTCCTCCCATTTTTCAATCCTTCTTTCCAACAATCGGTTTCGTACTTCCCCGGGCTAGGTCCAGATATTCTACCCGGTCAGTTGGGTCCCTAAATCTTTGCCATCTTTTCCTATAAGCATTTTAAATATGGATCAAATCGTTCAGGAGATCCGGCGTGGTGTCGTCCTGGATGCCTTGGCGGTACTGAACCCGCGGCCGGACTGCATTCTTAGTCATTAGCAGTCCAGGACCCGTTTCCAGCGCGGTCCGCACATTTGACGACGGTCCACAACATTATTATTATTATTATTATTATTATTATTATTATTATTATTATTATTATTATTATTATTATTATTATTATTATTATTATTATTATAGATGTTCTGGACCCCACAGCAAGATGCAAGACCGCTACTTGGCGGTAACTTACACCCGCTGCCATTGTCATTGTTGACAATGTGACCAGCACCATCGTCGCGCGTAGGCAAATGTGCGGGATTTCTGGCGATACGAATGACATACTTCCGTGCATTATTGACCTTATTATAGAGGTGAACGGACGGTCAATCTCTTTCCTATCGTTTATTTCAAATTAGTTTAAATTTTTATTTATATGCCAGCAGAATCTACTGTAAACTAAGAACGTTCTCCGAAGGAAAAGATGGTTCTTGAAAATGAACCCAGGAAAGGTTAGAAATGATCGGTTTATGATCAGAATAAGTTCATCGAAAATCTACAGCCTGTTTCCAGTCATTCGACAGGGTCAGGAATGGAATGAATAAAGCCCCCCGTCTAGCGGCGACAATAGGAATTGTTCCGGCTGCCGAAGCCTGTCGCACTTCTGTGGGGCAATGATTAATAAATGACAAATGAAATGAACTGATATTGGACAGTGTTGCTGGAGTGAATGATGACAGGGAAAACCGGAGTATTCGGAGAAAAACCTGTCCCGCCTCCTTTTTGTCCAGCACGAATGTCACATGGAGTGACCGGGATTTAAACCTCGGAACCCAGCTGTGAGAGGCCGGCGCGCTGCTGCCTGAGCAACGGAGGCTCCTTGTAAGTACATTGCGAACAGTAAAATCAATTGGTCTCCCCTCCTTTTACACCCCACCGCCGTTAAGTTTATTTAGCCCCCCCCCCAAAAAAAAGAATGAAAAGATGGCGTGCTTCTTTATGTTTAAAGGAGATTCCAAACACCAATGTGGTCACGTCTATTACCTTCAATTTTGAGATATAAGTATACCCATACAAATAATTAACTTTTTTCACTTCCTTTCAAACTCCTCCCCCTCCCCCCTAAGTGAATTTTTCGGCAAAAAATACTTGTTTCTTTAATAGTAAAGGGTTTTCTAAATACCAAATATCACGACTCTAACTTCTTCAGTTTTATATTTATGTGTCCTCACGAAAGGAATTCAATTCCTCTTCACTCCCCCCCCCCCCACACACCTAAGATGGTTTCCCCCCAAAAACGCGTTTTCCTTTGTTTTAAAAGGAGATCCAAATACCAATTTTCACGTCTGTAACAATTTTAGTTTTTATTAGCTTATGTATTCTCATAAAAATAAGTCAATTAATTTTTCTATTCTTTAACCCCCCCCCCCCCTCATTGGATTTTCCGAGAATACGTGTTTCTTTACTTTTAAAGCAGATTCCAAATATCACATTTCACGTCTGTAACATCTTCATTTTTGAGATATCAGTAGCCTAATTAAAAGAATTCAACACCATTTTCAGTCATTATTAACTACCCCCTCCACCCAAGTGGCATTTCCGAAAACAAAAAATACATGTTTCTTTATTTTTAAAGGAGATTCTAAGTACAAATTATTACATCTATAAACTTTAGAAGTTTTGATATATAGATATACTCATTTTAAAAATTCACCCCCTTTTCACCCCCTATTAATTGGATATTCCAAAAACCAAAAAATACGTGTTTCTTTATTTTTAAAGGAGATCTCAAACGCCAATTCTCAGATCTGTAATATCTTCATGTTCTGAAATATAAGTAGCCTCATTTAAGGCATTCAACCCCTTTTTCACCCTTTTCCACCCTTCCTATTGGGATTTTCCGAAAACAAAATAATACGTGTTTCCTTATTTTTAAAGGATATGCTAAAGACCAATTTTTACATCTATAAACTTTAAAAGTTTTGAGATATAGATACACTCATTTTAAAAATTCACCCCCCTTTTCACCCCCATTAATTGGATTTTCCGAAAACAAAAATATACACGTTTCTTTATTTTTAAAGGAGCTCCCAGACACCAATTTTTAGGTCTGTAATATCTTCATTTTCTGAGATATAAGTATCCTCATTAAATTCACTCAAACAATTTTGCAGCCCTTTTCACCCTGCCTATTGCGATTTTCGGAAAACAAAAAAAAATACGTGTTTCTTTATTTTCAATGAAGATTCTAAATACCTTTTTTTACATCTGTAAACTTTCAAAGTTTTGAGATATAGATACACTAATTTTAAAATTCACCCCCCCATTTCACCCTCCCATTAATTGGATTTTCCAAAAATAAAAAAATACGTGTTTCTTTATTTTTAAAAGAGATCAAAAGTACCAATTTTCAGGTCTGTAATATGTTCAGTTTCTGAGATATAAGTACCGGTATCCTCATTAAAGGCATTCAACCAATATTTCACCCTTTTTCACCCCTCCCATTGGAATTTTCCGAAAACAAAAAAATACGTGTTTCCTTATTTTTAAAGAAGATTCTAAATACCAATTCTTACATCTGTAAACCTTTAAAGTGTTGAGATATAGATACACTCATTTTAAAATTTCACCCCCTTTTTCACCCCCTTAGAGACGGAATATCCAAAAATCCTCTCTTAGCGAGCACCTACATCTTATTATGAATGTATCCTCAAAATTTCATTTCTTTATGTCAAGTAGTTTTGGCTCGGCGATGATGAATCAGTCAGTCAGTCAGTCAGGACAAGTTACTTTATATATATATAGATAATGCAGTACTGCATCGAACAGCACCGGTGGAGGAGTTCTTGGAACGATAGGATATTCGGCGAATGGACTGGCCTGCCCGTTCCCCCCGACTTTCCCATCGAACACGTGTGGGACATGTTAGGCAGACGTATTGCAGCAGATCCACATGCACCAACAACCATCCAGCAGTTGTCAACCGCGCCGGTGGAAGAATGGAACCCTCTATCAAAAAAAACACCTTATCAATCTTGTTGCCAGCATGGGAACACGTTGCAGAGCATGCATAGCTGTCCGTAGTGATCACACACCCTATCAAGATCCACGTCCCTCTTTTTTATGATGTCCAGGGGACCATCATGAGTCAGTTACTAATGTGTAATTTATTGTCTCTGTATAAAAGTGCCATTTCTGTTCGTCTCATCGCATAATCCTTTGTTGCCTACCGTACCATATTGTAGCAGTTCTTCATCCAGCTATGTTACTTGGCAGTGACACAACATGTGAAAGTCACTTTCGTGCTTAAGTTTTGCACAGCAGTATATGAATAGGCGTTGATCATCTTGAATATTTCACTGGTGTGCACGAAAATTGAAGTATTTCTTAATCATATTCTGTTACTGAATTGGATTGGGGGATATTCAATCTCGTGACGTGGATCTGCACTCACTGCTTTACTTTTGCTTGCGGAAATCTCGCATTGATTGGATCAGCCAATAACCCCCGTGGTGATATAACATCTGCTCTGAACCTCTTTACAGAACACGTTAGATTTTTTTTTCTTTTTTTTTTTTCTGCTATTTGCTTTACATCGCACCGACACAGATAGGTCTTACTGCGACGATGGGATAGGAAAGGCCTAGGAAGTGAAGTGGAAGGAAGCGGCCGTGGCCTTAATTAAGGTACAGCCCCGGCATTGGCCTGGTGTGAAAATGGGAAACCACGGAAAACCATCTTCAGGGCTGCCGACAGTGGGGCTCGAACCCGCTATCTCCCGATTACTGGATACTGGCCGCACTTAAGCGACTGCAGCTATCGAGCTCGGTCGTTAGAATTTTGAAGTTAAATGAAACATTATGACTACTTCTCATATGCTGTTTCTGAAAGACCCTAGTTAACCCAATCTTCGAGCAGTAAAGTCAACTCTATACCGATCAGACATTCATCTGTTATAAAACTACGAAGTTTTTTGATAAACCAGTTTAAAACTCTGTAGTGAAAGCTTGCAGCAACAATTCAAATGTAAAACTGTTAAGAGTAACCTTACCGCTAAGACTGATCCACTTGTCATCCTCCTCATATTTAGCCTTAATTTCTTGTTACAGGACCGCACAGTGTAATTCTTACTGAATTCACACACATACGGAGTACATGGTGATGTTTACGGAACACCCTATACCTCTGACTATTAACCTCCACCACCACAGCTAGTCGATGAATATTCTGCAATGGAACATTGATTACAGAGGCATATAGACAGGTTGAGGGGTTCAGAGTAGAGCGCTGGCTTTCTGAGCCCACGTCGACGGGTTCGATTCCTTTGGTATTTAAAGGTGCTCAAATATGTCGGTCTCATTTCGGTAGATTTACAGGCACATAAACGAAGTCCTGCAGGACAATATTTTCGGCAGCTTTAAAAGAAACTAGGAGCCCATAGAAGTAGTTAGTGGACCATAAAACCAGCATTAATATTACACAGGCCTGTAATCAAAGAACGTAATATTATGGTTACGAGGTCATGCGACTATCAGCCCTCTTGAAGCTCCTCCTGCATTTCCTGGAAGGAGTGAAGTATGGGAGCTCCCAGCCGGCCTGAGGGCATGTCACAGCCTCTGTTCATGTTATGCTTTACGTCTGGTTCTCCGTGGGTATTCCGAAGGGCGAAACTACAGCCTTCCTATTCTGACCGCATCCTGAAATTACTAGAACATCATCATCAGATTTATAAAAAAAAAAGGCTCACCGCGTTAAGTCGTCGTAGTTGAGTTAGTGTCGTGTTATTGTGGTGAATGTTAAGTAGTCAGTTACGAGTCGTGAGCTGAGAGTTCAGAGCGTGGAGCAGTCACGTGAGTTGCTTGTGCAAGTTATCCGTCTTTTCTAAAGTCGAGCCAAGTAAAAAGCAGTCTCAGCCAACGGACGTTGATTCGAAGCTGTCAGCATGGAACTGCTGTGTGAAATGACTGCTGCTGCGTGTGAAGCGAAGTGGGAGGTGAGACCTGTCAGTAAAAGTGATAAAGAATCGCCGTTCAAGGTAAAGACTGCCAGCCTGTAATTAGTGTAATGTGGTTATTCATCAACTAGTATAATCATGTGTGTATTTGTGTACTAATGGGTCATTCTCGATTAAAATATTTCACTAAAACAGTCCGTGTTTTATTCGTAACGTAATTATCACACACGTCTCTGGTCACTGTAAGGGTACGTCCAAGATGCACGCTGGTTTTCTGAGTCAGACAGTCGGCGCCGAGTCGACATAAGTATGTCCTGTGTTTTTAAGCGGGACTGGCCATAATGCACCTGCGCGCAGGAAGCCTGCGCACTGGTAGTCTGACTCAGATATTTACCGGAATGATTCGTTCATTCTGGTTTCAGACAACCTGCCGCGCAGGCTGTTCATTTTCGTGTTGAGTGTGGTAATTCGCCCATTTCTTCGTAAGCCTGTGTTCAAATTTTAACAAAATAAAACAAAGCGTATCCGAACTCATTCTGAAATATTGGAAAAGGTGTTTGTACTCCCCGTAAATAGATCTTAATTCATTAATTGGATGTATATCACTTCTCATTCGTTTTGTAACATTGTCACTTAGCAGCAATAGAGCTGCAGCCTGTTCTCTTGTTAGTTCCATGCTACACTGATCAGTTGTATTTCATATCTTTTCTTTTGTGGCAGCTCTGTCTGCGCTGACAACCAGCTTTCATAATGGCCACATCCCACCTGCCACTCGGAGTCAGACATTCAGCGCCGACTGTCTGACTCAGAAAACCAGCGTAGATCTTGGACGTACCCTAACACGAACATAATATTTTCCACATTTTGATTTTCTGCCAGATGAACATAATGCTTCTGGTAGTTTTATGAAATATAACACCGTGGAAATAAGGATATACTATACAGTTTGTCCAAACTTTGACATCCGGCTTCTTTGCTAAATGGTCAGCACAATGGCCTTCGATTCAGAGGACCCCAGGTTCGATTCCTAGCCGGGCGGTTGATTTTAGCCACATCTGGTGAATTCCCCTAGCTCGGGGGCGGGGTGTTTTTGTTCGTCTTAACACACGTCTTCATTTACATATAATACATCACACTGAAAGCCACCCCAGAAACGCGCAGTAGAGAGTATATTTCTCCACATTGGGTTGGAGTCAGAAAGGGCATTTAGCCGTAAAGCTGAGCTTAATCCCGATTCTGTGCCAAGCCCAAGTTATTGGAAAGGATAAGAATAGGAAGGTGATGGTTAAAACTTTGACGCTGCATATATTTTGGGTCTTTGACTACCTTTAAGACAGAACTGGGTTCGTGCAATCTGCGCGGCAGATGCCATATGAATGTACTCGATCTTGCTCGCTACCTTTACTGATCCGAGAGCTTCTCACGAGTCTCCGCGAACTTCGTCCTGTATCAACGGACCAATCATAAATCCGTAATCCCCAACTTAGCAAGTTCGATTCTGACTCAGTCCGGTGGTATTTGAACGTGCTCAAATACGTCATCCCCGTGTCGATAGATTTACTGACATGTACCGGGAGAGTTGGCCGTGCGGTTATCGGCGCGCAGCTGTGTGCTTGCATCCCGACGGTAGTGGGTTAGAACCCCACTGTCGACAGCCCTCAAGATGGTTTTCCGTGGTTTCCCGTTTTCACACCAGGCAAATGCTGGGGCTCTACCCTAATTAAGGCCACGCCCGGTTCCTTCACACTCCTAGACCTCTCCTATCCCATCGTTGCCATAAGACCTATCTGTGTCGGTGCGACGTAAAAAATTGTAAAATAAAAAATAAAAAGGATTTACTGATACGTAGAAGAACTCCTGAGGGACAAAATTCCGGTACCTGGGCGTCTCCGGAAACCGTCAAAAGCAGATAGTGGGACGTAAAAATCTGCTCTTATCAGTCATTTCTGTGTTTGCTATATGGGAATTTTTGTTGATATGGGGAACGAAAGGTGTGAGTGACGCCATACGCAACACTTTCGGACAACAAGATTCAGGTGTACTTCTTGGTTCTCAAGAGTTGAATATTCTGCATCAAACAAAGCGACAATTCATCATTGTCTTCTTATCAGGAGCTAATAATTTTCCATCTCCTCTCACTGTACTGCATATGTTTTCACCTTCTACGACCTGGCCTACTTGTGAATGTGGGAGGAGCGAGGTTTGAATTCCATGCCCGCGGCAGTTAAGAGGAGGAGGCGTAATCTATCACACATTTACTTTTCATCACGCCCTTGCCGTACGATGTCAAAACTCGCCATGTTTCTGTCCGAGTGGCAATACTGTATCATTCGTCTACAAGGAGCAAAGAATTCAAATAAACGCCTAAAGTGGCTGACCTATAGTAGCTTAGCCTTTCTAGGCCCGTGCCCTTAATAGCTCCACGATCTATATAGGACTACATCAAACGTGGCCAACTTTTTTCCATACGAGGGCCAATATATGACGAGTGGTAGTATCATGGGGCGCACACTTTCATGCAGGATTTAAATAATATCTGACTCGGCATTTTTACCGGGCGAGTTGGCCGTGCGCGTAGAGGCGCGCGGCTGCGAGCTTGCATCCGGGAGATAGTAGGTTCGAATCCCACTATCGGCAGCCCTGAAAAGACCTATCTGTGTCGGTGCGACGTAAAGCCCCTAGCAAAAAAAAAAAAAAAAAAAAAACTCGGCATTTTAAGGGAATAGCTATATGTATTTATTTATTTATTACTCCTGTTAAATCATTATTTTTGGGCCCAAGAACCTACTACGCTGGCGTAGCGGGGGGGGGGGAGGGATGATACTACTAGGTGGCGGAGAGGGGTTTTCTAACCGGCTTGCCGGTGGACTTGAGCGAAATAAAATAGCTCTCGCGGACCAAACACACATCCCCCTGTGGATGGCGGACGCAGGCGAAGAATACACCCACGATATTCCCTGCCTGTCGTAAGAGGCGACTAAAAGGGGTGACCAAGGGATGATCGAATTAGAACCATGAGATTACTTGTAATTAGTACCACCACGCGGGGAACACCATGGGTCGCTTTTACTTGCGCGTAGCACCAATATGTTAGGTACACAATAGGTTTGTGATTAATAGCGACAGTGTGGGAATCAGGGTGGGTTTTACAGCACTTGTGATTAGTACCCCTCTATGAGCGGCACCATGGGTCTGCCTTGCCTATGATTAGTACCCACTATGTGAGGAACACCATAAGTTTGCATTAACTGTAAATGGCGCCGCAGTGTGAGAAACACCATAGGTCTGTGTTACATGTGCGCATTTCATTAGCTGTGAGTAGTACCATAATGTGTGGAATACCGCGAGTCTACGCTACTTTTGATTAGTACCACAGCATGACAGATACCATGGTTCCACTTTCCTAGCGATAAGTGCCGTTATGAGGGGCAGATGACCTGGATTTTGGACCCCGTTTAGACTGCAAGCATCATCGATTCAGGACTGTGCTTTAGAAGCAGTCCCTTGATCAGTAATACTGTTGTTTAACGTTAGTTTCTGGGAATGTGGGGCATTGCGGGTCGCATCCACTGATTGTTTTACATTTATATCCATCCATTCATTCTTCATCATATTCTGAATTCTGGTCAGTGGATGATTTTGGACCGTTAAATTGTCATTACATTTCGTCTCATTTCGTACCATTAGGGGCCGATGACATAGATGTAAGACCCCTTTAAGCAACAATCATCATCATTATTTCTGGGAAAACATTATAGAATACTTGACTAATTTAAATTTTAATTATAACCTGGATATAGGTTTCAAGATATGCGTTTGAGATCACATTTCATTACATATTTTTAGTATTTTTGCTTGTAATACAAGTTGCTGAGAGCATATGAATCTAAAAGTTCTCTGAAGTCAGTTTTCAATTATAATGCCAATCGTAACAAATCTTGAAGGTAGACTTCTTTGCGACTATTTTACCGCCTTCATATGTATATTATTTTTACAAGTCTCAAAGACACAGATATGTTTTAGGGCGACGATGGGGCAGGAAAGGGCTAGGAGTGGGAAGGAAGCGGCCGTGGCCTTTATTAGGGTACATGTGCACATTACATTACCTGTGAGTAGTACCATAATGTGTGGAATACCACCTGGTGTGAAAATGGTAAACCACGGAAAAACCATCTTCAGAGCTGCCGACAGTGGAGTTCGAACCCACTATCTGGCACTGGCTACACTTAAGGGACTGCAGCTACAAAGCTCGGTGCCTTCATATTTGAGGATATGCATGTACTTTCGAACAAGGATGCAATTCACAAGCTGAAATCACTGAATGCACCATATCTTTCCCATGTTACCAGTTTCCACTCTTAACGAAAAAAGTCACTTTGGGGGTCACTTAACTCCAATTGGACAGTATGGCGTTGCTCTGAAAAGTCACATTTCACTGGGTTGTTAAATGACGTCAGTTGTGACTGCATGTCACTGAAATAAGAAAATCGCTCACAGAATTGTTTTAGAAGTTTGTCAAGCAATAGCACACACAACTTGAAGTCAGTGTCATTGGCTCTCCTCCATCACTCTGCCAGGAAGGCTAGTATACAAAGTTTCCTTTGGCTAGGGTGAATTTAAAAACCTTCAGTCGACCTACGAACGCATCTAGGTGTCCAACTAAATCTGAGGGCATGTGAGGCAACAAGCTCACCAAAGTCGATTTTCAGTTATGATATTCGTAACAAATCTTAAATTTAGTCGTCAGCCAATCTGCTTCTTTGTGACTATTTAACCACCTTCATAATTGAGAAGGTCATTAGTGTACCTCCTAGCTCTGTGTTGATTTTCTCATGTGCTCTAAAAGCTCTCTTGTTTCCATTCTCGAACCTAATCGAACCAAATACTTTTCAAACAGTTTGCTCTGTTCAGGTAGCAGCTTGTGTGTAGAAGACTAAATCGTCTTATTCCGCCTCCATTCCTGTTAGAAAAGAAACTTGCGGTGCGTCAAAGCCAGATTCCCGCCCTTGGATTCAAACACTTAATCATGGTTTGCGTAACACCCTCCATGTATAGAAATTTACCATCCAGGTCTCCTGACGTATAAATCAGTACAATGCACGACATTTTATACCAGGCTTCCTCAGTAAGCCAGATAAGCTTGTTTGAGTTCCACGCATTGATGTGGCACCATTTGTCACAAGAGCTGCAAGACCATTGATGTCACCAATACCATTTACAATCTTCACAACGGTATCATAAGTGTCTTGAACTTTTGCTACGTTGTACAGTGTTGGTAATGCTGGTAGCTTTTAATTAATAGAAACTTGTTTGGAAACAGTTCAAATGAGAATTAGAAGTTGGGCTGTATCTTTTATGTATGTTGATTCATCTAGAACTAATGGAAAGTAGGCTGAATCTGGAACAACACCTTTTAATGTATTTGATATATAACCTACTTTCTCGATCCTTCTTGTGAGAGATTGTTTTGAAAATGGAAAGCTTAAACTTACCGGCAATGGTTTTATTTTTTTTTTCCAAAATGCACGTGCCATTTCTACAGAGAAGTGGTTTACGTACTCGCCATCAAATAACTATTTTCTGATTTTGCTTTCCCTGCGCTTATTACAATGAACGATGCCAAGAGTGAATTTTGAGCACTGACCTTTCTCTTCAAATCAAATACAGTACAATTTTAGTACTACTTTCCCATCGTATTCTTGGTATTTTGTGGCGTGGTACTGTATGTAGTGGTGTTTTGAGGTTATATTCCTTTTACGCAGACAGTACCGGCAAACACACAAGGCACTGCGGTTTTTTATCTTTATTTTCTATAAAAATATATCAATTTTTCCATTTATCCTGAATGATTCGCCTCCTTCACAGATCTTATGTTTTTTACTCGTAGTATACAAGGATTCCGGTAACTGCCCAGCAAACACAAACTACAACCCGTAACACTTCTTACTGTATTTTCTCTTAAACTGTTCGTTGTAACAAGATGCAAGACTGGCCAAGTGACCTTCTAGAATGCGCAACGCGGTTGTGCATTGAAATCTACCACTTTCACTACTCTTAACTCGTACGGAGAAGCAGTAGATCCATATAAATCGAGCAACTTATTTCAAATATTAAATTTTGATTGTGTGTTGAGAATAAAACTATATTTATCAGAAAGTTTGCAGTCGAACTTAATAGGTAAAATAATATGCATTTTATCTTACCGCGGGCCGCGCAAAATTATAATTCGGGCCTGATGTTAGCCACGTCTGCTCTACTTCATGTGAGAGCTAAAGCCATGAGTTGAATGTGTGGGAATGTATACACATCAACGGAAGTGTTTCATCACCCCGAAATGACGTACCATGTGTTGCTATTGTGACCGTTCCTCTGCGTATTGTTTGTAAACATATGCACAGTTGTATGTAGCGCTACCTACGGGTAGTCACTCTAATGGGAGGGAGAACTTCAGTTGAAGATGGGACGCCGATATGGAGGCATTAGACAGTGTGGTGAACTTCCATCATACCACGGACACTGTCGACCGTTGATAGTGTCCACATAATTACGTTACAGCAAGAAGGCTCGTCAACCAGGGAAGTTACTTGGCGTGTGCACCGGAGTCCTAGTGATATGGTACGGATATTACAGCGGCTCAGAATGGAAAGTAATGTTGAGGACTTAGCCCTCACAGTCCGTCCACGGGTAACAGCTGCCGATGATGATCGCTGTCTTAAAAGTTTGGCCCGGAGAAACCGAGATCTCAGTGCTGCAGAACTGAATTCGGAGTTCGTGGGGTCTACAGGTCCAATAACACTGTCAGAAGGAGGTTGCATGATGATCTTGCAGATGGGATTGTGGCCTTTATCCAACCAAGGGGACCGGGTACTCCTTGTTTCTGTTTATCATGATTGACGTGCAACTCCTCATGAGTAACAAATGTTTTCTTGTTCTCTCATAAATTAGGGCTATGTTTTGTTTTGCGTGCCATGTGCTACAGTACACAATAGATGGGTGATGCAAAACTGTTTTGATGTGTGTAGTAATGAACATAGACTGATTTCGGAACAGACTTATTTAGAAGAGAATGAGGTTCGTCGCAAAAGCATGAAATTACTCCATTATCTTCTGTACTCAAATGTCAGAGTTTTCATCACTATTCACAAAAATGCTGGGATACTACCACATTTCAAATCCCCTTGCACTAACTCCTGTCCTAGGCCAGGATTACCAAGCGTTTTCATTTGACCTGGGCACTTCGCTTTTTTAATCATGTCCAGGTGTCCGGAATGGGAATTCCCCAGATGCCTTGCCCGAATGTCAAAGAAATTGTACATCATGCAGAGAGCAATCATAGTATAATGCAACGATTAATGCAACAGGAAATTCCAGTTCTCTGTATAAACGTTGCGTGAAGAAAAAATCGGTTCTCGCATAAGAATTACGTTGCCAACAGTTACCATAGTAAGCGCTGGTACACCTGTAGATTTCGTAGTTCGGGCAGTTTAAACATCCTATATGTCAGATAACCTGTGTTTTAGTTAGAAGTGTTTCCGACTGTAGCGAAAACAATCCGTACAGTAATTACAGACAGTGACAAATGGGATTAGGACAATATTACAATGAGGGAATGGAAGAAAACAAGAGACAACTGGAGGAAGTAAGGTAATATACGGTGTTCGTTTAATAAGTCGTGGTGGCTGTGTAACATCGTCCAATAACGCTCAACACGGAAAGTCTACGATTTGCGTTGGAAGACCAAGGCAATGTGCATCTCCAAATGGGTTTGCGGTGATGCTAATCGCAGAGGAGGCAATAGATATACTTAAAAACTCAGTGTTGTTGTAAGTTGAACTTCATTATATCGAACTGCTTACGGCGCTCAAAGTACTTCGAGTTAGAGATACAGTAAAACATGCATTGTACTGAGCCGTATCCTGACGGCCCATAAGAGATAATCAGATTTATATTTGCCATATTAAATAATTTTATTGAAATAAATTTCAGTCAGGCATGGTAAAAGTAGTAGATCGCAGGATAGCTCAGACTGGAAGTCCATGGAGACATAAAGTCGCTGGATATTGCGCGATGCTTCCTCGGGACCATGAGAAAGGCTTAGCGTTACCAGAAGTTAGCACATCTCGGCATGTGTAGAAGACGTTGGCCAAGAGGAACATTCAGCCAATTAGAACGCGTGGGTGTGGCAAATATGGAGTCTGGATCGCGCGGAATTAAAATCCCAGGTTGACCAACATGGACTTTTGCATGAAGAAGACATCTCTAGAAGTTCTGTTAGTTGACGGATTTCCACAGGTCGGAAAGTGTAAAATAATAAGGAATACGCTATAGAAATTATCTGAGACATTTTTATATCATCTGGAGTTTGTTTTATGTTAATTTTAATTAATAGAGAAGTCATTGTGAATAGCAAGCACGCTGATTGGTTGCTTCTTTAAACATGCGGGAATCCCACAGCTACAACGGCGTTAGCCAAGCTTCTCCAGCGTCCCAAGCATTGGAAGCGTCACTCTGATTGTGGGAGCTGAAGTGGTGTGAACGTTGTTCGGTAATGCTCTGATACTTGTGCGTGAATGCTGCCACGTGGATAGGTATATAACAGTGTATAGTTCAAAAACCGAGAAACAGTGCTTTTAGTCGTGAAGTTTGCTGAATTAACTGGTGCAGTGCTAAATTGCCGATTTCATTATGACGCAAAGTTTTATTCCAGAGTAATACACGGTTATATCAGCCGCAGACTGGAAAGTGAACAAGAAACGCTCAGCTGTATTGCATTTTCGTGTCGGTCGCGTTTCGCGAAGAACTTTCGAATCGAACCGCGAGCTGCTCTTACTAACTGTATAAAACCCTAAGTGATATCAATTTTATGTGTGTCTGTTTGTCAGATAAATGTTGGCTTAGTTCACAGGTAACAAGGTCTTGTTCGGCATGTGCAAATAGAGCGGTGAAGAGGCATTCACCTAAATTCTTCTGTGTTGCAGTGTACATGAACTTTCATCAAGAAGATGGCACCGCCTATAGAAGAAAGAAGATTGTTTCCATGTGTTAAAGCAGTAGGAGACATGGAGTAACAGCATACCATATACAAATTTCACCCAGAGAACCAATCGTGGTGTAAACATGAGCACGTGCTCGGAGATAGGTCTGCACGTGGTTGGGTTAGTGCTGCCGCGGGACACCTACGCGGAGACATGAAAATAGTTCGTTAGCCACATGACGGCGAATGCGATCATACATGAAAAATGTACGAAATATAATTCTTCAAATAATTTAAATCAGAAAAATATACAAAAAACGATTTATTTTCATTGTTATTTAATATAAACAAGCATTTCAAATTGGAGACCGCCAGGGACGCATGCCCTCGTGCTTAACCCGCCATTGTGTTAAATTGTGAGCATGGAAGCAAGCAGATACAGTGAGTGAGTGACTGTAACATTACTTGTCCTTGTACAATATGGATCACTGAGTTGAGTTCGTTAAGCATCGAAAAGGGAAGCCTTTGAAAAGTGTCGAGAAGACAATTGTACTGAATGTGTTTCAGAAATTTTGTGAGAAATATCCCACTTTAGCTTTAAAGGATATTGTGAAGTTGACATCCGAGTTCACTGGTGTTTCAGAGTGGAGCATTAATTCCGCGCGCAGCGAACGACTGCACCAAGGATTGGTAAAAACACCTGAGAATTCGATGAAGCGCCAGAAACTTGTGTTAGAGATTCAGTGAGATGAATTTGTTAGAAGTGCTGTGCGGCGTAAACTACATCAGAGAGAAACGAGCAGCCAACAGTGGAAAAAATAATGGATTTTGTGAATGATGATCCCCAACTACCTAATTTTAAAAGAACAACATTTTACAAGCTTCTTCGGGAAATAGGTTTCGAATTTGTTAAAAGAAATAGGAAAAAACTTGTTTTTGATCGCGAAGACATACTGCTTTGGCGGAGGGATTATTTGAGGAACATTCGTGCATTTAGGCAAGCTGGCCGAAAAGTGTATTATTTGGATGAAACGTGGGTAAACGAAGGACATACCACTTCCAGAGTGTGGGTAGATACAAACATAAAGAGTAAGAAAGAGGCATTCAAAGCAGGATTAAGTACAGGTTTAAAAAATCCGACAGGAAAGGGAAGGCACTTATTTTATTGCACATAGTAAGTGACGATGGGTTTTTAGAGGGTGGAGAATTTATGATGGAATCGAAGAAAACGAATGATTTTCATTAGGGGACGACGGGTGAAGTTTTTACTGCATGGTTTAAGAAAATTTTACCTCTGCTTGAACCGAACAGTGTTATTGTTATGGACAATGCGTCATATCACAGTGTTAAGTTAGATCGTATTCCCACCAGATCGTGGCGTAAGGATGACATTGTCGCGTGGATGGAGGCAAAAGGTCTTACCTACGGGAAAGATATGGTGAAAGATGAACTACTCCGAGTGATGAAAACTCACATTGTGACGAAAACGTATGACAGGTTTGTTATTGACACACTGGCAGAGGAAGCAGGTCATACGGTGTTGAGACTTCCTCCTTATCACTGTGTTTTGAATCCGATTGAGTTGGCGTGGAACCAGGTGAAGGGGCATGTTGCACGCAATAATAAAACCTTCAAACTGGCAGAAGTCAGGACATTAGTTAATGAAGCTTTGGATAACGTAACCGCTGAAATGTGGCAAGCCTTTATTCACCACGTGGTGGGGGAAGAGGAGACATTTTGGAAATTGGACGGTCTGTGCGATATAACTTTGGACCGTCTGGTCATTAATCTGAATGACGCGAGCAGCAGTGATGAAGAAGCGAGAGAGGAATCCGACTTGGAAGGAGTTCGTCCTTTATCAGATTCTGATTAGGTAAAGTACTGCACTTTTTTATTGTTTTAATATTGCCTTGTCTATGCTGTATGTTCCTCTCTAGAATTTTATTTTATTGAAATATTAAATGTGTGAAGTTTCACTTATATGCGCTGTTGTGATTGATTGATTGATTGATTGATTGATTGATTGATTGATTACGTATTTACGTTTCGGCCATAAATTCAAGTCTACGTTTCTTTTCTGATATGTTAAATATTCAATGTCATTTGCCATTCGATTTTTGTTTATTTCTCGCGCACAGTGAGTATAATTTGTCTCGTAATCCGCATCACAATTGCGTGTCAATCAGTGGTATCCGGCAAGTCTATATAGAACTAATTCTGATGTAATCGCCGCAACCAGGCGAAGTAACGACAGTTCAAAGACAGCCCACGTGGTTCTTGCCATGTGCTTGGAAGAAGCCCAGTGATCCTCCAATCAGCGTTCACACCGCGGATGGATACATACGGATACACAATGTTCTTTGTTTACATCAGGTTCGGTTCTCTCTGTGACGGCAGAATAGCAAGCATGTGAGCCATTGCCAATGTCCAGAGAGTCGTCAAAGATAAGACGCACGTTTTTAAATTAGATGGCATGTTATATGAATTATGTTTAAATACTAGTGAAGTTTAGTGTATGGATTTTTCTTTAACGTAATTTTTGCCTGACGGCCTGTGTTTAATTTACATTTGTGATGCTGTAAATACGGATAGAAGGGAAATGCATGATTTCCATATTTTTATTTTACTTTACGATTAGTTAGATGGGATATTGAGGGAGTTGTTAGGATTTACTTTGTTTTGTGTTAGTATGCATGTTCATTAGTTTAGTATCATTTCGATATTCTTGTATGTTAGAGACAGGAGGATTAGATTGACAAGATCATCCACTCTCCAAGTTAAGCACTTGCTGCGTTGAGAGTAAATTCAATTTTTTTTCCGTGTAAAAAGTAACAGATTGCATGACGCATGTTATTTCAGCAGCTGACACGTGTGGAGCTGTATCGCAACGTTGAGTGAGAAAGGAGTCTTCCAATGTAGGTTGGAAACTGTTTCGAACAATGATTTGTATGGGAATCGAACCTGGGTTTATAATGAGAAAGGCTGATGAGATTGTAAGAAATATGAGGATGTAATGCATGCTGATTTCTGAAGTTGATTATGCAGGCCGATTGCATTGCCTGATGGAGTGATAAGTGTGATGTGCAGTGAGTATAGCCCTGCAATTGTCTTCTGAGAGAATATTGAGGATCAGAATTGACGGGATCCAGTGAGTCTGATGTGTGTGGTAAATTATTATAGCATGCTAGTAAGAAACACGATTGTATGTGAATTTCCGTGCAGTTCAGGAAATACGAGATCGGCTTACAGGTTTACTTATCAGCCGTGTTTACATAGACAGCGTGAATGAGAGGTCATTTCCGCAACACAATCTTGTCGAACGGTAACCAAGCCTCAGTGCAGTATTGAGTTCTAATATTTCTTTTCAGCCCACAGCAAAGCAGGAAATATGTGACGGATGAACGCGCTTTTGGGCGCGCAAATGCAGGAGAAGAAAGCAATGTTTCCCATTGCTTTCCACACGTCTAATAAAGGATAATATATGTTTTCTCTTACAGGATGGTGTTGTGTGCTATTTCATGATGTTTTGATATGTTGTCTTGTTGTTTAATGGGGAACGGCCCGAGTGCTGAGTGAATGTTGGTGGTCAATCTAGTTCTCACTAGATCCTTTTGGTGAACCGCGTTTCACGTCGAGTCAGTGTAGTATGTAAGATTTCCCTTTCCTAATCCGATGTAAATATTTGAGATATTTTGCTTAAATTGTGCAGTGTAAATATAGCGTTGGGAAATGTCACTAGTATTTTTCATAATTCATATCATGTCCCATTGCGTCTTAATTTTTTTGTGACGACTCTCCGGAATTTAAATTCGTATCAATGTGATACTTACATCGTGTTACTCCATGCGAATCGAATACGCGTAAGTATACGTATATTATTATGAACATGAATTTTGGACAATCATGTGAAGAATATTTGAAAGTTCACAAGTATTTAATGTTGTGTTTGAACTTTCCTTTTGCATTTAATTATTGGAGTAATAAACGTTTTAATGTCCATTTCTTTTCAAGTTTATCTTTGAGATAATGTTATTATCATTTTATCATTTGAATTTCAATTGTGTTAGTATGATTCGGGGTTATTTTGTGAATAAACTCATCCTACCCCATATTATTGTTTCTCATTCGAGTTATATCTCCATTTTCCTGTCATTTACTTATAATTAACTGATAAACTTCGACTTTTAGACTTGCCAATCGACAACTAACCCACCTCTCTGCCTGAGTTAGTCGGATGTTTAAACAGGAATGGAGGCATCGTCCTAGAGGATTATTACCCCTGGGTACGGTACGGTACTTCGGCTCCCCCAAAAATTTAAAAAATGTACGGTTCTTACGTCTGATTATTGTCAGCATTTATTTCAAATGCACTTAATTTGCAGCACTTGTTTCTTCACCATGGACACGTTGTCTCTGTCACGTAGCTGTAGGCTTGCATTCGGGAGACAGTAGGTTCGAACCGCACTGCCGGCAGCCCTGAATATGGTTTTCCGTGGTTTTCTCATTTTTACACTCGGCGTTACCTTGATTAAAGCCACGGTCACTTCCTCCCCACTCCTATCGCTTTCCTATACCACCGTCACCATAAAACCTATCTGTGTCGGTGCAACGTAAAATATATTGTAAATAAACATCATCTCCGTATTGCTGACGTTACTGTTCTGAGCAGTGCTTCAGTTATCCAACATGTCAGGTAACTCTTGACTTAAAAATTACCCCATAGTGTGACTAGCTTGCTGGGGGCTGAGGGTAGCCTAAAGTAGGGTTTTAAGCTGCTATCGTATGCGGCTACTCGTGGATACGAAATGCAGGAACCGGGCGAATTGGCCGTGCGGTTAGAGGCGCGCGGCTATGAGCTTACATCCGGGAGATAGTGGGTTTGAATCCCACTGTCAGCAGCCCTGAAGATGACTTTCCGTGGTTTCCCATTTTCACACCAGGCAAATGCTGGGACTGAACCTTAAGGCCACGGCCACTTCATTGCAACTCCTAGTCCTTTCCTATCACATCGTCGCCATAAGACCTATCTGTGTCGGTGCGACGTAAAGTCACTAGCAAAAAAAAAGAAATGCAGGACTGTTAAAGATGCTGTGGCATGCAGCTAGTCAAACAATACGCTCTGGCAAAAATGAGAATTCTTATTCTTACAGAAGGTAACGTCTTAAGCAGGTCCCTACTGCACTAGTGTGATGTGGGCAGGCTGACATGATTTCTCTTTGGCCAAATAACACTTACCCATACAGCTGAAATATGTTTCGGAGTACAGAATTGATATGAAACGAAATTACAATTGAGTACCGTTTTTGTAAAACTTGCTTTCTGGAAAAATTGCAAATTTACTTTTTTATGGATTCGCATTCATATTGAAGCCCTCTATAGGATGGTGAAACCTGTTTTTGTATGACTTGCTTCTTGCTGCAGTAATAGTCGATAATAGTTGGCGAGCTTTTTCCAAAACTAGCTTTCCACTACTTAAGAGTTGCAGCAAAACTTGCTTTCTACAGGAATGATTTTTATTTTGAAGTCATTGAAGCTGTTAATCTTTATAACTGCATGGATTTGGTTTAAAATTAATACGACAATGGTACTGTTGAGTATGCAATAATGTTTGGTTGTTACTTCCCGCCTGCTTTTTTTTCATTATCCTTGTCATTGATGAGATTAAATCTCTTTTGTAAAAGCCCCGTGCTTTCTTTCATTAGTCAACATCTGCATTTTTATTATAATCAGAGTCATTACTGTCATCATTATTCTCGAAATCACCAAAATAGGAATATTCATCTTCTAATTCTAATGTGGATAACACTCTTATAACCTCGGATTTAGTAAGATTGAGCTCTTTGCTGGCGGACGACATAACTCTCTCATCCCTGACATAGACTCTCTCTGCTAGCTTGCATGTTGAACATCCCACAGCTGATAACGCAATGTTGTATTTGTAGTAATAACTCACGAATGAATCAACGGATAATTAATATACAACTTTCTATCTACTGCAGACAGATGTCTGTATGGTATTAGCCCACGGAATTGGAATGATTTCTGATGCTAAAATTGCGAGTATAGCATAGTTATAATCGGATGTATGTCTCGCTCGTTATAGGCCTACTGTATTAAGGGCGCAGCACAGCAGATTGCGAGCGCAGCAATATAAATATTACTAGCAAGATACCCGTGCTTCGCTACGGTATTATACTGAAATTTATAATTGAATGCTTATTGTTTTAGATATATAATCTGCCGAAATTCGCGATCTGACTCGTTTTGTGCGAGAATCCACCAAAATTCCCGATCTGACTGGTTTTCTATTATTTTACGGCACGTTTCCTCCCATTTTTCAATCTTCCTTCCCAGCAATCGATTTCGTACTTCCCGGGCTAAGCTCAGGTATTCCTCCCGGTCAGCTGGGTCCGTAAATCTTTGCCATCTTTTCCTATAATCATTTTAAATATCGATAAAATCCTTCAGGAGATCCGGCGTGGTGTCATACTGGGTGCATTGGCGGCACTGAACCCGCGGCTGGACTGCATTCTTAGTCATTACCCGCCCAGGAGCCGTTTCCAGTGCGGTCCGCACATTTGACGATGGTCCGGAATATTATTATTATTATTATTATTATTATTATTATTATTATTATGTGTTGTTGGAATGGCTGATGACAGGGAAAACCGGAGTATCAGGAGAAAAACCTGTCCCGCCTCCCTTTTGTCCAGCACGAATGTCACATGGAGTGACCGGGATTTGAACCACGGAATCCAGCTGTGAGAGGCCGGCGCGCTGCCGCCTGAGCAACAGAGGATCCTTATAAGTACATTAATAACAGTAAAATCAATTGGTCTCACCTCCTTCTACACCCCACCGCCGTTAAGTTTATTTACCGCCCCCCCCCCCCGCACCACAAAAATTAAAAGAATGCTTGTTTCTTTATGTTTAAGGGAGATTTCAAACACCAATGTTTACGTCTATTACCTTCAGTTTCGAGATATAAGTATCCCCATAAAAATAATTTACTTTTTTCACTTCATTTCACAATAACCCCCCCCCCCTAAGTGAATTTTCCCGCAAAACATACTTGTTTCTTTAATAGTAAAGGATCTTCTAAATACCAATTATCACGACTCTAACTTCTTCAGTTTTTGATTTATGTGTCCTCATGAAAGGAATTCAACTCCTTTACACTCCCGCCCTCCAAGATGGTTTCCCCACCAAAACGCGTTTTTCTTTGTTTTTAGGAGATCCAAAAACGAATTTTCACGTCTGTAACAACTTTAGTTTTTATTAGATGTATGTATTCTCATACAATTAAGTCAATTCATTTTTCAATTCTTTCACCTCCCCCCTCCCCCTTCATTGGATTTTCCGAGAATACGTGTTTCTTTACTTTTAAAGCAGATTGCAAATATCAAATTTCACGTCTGTAACATCTTCATTTTTGAGATATCAGTACCCTAATTAAAAGAAATCAACACCATTTTCAGTCACTTTTACTCCCCCCCCCGCCCAAGTGGTATTTCCGAAAACTCAAAATACACTTTCCTTTATTTTTAATAGATTGAAATATACCATTTTTCACTTCTGTAACATGTTAAGTTTTTTGAGATATACTGTAGAAATTCTCATTTTAAAATTTCACCCCTTTTGAGTTCCCCTTAAGTGGAGTTTCAAAAAACAAATCACCCATGTTTCTTTACATTTACAGGAGATTCCAAACACCCACTTTTTACGTCTGTAACATTTTACGTTTCCAAGATATTCTGTAGATATAGTCTTTCAAAAAATTCACCCCAAATTGTCACTCCTGTTTAACCGCCATTAATTGGATTTTCCAAAAACTAAAAAAATATGTGTTCCTTTACTTTTAAAGGAGATCCCATATGCAAATTTTCAGTTCTGTAATATCTTTCGTTTCTGAGATATATGTATCCTCATTAAAGGCATTCAACCCATTTTTCACCCTTTTACACCCCTACTATTAGGATTTACAGGAAACCAAAAAAATACATGTTCTTTTATTTTTAGAGGAGATTCTAACTACCAATTTTTACATTTGTAAATTTTAAAGTTTTAAGATGTAGACACACTCATTTTAAAAATTCACCCCCCTTTTCACCCCCCAATATTTGGATTTTCCAAAAACGAAAAAATACGTGTTTCTTTACTTTTAAAGTAGATCCAAAATACCAATTTTCAGGTCTGTAATATCTTCAGGTTCTGAAATATAAGTAGACTCATGAAATGCATTCGACCCCTTCTTCAACCTTTTCCACCATTCCTATTAGGATTTTTCGAAAACAAAATATACGTGTTTCTTTATTTTAAAAGGAGATTCTAAATACCAGTTTTTACATCTATAACCTTTAAAAGTTTTGAGATATAGATACACTCATTTTAAAATTTCACCCCCCTTTTCACTCCCTTAGCGACGGAATATTCAAAAATCCTCTCTTAGCGAGCACCTACATCTTAATATGAATGTATCCCCAAAATTTCATTACTTTATATCCAGTAGTTTTGGCTCGGCGATGATGAATCAGTCAGTCAGTCAGTCAGTCAGTCAGTCAGTCAGTCAGGACAAGTTATTTTATATATATAGACTAGCAAGATACCCGTGCTTCGCTACGGTAATATACTGAAATTTATAATTGAATGCTTATCGTTTTATATACAACCCGCCGATATTCGTGATCTGACTCGTTAACTGAGAGATTACGGCAACGTTCCTCCCATTTTTCAATCTTTCTTTCCAGCAATCGATTTCGTATTTCCCGGGCTAGGTCCAGGTGTTCTACCCGGTCAGTTGGGTTCCTAAATCTTAGCCATGCTTTCCTATAAACATTTTTAATGTGGATCAAATCCTTGAGGAGATCCGGCGTGGTGTCCTCTTAGGTGCCTTGGCGGTACTAAACCGGCGGCCGGACTGCAATCGTAGTCATTACCCGTCCAGGACCCGTTTCCAGCACGGTCCGCACATGTTGACGACGGTCATTATTATTATTATTATTATTATTATTATTATTAGTATTATTATTATTATTATTATTATTATTATTATTATTATTAGGGTGGTTGAAATTAATTTAATTTAGGTATTATTATTATTATTATTATTATTATTATTATTATTATTATTATTATTGATGTTCTGAACCCCACAGCAATATGCAAGACCGCTACTTGGCGGTAAAATACATCTGCTGCCATTGTCATTGCTAACAATGTGACCAGCACCATTGTTGCGCGTAGGTAAGTGTGCGGAATTTCTGGCGATACGAATGACATACCTCCGTGTATTATTGACCTTATTATAGAGGTGAACAATTTGACGGCCAATCTCATTCCTATCGTTTATTTCAAATGTGTTTAAATTTTTATTTATATGCCAGGAGAATCTACTCTAATCTAAGAACGTTCTCCGAAGGAAAATATGGCTGTTGAAAAAGAAGCCAGGAAAGATTAAAACTGATCGGTTTATGATCAGAATAAGTACATCGCAAGTCTACAGCCTGTTTCCTATCATTCGACAGGATCAGTGATGGAATGAATAAAGCCCCATCTAGCGGCGACAATAGGAATTGTGCCGGCTGCCGAAGCTCCCCTCTGGGGCAATGATCGATGAGTGACAAATGAAATGAAATATTGGACAGTGTAGCTGGAATGAATGATAACAGGGAAAGCCGGAGTATCCGGAGAAAAAACCGTCCCGCCTCCATTTTGTCCAGCACGAATGTCACATGGAGTGACCGGGATTTGAAACACGGAACCCAGCTGTGAGAGGCCGGCGCGCTGCCGACTGAGCAACGGAGGCTCCTTATAAGTACATTACGAACAGTAAAATCAATTGGTCTCACCTCCTTTTACACCCCACCGCCGTTAAGTTTATTTACCCCCACCCTCCAAAAAATTAAACGAAGGCGTGTTTCTTTATGTTTAAAGGAGATTCCAAATACCAATATTCACGTTTATTACCTTCAGTTTTGAGATATAAGTATCCCCTTAAAAATAATTCACGTTTTTAACTTCCTTCCACACTCCCCCCCCCCTCCCTCACAAAGTGATATTAAAGCAAAAAATACTTGTTCCTTTAATAGTAAAGGATCCTCTAAATACCAATTATCACCACTCTAACCTCTTCAGTTTTTGATTTATGTGTCCTCATGAAAGGAATTCAACTCCTTTTCACTCCCCCCCCAAGATTGTTTCCCCCCAAAACGCGCTTTTCTTTGTTTTTAAAGGAGATCAAAATACCAATTTTCACGTCTGTAACAACTTTAGTTTTTATTAGATGTATGTATTCTCATACAATTAAGTCAATTAATTTTTTCTATCCTTTAACACTCCAAATCCCCTTCATTGGATTTTCCGAGAAGACGTGTTTGTTTACTTTTAAATCAGATTCCAAAAATAAAATTTCACGTGTGTAACATCTTCATTTTTGGGATATCAGTAGCCTAATTAAAAGAATTCAACACCATTTTCAGTCAATTTTACCCCCCCCCACCCCCCACTATCCAAGTTGTATTTCCGAAAACTAAAAATACACTCTTCTTTATTTTTAATAGGATAAAAAAATGACCATTTTTCACTTCTGTACATGTTAAGTTTTTTGAGATATACTGTAGCAATTCTTATTTTAAAATTTCACCCCATTTTAGTTCCCCTTAAGTGGAGTTTCCAAAGACAAATCACCTATGTTTCTTTACACTTACAGGAGATTCCAAATACCCACTATTCACGTCTGTAACATTTTACGCTTCTCAGATATTCTGTAGATATAGTCTTTCAAAAAATTCACCCCAATTTGCCACTCCTGTTTAACCGCCATTAATTGAATTTTCCAAAAGCAAAAATATACGTGTTTCTATATTTTTAAAGGAGATCCCATTTACAAATTTTCAGTTCTGTAATATCTTCAGTTTCTGGGATATATGTATCCTCATTAAAGGCATTCAACCCATTATTCACCCTTTTACACCCCTCCTATTGGGATTTAGAGGAAACAAAGAAATACGTGTTCCTTTATTTCTAAGGGAGATTCTAAACAACAATTTTTACATCTGTAAACGTTTAAAGTTTTAAGATGTAGACACACTCATTTTAAAAATTCACCCCCCTTTTCACCCCCCATTATTTGGATTTTCCCAAAACGAAAAAATACCTGTTTCTTTATTTTTAAAGTAGATCCCAAATACCAATTTTCAGGTCTGTAATATATTCAGTTTCTAAGATATAAGTATTCTCTTTAAAGGCATCCGAACCCATTTTTCACCCCTTTTCACCCCTCCTATTAGGATTTTCCGAAAACAAAAAAATACGTGTTCTTTTATTTTTAATGAAGATTCTAAATACCAATTTTTACATCTCTAAACTTTAAAACTTTTGAGATATAGATGCACTCATTTTAAAAATTCACCCCCCTTTTCACCCTCGCATTAATTGGATTTTCCAAAAAAAAATGTGTTCCTTTATTTTTGAAAGCGATCAAAAGTACAAATTTTGAGGTCTGTAATATCTTCAGTTTCTGAGATATATGTATTCTCTTTAAAGGCATTCAACACATTTTTCACCCCTTTTCACCCCTCCTATTGGGATTTTCCGAAAACAAAAAATACGTGTTCCTTTATTTTTAATGAGGATTTTAAGTACTAATTTTTACATCTCTAAACTTTAAAACTTTTGAGATATAGATGCACTCATTTTAAAAATTCACCCCCCCACTTTCACCCTCGCATTATTTGGATTTTCCAAAAACAAAGAAATATGTGTTTCTTCATTTTTCACAGCGATAAAAGTACCAATTTTGAGGTCTGTAATATCTTCAGTCTTTGAGATATAAGTAGCGTATCCGGATTAAAGGCATTCAACCCCTTTTTCACCCTTTTTCACCCCTCCTATTGGGATTGTCTGAAAACAAAAAAATACGTGTTTCCTTATTTTTAAAGTAAATTCTAAATACCAATTTTCACATCTGTAAACTTTTAAAGTTTTGAGATATAGACACACTCATTTTAAAATTTCACCCCCCTTTTCACCCCCTTAGCGACCGAATATCCAAAAATCCTCTCTTAGCGAGCACCTACATCTTAACATGAATATATCCCCAAAATTTCACTTCTTTATGTCCAGTAGTTTTGGCTCGGCGATGATGAATCAGTCAGTCAGTCAGGACAAGCTACTTTATATATATAGACTAGCAAGATACCCGTGCTTCGCTACGGTATTATACTGAAATTTATAATTGAATGTTATTGTTTTAGATATATAATCCGCCGAAATTCGCGATCTGATTCGTTTTCTAATAGATTACGGCAAGTTTCCTCCCATTTTTCAATCTTTCTTTCCAGCAATCGATTTCATACTTCCCGGGCTAGGTCCAGGTATTCCACCCAGTTAGTTGGGTCCCTAAATCTTTGCCATCTTTTCCTATAAGCATTTTTAATATGGATCAAATCCTTCAGGGGATCTGTCGTGATGTCGTCTTGGGTGCCTTGGCGGTAGCCTACTGAACCCGCGGCCGGACTGCATTCTTGGTCATTAGCCGTCCAGGACCCGTTTCCAGCGTGGTCCGCACATGTGAAGACGGTCCAGAACATTATTATTATTATTATTATTATTATTATTATTATTATTATTATTATTATTATTATTATTATTATTATTATTATTATTATATGTTCTGGATCCCACAGCAATATGCAAGTCCGCTACTTGGCGGTAAATTACATCTGCTGCCTTTGTTATTGTTGACAATGTGACCAGCACCATTGTCGCGCGTAGGCACGTGTGCGGGATTTCTGGCGATACGAATGACATGCCTCCGTGTATTATTGACCTTATTATAGAGGTGAACAATTTGACGGCCAATCTCATTCCTATAGTTTATTTCAAATGTGTTTAAATTTTTATTTATATGCCAGGAGAATCTACTGTAATCTAAGAACGTTCTCCGAAGGAAAGGATGGCTGTTGAAAACGAACCCAGGAAAGATTAAAAATGATCGGTTTATGATCAGAATAAGTACATCGAAATTCTACAGCCTGTTTCCTATCATTCGACAGGATCAGGGATGGAAAGAATAAAGCCCCATCTAGCGGCGACAATAGGAATTGTGCCGGCTGCCGAAGCTCCCCTCTGGGGCAATGATCGATGAGTGACAAATGAAATGAAATATTGGACAGTGTTGCTGGAATGAATGATGACAGGGAAAGCCGGAGTATCCGGAGAAAAACCTGTCCCGCCTCCATTATGTCCAGCACAAATGTCACATGGAGTGACCGGGATTTGAAACACGGAACCCAGCTGTGAGAGGATGGAGCGCTGCCGCCTGAGCAACGGAGGCTCCTTATAAGTAGATTATGAACAGTAAAATCAATTGGTCTCACCTCCTTTTACACCCCACCGCCGTTAAGGTTATTTACCCCACCCCCCAAAAAATTAAAAGAAGGCGTGTTTCTTTATGTTTAAAGGAGATTCCAAATACCAATGTTCACGTTTATTACCTTCATTTTTGAGATATAAGAATCCTCTTAAAAATCATTCACTTTTTTTAACTTCCTTTCACCCCCCCCCCCCTCACAAAGTGATATTAAGGCAAAAAGTACTTGTTCCTTTAATAGTAAAGGATCTTCTAAATACCAATTATTACCACTCTAACCTCTTCAGTTCTTGATTTATGTGTCCTCATGAAAGGAATTCAACTCCTTTCCCCCCCGCAAACGCGCTTTTCTTTGTTTTTAAAGGAAATCAAAATACCAATTTTCATGTCTGTAACAACTTTAGTTTTTATTAGATGTATGTATTCTCATACAATTAAGTCAATTAATTTTTCAATTTTTTCACCTCCCCCCCCCCCTTCATTGGATTTCCCGAGAATACGTGTTTCTTTACTTTTAAAGCAGATTCCAAAAATAAAATTTCGCGTGTGTAACATCTTCATTTTTGATATATCAGTAGCCTAAATAAAAGAATTCAACACCATTTTCAGTCACTTTTACCGCCCCCCCCCTCCGCCAAAGTGATATTTCCGAAAACTAAAAATACACGTTTCTTTATGTTTAATAGAGATAAAAAATACCATTTTTCACTTCTGTAACATTTTAAGTTTTTTTTAGATATACTGTAAAAATTCTCATTTTAAAATTTCACCCCTTTTGAGTTCCCCTTAAGTGGAGTTTCCAAAAACAAATCACCTATGTTTCTTTACATTTGCAGGAGATTCCAAACACCCACTTTTTACGTCTGTAACATTTTACGTCTCCAAGATATTCTGTAGATATAGTCTTTCAAAAAATTCACCCCAATTTGTCACTCCTGTTTAACCGCCATTAACTGGATTTTCCAAAAACTAAAAAATACGTGTTTCTTTATTTTTAAAGGAGATCCCATATACAAATTTTCAGTTCTGTAATATCTTTCGTTTCTGACATATATGTATCCTCATTAAAGGCATTCAACCCATTTTTCACCCTTTTACACCCCTCCTATTGGGATTTACAGGAAACAAAAAAATACGTGTTCCTTTATTTTTAGAGGAGATTCCAACTACCAATTTTTACATCTGTAAATTTTAATGTTTTAAGATGTAGACACACTCATTTTAAAAAATTCACCCCCCCTTTTCACCCCCCAATACTTGGATTTTCCAAAAACGAAAAAATACGTGTTTCTTTACTTTTAAAGTAGATTACAAATACCAATTTTAAGGTCTGTAATATCTTCAGGTTCTGAAATATAAGTAGCCTCGTTAAAGGCATTCAACCCATTATTCACCCTTTTACACCCTTCTTATTGGGATTTTCCGAAAACAAAAGAATACGTGTTTCTTTATTTTTAAAGGAGATTCTAAATACCAATTTTTACATCTATAAACTTTAAATGTTTTGAGGTATAGATACACAAATTTTTAAAAATCACCCCCTTTTCACCCCCCCCAATTAATTGGATTTTCCAAAAACAAAAAAATACGTGTTTCTTTTTAAAGGAGATCCCAAACACCAATTTTCATGTCTGTAATATCTTCAGGTACTGAAATATAAGTAGACTCATGAAAGGCATTCGACCCCTTCTTCAACCTTTTCCACCCTTCCTATTAGGATTTTCCGAAAACAAAATATACGTGTTTCTTTATTTTTAAAGGAGATTCTAAATACCAATTTTCACATCTATAACGTTTAAAAGTTTTGAGATATAGATACACTCATTTTAAAATATTACCCCCTTTTCCCCCCTCCCTTAATTGGATTTTCCAGAAACAAAAAAATACTTGTTTCTTTATTTTTA
Organism: Anabrus simplex; assembly: GCF_040414725.1. Lineage (NCBI taxonomy): Eukaryota > Metazoa > Arthropoda > Insecta > Orthoptera > Tettigoniidae > Anabrus > Anabrus simplex. Next base: position 1,044,530,822 of record NC_090266.1, read on the forward strand.
AAGGAGATCCCATACACCGATTTTCAGGTCTGTAATATCTTCAGTTTCTGAGATATAAGTAGCCTCATTAAAGGCATTCAACCCTTTTTCCACCCCTTTTCACTCCTCCTATTGCGATTTTCCGAAAACAAAAAAATACGTGTTTCTTTATTTTTAATGAAGATTCTAAATACCAGTTTTTACATCTGCAAACTTTAAAAGTTTGGAGATATAGATTCACTCATTTTAAAAATTCACCCCCTTTTCACCCTCCCATTAATTGGCTTTTGCAAAAACAAAAAAATACGTGTTCCTTTATTTTTAAAAGAAATCAAAAGTACCAATTTTCAGGTCTGTAATTTCTTCAGTTTCTGAGATATAAGTACCGGTATCCTGATTAAAGGCATTCAACCCCTTTTTCACCCCTTTTCACCGCTCCTATTGGGATTTTCTGAAAACTAAAAAATACGTGTTTCCTTATTTTCAAAGAAGATTCTAAATACCAATTTTTACATTTGTAAACTTTTAAAGTTTTGAGATATAGGTGCACTCATTTTAAAACTTCACCCCCCCTTTTCACCCCCTTGGCAACGGAATATCCAAAAATCCTCTCTTAGCGAGCACCTACATCTTAATATGAATGTATCCCCAAAACTTCATTTCATTATGTCCAGTAGTTTTGGCTCGGCGATGATGAATCAGTCAGTCAGTCAGGACAAGCTATTTTATATATATACTAGCAATATACCCGTGCTTCGCTACGGTGTTATACCGAAATTTGTAATTGAATGCTTATTGTTGAATGCCGAAATTCGCGATCTGACTCGTTTTCTGCGAGAATCCACCAAAATTCGAGATCTGACTCGTTTTCTAATAGATTACGGCAAGTTTCCTCCCATTTTTCAATCCTTCTTTCCAACAATCGGTTTCGTACTTCCCCGGGCTAGGTCCAGATATTCTACCCGGTCAGTTGGGTCCCTAAATCTTTGCCATCTTTTCCTATAAGCATTTTAAATATGGATCAAATCGTTCAGGAGATCCGGCGTGGTGTCGTCCTGGATGCCTTGGCGGTACTGAACCCGCGGCCGGACTGCATTCTTAGTCATTAGCAGTCCAGGACCCGTTTCCAGCGCGGTCCGCACATTTGACGACGGTCCACAACATTATTATTATTATTATTATTATTATTATAGATGTTCTGGACCCCACAGCAAGATGCAAGACCGCTACTTGGCGGTAACTTACACCCGCTGCCATTGTCATTGTTGACAATGTGACCAGCACCATCGTCGCGCGTAGGCAAATGTGCGGGATTTCTGGCGATACGAATGACATACTTCCGTGCATTATTGACCTTATTATAGAGGTGAACGGACGGTCAATCTCTTTCCTATCGTTTATTTCAAATTAGTTTAAATTTTTATTTATATGCCAGCAGAATCTACTGTAATCTAAGAACGTTCTCCGAAGGAAAAGATGGTTCTTGAAAATGAACCCAGGAAAGGTTAGAAATGATCGGTTTATGATCAGAATAAGTTCATCGAAAATCTACAGCCTGTTTCCAGTCATTCGACAGGGTCAGGAATGGAATGAATAAAGCCCCCCGTCTAGCGGCGACAATAGGAATTGTTCCGGCTGCCGAAGCCTGTCGCACTTCTGTGGGGCAATGATTAATAAATGACAAATGAAATGAACTGATATTGGACAGTGTTGCTGGAGTGAATGATGACAGGGAAAACCGGAGTATTCGGAGAAAAACCTGTCCCGCCTCCTTTTTGTCCAGCACGAATGTCACATGGAGTGACCGGGATTTAAACCTCGGAACCCAGCTGTGAGAGGCCGGCGCGCTGCTGCCTGAGCAACGGAGGCTCCTTGTAAGTACATTGCGAACAGTAAAATCAATTGGTCTCCCCTCCTTTTACACCCCACCGCCGTTAAGTTTATTTAGCCCCCCCCCCAAAAAAGAATGAAAAGATGGCGTGCTTCTTTATGTTTAAAGGAGATTCCAAACACCAATGTGGTCACGTCTATTACCTTCAATTTTGAGATATAAGTATACCCATACAAATAATTAACTTTTTTCACTTCCTTTCAAACTCCTCCCCCTCCCCCCTAAGTGAATTTTTCGGCAAAAAATACTTGTTTCTTTAATAGTAAAGGGTTTTCTAAATACCAAATATCACGACTCTAACTTCTTCAGTTTTAGATTTATGTGTCCTCACGAAAGGAATTCAATTCCTCTTCACTCCCCCCCCCCCCACACACCTAAGATGGTTTCCCCCCAAAAACGCGTTTTCCTTTGTTTTAAAAGGAGATCCAAATACCAATTTTCACGTCTGTAACAATTTTAGTTTTTATTAGCTTATGTATTCTCATAAAAATAAGTCAATTAATTTTTCTATTCTTTAACCCCCCCCCCCCCCTCATTGGATTTTCCGAGAATACGTGTTTCTTTACTTTTAAAGCAGATTCCAAATATCACATTTCACGTCTGTAACATCTTCATTTTTGAGATATCAGTAGCCTAATTAAAAGAATTCAACACCATTTTCAGTCATTATTAACTACCCCCTCCACCCAAGTGGCATTTCCGAAAACAAAAAATACATGTTTCTTTATTTTTAAAGGAGATTCTAAGTACAAATTATTACATCTATAAACTTTAGAAGTTTTGATATATAGATATACTCATTTTAAAAATTCACCCCCTTTTCACCCCCTATTAATTGGATATTCCAAAAACCAAAAAATACGTGTTTCTTTATTTTTAAAGGAGATCTCAAACGCCAATTCTCAGATCTGTAATATCTTCATGTTCTGAAATATAAGTAGCCTCATTTAAGGCATTCAACCCCTTTTTCACCCTTTTCCACCCTTCCTATTGGGATTTTCCGAAAACAAAATAATACGTGTTTCCTTATTTTTAAAGGATATGCTAAAGACCAATTTTTACATCTATAAACTTTAAAAGTTTTGAGATATAGATACACTCATTTTAAAAATTCACCCCCCTTTTCACCCCCATTAATTGGATTTTCCGAAAACAAAAATATACACGTTTCTTTATTTTTAAAGGAGCTCCCAGACACCAATTTTTAGGTCTGTAATATCTTCATTTTCTGAGATATAAGTATCCTCATTAAATTCACTCAAACAATTTTGCAGCCCTTTTCACCCTGCCTATTGCGATTTTCGGAAAACAAAAAAAAATACGTGTTTCTTTATTTTCAATGAAGATTCTAAATACCTTTTTTTACATCTGTAAACTTTCAAAGTTTTGAGATATAGATACACTAATTTTAAAATTCACCCCCCCATTTCACCCTCCCATTAATTGGATTTTCCAAAAATAAAAAAATACGTGTTTCTTTATTTTTAAAAGAGATCAAAAGTACCAATTTTCAGGTCTGTAATATGTTCAGTTTCTGAGATATAAGTACCGGTATCCTCATTAAAGGCATTCAACCAATATTTCACCCTTTTTCACCCCTCCCATTGGAATTTTCCGAAAACAAAAAAATACGTGTTTCCTTATTTTTAAAGAAGATTCTAAATACCAATTCTTACATCTGTAAACCTTTAAAGTGTTGAGATATAGATACACTCATTTTAAAATTTCACCCCCTTTTTCACCCCCTTAGAGACGGAATATCCAAAAATCCTCTCTTAGCGAGCACCTACATCTTATTATGAATGTATCCTCAAAATTTCATTTCTTTATGTCAAGTAGTTTTGGCTCGGCGATGATGAATCAGTCAGTCAGTCAGGACAAGTTACTTTATATATATATAGATAGATTAGTAGTTGAGACTTCTCTGGTCAGTAAAAGAAGCTTCGTGTTTCCTGTGCTATAGAATTTGTGCAGTCATTAATTATATTTAACATGACTGGGGAATATAAATTGTAAATGAAGTTGAATGAAAAGTGGACTAACTGCTGGTGTTAATAAATATCTTATAAAACTAGAATGATACTATTCTCCTTCATTTTTTGTTTCTTTTATATTCATGAAGCGTATATGCCAAAGACAATGTTTAAATTATTTTGAAGACTCTGGTGTAGAATAATTTTGAGTGAAAGGTGGATAAAATGTCCATGTAAATAAATTTCTTAGAACAAGAGTAACATTCTTTTCTGAATTAATTGATATTCATCAGAGTGTACATATTAGAATTTTCAGGAATGGTGTACTCTAAAAGTTACACTGTTATTAAATACGTTTAATTGATGGACAAACCAAGATAACTAATGTTTTAGTAAAATTACTAATATTTTGTGTAGAAAGCAAGTTTCGAAAGAACTGTTGACTTTTGAACCCTCATACAGTGCAAAATTCTTAAATTAAATAAAACCCAAAGATCACCCCGTAATTAGCACTAATTATAAGATTGATCAACAAAAAGAAAGTTTATAACTATAAAGCCCTTCTTGGAAAACAAATTTTTTGTCCTCAATTATTGATGTATTGTATTATTTAATTACATAATTTATTCAAACTCTTAACAGACGACAAAGTAATGTTACAATCTATTATACTTTCCAGATGACCGAGCTCGATAGCTGCAGTCGCTTAAGTGTGGCCAGTATCCAGTATTCGGGAGATAGTGGGTTCGAGCCCCACTGTCGGCAGCCCTGAAGATGGTTTTCCGTGGTTTCCCATTCTCACAACCTAATTAAAGCCACGGCCGCTTCCTTCCCATTCCTAGCCCTTTCCTGTCCCATCGTCGCCATATGATCTATCTGTGTCGGTGCGACGTAAAGCAAACTTGCAAAAAAAAGTTTTCAGACGTACACTTTACCATAACAAATGGATAGGGGGCACTTCAAGGAAATTCAAGAACGCATTACAAGTTTGCTGGAAATGATACTTGGTCATCATAAAGGCTTTTGAAGTTTTCATTTTTAAATGAGGTTTTTATATTGTCCGAATTCTGTTTATTTGGGACAGGAGCCTTTATACAGGTGCATTTGTACCTGGTAGGGAAAGATGTACTGAATGAATGATGAAAGATGACGATGTCTGAAATAATGGTCCTTCAGGTGAACAAATATTTATGTCCACCGTTTATTTTCACCTACGGGATCATTCAAGTTATTCGAAAGATTTTTTTCTGGTGTTACATACTTCAAGCATGAAAATTCAGCAAATAATTCAGTTTTCACGGAATGACACATCAGTATCCTCTAAGCTTAGTTTTCTAATCAAGCCTTATTTTGCAGTGAAGTTAAGGGCACTCTCACTTTACTAGGAATCAACCGATGTGATCTTCTTTCAAGATGATTTCTGCTCAAGTTACTCATTGCATACATCAATTCAATTGCTGATGTACTGCCATCTTCCACCTTCAATGAAACGTTACCAGATGTAGAAGCTGTGTATAAATGTAGTGTTGCCACAGTTCAGAAACAGGATAATCGAAAAATTTCCGGTAACGAAGGGCACATTATTTTACTGAGAAGGTAGGATTTTAGGCCTGGATATACATCCAATATTATGCTTGCTACAGGCATGAGAGCCATCTTGTTCTCCTGTACCCTAGGATGTGCTTATATTTCAACATTCACAAATACAAAAATTCCTTTAGTTCCTTCTCTCTCACTATAGGCATATATATGAAGGAATGAGCAAACCGTCACTATCATAGTCTCCAAATCAATGGGCAAACAATCACTGGATGGCTGTATTGCAGTGGTGTTAATATGTGACCATATCCTATGCCTAGAAATTCTCTCTACAAACACGTGTTTATTTTTTTTAAATGTGCTCTTCCTTCAACACCACCATTATTGCGGTTTGTGTTATCACCGCAGAAATAAACTTAACTGTGAGATAACTTTCAACAAGAAAAAGTTGAAAATATTTCCGTAAGAGTGGCCTCAAATTTAGTACGGGAGCATGAACATTTTGTTTCAAAACACGCTTAACCTAATTTCATGAGGCAGTCATTAATGATGTTACTGAATTTAAGTCATACTAACTATATTTTATGGTTTTCGGAGACGCCGAGGAGCAGTCATTTCCAACGAAACTTACATTTTATTTAACAGCATGATAGCCCCAAACCATCCATATACAGCGATTTAGAGTTCTCCGGATATTGGTACAGTATTTTTAAAGAACCAGGTCATGACTTTCAATGAACTTGCATTCACTTCAGCAGATTTATGGCGCGCAGATGCTGGATGTTTTTTATACTGTGTGACTTGAAGACTTCTATCTCATATAGACAAAATGAATTATTTTTATTACTATTATTATTATTAAATTTATTAACATAGCTATCAAAATTATCACGTTTTAAACACACACCCACATATGTATACAAATTATTGGGTGCCGGTCACTAATAAATGTGACTACTTGGTAGAGCATGACTCGTATCTCTCGTGGTGTGGGGTAATAAGCTTACAAATTTGACGACATACCGTATAACAGGTTGAAAAGGATATTATAATCTAATTTTCACAATAAAGCAGTAGCCTACTTCAAATTACTCCACATGAAAGAATTATGAATGCTCATATCCAAAACAAAACTTAATGACTTTACATTTAAAATATTAAAATGTGAGATTCGTTGTTACACTGTTGAATGTAAAAGAAAAACACACATACACACATTCACATTATAGACCGTTATGCCTTTCAGCGTTTAGTCTGCAAGCCTCTGTGAATTTACTAAAGGTCGCCACAATCCTCTATTTGCAACTAGTGCTATGGCCTCATTTAATTCTATACCTCTTATCTTCAAATCGTTAGAAACTGAGTCTAACCATCGTCGTCTTGGTCTCCCTATACTCATCTTACCCTCCATAACAGAGTCCATTACTATCCTAGGTAACCTTCATGCATCGAGTTCATTCCTAATTTAGCCTTTATCCCCTCATTCCGAGTACCACTCTGCCATTGCTCTTACGTGTTTGTACCAGCAATCATTCTCGCTACCTTCATGTCTGTTACTTCTAACTTCTGAATAAAATATCCTAAGTCCACCCAGCCTTCGCTCCCGTAAAGCAGAGTTGGTCTCAAAACACAGATGTAAAGATAGTTTCGTCCGGGAGCTGACTTCCTTCTTACAGAATATCGCTGATCGCCACTGCAAGCTCACTGCATTAGCTTTACTGCACCTTGATTCAGTCTCACTTACTATATTACAATCCTGGGAGAACACACAACCTAAATACTTGAAATTATCTACCTATTCCAGTTTTGTATCGCCATTCTAACATTCAATTCTGTTGAATTTACACTGACTGACAGAGCAAATGCAACACCAAGAAGGAGTGGTTCGAAAGGGATGAAAGTTGGGGAAAGAACAGAGACGGCACGGACGAATAATTGATGTTTATTTCAAACCGATATGCAGGTTACACAATGCGCACGGCATCGACTCAGTAGGATGTAGGACCACCGCGAGCGGCGATGCACGCAGAAACACGTCGAGGTACAGAGTCAATAAGAGTGCGGATGGTGTCCTGAGGGATGGTTCTCCATTCTCTGTCAACCATTTGCCACAGTTGGTCGTCCGTACGAGGCTGCGGCAGAGTTTGCAAACGGCGTCCAATGAGATCCCACACGTGTTCGATTGGTGAGAGATCCGGAGAGTACGCTGGCCACGGAAGCATCTGTACACCTCGTACAGCCTGTTGGGAGATGCGAGCAGTGTGTGGGCGGGCATTATCCTGCTGAAACAGAGCATTGGGCAGCCCCTGAAGGTACGGGAGTGCCACCGGCCGCAGCACATGCTGCACGTAGCGGTGGGCATTTAACGTGCCTTGAATACGCACTAGAGGTGACGTGGAATCATACGCAATAGCGCCCCAAACCATGATGCCGCGTTGTCTAGCGGTAGGGCGCTCCACAGTTACTGCCGGATTTGACCTTTCTCCACGCCGACGCCACACTCGTCTGCGGTGACTATCACTGACAGAACAGAAGCGTGACTCATCGGAGAACACGACGTTCCGCCATTCCCTCATCCAAGTCGCTCTAGCCCGGCACCATGCCAGGCGTGCACGTCTATGCTGTGGAGTCAATGGTAGTCTTCTGAGCGGACGCCTGGAGTGCAGGCCTCCTTCAACCAATCGACGGGAAATTATTCTGGTCGATATTGGAACAGCCAGGGTGTCTTGCACATGCTGAAGAATGGCGGTTGACGTGGCGTGCGGGGCTGCCACCGCTTGGCGGCGGATGCGCCGATCCTCGCGTGCTGACGTCACTCGGGCTGCGCCTGGACCCCTCGCACGTGCCACATGTCCCTGCGCCAACCATCTTCGTCACTGGCGCTGCACCGTGGACACATCCCTATGGGTATCGGCTGCGATTTGACGAAGCGACCAACCTGCCCTTCTCAGCCCGATCACCATACCCCTCGTAAAGTCCTCTGTCTGCTGGAAATGCCTCCGTTGATGGCGGCCTGGCATTCTTAGCTATACACGTGTCCTGTGGCACACGACAACACGTTCTACAATGACTGTCGGCTGAGAAATCACGGTACGAAGTGGGCCATTCGCCAACGCCGTGTCCCATTGATCGTTCGCTACGTGCGCAGCACAGCGGCGCATTTCACATCATGAGCATACCTCAGTGACGTCAGTCTACCCTGCAATTGGCATAAAGTTCTGACCACTCCTTCTTGGTGTTGCATTTGCTCTGTCAGTCAGTGTATTACCTACTGACATCAATTTAGTCTTGGAAAGGCTACTTTTCACACCATACTCATTGCACCTATTTTTAAGTTCCAAGATATTGGACTGCAGGCTTTTGGCACAATCTGCCATTAAGACAAAGTCGTCAGCACAGGCCAGACTGCTTACTATATTTACACCTAACTGAAACCCTCCCCGCCACTTTATACCTTTCAGCAGATGATCCATGTAAACTGCGAACGACAAAGGTGAAAGTTTACAGCCTTGTCTAACCCCTATAAGTACCCTGAACCAAGAACTCATTCTACAATCAATTCTCACTGCAGCCCAATTGTCAAGATAAATGCCTTTGATTGATTTTAATAATCTTCCCTTATTTCCATAGTCCCCCATTATGGCGAACACATTTTCCCTCAATACCCTGTCATATGCTTTCTCTAGATCTACGAACATAAACACAACTGAAAATCAGATCCTGAAGGACTTCTGTGGTCTGAAAGCACACTGGTTTTCTTCCAACTTCCTCTCAACCACTGATCGCACCCACCCTTCCAAGATGCCAGTGAATACTTTGCCTTGTATACTAATCAATGAGATACCTCGACAATTGTTTCAATCCTTCCTGTTCCCTTGCTTATAGATAGGTTCAATTACTGCTTTTATCCAATCTGAAGGTACCTTACCAACACTCCACGCTAATTTTACTACTCTATGAAGCTATTTTATCCCTGCCTTCCTACTATACTTCATCATTTCAGGTCTAATTTCATCTATACCCGCTGCTTTATGACAAAAGAGTTTATTTACCATCCTTTCCACTTCCTCAAGCGTAATTTCACCAACACCATTTTCTTCCTTCCCATGAGATTGGTTTGTTCGCGACACCACCAGGAAGATTTGCTTTTACATTGAGAAGTTCAAAATATTCCCTCCACCTGTCCAGTGTTTCCCTGGGATCTAATATGAGTTCAGCTTCATTACCCAAAAACACTGTTCATTTGCTTTTCCCCTCCCTGTCTAAGATTCTTTATTACTGTCCAGAAAGGTTCGCCTGCTGCTTGACCTAGCCTCTCCAGGTTATTACCAAAATCTTCCCAAGACTTTTTTTGGATTCAATAACTATTTGTTTCGCTCTGTTTCTTTCATCTATGTACAATTCCCTGCCTGCATCGACCCTTGTTTGGAGCCATTTCTGATAAGCCTTATTTCTACGTTTGCAAGCTGCTCTCACTTCATCATTCCACCAAGATGTTCGCTTTTTCTCGTCTTTACACACAGTTGTTCCTAGGCATTCCCTTGCTGTTTCTACCACAGGATCCCTGTATACCACCAATTCTCTTTCCATATCCTGAACCTGCTTACTCTAACGGGCGAGTTGGCAGTGCGGTTAGGAGCGCGCAGCTGTGAGCTCGCATCCGAGAGATAGTGGGTTCGAACCCCACTGTCGGCAGCCCTGAAGATGGTTTTCCGAAGTTTCCCATTTTTACACCAGACAAATGCTGGGGCTGTACCTTCAGTAAGGCCACGGCCGCTTCCTTCCCATTCCTAGGCCTTTCCTGTCCCATCGTCGCCATAAGACCTATCTGTGTCCGTCCGACGAAAAGCAACTTGCAAGAACCTGCTTACTGTCTACTATTGGAAACTTCTCACTAATTATATCCATGTGCTTCTATCTAATTTCCTCGTCCTGGAGATTTTCTACCCTTATTCGTTTGCACACAGATTTCACTTTTTCTATCCTAGGCCTAGAGATACTTAGTTCACTACACATCAGATAGTGGTCTCTATCATCGAAAAATTCCCGGAAAACCCGTACATTCCTAACAGACTTTCTGAATTCGAAGTCGGTTAAGATATAATCTATTATATCTAGTACCCTTAGCCTCCCATCTGTAGCGGTGAATAGCCTTATGCTTGAAGAATGTATTCGTAACTGCTAAACCCATACTAGCGCAGAAGTCCAGCAAACGCTTACCATTCCCGTTAGCTCCCATATTTTCCCCACATTTACCAATCACCCTTTCGTATCTTTCAGTTCTATTTCCAACTCTCGCATTGAAATCACCCATTAACACTATCCTATCCTTGCCGTTGACCCTGACTACGATGTCACTCAATGCTTCATAAAACTTGTCAACTTCATCCTCATCTGCACCCTCACATGGTGAATACACTGAGACAAACCTCGTCCTAATCCCTCCAACTGCCAAATCTACCCACACCATTCGCTCATTACGTGCCTAACAGAAACACTGTTGCGTGCAATAGTATTCCTGATAAACAGTCCTACCCCATACTCCGCCCTTCCTTTTTTAACACCTGTCAAGTACACTTTATAATCTCCTATCTATTCCTCATTATCTCCCCTTACCCGAATATCACTTACTCCTAGTACATCCAGATGCATCCTCTTTGCTGACTCAGCCAGTTCTACTTTCTTTCTTCCATAAGCCACAAAATAATGATAGCTCCCCATCGAATTCCATTTCGTTCGCCAAGTTGTTTCCAAGGAGTCCCTCGCCTGTCAAACGGGAGTGGGACTCCGTTACTCCCATAGGTCCGAGGCTTGCTTAAAATGTTCTGAGTTCAGTTAATTCATGAAGCAGGATGCTACCCTGCTTACACATAGTCCAAGTGAGGATCTCTCCTCTAACCGGTTAGAGACCACCTGTGGATTGTATAGTACCAGCCGCCTGAGCACAAGGAGGGCCACGACTCAGAATATGTCCGAGATGTCCACTCCCATTCCATAGTAACAGGTATCCCGACTGTCAGGACCACTTACTAGGCCACTCAGCCGTTGCCCATGGTTCACGAACTAGGACGTGACAATAGTAACCCACACCATGAACTATGTAAAAGGAAAACAATTAATAAAATTATTGAAACAAGCTTAGCATTTATGTGGATTTTAATTGTTGTTCATCTTGAACTTCGTCGTATTTGCGTAGCATTATTTACTACGAAATTACCTTGGACTGTCATTTGGATTACTGCCAGCACTGATGCGTGTAAATGTTGTCCTCCGATTTCCTCGGCATGACCGGGTCATTTTCCATCTGCTTACATAACCAGCTTAGCAACTTGCCTATAGAAATTTTGGTGACCTAGTTCCACTCTTACCTATCTCTGTATGTAGGGCCTATGTTTTGTTCTTGTCAATGTGAACACGTAGCCTAACCAGAAATTTAGACTAACGAGCACATCGCTCCGCCAGATTAAGATAATTTACACGTTCACCTCGTGAAACAAGATTAAAAGAACGAACTTGCTCCGTAGATAAAATTATGATGTTCGAGTTTAAGTCTGGTCAAGAAGCTAGAATATTCGCAAGGAACGACGATGATGATGGCAATGCGAGTGCGTGCCGCGCAAACTCTTAGGTAAACCGTTGAAGTCACGTGGCACTCCTTCCATACGTTGCCCTCTCCGTACCACACTTCCAGTAGTTAACCAATAACATTGCAGAGCTGCCGACATGTTGTGACGCGCTCTTCAAAATTCATACGCTCTTCTTAAGCGTCCCCATGCCGAATCTACTTCTAGTTTGGCTTATTCATCATGGCTAAACCGTCGTCTGTTACTACCTTTGCTATACATAAGTAACTTCCTAAATCTCTGTCAGCTTGTTGAAGTTATATTTAAAGTTAACATCCTATGCTAAATTCAACAAATCTGCAATGATACACCTTTATTAAATCTATTACATAAAGATGATTAATTCCATGATTCTACTGCTTGTTATTAATGAGTTGAATTGAGGCGGGCGATAAATAATTCTAATGAAAATGGATGACTGAATTGAATATAAAAATAATTATTTCTAATTAATAGCAATATAAACGACACTAACTGCCACATGCAAACCCCCTCAATGTCACCGCTGGGCTGAGTAGCTCAGACAGTACAGCAATGTCTTTTTCATCCCACTTTTTCGAATCATACCGTTTCAATTTCCAACCTTTTCGTTTCATGGAAACTACTCCGTACTGAACCCTTGAACCTACCATTCCATCGTCAGTCGTCTGCCTCGGCTGCTTCGGTAGAACAATATTGATTCTTAGATTTTGGGGTCGTGTAGGATTCTTTCCTGTCACTTCATCGACCGATCGACAGGGTTCAGAGGAGAGCATACAGTAATTACTTCAAATGGGGGGCAAAAATGTGCTTACTAAAAACTTATTTAACAAAATCACGACAATCATATTTACTGAATAACCATAAGTAGCAAATTAAATTTACCACAAAATGTTATAATGTACCCTACAGGGCACATCAACGCTGCAGGATCATACCTACCTGCTCATCTGTTCTTGCATACGGGCACCAGCTCAGCTGCAGTCGGCAGAAATGGTCGATAGTTGGGTTCTTGTGACGAGAGGATCATGGGGAACTCATACAATTACATTAAACTACGAAATGAGGAACACTTGCGCAGCGATCAGAATTCTTGAGCATAAGTTTGTATTCATAACTCAAATTATTTACAATGATTGCACCTGGAGTGCCCAAATAAATGCCCCAAAGGCTCACGTCTACAGTTCAAAAGAAAACATAATCTGGGTTATGACGTTGTGCTGAAGTTTGTCGATCTGTGAACCAGGAAACGAAACGGATGTGTCCTCAACCTGGAAAACATCATCACTATGCCTGCGACATAAAATGACATGATGGCAGAACTAAGGATACCCGCAGAGATTACCGCGATTGTGAAAGTTTCCTCCCATATCGGGATATTTATATACACAAAAATAGCAGCACAATAAGTGATAAAACTAATCTCAGATAACCTACTCTAGCGACCTCAATGACATATTTACACGGACGTGAACCCACGTCCACCAGGCAGAACTTTGTGTCAACCGGGTAATCATAACAGTAGCATAGTGCCAAGATCACATTAGTAAAATACGCAACCCTAAGAATGCGAATCAAACAAGAAAGGAAAAGGAGGTAAAATGGTTAAAATAAATGACGCACTGTGTTTGCAAAAGGCTTCTCTGCCAAAGGAGAATGATCTACATCCAGAGCGATTTAAAAATGGCCGAGCTCACCCCAACACAGAGCAGGCGAACATTGACCCGCAGTCTGGCCTGGAGCCTCCTCCTACATCAAAAAAAACTTGTAAACAAACTACCGCTAGACGTCTTGCCCTACATTCTTTCACAAAGGGACTTTCAAGCTTCTACACATAGCAGCAAATGGCCACAAAATAAGTGAGGAAAGACACATCTCACATACGCACCTGACTTCATTTAACCACCCACACGGGTCGAGTTGAATCACATAAAGTGTTCTACCATACTATCACATCAAACCATCACCGCCAATATGCGGCGCGTCAACAGTAACCTTGGGGGTCAGAGGTTCAAACCCAACGTTTGGCAGAGTAGCACAGAGTCGAAATAGCGTTAAAACCTGCGCCTCCGCTATAGTTTACGCCCGTCTAAGGCACGTAAATAGAGCCCCTTAACTAAATAAATACCATCAGCATACATGCCTTACATTATGCAGGTATGTCTGCCCTTCCCCTGGAATATAATGGGATTTACACATAGTGATCCTAATCCTACAAGGAAAATGTATTTAACGACCGACCCAAAGGAAAATATCCGGTCTATCGTACTCAAACAAATCCGTATCACTACGCACACTACCTCTTGCCGCGTTAACAAAAATTACATCATTGCCTGCTTTACATAAAGAAAAGAAAATCTATCTACACTTACCCTTTAGATATATCCAAACTATCTTAATATGCAGCCTGATGGGCCACAATCAAATCCTATGTTAATATTTACAAGCTTAATTCTACTATCTCTGCGTGACACCCTAACTCTACCATATGTCTAGTATCTCATGGTCCACTTATCTCATTATGAGGATCTCCTCCTCTCTCCCTCCGGGTAGGCTATCATGATTTAGCCCATCGTGGTAGACGTCTCAGCCAGGGTCGATTCTTGGAGTCCGGTCTTCCCGCCCCGCTGGTCCATGGTGCTGTCTTCTTCTTGAGGGATGCCTCGTTCAAGGTAGCGTCTTCGAAGCCACGTTCTGAAGTTCTTGCACCTCACTTCCCTCGGAATATCTCGACTTCTTACTACAATGAAATATTCACTTTAGACACAACGCAACATTCTGGACTTCGTGTAGGTTGAGCTAACATACAGCGCTAACACTTTGCAATATACATTCCTCGTCCTCCATTCTCGCATAACTGAATACTCGCTAACTTGTGCACTATGCCACAAACTATTTTCTGTTCTAGAGACTATCCACTCGGTTATTGTGTTTTTATGCCCGCTTAATTTGGATTCAACAGCCTATCAGAGGATAAATATAGACCTCCTTAGCCTATTGTCCACACTTCCTCGGCACTTCGGGAGCTTCGCCCCTACCGGTATTTATCAGAGTCTAAAAGTACGGCGTTCTTTTGTTGCTGATACAATTAACCACACGCGATCTCACTGATAGGTATCTGAACATCGCGCCACCTATAAATCCACCACCTGTAACTCTGTAAGTCACCGATCCACTGGATCAAAGTTATCGCACAGCAATAATTACATACTGTCTTTGTTCTGAACAAAAGGTTTCTGGCGCAATTTAGGCAGACGTGCGACGCGTACTGGCAGCAATGTGATCGTCGACTGGATGATCTCCCCCCGTATCACTCAGCTTTTATATGTGGCAACACACCAAAGAACGCCAGGGAAAGTCCCGAGAAACAACTTAGGTCTGGAATGTAGCCACTACAGAGCTTCCCACGGTGGTTCTGCTTGGTACATATTTATTGATCTAATTCTATTTTAATAAACCTAGAGGTATCTATAGCTTCGTAAAATTCTGGCCATCATTTCCATCTTTTTATTTTCCTGAGAAACCTTCAATTACGGGCATTACAACTCAATTTCCGTAATGTGGTGGGCCTGTCTGCTCCCGCTAAAAATCTCTGTTAAGATGGCATGTTTCTCCCCCAGACGGAATCCCATCTCTCTTTCTCTCTTCCTCACATATTCTTTCTTCGTCACACATGACCACGCCTTGCCTCGGGAAATCACCTTCTCGATTCCCGCGCTCTATATAGCATCACGCCCTCACAAGCGGCGTCCTACTGCAAAATTTTTACTGCGTTAAATATCGATTCTCGGGGTTAAATATAATGGTACTATAAATCAGTCACCTTGTATAACGTGAACGGCGCAAGTATTATGAAATGATTCACATCAATGTCTTCCAAAGTTTGAAAAAGCAATATACGATTTGTGGACAGAAAAACAAAAAAATGACAGAAAACCTGAAAATCGGGCAACCTCTTACATTTAAGCCACTACTGATGCAACGCTATTAGGGAAGCACTTTCAGGCTGGTAAAGGTTATACCGAAACGTGGCCTAAATAATATCTGCTAATATCTTCCATATCTGCATCCACTACTGCAGACGCTATCACCGTTGAAGTCGATTCATGAAAATGCCTAACCTATGACTTGGCTATATACAAATGGTGTACTGATTCTATCGTTGAGCCAAAGCTACAGTGTCTAAACAGCTCTAAAAATAACAATGTACACGCGGCATACCGAACCTATTGATGAGCAAACACTAACGTGTTTAATACCTCTAACAGTAGTCGTGTACATGAGGCATCCCGAACCTATCGTTGAGCCAACGCATACTTCTAACAGTACGTACAAGCGCCTCAGTCCTGTCATTGAGCCAACACTATGGTATCTACACATCACTGACACTGACGGGCGAAATCGAAAATGTAAAACAATGTCCGGATATTTAAATGTAATTATACTGAAATTCTAACTCATGGAGAAAGATCCACTTCAGAAATGCACTCGAATCTGGAATAATATGTCCAATTCCTATGATAAGTGTGAAACAGAAATTAAATAACGGGTTCGAATAGTACAGTCTATCACTCCTAGAAATTTAAACGCGTACAGTGAATTTCGCTAAATAAATGTAAACTCAAATCTCGTCTGATATTACGTGATATTAATGAAAACAATAATCACAACCACCACGATATTCGTGGCATAGCCTAGAGTCTGAGACTCCTAATAACCCGCAATGTCAACACCCCAAACGTGTCATTGTAAACTCTCTAATGAAGTAAACATTCATTAGCATACTGTACCTTACTGGGTCAGGGATAAATTAAAAAATAGGTGGGTCGCAGTGTGGGAAGGCACGTCTACCACATGTTTCGTGTCCTCTTCTCACCTGGCTAGTTCAGCGGTGAGCCCGCGGAACGTTCTTTGACTTGATCAAGTAAACTAAAATAAATCTTAAAGGTATAACAGGACAGGAATCGCAATTATGTGAGTGAATGAAGATAAGAATTTCACAAACTAAACTTTAATAATCGAAAACATAAAAATCGGGTGAAAAGAACATTAATAATCCCATAAATTGATACATATGAAATACAAGTTCACCTCAGTAGCCAAGAAGGGGCCACATGACCAATTAATCTCTTCGGAGACCGTGGGAACATTACGTAAACACTGCATTTGTATCTTGATAAGTTCATGCAGATTTAACACAGTAATCGTCGTAATTAAACGTCCTTATTCATTACATTAGGAACAGAAATTCTTCGCACATAAAGAAACTAAATTTAACATGATTTCAATAAATTCCGGATACAAATACACACGAATACAAATACAAATACAGGACAATCTGTTACCACCAAAAGGCCCGCGCTCATCGTCTAGGACAAGTATTGAACTCGCAATCACTTGAAAGCATAACAAAACACAATCAAATGACAAACACTGAAAGAACCAAGACACAATAAAATAACACAGAACAAATCACAAATACCGCCGCATGTTAAATACATTCGTCTTGCGGGCAGGGTGAAGTAGGCGCCTTTCACCCTGCGTCACCTTATCTGGGTGATAGCATTGACCTTCCATGGCGAGAGGGGGGTAAAAGGCCGTCTGTCCCTCGGATACAAACAAAAATTACCTTAGCTGACGTCTACCTCTACACGGTCGAGTTTCTCACACAACTGGGATCTGCCACGTGGCTAGCGGGCCCCTCCTCGCGCATTCCACTGCGCTCACAGCTGGGTGAAATGTCATCCCTTCAATACGGGGCACTTTGCAGGCGCTCTTGCCTTTCAATAATATAACAAAGCATTACTCTGATATATGAGTCACTTTCCTCAGATTCATAATTAGGCTTATATGCCGGACCTCACTTCAGGCAATTCAAATCAAACTGGATATCATCTGTGCATTTCATCCCTTTATACATCGGACCCCCGTTTATCCCACGTGCACAGTCATGAGAAAACTCGCCGGAATAACTTGGATATCCCTCTCTGATACAACGTTGAGGATACCTGATCCTCAGCTTCTTCAGCACTTGTGAAATGCATCCATATTTATATAGCATGCTGGCCCAATTCTTAGGTTGCCCGGTACTCTCAGTAAGGGTCTTCCACTCGACTTTACAAGGCATCTACCATGTCTTTTATATTTTTAAGGTCCTAGCTCCGAAAAACCGCTATACAAAATAAACCAAAGTAATAACATAACATTATCTGACACTAAATCAAACCTAAATCCAACCTAACTCCCTCATTACCATAAACAAGTGATACAATGCTACTACACTTACTAGACATGCAAAAGTCCTGAGTAAAATTACATGATTGCTACAAGGGCTTAATGAATGATTATTTACAAAGAAAATATATGCGAAGGTAACTGTCCCTATCTCATGCTAATAAAATCTGTTCAAACTTACCTTGTCATGGTGACCACACGGTTCCTTTTTCTTATGCTAGTGGCTTTACGTCGCACCGACACAGATAGGTCTTACGGCGACTATGGGAAAGGAAAGGCTTAGGAAATGGAAGGAAGCGGCCGTGGCCTTAATTAAGGTACATCCCCAGCATTTGCCTGGTGTGAAAATGGGGAAACCATGGAAAACCATATTTAGGGCTGCCGACAGTGAGATTCGAGCTCACTATCTCCCGGATGCAAGCTCACAGCCGCGCGCTCCTAACCGCACGGCCAACTCGCCCGGTGCCTCACGGTTCCTCCATGCCGGGCTCAGTAATAGGACTTAGCCCAACATCACTATATCGTCGTCCTGGGTAGCTGGTCCTCGGTTCAGTTCTTAGGGTTAGTTCATTGCGATGCTGTCTGCTTGACTGATGAGTGTTGGACGGTCTCGTGTTATTGGCAGCTCCTGTCGTAGTTTCTGTACCGCACTCACTCCAGTTAGACACACAGTTAAACGTTTGCTGGCGCACTCCGCTCACTCCTACTCCCTTTATCTTCCACGTTAGGGCTGAAAGTACTGTCTAACCAGTCGAAAGTTATTTAACAAAAATACTTAGCAGTCTACCGCATTCGACCTCTGAGTCGAAGTCTATTAATTGTTCCCTTCCTAGTTCGGGTACTATATATTTCTCCAGGCTACAATTATTAATTGTTTGACTTTACATCTACTAAAACGGAGTCTTTGTGTAGTTTGCAAAATTCACGCCGCAGCCTCCTACGTGGCTGACTTCCACAACGAGCAAGACTCAATAAACGAATGATCCCTTTTTCCACTTAGCGCACTCTATTTATTAGTCCGGACAGAGACGCACGCCAGGGAAATCACCAAGATACAGACCTCACTCCTTTTTGCAGAGACGAGTTTGGTTCCCACGCTTATCCCGCACAAGTTGTATAACGGAAGGCAATGACTGTTAACCCCACAAATCAATTCATAGCACTCAGAAAATTATGATAAATATTTCTGTCGTTTTAGTTTCTCCGGATTTCGTCCATAAGCGTAGATATAGTCCTTGTTTCATAACTTGCCAATCCTGCTTTCTGCCGCAATCCTTCTTATCATGGTTGCACATGTGATTCCCTCAACATCATTCGAGTTGCTCCATCCTTTTCACGCGATTTCCTTGCTCTGTCTCTCAGCGTGCCACGCCCGTCCTGGCGTTCTCTGCATCCCTTACGCTCTCAGATACATTTGGCGCCTTTCTGATTTCGACTCCCTGATACCACATTTCTGATGCGTTAAATACTCTTTTTCTCTCACCATGAACGATATGGTTGAATACGCAGGGTAAACTCTCAATTTGGTAAACTCATTCGTCACCCGCAATATTTCAGATTCGCCTTGTTTTCCGCCTCGTAAATATACGGAATAAAATTCAATTTTCAATAAGCAAGTATCACCTCGACCGTGTGGAAAAATGAGTTTTGTTCGTGAGATCGGTTATAACAAAATTCACTTCGCTGGTATCAAATGGAATCGTTAACTTGACTTTACTGACTTTGATTACAGTCTTGCGTAAAATAATAATTATGGGAGAATATCACTTGCACTGTACTTAAAATATGCGTTACAATGCATCCACTTGGATTCGGCAACCTTTACATTTTTCAATCGCTCTGTTTAACATAATTCAGGATCATGATAGGATGTCGCTTCTCTTATACAGCCTGTATCAGAAATAGTACACAGGTACAAACTGTCACTCAAATTCCTCTTTATCAAACTACAGGGCCTTTTCTCTTCTTCATCCTGCTTATAACTTCCCACTCATAAAATACAGGGCTTACTCTGACTCAAACTTTCTTCGTAATTATTCTTATAAATATTTCATTCCTCATTTCGATCCACTTTCTTCCGGAGCTTGATCAAATTTTAAGTACAAGTCATACCATAACCAAACTAAATTTTTCCAGACTTCAGGAGCAAAATAACATGCCGTGATTCTCTCACATACACGGTGTCACAAAAATAAATTTCCAAATGCCAAAAATGCTCACCTCACTGGATTTCGATATGAAACTGTAAACCTCTTTCACACAATTGCTGAATGCATTATTATTACCTAAATTCATTCCTAACGTTATTATTATTATTATTATTATTATTATTATTATTATTATTATTATTATTTGACTATCACATTTGTAATTGTTATATTTACTTTCTCATTATCACAACTTTTACCGGCGTGAACATATTTAACTGATTTTATTGTGATATTTAATTTCACATTTTAAGAAAATTAACACAATTTTACGCATCTCGCGTCTACAAAAATGACCGAATATCGCACCTACAGTGTTTCCTAGTGCACTTTCTGCGGACATGAGACAAAATCATCGCAACACACGCCATAAATACAACGCGGTGTCATGATTTACTAACTAATTTGAGAGGACAATCATTTATATTTCTAACTACAAAACATACAGTAATATTGGAATTAGACAGACCTGTAATTGTGCTGATTGATGTCGCGTCATTTTGGCTGCATTTAGCAAGCCAGCAACCTCTGACTTAGTGCCTCATAACGATGGGTGGCATTCTTCACTGAAGTATTAACATTTCAATTACACTGACTTTGCACTTCTTGATGCAACACGAATTAATTCTTCTTCTGATTAATTATAATGTAATACAATAACACTTTAAAACATAAAGAAATAAGTGGTACGGTGCGCAACTCTTATACCCTCGTGACTGTTTGGAACGCCTGAAGCTACTAACGCCTAACGGCAAGATTTTCGTTCCTGCGTATCCGTAGGGAGAGAGAACGTTCGTCTCGCCTTCTCACCCGCAAACCAAATGTTTACCCCGTGGTCAGGTAACCAAAGATCGTGTTAACGGACTAGATAGACATACTTTAATCTCCTTTACAGAAGTTCATTAAAACCTTCGTAATCTCTAATACACGGTGTCACAATGTCCCCGTCGCATTGCGGTGACTGCAGCGTTACTGTTATTATTAAACTTTATTTGAAGTTTTTCCAACACTTGCCTTTTCTACCTCTCTCAAGCCAATACGGCTTTCGAGATCCCACGTCTGTCACCTAGTTCTTGAATTATTGTAAGTTATCTTCTTAGTGTCGACCGTCGCAGGTTCATCCTCTCGAAACAGTTAATGCTGAGTGCTTTTTTCGTGGTCAGAGGATGTATTTATACGAAATCTAGTGACGCGTGACAACGCGTCCCCTGATATTTTGCAATCATTCCATCTTCTGTACCGCTAGACCGATTTTTCTGAAACTTACACCAGAGATTCCGCTTATTTTCTCGATCACACGGGCGTAATTTATTAATTCCGTGGATGGCTTTCCTGTATATTCTGACTGGATGACGTTGCCTCGTGCCGTTTCCCCTCTGCCGATAGATAGGCGAACTTCTCTCTGGGCATAATTAATTATATTTCTCCCTGTGAAGTGAACTTTATCAAATGATTGCAACATTTCTTATTAATTAATTTTTCTCTAATGACACTGCCGAAATCTCTCTCAATAGTAGTTATTAGGCAAAATTTTATTGTCACTTTCCCGAAGTCTTCCGAAATGTTCCGTTCTTTCTCGATACTTTGGTCACTTCGTACTGCGAGTAACAAGCCTAGGAACATCAGGCTGGCTACCGGTATTTACAAGTATGGATGCACGTTTTCCCCTCTCGCAGATGGCCCTACGTAGCCATGGGCTCAGTACATTTGTATTGAGTTGTCTCTGATGAAAAACATTGTATACTCTCACTACCACCATCAATCTTGGTTTGAGAAACACTCATATATATCACGTGCTCTCAATATCGGATACCAGTAGTTTTGTGAGAAATAAACTGAAATAAGCTGGTATGGGCAAATTAAATTTAATATACTTAGGTAAAATAATTCAGAAATGTGCCAAGCTGGATAGCTGCAGTCGTTTCAGTGCGGCCAGTATCCATTATTCGGGAGATAGTGGGTTCGAACCCCACTGTCGGCAGCCCTGAAGATGGTTTTGCATGGTTTCCCATTTCCACACCAGGCAAATGCTGGGACTGTACCTTAAAATGGCCACGGCCGCTTCCTTCCCACTCCAAGCACTTTTCTGTCCCATCGCCGCCATAAGCCCTATCTGTGTCTGTGCAACGTAAAGCCAATTGTAAAAAACAATAATAATAATAATAATAATAATAATAATAATAATAATTAAGAAATAGATGAAATTAAACCACCTTAATTTAAAATGTCAGACGTATTTGTTGATTTATAAATTCAATTCCAATTTGTCCTCTTTACTTCAGTCACACGCAAAAATATATTTTTGACCATAGTTCATTCTGTTCTTACATGGTAGTAAAACAGCTTTAATATGAGCCACCCGTTTCAGTGGATACGCCACGAACCTACTACGCTGGCGTAGCAGGGGGAGAGGTGATACTCCCACGTGGCGCGTCCCAGGTGGCGGATAGGGGGGGTCCTAACCGGCTTGCCGGCGTACTTGAGGGAAATAAAATACCTCTCGCGGACCAAACACACAACCCCCTGTGGGTGGGGGACGCTGACGAAGAATACACCCACGGTATCCGCTGCCTGTCGTAAGAGGCGACTAAAAGGGGCGACCAAGGGATGATCCAATTAGAACCATGAAACTACTTGTAATTAGTACCATCACGCAGGGAACACCAAGGGTTGCATTTACTTGCGCGTAGTACCACTCTGTTAGGTACGCAATAGGTTTGTAATGAGTAGCGACAGTTTGTGAATCAGGATGGGGTCCTACAGTACCTGTTATTCATACCCCTATAGGAGCGACACCACGGGATGAGCGACACCATGGTTCTGCCTTACCTATGCTCCGTTCCCACTATGTGAGGAATTCCACGGGATAGTACGGGTCCCTGTGGTTAGTTCATTATGTGAGGTACCCCGTGGGTTTGCGTTGCCTTTATAGGTTTGCGGGGCCTGCAAACAGCGCCGCAATGTGCGAAACACCATAGGTATGTGTTACAAATGCGCATTACACTACCTGTGAATAGTACCATAATGTGTGGAATACCGCGAGTCTCCGCTACTTTTGATTAGTACCGCAACATTACACATGGCATGGTTCTACTTTCCTAGCGATAAATACCTTTATGAGGGGCTGACGACCTGGATTTTGGACCCGTTTCGACTATAGGCATAATCAATTCAGCATCGTGCTATAGAAGCAGTCCCTTGGTCAGTAATATGATTGTTTTGTGCCAGCTTCTGTGCATGTGAGGCACTGTGGGTCGGATCCACTGATCGTTTTAATTTCATATCCGTCCACCCATTCATTCTTCGTCCTCATGCTTTGAATTCTGGTCAGTGGAGCATTTTGGAATTTTAATTTGTCATTTCATTTCGTCTCATTTCGTACCATTAGGGGCCGATGACCTCGATGTTAGGCCCTTTTAAACAACAAACATCAATCATCAACCAGTGGATACGCTGTAGTCTGTTTCTTGCAGATTGTTACTCTTTCAACGGATTTTCTGTCAGAGTATGAACCCCTTTCCAGTGCAATGTTTCGCCGTTCCTGTGAATCCTAAACCGACAGCAATTGATAGGGCATTAAACGCTTTTTTATTATTATTATTATTATTATTATTATTATTATTATTATTATTATTATTATTATTATTAAGGAAATATCGTGGCTCGCAGAGGGATAAGAAGCGTGAGGGTTGAATGGCTGGACAAGGAATTAAATAGAGCAGAACCTATCACAACAAATTTTGAAATTTTTCTTCCTTTTTAAATTTAAAAGTTGAGAAGTAGAAAATCTGAATGAATAACAACAATATTGAGCTCGTAAGCTCTAAGAATATAGTGAGCTTAGAAGTCTGAATATCAGATTCAAAAACTTGGGAGAATAACAATTTGTTCATTTACACAGAAAAGAGCCGAATAGCTCTTGCCAGGTACAATATTTTATAGGAGCAAGAAATGCTCCAGGAAAATACACTTCGTAGGAGTCTGCGCTCCTACTATACCATAGTTCAGCCTCGCAGAGGCATCAATTTTTATGACGCACTTAAGTTCCACCTGACAACATACCGGTTGTCCTCCATAAAATTATTTACACAAAGTTGCTCTGATGTGGGTTTATCTGTTGCTCAACAACTACAGAGTTCACTGTTACCAAAGGGTACTAACGCCAGAAAAACTTAACGCACAGAAGTAAATGTACAGGGGCATGATTGCCCATACTAAGTGGCCTTAGTTTAAAAAGGAAGAGTTGTATATGACCGGCCCTAAACAAAAGGCTAAGAGGCGAAACACTCTAAGTGGGCTTATGGCTCAAAGATACAGAGGCTAATCCTATACTACACTGGGGTGACTAAATGAGAAACATAAATGCAAAACAAGTTTTAGGAAATTTAGAGGTTTGAAAACTTGAGACACCCTATGCCAAGTTGAATGGGAACCTACGGAGGGTAATCACTCTTTGTTCCCTTACATTACATATTTCTCAGTAGGGAGTAGAACAGAGTCCTCAGACTTGCCGGAAATTCTACATTTAGACCACAAAATTAAGAAATAGACATTAAATAACTTAGGTTGAAACCTGCCCCCCCCACTATCCGCAGGAGCTATCACATATACCAGGTGGTTCTAGAACGCCGTACTTTCTACTTACAAATACCCCGCATACACAAATGATGAATGGGATGTCTACCAACTGATTTTCACAGGGGAACTACTGCCAGCGGGCAGGTTACGTCAGAATATGAAGAGATAAGAAACGGAGTGTCGCTCGCAGCATGTTACTCAGCGCTGCTGGTCGAATGCACCCCTTGCATTAGTAAACATCGTTTAAGACCGCATAGTTCTAGGCTGGTGTGTGGTACAGCCGCACTATATTTGCTGCCTGCATATCAGCAATGGCTAGTGTGATCAGCAGCGGTGAATACATGGACATTATTTTGAGCTGGACAACCTGGTTGGAGTGCAACAGAAGCTGCAAACAGACGTACGCCTTCTACACACATCTATCACCAAACACCATTAATTTTTGTTCCATACAATCAACTCTTTTATCGAGTTGAATGTCTACACGTGTCTAAATTAACAAGACAATAGATTTCATTTGCTGGATCTTTGGCGTGTCTACAACCAGTAGTGACGGTTAGGGGTGGGGTGAGGAGGGACAGTCGCTCCCACCCCCACTTTTTAGAGTAAATATGATGTTTTATTCCACTTTAGCCAGCTGGAACTAGGAATTATTTCAAAAAGCTATTTGTACAAGCCTTTATGTCTTATATGCTAAATCTTCCCTTTATTGTATACCACTACGGCAAGTAGTGGAGACTTTGCATGTGCTGTGAGGAAGGGTAATAGGGGTACATTTTATTTTTTTTGCCCACGAACCTACTACGCTGGCGTAGCAGGGGGAGAGGTGATAATCCCACGTGGCGCGTCCCAGGTGGCGGATAGGGGGGTCCTAACCGGCTTGCCGGCGGACTTGAGGGAAATATACTTCTCGCGGACGAAACACACTACCCCCTGTGGGTGGGGGACGCAGATGAAGAATACACCCACGGTATCCTCTGCCTGTCGTGAGAGGCGACTAAAAGGGGCGGACCCAGGGATGATTGAATTAGAACCATGAAACTACTTTTGATTCGTACCATCACGCGGGAAACACCATAGGTTGCCTGTACTTGCGAGTAGTACCACTATATTAGGTACGAAATAGGTTTGCGATTAGTAGCAGTATAGAGCCTGGCCTGGTGGTTTTCCAGTACCCGTGCGTCGTACCCATGTGAGCAACACTGCGGGTCTGGGCGTTGCCTGTGAGTTGTACCGCTATATGAGCGACACCGTCAGTCTGCGTTGCCTGTGATTGGTGCCCACTATGTGAGGAACACCACGGGATTACCGGCGCCCGTGACTAGTACACCTAGGTGAGGAAACTCATCGGTTTGCGTTGGCTGTAAGTGGCGCCATTGTCTGCGAAACACCATAGGTCTGCGTTACCTATACGAAGTACAATACTTGTGAGTAGTACCATCTTGTGTGGAACACCTTGAGTCTTCGCTACTTTTGATTAGTACCCCAACATGACAAATACCATGGTTCTATTTTACTCGCGACATGTAGCATTCTGTGGGGCCTTAGTCGTGGATTTTGCACCCCTATAGACATCAAGCATCATTGTGCTTTATAAGTGGTCCCTTGGTCAGTAAAACTATTATTCACGATCTTTTTTGTGCCTGATCCACTGCTTTTTTTTAGGGTTCATGTCCATCCATTCATTTTTCATGACATTTTTTATTTTATTTTGGTCAGTGGATGAATTTGAAATTTTTGTTATTTCATTTCGTACCATTAGGGGCCGATGACCTCGATGTTAGGCCTCTTTAAACAACAAGCATCAAGATATTTTTTTGCCGAGATCGTGGCCACTGAGTTATAATTCATCCGCTTGCCGCGCGCATTCGTCAGTCTGCCAGTCTCTTTATTGTATGTTAGTTTCTTAGTGTGTATTCAAATACTAAATGATTATTAATTGCATAATCATGCCGTACATCTATGTAATTGTAGAGGGCGATCTGGGTGTGGGGTTACGGGCGCGCAGCTGTGAGCTTGCATTCGGAAGATAGTGGTTTCGAATCCCATTGTCGACAGCATTGGAGATGGTTTTCCGTGGTATCCTATTTTCATACCAGGCAAATGCTGAGGCGATACCTTAATTAAGGCCACGGCCGCTTCCTTCCCATACGTTCTATCTGTGTCGGTGCGACGTAAAGTCAATTGTAAAAAAATATATGTTTAATTGTAATTGTAATTTCAACGCTAGAGAATACCAATTTTACATTCACCGGACTAAATTATTTCGTTTGTATTATATTATTTTATATGTAAGTATGATTAATTTGCCCCGTGGATTAGGCCTATTCGTAATAATATTTTTTTGAGATTTTGATTCAATGCTGTATAATAAAATTTTCACTAGGTCTCACAAACATACTACGGGGCATTTACTTAATAAATAGCATAACACAAAGAAATAATTTAGGAACGTTGGTATTGGCTCCTGTTGAAATACGATTACAACTGAATACCTTTTTTTTTTTTTTTTACAATTGGCTTTACGTCGCACCGACATAGATAGAACTTATGGCGACGATGAAATGGCCAGGAAATGGCTACGCGTGGAAAGGAAGCGACCGTGTCCTTAAATAAGGTACATCCCCAGCACTGGCCTGGTGTGAAAATGGGAAACCACGGAAAACCATCTTCAGGGCTGCTGACAGTGGGATTCGAAACTACTATCTCCCGAGTGCAAACTCAGAGCTGCGTGCCCGTAATCCCACGGCCAGCTCGCCCGGTATAATTAAATAGAAGTACGGCATGATTATGCAATTAAAATCATTTAGTATTTGAATACTCACTAAGAAACTAACAGACACTAAAGAGACTGCCAGACTGATGAATACGCGCGGCAAGTGGGTGGCCACGACCTCGGCAAAAAATATGTACTTCTACTACCCTTCCTCACAGCACATGCAAAGTATCCATTACTTGCCGTAGTGCTATACAAATTGGTTAGCCGCGACGAACAGCATTTGTGCGTACTTCCATCAATGATTATGTTAATAATTAAAGAAAATAAACGAAGGAATTACCAGATAAGATAACAGGGTTTGTACATACAGCTTTTTAAAATAACTCCTAATTCCAGCTGGCTAAAGTGGAATGAAAATGTAATGTTTACTCCACAAATTGGTGCAGGGGCGACTGTGCCTCCTCGCCCCACCCAGCCTCCTCGCCCCACCCCCTAATCGCCGCTACTATTTGTAGACACGCCAAAGATGCAGAAAAGGAAATCTAATAACTTATTAATTTATACACGTGTAGACATTCCTCTCGATGGAAGAGTTGCTTGTATGAAACAAAAACTAATACTGTTCGGTGAAGTACGTGTGTAGAAGGCATACGTCTGTTTGGAGCTTCTGTTGCATTCCGACCAGATTGTCCAGATTAAAATAATGTCTGTGTATTCGTCGCTGCTGATCACACTAGCCATTGCTGATATGCAGACAGCAAATATAGTGCGGCTGTACCATACACAAGCCTAGAACTATGTGGTCGAAAACGATGTTTACTAATGCAAGGGGTGCATTCGACCGGCAGCGCTGAGTAACATGCTGCGAGCGACACTCAGTTTCTTATCTCTTCACATTCTGACGTAACCTGCCCGCTGGCAGAAGTTCCCCTGTGAAAATCAGTTGGTAGACATCACTATCACCACTTGTGCATGCAGGGCATTTATAAGTAGAAAGTACGGCGTTCGAGAGCCACCCGGTATATGAAAATTCTGCCATTACCGTGAGTCACTGGGCCTTCTTCACAAAGGCTGCGCCCCTGCCTCCTTTAGAACACGACGCACTGAAATCACTGGAGCAATTAAGGCAATACGATCCTAAAGCGCCCTGTTTTATATTACTTTTAGGGAAAGCTTCCTTAACTCTCTACTGATAGGCTGTATTCCTATACACATTCCGGTTTTATTTGGCTAAAGAAGATATATCCAAAACTCTGATAAGTCTCTTATAATCTAGGAGGAACCAGCTGAAGTGTTGACAACTTCGGTGCATTAACGAAACAATCCTAAGAACCAGGTTAATAAACATCGAAAATATATGTATGAAATAATTAGTCTTTATCCCGCTAGAGAGAGCAATTAAACCTATGGTAGAGACATCTAACAGTTGTTTTTTTTTTGCTAGGGGCTTTACGTTGCACCGACACAGATAGGTCTTATGGCGACGATGGGATAGGAAAGGCCTTGGAGTTGGAAGGAAGCGGCCGTGGCCTTAATTAAGGTACAGCCCCAGCATTTGCCTGGTGTGAAAATGGGAAACCACGGAAAACCATCTTCAGGGCTGCCGATAGTGGGATTCGAACCTACTATCCCCCGGATGCAAGCTCAGAGCCGCGCGCCTCTACACGCACGGCCAACTCGCCCGGTCATCTAACAGATGAAGACCAAAGTATCTTGTAGTGCACCAGTTCAAGTTTGTTTACATATATGGCATTAGACAAGGCGCGCTGTTTAACTAGCCGGAGAAGGTGTACCCCCGGTACAGACATCCATTCTGTAAGGTTTAACAGTGGGATGAACAGTTTTGAAATCTTGAAACTTAGAGATATACATAGGTAGGCATTAATATATCTTGATGAAGAGCCCATTGCTACTTGTTTATTTCGGATGATTGAAGTAGAGTAGTTTTGATAGCGTTGCCGAAGTGACCCCTTAGGTAACCTGAGATATCATATCCCGATATATTGAGGGCTGAAGCCAAGATGATGACAGCTCTAGACCAAATAACAAGGTCCTGACCAAATATAGTGTGTGAGGTTAAGTCCAGCCTCCCGGCATCTCCCAATGATGACAGTCTCAAAGGAGGCAGTTTATATGGAATCTTAGTCGGAGTGGGGCGGGCCCTTACCACGCGCCGGCGTCTCTCCCATGTTGATATGACATGGCCTCGGATGAAAGTTGGGCACTATAACATGCAACGTTTGGCGATATTAACCATTTTTCAAACGGTGCTACATATGGTGTAGGTAAGGTTAGCGGCTTTGGAAGAGGAGCTCACGGAGTTTCTGACTCAGGTTTGGCGTTTGGGGTGGTTAATTGCAAATTTTTAGAAATTACCGAAAGGTTTTTACAAATTAATTTTAACAACAAACCAAGGTTAACTTGGCATGCAACTTAAACATGTGAATAAATACTAGCTAACATTACATAACTTTTGTTCCCCAAAAGGAGCAGAAGGCC
Source organism: Anabrus simplex (assembly GCF_040414725.1). Classification (NCBI taxonomy): domain Eukaryota; kingdom Metazoa; phylum Arthropoda; class Insecta; order Orthoptera; family Tettigoniidae; genus Anabrus; species Anabrus simplex. The sequence continues at coordinate 1,044,561,043 of NC_090266.1, forward strand.
TCCTCTTCACTTCCAAAATACTTAAACTTATATTAATAAAGTACACTAAGGAAAGAAATATAATTAATTCAGGAATTTAATAACTTTGTGGCATATAATGAACAGAGAAAAAGGCCTTCACACAGGCTTTCCTTGAGACAGGTGAACACGAAAAATCCTTTGACTCCGGATCACTCAACAAAAGGGTGACAGGAGTGAGAAAATCTAGAATTATACAAGGTCCATGAAATCTGGGGGCAAGCTTGCCCGCGGGAACAAATCTTTTAACCATGACTTGATCTACAACTATTAAATTGGTGGGTTTTTGTCCACGGTCATACCTCTTTTTTTTTACCTCATTCTTACTCTCTTATGAGATGCCTTAAGGTTATTTCTAGCTTTCCTCCATAGATCCCGGATATTCTCTGGATCTATTGTTTCTGGTAATTGCGCATTGACCACAAATTTGACAAGGGAGTGTTTGGGACGAACTTAAATATGAGAGAAATTGGAGAAAACTTATAAGAATCATGGACGGCCGATTTAAAGGCTAATGTTAACCAATGTAAGGACGTGTCCCAACGAGAATGATCTTTATGGTGGAAGGCAGTATGGGATGATAGAAGATTTCGATTAACCCTCTCAGCTAGAGATGTCTGTGGGTAATATGCCGACGTAGTGACATGTGAAATAGAGATATCAAAAGAGAACTTACGGGATAAATAGGAAGTGAACGCCTTCGCGTTATCGGAAACAATATACTGGCATGGTCCAAAAGATGCAAATATTGAGTTAAGACAAGAAATAGTCGTTTGTGCAGTGGCAAGCCTAGTATAAACAGCAATGAGAATCGAGCAAAACCGTCCACTTACTGAACCCTTTAGGTCCATATTGAGGGATACCTACCTTTCTTACCTATCAGCAAAGTTCATGAGATCTGTCTCTTGGGTCGTATCGGGTTCTTCGTCACTTGCTGAAGTAAAGGTAGGGTTCAGTAATTCTAATCTATCTACTGGAATGAAAGGTCTATTTAAAAGAATCCTATTTATTCAGGAAAATTCTGAAACATTCTATGTCAATGGTATCATGGAAGTCAATTGTGTCCACTGGGCACCACAATCATTTTTACATAAACGTCAGAACACTGGTGTGAGACTTTAACGTAACTGCCTGACGGGCATTCATACTAGAAACCATTGTCTCAATTATTAATCATTTAAGAAAGGAAAGTCTGGAAATCCTTAAATTCGGCTTCCATGTGAGACCACATGTACCATCATAGTGATTCGTTATGGTCCAGCCCTCGTAACACGAACTCCGGACTCTGGTTATAATTAAGGCCGTTCAATCGGTGTGTGCCACACAGTGGTTCTACGGCATGGACCCTTAATTGAATCGATGTGACCTGCGTCTATGTCATGGACCGACATCTAATCTTCTAAGTTACTTTAAAGTCATTGTGGATGATGACCGCAAGGAAAGGATGCTACAATGGCATATGGCCCTAATCTAAGTCACTGAGGTTGATGACCCCCTGACCATCCAAGTTTCTAGGCTGAAGGCTAAACACAATTAAGTTACATCAGTTGATGACCAAAGTTCCACTTTACTATCCCCAGCACATTCTCTGCTCAATCAATCAGAGTTCAATAATTACAACAATAGCAATGCTCACAAACTTTGTGGCAGAAAAATCCATTTCCTTCGGATATGTCCCCTTAAACGTTACTTTACATTTTAATATTCCCCCAGAAAAACAATCTAAAATTTCCAGAATGCATCTCCAAGTTATTCGCTTGATTAAAGTTATTTCAAAATGCGGTTTCACTGAATTTAATAATTAAATAAATTTAAATGATTTAACGAAATGTTAACAAACAACAAATTTTATCTCCGCGGACTCTGGTTTCTTCACAAATTTCTGCGCAGCTTGTGATGTGAATTCAATATTGCGATGTTTATCTGGCTGGAAAAGAATTTTTACACAATTCATGTCCAGTTATATATCTTGTCTTGTGATCTCACACCTTTTAAAATCTAATCTAGTCCTAACCGTTATTAACACTTGGATATCCTAATAATCTACGTACAAACCAAACAACTCTCCATATAATTACGATGTCATATCTCGTCATACCATTATGAATTTTGCACACCCCTCACAGACAAACCAATTATCACGACCACCGCTCTATATTTTGGACAACCCTGAATTTGGTTACTCTGTTCCTTATACTCCAAGTTCGTGGTTTCAAATGTTCATTACGTCCCCAATCACAGTATTTCACAATACTCAGATCATTACCGGCTATGAATTTCAACTAAATCCAGCATTTTAACGTTTCGCTGGCCGAGAATACAGTACAATCTCAACTCCACGCCGGTCCCGTTATCCTAGCTGAGGTCTCTCATCCCCCGAGTTCGCTTGGCAGTTACACGAAACACCTGGTTTATTCACAGTTGACTGGCTTCTCAAAATGCTCCCTTTAAACTCTGCCGACATAATTAAACAAATACGATATTCTAACCAACAAAATGCACAGGTTATGCTTCAAGATGCCCACACTAATTATACGCGTCGCCAATTATTACCGCTATGGATTTCTATGAATTTCTTTCCATTCCCAACATTATAAAATATTCCTCGGGCTATCATGTCCCGGCTTCAAATGACAGGACTCTAACCTGATTCGCACATCTCATCTCAACTCATATAAAACATTCCTCGGGCTTCCGTGTCCCGGCTTCAATGACAGGTCCAACCTGATTCACAAATCTCATATCAACAAAACTAAGCTCTGTTTCCCAGCTCCACAATTATCATCGACAAAGAACTGGAATAAAATCCTTACTAGAAATCTCGACGTCTAATATGGCACAATGCATTGATCATGAATAACTTCGCATAAATGATATCGTATTTAATAACTTGATTTTTACGAGAAATGACTGAAACATTCTACTAGATCTTTTTATTGTCAGTCAGACACAGTTTAAAATGGGCATAGAAAAACGTTTCTCTCCGTGACCAAATTCATCACCCTAGGTTCTCACCCGACAGCGCGCTTCCACTCGATTGAAAATGAGTAACCATGGATTATTATTATTAACGTCAAATTGCAGACAGGAAAAATTTACGTCGACTGAACATCTTAATTTGGCATCACAAAATATAGGCAGTACACTCACACAGATGACGATCTACATTGGACGTGATATCACTTCGGAACCCTATTCAATAACTTTTTACACCATTATACGGCACTCGTAAGACTTAAAATTTTTTATCCAAGTGGAAAATAAAACAAATGACTCTTTTAGTCGTACTCTCACATTTACAAAACTTAGTAGGGGTGACCACTGCGTCGTATATCCCCATTCAAATACACTTTTAGAGATCACGAGACAAGATATAAGAGGTAGTAAGATGGAAAGTCACCTACCTCATGTCGTCACGCCAGTGTTCGTCATAGGGCTCACCTACGACCCTGGCACTTTATTTAGCCATTTTTACATTCATGGTTTCACAGTTTATTATTATTTTCTTCAGGTTTCCTGGAATAAAGCATAAAAAGAAGAAAATACCCTTCACTTGTTTGTTGAGCGCACACGATGGACTATAATTATTTCCGCACACGAATTACTTAATCACATTAGAATTTATTCAGTACTTTGACCGTCCTATCTGGTACAATTATTCACTCAAGAAAACTATCCCCTCATGGACTCAAGACCTAGCCACACTGGCTGAAATCTGCAGTTGAACTCAGTCTACTTTCGTTGTTTGATTTCGCAGAGCAGCTCAACAATTTTTCGTCCGCTTTGTATCACAAATGCCGGAGAAGGAGAGTTCGTCATGGCGTCCCTTCATATTTATAGCAGTTACCCCCTCTCTTCGGATATCTCCCTTTGCCGCCAAGAAAATTTCTATACATTTTCTGACTTACCTAAACTGTAATTTCAAGAGTTTTGAAAGTGACTACATGCTTGCTACATTTCTGGCGGTAGTGTTCATGGACATTTAAAACTTTTACGGGTTCGATTTGTGAGATGATTGACCCCCTTCGATAGGCACTATATTTTGACTTGGCTTGGTCACGCCATGTACACGCGCTTTGAAATAGTTCATAAAAATGACTTGAGATTCTTCCGCCGTTGACACGTGTGGCTGACGTCACGTAACCCAGAGCGTGGGACCGAAGGTAATCACCCCCTCGTCACGTGTCAAATCCATGCTATCAAGAATCCAACTTTAAAAAATTGTCGATTTATGCATAATGTTCATAGGGCACAAAGGTCATGGGTTCAATACACAAGAATGAATTTATTCCCGTTCCCTTTAGATTGCGGGAAGGGTCCCACATAATCGATATACAGTAACTCCATCAGGTGAGAGGCTTGTTATGATGACAACAGCCCTACTTTGGATAGACAACGTGGGCTTGCCAATCAAACAAATTTTACATGCTTTAACTAGTTCTTTAATTTCGACATCCATACTTTTCCAGTTGAACAATCCCCTTGTATACTGTCTGGTTTTAAAGATGTCCATATGTCCCCCTAATGGGATCTCAAGGTAATATTTGAAAATCATAGGTACCAGAACTGCTGGAACAACTATTTTCATCTTTGATCGTGGCTTAAGGGGCAACACAAGACCACATTCCTCAAAGCATAAGGGACGACATTTTCACCAGAAGAAAGGGTTTCCGTAATGGGAGCCAGCACAGGATCTTCACGTTCGTATTTTTTATGCCGTGATATAGGGGTATAAGTCAGAATGGCACTTATACCAGAAGTGTGAAGAGAGAAGGCGGAGGGCTTTCCTCCGAGTCAAAAGAATCAAGATCAATGGAAAACATTCTGCTTAACCCATCTGCGATCTAATTCTCAGAAACCCGAATGTGTCGCATGTCAAACTGGAAAGCTGAAATTCCGATAGCCCAGCGGGCGATGCGCCCGGTACGACGGGGCCTAATTAATACCCAGCTTAGAGCCTGATTATCGGTCTCTAATTCAAACTTGACATGCTCTAGATAAAGGCAGAATTTTTCTAAAGGGAAAGAGTACCGCAAGTTCCTCTAATTCATATATATAGTAATTGGCCTCTTGCGATGACAATGTTCGAGACGCATGGGTGATGGGCCGCCTTCCGAGTTCAGATTCCTGTAGAAGAACCGCAGCGACAGCAGATGAAGACGCGTCGGTCTGTACAACAAACTTCCTAGAAAAATCCAGCATAGCGAATGTTGCGAACGACGAAACAACATATCGGCCGCACATAACAAATTTCAGTTCCATAGGCGCACAAATACAATTTTAAAACAAGTCAGATGGAGGACCAGACTGCCCCAAACGAGCAGACACAAACACATCACTCAGAAGGTGATTCAAACATTTATTACACATGAATAAAACACTGCATATTTACACGTATGTACAACAAATTCAGAGGTACACCAAAACACGTGTACTGCTGCCGGTCGCCAAGTTCAGTGTGTGTACGTATAAAACAAAAACGCAGCAGCACATTGCCAACTGTAACAAAACGAAATGCGGCAGGCGAGTACCAACACAAAAGCCGTAACATACTCCCCCCTTTGAGGGATCTCAACACTCAAAATCAAAGTCTAGTGATTATGCTCATCACAGACAAATGAATAAAAAAGAAAACTCAGATAAAACATATACAAATATACAACTATACAACTTCTTTGGGCAATGGACACAATTTCACTATGGCACGGCGCAAAAGACCAGTTTTAGTCTTTACACTGACCACACGAGTAATATTGTCACAACCAGGATGGAGCTCCTGGATTATACCAGTCTTCCAAACCAGAGGAGGAAGGTTATCCTCCCTTAGAAGCACCAAATCTCCCACAGTTGGAGACCACTTTCCTATGGAAGACCATGTACGTCTTTGTTGAAGTGATTGTATGTATTCCCTTGACCACCTCTGCCAAAAATCGTGATACAGCTGTTGCACCAACTCCCATTTAGTCAGGCAGGAGAGGGAGCTGTTGGATATGTCTGGAGAGGGGATAGAGGTAATCGTCTCCCTACTAGAAAATGTGCAGGTGTCAAATAGCATTGATTATTGGGGTCGTCAGTCATTGAACAGAGAGGTCTCGAGTTCAACACAGAATTTGATACAAAAGAGTACTCAGCTCTTCAAACTTAAGAATGCATTTTCCTAGGGTCCGGTTTAAAAGTGATTTTGTGGACTTTTTTCCAGCTTCGCAAAGCCCGCCGAAATTTATTTTTTTTTTTTTTTTTTTTTGCTAGGGGCTTTACGTCGCACCGACACAGATAGGTCTTATGGCGACGATGGGATAGGAAAGGCCTAGGAGTTGGAAGGAAGCGGCCGTGGCCTTAATTAAGGTACAGCCCCAGCATTTGCCTGGTGTGAAAATGGGAAACCACGGAAAACCATCTTCAGGGCTGCCGATAGTGGGATTCGAACCTACTATCTCCCGGATGCAAGCTCACAGCCGCGCGCCCCTACGCGCACAGCCAACTCGCCCGGTAAAGCCCGCCGAAATAAGGACCGAATAATAAACTTCCATTTCACATTCAAATTAGATGAATATTCTTCTATTTCAGTAGAGCTATCCCTAATAAATCTTAATAACTCATTGTTGGCTCCAACAAAATTTGTGCCATTATCACTCAAGATGAGATATGGAAATCCTCTACGCGCCGTGAATCTTCTAAATGCGGCGAGGAAGTCCTGAGTCGTTAGACTCTTCACCGTTTCAAGATGTATTGCCTTAGTGACAAGACAAAGAGAGCAATGTTCGCTTTAAACTTTATCTTTCCGAGCTCGATAGCTGCAGTCGCTTAAGTGCGGCAGTATCGAGTAATCGGGAGATAGTGGGTTCGAACCCCACTGTCGGCAGTCCTGAAGATGGTTTTCCGTGGTTTCCCATTTTCACACCAGGCAAATGCTGGGGCTGTAACTCAATTAAGGCCACGGCCGCTTCCTTCCCATTCCTAGGCCTTTCCTGTCCCATCGTCGCCATAAGACTATCTGTGTCGGTGCGACGTAAAGCAAATAGCAAAAAAACTTTATCTTTCTCCTCGGGTTATCACCCTTTATGATGACTGGGCCACCATAATCAAGACCAACCTTAACAAAGGGTAACGATTGTTCAACTCTACACGAGGGTAATTGACCCATTATGTGAGTGGTGAGTGGAGGTTTGCTCCTGAAGCACATGTAACATGAATGGATCACACCACGAAAACTCAGATAAAACATATACAAATATACAACTATACAACTTCTTTGGGCAATGGACACAATTTCACTATGGCACGGCGCAAAAGACCAGTTTTAGTCTTTACACTGATCACACGAGTAATATTGTCACAACCAGGATGGAGCTCCTGGATTATACCAGTCTTCCAAACTGTCTTCCCACGTGGAATCCAAAATCTGTTACGCAAGGAGAACAATACAGCCTGAGGGCCGGAATTCAATAGCATCTCAAGTTCATGTTTGACAATCAGTTTAGTAACAAAGTGTTTTGGAGGAAGAATGGTAGGGTGTTTTTCATTATATTCCAACTGAGAATTCTTGAGTCGACCACCGACTCTCAACAACCCGTAATTATCGAGGAATGGATTCAAAGTTTTCAATGAGCTCGAAGAGGCAACTACATTATTAGACCTCAAGTCATGAAGTTCCTTTCCATACTCACTAGCTCGCATCAGATTTATTATTTTCATTTCACTAATCCTCAGTTCTTCAGGGGCGAGTGGACTAATGACACGAGCATCCTTAGTGGAGCAAACATTGGTAATAAATCTCAGAACATAGCTATAAACTCGCTTAAGTTTGAGAAAGGACGAAAACTCCTCTAACTCAGGTGGGTGCACAATAACTAACAGGACTTTCAAAGAGGGTTTCGATTCTGCATTCACAGCAGATGGTGTATTACTGGAAACAACATCAAGGTACACTGGGGACAATTCGTGCAACCAGGAGGGACCATGCCACCATACATCAAGAGAAAACATTTGTGAGGGTAAAACACCTCGAGACAAGTGGTCAGCTGGATTGCTGTGGGTAGGTACGTGTCTCCAATCTGAGACTGAAGTGAGGGATTGAATTTCAGCAACTCTATTAGCGACAAAGGTTTTCCAACAATTGGCGGGTTTCTGTAACCACCACAGAACTATCGTGCTGTCAGTCCAGCAGTATGTGGAGAATGGAATGTGCAATTTCAGCGATTCAGTGACCTTAGTCATAAGGCGAGAAAGCAATAGAGCAGCACAAAGCTCTAAACGGGCAATAGATAGCTGTTTTAATGGAGCAACTCTCGATTTAGAAGTCAACAGGATCACTGATATCTCATCATTATCAGATACTGTCCTAATATACACACAGGCACCATAGGCAACTTCTGAAGCGTTAGAAAAGCCATGGATTTCAATAACCTTATTCTTAGCGAAGGGCATTACATTTCTTTGCACTCTGAGTTCATTAAGCAAGGGGAGCTCACTGTAGATAGCATTCCAGATTTCAATAATTTCAGATGAAGGTTCTGACGCATCATCCCAATCAATTTTCAACTGCCAAAGAGACTGCAGGATAAGTTTGCACTTAACGACGGCACATCCTAATAATCCAAGGGTTCGAACCCCACTGTCGGCAGCCCTGAAGATGGTTTTCCGTGGTTTCCCATTTTCACACTAGGCAAATGCTGGGGCTGTACCTTAATTAAGGCCACAGCCGCTTCCTTCCCACTCCTAGGCCTTTCCTGTCCCATCGTCGCCGTAAGACATATCTGTGTCGGTGCGACGTAAAGCAAATAGATAAAAAATAATAATCCAAGAGCATCAAATATGGAAGCAATGATAGTGAGAATGCTCCTCTTAGTGACTCCCTTAGGTGCTTTCTTCAAATTTATTTGAAACTGAAACTCATCACATTTAGGATGCCACACAATACCTAATGTTTTAATAGCTTCATCCTTAGTGAGGTTACAAGGTGACAACATTTCTCTATCCTCTACAGGGACATTGGCAAGAGCTTCTGGACAATTTGACGTCCACATTCTAAGATGAAAATGTGTACTATCAAGCACAGAAGAAATTTCTGATTGAAGCTCCTTAGCTTCTTCAACTGAACTAGTACCTGTCAGCAGGTCGTCAACACAAAAACAAGAGCGAATGATCTCTGAGGCAGTGGAGTGAGATTCCTTGTGTTCTTCAGCAAGTTGAACTAGACATCTCGTAGCAAGAAAAGGGGCGGAACTTGTACCGTATGTGAGAGTAGTAAGACGGTAGTCCTTGATTTCTTCATCAGTAGATTCACGCCAGACAATTACGCCAGACAATTTTCTGAAGATTTCTGTGGTCGGGATGAATTAGCACACATCTGTACATCTTAGCAATGTCAGCCGTAAGAGCAACAAAATAGGTTCTGAACCTTAAAACAATGGACAGCAAGTCAGGCTGAATAGTAGGACCAACCATTAACATGGAATTCAATGCTATCCCATTTGATGATTCACAACTTCCATCAAAAACAACTCTCAGCTTGGTTGTAGTGCTAGAATCCTTGAGCACACAATGATGGGGCATGTAAAATCTTAAAGTTAGAGGTCTCTGGAGGTACAATTTCCATGTGACCCATTTCACTGTATTCACGCATGAAATCTACATACTTTCTTTTTAAGTCTGGAAGCTTAGCAAATTTATTTTCCATCAGTTTGAGCCTTCTAACAGCATTATGCTTAGACTCAGCCACAGGTGGTACTTCCGCACGAATAGGAAGTTTGACAACAAACCTACCAGAATCATCTCTTTGAACACTATTCACAAGCCCTTTCTTTAGGAGTAAGAACTGGTTGATGAAGTTCTTCAAGCTCCCAGAACCTTTGGAGTTTAGTATCAACAGAATCAAGTTTTACAAGATTGGCACGACGAGCCTTGGCATTATTCTTAATGCACGACTCAGGGAAAGTGCCTGATAGCACCCAACAGGTTCGTAGTAGACATCAGCACCTAGCAAAATATCAATAGTAGAGGGCTGATTAAATGTCCTATCACTCAAAATAATATCATGAAGAATAACCCAATTGGAACAATCAATTTCCTGTGCAGAAAGTGGACTTGTGATTGTGTTCACGACTGCACAGTTCAACTTCAATGTATAACAACTGGTTCACCTTACTGGACAGTTCGGATATATGTTGACACAAGGAGTTAGCCACACTCGAATGTTTTTCACTAAGATTAAGGGATCCCCCACTCTATTATAAAAATGAAACAGTGTGGCCTGAACACGCTTAAGTTGGTTACCGGAGGGCTCACATCCTTCAAAAATCTCACAACATATGCAAGTTCAGTAATACTGGTGGTGATCGTGGATAAAGATTCACAACTTCCTTCTCACCATGAACAGGAATACAAGTGGGTAACTAAAGAATCCTTTAGTCTGGACGCATCTGTCACAACCGTGCCAGCAGACTGAAACTTTCTAATAGCTAATTCATAAATGATCTCTTCCTTGCGCACATACCAAGGAGCCAGAACTACTCCGGGCCAGGCGTAATGAAAGAAATGTTGACAAAGTTTTGAAAAATCGGAAAGCCGAGAAATTTCTAGTGTTCAAATCCAAATGTTAGAGAAACCCGACAAAAGGGGCTTGGTCCAGGTCCATTCATCCACGCTGTGCTACCACTTAAGAAAATATCTTAGCTCGCACAGGGATAAGAAGTGTGAGAGTTGAATGGCTGGACAAGGAATTAACTAGAGCAGAACCTATCACAACAACAAATTTTGAAGTGTTATTTCTTTCCTTTTTTCTTATTTAAAATTTTTAGAAATACAACACCTGAATAACAACAATATTAATGAGCACGCCAGCTCTAACAATACAGTGGACTTAGAAGTCCGGATATCAGCACAAACATTTCGGAGAATTACTAATTTTTAATTTACACAGAAAGGAGACGAATAGCTCCTGCCAGGTACAGAATTATATATAAGAGCAAGAAATGCTCCAGGAAAGTACACGTCGTAGAAGTCTTCGCTCCAACCACAGTATACCATAGTTCAGCCTCGCAGAGGCATCAATTTCTTATGGCGCACTTAAGTTCCACCTGACAACATATCGGTTGTCCTCCATTAAAATATTTACACGAAGTTGCCTCGACGTGGGCTTATATTATTATTATTATTATTATTATTGTTATTATTATTCTGAAGGAGAAGCTTCAAGTCGAGATGCCTACAATTCTACAATTTCAAATTCAGATCTGAGAAAGTCTGACAGGAGAAAGAAAAACGTTAAAGATTGATATACATACACACACCATACAACAAAACTATGCAACCCTGTAATTTCCAGGAGTGTGCAGATCCCGACAGGCTAGTTATGCACCTGACTTCTATAACACAGCAAGAGGACAGGAGTGATGGACTGTGCGGGGATCGTGCTGAATGCTTGACTGTCTGAAAACATTGATTTTCCCTACAATAGTTCTCAGACACAGTCCTGCCTGTAACCGCTTGAAGACTCTTCCTCACTTAGTATTAGTACATCTTTTTATGCTTAAAAATTTTAAATTATCCACTGGATCCGCCGTCATGTTTATCAATCAGCTCTCTTCATCGTATTTTAGCGTGCGAGTGGGTCTCCTGCAAGCCTCTGTGGCTCAGGCGGCAGCGCGCCGCCCTCTCACGGCTGGGTTCCATGGTTCAAATGCCGGCCACTCCATGTGAGACTTGTGTTGGACAAAGCGGAAGCGGGGCAGGTTTTTCTCCGGGTAATCTGGTTTTCCCTGTCCTCTTTCATTCCAGCAAAACTCTCCACTATCACTTCATTTCATCTGTCAGTCATTGCCCCAGTGGAGTGCATCAGGCCTCGGCAGCCGGCACAATTCCTATCCTTGCCGCAAGATGGAGCTTCATTCATTCCATCCCTGACCCGGTCACTGACTGGAAAACAGGTTGTAGGTTATCATTTCAGTCGGTCTCCTGAATGGAATCTACTTTAGTAGCAAACTCCGGAACTGACGTCCTCACTGTTTAGCCCCTTTCAATACAAACGTCATCATTATCATCATATTGTTCAACATTTTAGTAAAACTGACGCAGGCAGTGGTCAATGACCTCCATTATTGAAATATGGATGGTCACCCATGAAAAAATACAGGCGATTTCCTGTATTTCTCCCCACGGACACAATGTTTCTGGTCATAAAAGACAAAAATCCTCACTTACTGAAAATTTCAATACAAAATTTGTCACAAGTTTTTTATCCTCCATGACCAATTAATACGTCATTGATGAATCACAAAAATAAAATAGGAGATAGCTTATTCCCTTCGTTCAAACCCAACTTAGATTGTATCTGGCCACATACTACCCAGTCACCTACTCTAATTCTACACAGCACCCTTCCACAGAAGGTCTCAATACCTTGTATCATCTTTCTCGACACCACTAATAGGCGTATTTCCCAACCAATGCCTCCCACACACCCCTCGCTAACTGTGTCGATGGCCTTTTCAAAATCTACTGCCATTACATAAAATTCTCCCTCTTTCCACTTGATATATTTATCTACTAGTGCTTTGACAATCGTATTGTTATCTATTGTTCTTCTACCTTTCCTGTAACCACTCTGATATCTCGAGAGGGTGAAAGATTCTTCCGCCCATTCCATTAGTCTCATTGCCAAAATTCATGTATATAATTTACTTAGGGAGTCTAGTAATGTTGTACCCCTCTAATTATTTATATCATTTCTTTCACTACGCTTTCTGTAAATTGGACATACTATATTCCTCTGCCATGTCTTAGGAAATTCGGAAGAATCAAATATCTTATTGGATAATTTGTCTAATATTTCCAGCATATTATATCTTCCATGCCCAATTAATACGTCACTGACGAATCAATGCTTCTTTCCAAAACTCTTTTTTTTTCATTCGCATTTGTCCCCCAGCTTTCCTACATTTAGCCTTTCCTAGCATATCTGAAACCTCTTATTCTAATATTTCTTCATCTAAGCAGGGGATACGTATCTCCAGACCCCTCGAGATTTCATTGGTAATTTTAACATTAACATACTCTGTGTCTGCTCTTCTTATTTTATTAATTCTCTTCCATATCTTATTACTATTCGTATTTATTAACTTCGTCTGCTCCTGTTGTCAGAACCTCTTTTGTTATACTAATATCCCTGTATTTGGTTTGGTTTGGAGCGCACAGAAGATGGCGACTACGGTGTGTGAGTCTATGATATCCGTAGTGGATAATAGTGCAAGATGCAGTGAAAAATGTGGCAAATGCAGAAGAGTAGTTAAAAAATGGGATTTTGTGTCGTAAGTGTGATGAATGGTACCATTTTCGTTGTGAAAATATTGTAAATAGGACTGATATTGAAGAAAGTGTGTGGCTGTGCCCCGAGTGTAAACAAACTGATAGTGAGGCAGAACAACAAGAAAGAGACACTTACGAAACCATACCGGTACTTACGATTTTAGGAGTGCTACAAGAAGACTTATGTGCTCTGAAACTTGAAAATGAAAGCTTAAAGGACAGAATAAAGAAACTGGAAGATAAAGAAGACATTGGAGAAGAAAGATCGCCGTGGACGGAAGTGACGCGTAGCCATTTTAGGCCTAATGTTAAACATATGGGAGAAACTACGTTCAACTTAAAACCGGGAATAAACTCTTTGCAGTGCCAAAATAGATTTCAGTCATTGCAACAAGTTCCAGAAGAAGACACATCAAGTTTTCCGAATAATTTTAAATCCAGAAGAGGTAACCTACAGAAGAAAAAAACCAACCGAAAGTCAAGATCGCCAAAAATTCGTCTCTATGCAGACAGGCAGAAGGCATCAAGGATGAGCGGCAGAATCCAGAAACTGAGGTTTTAGGACTAATAAAACCAGGTGCCAAAACTGAAGTCGTCCTTTCAAGTTGTGATTCTGTGTTAGAGGAGGACAATTATGTGGTGATTATGAGTGGTACAAATGATAACGTATTGCTGCAAATGAAGGTGAGGAACTAATTACGACCCTCAGAGGTAATATTTCCAAACTACCTGATTCAAAAGTAATTGTAGTTAATATGCCACCCAGGTATGACCCTTTAGAGGACTCATGTGTGAACAAAGCTGTACATGATGTAAATATAAAAATCAAGAGATTATGTAAGGGTTTTAGAAAGGTATATGTAGTAGATACTTTAGGTCTTGGCAGGCAAATGTTCACTAGGCATGGGTTACATCTGAATGGTAATGGAAAATCAACTCTCTGTAGACAAATTGCTACAATTATCAACAGAGATTTGTAAACTAATCCGCACTTAAGAAAAACCATACCACTAAACTGGCACTTACAGGGAAACTTGCCAGAAAACCCAGATCCTTAAATCAAGATCTATGTACAAGGATCTGGGTTCCAGGAAAGTTCTCAACTCATGAGTCAAATGTTACCCAATCGCAACAGTCAAGTTTTAGCGAGGAAGGGGGTCTGAGATTGCTCTTGGTAAACTGTCAGTGTGTAGTAAATAAACAATTAAAATTCGGTACATTGATAGAATCTTATGAGACTGATGCGGTGATAGGAGTGGAATCATGGTTGAGAGAACGGGTGGGTAATAGAGAAGTATTTCCAGAAGGGTATACAGTCTATCGTAGAGACCGAGGAGATGAAATGGGAGGGGGGTGTGTTTATTCTGGTGAAGGAAACTTATTGTTCACATGAATGGTTTACCAATGAAAGGGATGAAATAATAGGGGTAAAATTAATTTGTGATAATATGAAGGAGGTGGGAATTATAGGAACATATAGGCCTGGAAGAGAGGAAAGAAACAGGGAAATATTTGAGAAAATAATAGATTATACTCATAAAAACAATAATAATGATATGGTAATAATCGGAGGAGATCTAAACTTGCCTGAAGTTGAAGAGAATGGAGCTGTAAGTGAAGCCCATGAACAGAAACTGGCAAATAAGTTAATTTTGGAGGGAGGATTTACACAAGTAGTACAAGAACCGACTCGTCTCAATAACTTCCTAGATGTATTCTTGGTTAAACCATGGGAGATTGTTGATAAAACTGAGGTAATTGAAGGAACAGGTGACCATAAGGCTGTAATAATGGATGTAGGACTCATACCAAAAATGCTTAATAAGAGGGTCACACAAGACAAGAAATTATACAGAAAAACTAAAGTTGATGAATTTGGGACTTACCTCAAATCACAATTCAGTTGTTGGATAAGTGAAGGGAGTAATGTGGATACACTTAAGGCTAAATTTAAAGGAATCATTTGGGAAGGAGAGAAGAGATTTGTATCTGTTAAGAAGGGTAAAATGATCTCAGACCCTGTTTATTATACGAGGGAAATAAGAAAATTAAAAAGAAAATGTAGAATAGTAAACAGGAAAATCAAAGAGGGTAGGGAAAATAGAGAAACTAGAAAACAGCTAATGAGGGAACTGAATAGCGTGAAAAAGGAAGCAAAAGAGAATTATATGAGTGGCATACTTCAAGAGGGTAATGACCACAAAGTGAAATGGAAAAAGCTTTATTCATATATTAGGAATCAAAAAGGGAAAGGAATCCAAATTCCTACAACGGTGGGAGAAAGGGGTGAACAGTATTTAACAGATACTGAGAAAGCAAATCTATTTAGTAGGGAATTCAGAGATTCAATAGAAGATTGTCAGGAGTTGGAACCGTAACAGAAGATACAGAGGGAGAGACACTTAGGGAAACAAGAAGCTTCTCATTCACAAATGAAGATATTTTCAGAGAAATCCAACTGCTTCAGCAAGGAAAAGCAGCAGGAAGTGATCAAATTACTGGGGAGTTATTAAAGACAATGGGGTGGTACATAGTGCCTTATTTAAAATTTATTTCTGACAATGTCATAAATAATAGTGTAATACGAAAGGAATGGAGGGAATCTATAATAATACCAATTTGTAAAGGAAAGAGTGATAAAAGGAAACCAGAGAACTACAGACCAATCAGCCTGACCAGTAAAGTTTGTAAAATACTGGAGAGTTTAACAGCAAAGTACATCAGAGGGATATGTGATGAAAAAAATTGGTTCATGAGGGGCCAGTATGGATTTAGAAAGAAATTTTCTTGTGAGGCACAACTGGTGGGATTTCAGCAGGACATATCAGATCAGTTGGATTCAGGAGGCCAGTTAGATTGCATAGTCATAGATCTTTCCAAAGCCTTTGATAGAGTGGAACATGGAATATTATTAAAGAAATTGAAGGTAATAGGATTGGAATAAAGGTTATATGTTGGATAAAAACATTTCTAAATTCAAGGGTTCAGAAAGTCAAAGTAGGAAATAATATATCACAGGATGAGAAAGTTCGGAAGGGAGTTGCACAGGGTAGTATAATCGGTCTGTCACTTTTCTTAACATACGCAAATTATTTAGGGAAGAATATAACATCAAAAATAACATTGCATGCAGATGACATAATTGTTTATAGGGAAATAAATAACATTGAGGATTGTTCAGAATTACAAAAAGGACCTTGAGAGTATCCGACAATGGGTTGAAGAAAATAATATGAAGGTTAATGGAGGCAAATCAACTGTTACAACATTTACAAACATTTAAAACTGATTTTGAACATACTTTGGATGAGGTAGTTATCCCAAAAGATGGCAAGTGCAAATACTTAGGTGTGGGATTTGAAAGTAATACGCACTGGAAGGGTCATGTTGATGACATTGTTAGGAAAGCATACAGATCGTTACATGTCATAATGAGACTACTTAATGGATGCAACAAAGAATTAAAAGAAAAAAGTTACTTAAGTATGGTTCGTCCATTATTGGAATATGCAAACAGTGTTTGGGATCCTCACCAAGAACACCTAATAAAAGAAATAGATAGTGTGCAAAGGAAAGCAGCAAGATTTGTAACAGGGGATTTCAGGAGAAACAGTAGTGTATCAGGAATGTTAGAGGAACTTGGGTGGAAAACTTTAAGTAAGAGAAGGGAGAAAACTAGACTTATAGGATTATATAGAGCCTATACAAGAGAAGAAGCATGGGGAGATATCCGTGAGAGGCTTCAGTTGGAAAATAATTATATCGGCAGAACTGACCACAAGTATAACATTAGAAGGAATTTTAGCAGAAGCGATTGGGGTAAATTTTCATTCATTGGGAAGGGCGTGAAGGAGTGGAACAGTTTACCAGGGGTAGTGTTTGATCCTTTTCCAAAATCTGTACAGATATTGAAGAAGAGAATAAACAGCAACAGAAAAAAATAAATGAAATGTTAGAAAGCATTCGACCAGTGCAGGTTAATGTAAATAAAAAGTGTATGTGAATAAATTTATTCCATCCCCTGGTCTATGGAGTTTGGACAGCGGAAGTAGGGGATTGCATGTAGGGGTGAAGTACAGTGGGGACTTTGAGGGCCCTGGGACTGCTACGGTAGCTGTGAAGACCCTTCAGGAACTCTGAAAAGTGGTGGCAAAAGGGGCTCTGGTTAAGGACGCAGCAGATTGTTATGCTACTTAGGTTCCAAAATGGGTAAAAAATAAATAAGTAAATAAATGCAATGTAAATTTTAATCTTATACCAGTTGTATAGTATTATTTGAAGTAATTCCACATACTGTATATGAGTTGACTATGTTTGTAAGTACAGGAGATATTATAAGTAGAATTTTGTAAACAATATAAATGTATTAAGGATGAGCTCTGTGTTTAATATAAAAATTGTTAGTGTAAATTGAATAATATTGTATTCTAGGAAAATTTTCTTCTTCGTTTGTTAATTTAAAATTTAGTGCTTGACAATAATGTATTTTAGTGTACCATTTGCCACCGAGGTAGACACCTCATTTGCAAATAAAGAGATTTTGATTTGATTTGATATTCCTTTCTTAATTTACAGTTCTGATCACGTACCTGAGGTTCACCCTCTTTCCTAAAGTACTTTACGGCTCTAATCACTTCCACTTCCTTATTATTACACAATTCATGACACCATCCTATTCCCGTATCTTCATTTTTATTATGATTTCTTTTGACGTGAGCTATGGTCATATAGGGGTTCTCTAACAATTCTACCGCTAGGTCCACATTATTACTCGTTAACGCTACCTCTATCCTACTCTTAATTATTTGGAATTTTTCTCCACTTTAAGAAAGCCTCTATTTTTTAAAGTGTTACTGCACCACTTATATTAATTCATTATTCTATTATCCTCTTTTTGTCCTCCCCAAATACCCGTAATGTGATAAGTATCGGTGAATGACATGATTTAGTGAAAATACAGTAGTATGTAATTTAGTTAAAAACCAATGCTTAATATTAACATATTTAAATATGACCTGGCACAGCTATTTGAATAAAATAAGTCTACAGTTTTTGACAGAAAAATAAGTTATGCAATGAATTTTAAAAATATCAATTGTTAATAACAATATAGTAACACTAAACAATTAAGGAACACACAGGTTCTCAACCAATAGGCACACACTCAGGAAACTTGGTTAAAACAGTCTTAATGGTTCAGTTTACAACATCGACTAAAATGAATATTACTGTTCTACTACTTAAAGTTTTATGATTTTTGTACGGACTGTTTTTGAATGTCAATTTTTCATGTATTTTGTCACATATCACTTGTAATACGCCCACGATTTACTTTGTTGTAGTCCACTTTATGCAGGTTATCTATACACACAATCTGAGAAAATTTGAAAGTTCTATCTTAAACCATCATGGAGTAACATGTTCATAAAAACTAAAAAAATACACTTCCAGAAAAACAGGTTCAAAGTTTTCATTGAAAAATAAAGATTTTATGGTTGTTTAAAACCTTCCTGTGTCATAATCATGGCCTTCCTCATCTTCTCTTCCTCTCTTCTGTGATCTTGTCAACTGCCTGTGAACTTTGATTGCTTTTGTTAATGCAGCATCAGCCCGATCAACCCGCTCCTTGTCCAAGACTCTCAATGTTTTTATGTGTGCATCCCTATATTGATCCCTAAAAGTTCTAATACCTTCACTTTCCCTTCATTGCCATCACTATAATATAGAAGAGCATTACATGTTGCTATCCGAACAGTTTTAGCACCACAAAATGTACTTTTGGGGCATCGCAGCCAAATTTGATTGTTCAAACTTTCGTTGCAGTTCTGTGTAACTCTATTCAAGCAATTTTCTAAAAGTCTCGGATGTGTAAGATCTCTGTACACAGGCTTTATTTCGTTTAAAACTGCAGAAGGGAAGCTATGCTTGTGGTCAAATATCTCACCAGCCTCCTAAGCTTTCCAATATCCACACCATGTGTCACTGCCTTTGGGGCACAAGATATATTGTGGATGCTCATTGGTGGATAGCTTATGGGAATATGAGGCCCAAGCTGTTCTTTTCATTGAATGTACATGCAAGCACAGAAATGGTGTCCCGACGTAAACAATCAACACTGCCCCACTCCAGTACTGAAAGGTGGCGAGGGAGTGAAGGGGTAGTGTCGAAGGCCACTCCAGTACCGAGAAAGAGGGGAGGGAGAGAACGGGTAGTGCTGAAGGCAGGGTGTGGGTATTGCTATACATCCACCACTGTGCTCACTTCAATCACAACAGTCTTGTAGCTGGCTGTCTACCTGCAGCAATGCTTTAAGCGTGGAAGTGGGGGTATACTATGCTTTGTTTATACCGGGACACCATTTCTGTGCTCGCATGTACACTTGTTGAGGTTTCTCTGGTTGCTTTTCCATAATAAACTTGCAGAGGGTCTATTTCCTTGCCTGAAAGCCTACCTTACCTACCCAACACCTTTTCATCTTTTAGTTTTTGCCCCTTCTTTCTTTTTATCCTTTCCTTCAATGTACTGCCTGAAACCTCACTACATTGTAAAAACGATTTAATTTTGGAGCATAAAATGCTAATATCTATCAGTCTACACCCAGAAGTATCTTGTTCACATGAATTATCAGATTGGGACAGTATCTTGGGTTGTGTTTCCTTTAGTAAATCGATTCCCGGCGTTTCTTCCTTCGTGAATGGGGCATAATTGTGTATAATATACGCACAATTCGCTGAAAACTGTCACATTCACCCTGTATAAAGAGTAAAGATGTTTTCACATGAAATACTACTTTCAGAAAGGACAAACTAACCACCCAAACTTGTTTACATTGTTTAGTCATAGAATAAGTGCCAGTATTTCTATCTGTGGATGATTCCTATAACTTCAACAAAGACATTGCAATAATGGAGCATACGCATGTCAGAGATAAAACAATACTGAAGTATGCAAGCTCTGGACTGAAAGGAAGTTGAACGACAAGCAAGTTGAGCATCATTCAGCTGTGTAGACGCTGATGTATTATTTCATTGTGGCGAAAATGATGGTCACAGAGTCATAAAATATTGGTAACATATTGCCAATAAGAGGTAAATTAATATAGCCTAGGCCTGTTAATAAAAAAATATTTTTTTGCATAAAATCACCATCATCCCCCTTTGATCCCTACTTCATTTTCCATTTCTAGAACATCTTCTGTGCACACAACTAAATCAATTGCACCACCCCCATGCGTTGTAATATACGTCAGCTTTCCTATTTCATGCCCCTTCCACCATCCATTTAGAATATATAGATTTTGTAAAACACACAGTTCTAAGAGTATATCCCCAAATACGAGGGTTGGGGCAAAAGTCAAGGTACCTATCTTTTTTCTTGAAGATACCAGTTCGGTTGGAAAATGTATCATATACAGACGAAAGGACAATGTGTTAATTACATGTGTGGGCAATGAATAACACTGAAATATCGTAACACACTAATTTATTACGGTAGAATACAGGGCAATATGGCCTTCCCGGTGCAAAAGAATGACAACACAGTACACATAAAGTTGACATGGCAAACCTGGGCCTAAAAATCCTCAAAGTAGTCCCCTGTTACTGACACCACACGCTGCCAACGATGTGGGAGGCGCTGAATACCATCTGCCTCAGCATTTGCTGCACCATGTGTGAATCGGGTCACCCGTTAGCGCACAACATTAGAAATGTCCTCACGTGTTGCAAACCGCCTACCACGTAGTGGTTCCTTGATCTTCCGAATGAGATCAAAGTCACAGGGCGAAATGTCGGAAGAGTACGGTGGGTGCTTCAATTCTTGCCATCCCCAACGTCGCAGTAGCTGCCCTACACACTCCGCTTTATGTGGTTTTGCATTGTCGTGCAGGATTATTGCACTGTCCACAAGATCCGGACGTTTCTCCCGAACACCACGTCGTACCTTTCTCACCAGAAAGTCCCTGTAGTACTGTGCGGTCACTGTTCTGCCATGTGGGACAAAGTGGCAAACAATGACACCCCTGACGTCATACGCGACGATCACCATCAATTTGACTGGGGAAGGATTCTGTCGGACCTCCTGCCTCCTTGGTGATCCAGCATGTCGCCACTCCGCGGACTGACCTTTCAGTTCTGGTTCGTATGCCCTGGCCCAAAATTCATCGATGGCGATTATTCGTGACAAGAATTGATCGCTGTCCTGTTGCCAGCCTGCAAGGTGGTCGGAGCAAATTGCATAGCGCACCCACCTTTGAATTTCCGTCAGTGCATGCGGTACCCACCGCGATGCGGTTTTGCGCAGTTGCAGCTCATTACGCAATATTCTGTGGATGGTGCGTTCCTCGATGCCACTTGCACTCTCTAACGCCAGTAGCGTCCATCGTCTGTCGTCATCCAGGAGCTGCTCGATGACGGCAAGTGCCACGTCGGCCCGGACACTGACAGGTCCGAACGTTGCTCATCACTGGTTGACACACGTCCTCGATGAAACTTTCCTACTCACCGTGCTACTGTACGGTATGGTAGGGCATTATTCCCAAGGGCTTCCACTAACTCACTGTGACATTCCATCGCATTCCTCCCTCGGAGAACGGCTATTTTGATGTAAGCGCGCTGCTCCACACGGGTTACTTCCATCTCGCACGACACTCACCAACTGACTGATTTCACAGCCCTCGCTGCGCTACTACCAGCTATCACAGAGCCATCTGTTGTTCTGAATACACACTATGCCTGCAGAATTTCCACACGACACATATACGTTTGTGATCCGTTCACATATCTACAAGAAAAATAGTTGCCATGACTTTTGCCCCAATCCTCGTACATGTATTCAGTTCTTTATCTAGACTACTTCTTCTTCCTCCCATTAGCTCCATCCCGCTTTTACTATAGGCTAGGATTGACTTTCTGATTCGTGCATTCCGATCTTCCATCATAATTTCTGCTTCTTCAAAGTTACCTCTAAGTTAATTTCTTACATGAAATCCTCAAAAACATACCTGTTTGTATGTAGTGACCCTTAGGAATGATTATATAGGAACTCTATAAACATACGTCTTCTACCACCCAGTTTGAGTTTTATCCAAAATCCATCCTCCATACCGTTTGATAATTCTTCGATCTGATTACTAATCTCCTCCTTTATTCGAAGTGATATATTCCTCCAGGGTTTCTGTCTCACGATGTTCTCTTTACCATTACACCTCTCGTAGCATACCCCTTCAACGACAGCCTTTTCCCTTCTGGAAACCGTATTTCTAAAATGGCAAATATGTCAAAATTTCCATCAGGCTCGGGCACTTTCTTAATCTTCCCCAGTTTATTTAATAAACCTTCTATATTAACAAAGCCAACACTCCATTCTAGTTATTTCGCTTTTCCGTTATCAGTCACACTTCCTGTTTTACTCCTTGTATTTATAGGCTTATAAATTTTAACTATACGTCCGTGAAGAGAGCTACAAGTACCCCCTAGCCCCCCCCCCCCCCCTGCGACCACCACAACCTTTCCTTTCCGTTTATTTCCCTTTGCATCTATGGGATCCCCATTCTTGGCCCAGATGTCTTTCAGATTCTGTTCACCTTTCTTTTTCTTTGGATCTTCTATTGTACAACTCATTTTTACAGTTTCCGGTGTTTTACTGGTACCAGCCTACAATTCAACATTAGGTGTTAAGCACTTGCTCACTGGAAGTACCTCGTCACTGGTGATAATGTCCGTTTTTTGTACTGTCAGCATTCCTGTTGGCATATACACCACTCTTGTCCCTTGCGTGACAGCACTACTTCTAGCGTCTTGTGGCGATGTCACTCCACAGCCTTCCCGACACAGAGTCTCTATCTGCGCTGACGATTAACTCTTCCTACAACCATTGCTTATAAGTCTCTTGCTCCTTAGAAACGCTGTAGACCCACTTTTCTGGCTTCCACGAACCTACTACGCTGGCGTAGCAGGGCGAGAGGTGATACTCCCAGGTGGCGGATTGAGGGGGGGGGGGGGTCCTAACCGGCTTGCCGGTGGATTTGAGGGAAATAAAATACCTCGCGCGGACCAAACACACAACCCCCTGTGGGTGGGAGACGCAGACGAAGAATACACCCACTGTATCCCCTGCCTGTCGTAAGAGGCGACTAACGGAGGCGACCAAGGGATGATCGAATTAGAACCATAAGACTACTTGTAATATTAGTACCATCCCGCAGGGAACACCATGGGTCGCTTTTACTTGCGCGTAGTATCACTATGTTAGTTACAAAATAGGTTTGTGATTAGTAGCGACAGTGTGTGCTCAGGATGCATTTTTACAGTACCTGTGATTCGTACCCCTATATGGGCAACACCATGGGTGACCGACACCATGGTTCTGCCTTGTCTATGCGTAGTACCAACTATGTGAGGAACACCACGAGGTAGTGCGAGTCACTGTGGTTAGTCCACTTATGTGAGGAACGCCATAGGTTTGCGTTGCCTGTAAGTAGCGCCGCAGTGTGCGAAACACCATAGGTCTTTAATACATGTGCGAATTTCATTACCTGTGAATAGTACCATAATGTGTGGAATACCGCGAGTCTACGCTACTTTTGATTACTGCCGCAACATGAAAAATAGCATGGTTCTTTTTTCCTAGCAATAAGTACCATTATAAGGGGCCGATGACCTATACTTTGGACCCGTGTCAACTACAAGCATCATCGATTCAGTATTATGCTTTAGAAGCAGTCCCTTGATCAGTAAATACTATTATTTAACGCTAGTTTCTGGGAATGTGGGGCATTGCGCGTCGGATCCACTGATTGTTTTAACTTCATATCCATCCATTCATTCTTCGTCCTCATGTTTTCGAATTCTGGTCAGTGGAGGATTATGGATTTTTAAATTATCCTGTCATTCCGTCTCATTTCGTACGATTAGGGGCCGATGACCTAGATGTTAGGCCCCTTTAAACAACAAATATCATCTTCTCTGGCGTTCCCCATGTGTAATCGGAGAGCTTACATTTCTTTTCTCTCTTCAGATCCCATCTCTGTGCTGATCTATACCTACGTTTCATTTTACTTCTTGGCATTAAGGAGAATTTGGTAGGCTTTCATCCCGGAAACCAGTTTGAACTGTTTTTATAACAAGTTGCTTTTCATCGCACCGACACAGATATGTCTTCTGGCGACGAACCAGTTGCAAATTAATAGGCCTATTTCCTTGAGTCTCTCCTGTTCTCTGCACGTCATTCACATCGGATTCAGTGCAGTTCACTTTCGCTTCTGTCGTTATCACTTCCAATACAGACGATGATGACAACCCCCGTCCTCTTTATTCCCATAAGTGATCAGACATCTTCTAGGTTGAGCAAGCGTTGTTTTCCGGATCTGCAATTTCAACTTTCGTGTACGCTGCTTCAACACCAAGTGACGTTCCTTTAACATTTTCCATCTCCTTTTGATATTTATGTAAGCATTCTCTTATCACTGCCAGATCGTCTTTCAGGCTTTCCTCAGGTCCTGAAAATCCTTGTTCTGGTCCATAATCATATCCCTGGTCATGTCTGCTTGGCTCACCTCCTTTATCACCTCCTAATTATTTCAATATCTTTCCTTCTCAAGGGCCCAGGATTGACCTCTACTCCTCCAATTACCAAAAGCACAGTGATCACTATCACTGTCGCTAGCAACACCATTTCAAAGTTATTAATACCATTTTGCAATCCAAATACATGGTGTGTTACGCGGTTGTTCAACTGGACGATGACCGCCCTGTAAAGTTCAAAACCTATTCCCCTTTCACTTACACCACTCAAAACCCACGCACAATTGTCCGCTTTGCTTGCAAGGTTCCAGTCGACTGGAAAATTTCAATACCTAGCCTAATTTCCAATTTCAAGTTTTGTTTTGTTTTCCTTTAAAATTAGTTAAAGTGTTTTGTAACAATAGTTATAATGTCGAACTCAACGGTTTTTCTTGAAGTTAATGGTATACGTAGTTTTCAACATCCTCTTTACAGTTGGTAAATTGTTATTCTGAGTTTCCCTCCACACTCATCTCAAGCAATACCCATCACATAAAGTCTATTAGAACTTAAAACATTGGGGGGAGTGAGGCAGTGTGATAATCCGAGTGACATCGCCAATCGCTTCGCACAAAGACGGTCATTGTTAGATTTCCTGTCAATATATATTAAATATTTGAAATGAAAGGACACATTTCTGTATTTAGGTCTGCACGTAAAAAAGAAAGTCCTGAGCGATTGGGCTACGTGATACGAAACATGTATCTGTAACCCTGGATTCGGGAGATTAAAGTTTCGAACCCCAACGTTGGCTGCCCTGAAGATGCTTTTCTGAAGTATTTACCAGAGGATACAACATGACCGCTAGTATGAAGTTTAGATTTTTTGACGGTGTGTTGCTTCAGACCTTCGTGGGTGATTAGTTACATTTGAAGTACTGTATGTCATTATGCTAGCGCTGAAAGATTGTTGGGATATAAACTATTTTACAAAGGAGCTAGGAAAATAATGGTCATCAGCAGCGCCTAATATCACTGGGAGAATAAGTCGCCGCCATGTGTTTCAATGTATTACAGACGTAACAGCTTAGATAGGTCTCAAGGAGTGATTTATTAGCTTGATTGTTTTAAAATAGGCTAATTATTGTCATGAAATATAATTGCTACATTCTCGACTCGTAACAAGTAGTTAAGTATCTGTATAACATTTCAGAGCGCAATTTTATTGTTATTAGCTAGAGTACGTAACCTTTTAATATGCGGCTGTAGAGTTGGTAGTGTTGTGACAGCGTTGTGCTCAGCTGATTCGAGGTAAGAGCTGTTTATGGAGAAAGTATATCAGTGTCCTGTATAATATCCTGGAACCAAATTTAATGGAACCAAACCTGCAGGATACCGTACCGAGAAATAGCATGGGATGGAACCATATACGTCGTTGTGAGAGTAGAACAAACACGAGGGGAAGAATATCAACAGAGGAAAGATGGAACGGTGTTCGCTTTCTGAGCCGGATATAGCGAGATTGAACCCGGCTCAGTCCAGTGGTGCTTGATAGTGCTTAAATACGTCAGCCCCGTGTCTTAACAGCTCGTAAAAGAACTCCAGCAGAACAGAATTTCGGCACCTCGATGTCATCGAAAACCGTTAACGTAGTTCGAGGGACGTAAAATCAACAACATAATTATACTGTAATTATAATATTCACAGTACTCAGAACATTTGGGATAGTAAACACACGACCAGAACGACATAGAACTTTCAATGTCAGCAAATAGATCTAGTTCGCCAATTTTCTTTCATCAAATTTTCTAATTTATTAAACCATTTTTGCTGATAATTATGATCCCCAAGTATATATCCTGTATTAAAACCCGCGTGTCGTAATACTTTGTAAATGTCATGGATTGCTTTTCTTGACGATCTTGACGATCAGTTGTCGTAATCACAGGTTTATCAGTCGGGTTTTCATATTGTGTAAGTCTTCTCAATATGTGCATTCAACGTTGTAGCTTTTCCGCTGGTAAGAGAATAGTAATGCCATCAATAAATCTCAAACTATTAATCTTTGTCACCAAAATAATAATATCCTTTGCCTCATCCAAGTAACCAAATAACCTCAAACTCATCAATTCACTGCCATGATGTTTGTACCCGACACCACCTATCAAAGATATGAACATTGTTTCGAATCGAATTGTGCTGATTGAAGTCGTTAAATATCGTCTTGAGCAATATACAGGGTTATTCACCTAAGACGTTACACGAAAATAACTTTTAAACCATTAAAGATATCGGCATTATATTTCCGTATTCGTAAACGGTACCCATGGTTGTATAAAATAACGTGCTACTTATTCTCATAGGGTGATGAATAACCGAGATATTGATACTAACTTCATATTCTTAAATGGAATGGCAGGAATGCATACAGCTGGCCTAAAAGTTCAACTGTGTACAAGTTCAAATACCTAAGTATTTTCAAAATCGAACAGTTACATTTTGAGATATCAATAAGGATGCATTTGGGCTGTTGCGTGCCGCAACAGACAGCGTACGGTCGGCCAAGGACATATTGGCACGCAAGCTGTTTCCTGGCATTGATTCCAGCCACAGAACGGATACCAGGCATGTACTGTAAACTACCGTACACATAGTGTGATGTACCGTAACATACCCTGGGTGTGTAACGTTATCGTATGACTGGCGAACACACAACGGGAAAGGGAGATTATTCGGACATTATTCATTTTCCTTTCTAGAAGGAGCTCTTCCGGTGTCCTGTATTATGTTTATTTCTCCATTCATACAGTAGTATGTACTGTACATTCAAACCAATGACAGTTATAGCTTTCGTTATGTTTCTTTGAAGTCAACGTAAGTATTTTATTCCTTTAAAACCATCACACCTCCCTGTCCTGTCATGAGTTCGCCTGTCATACACTCTTTGCAAACCCATCACATGTGTACGATATGGTTACATTCCTGGTATCCATTCTGTGGCTGGAATCACACCCAAGAATCTGCTTGTGCGTCAATATGTCCTTGCCCGACTTCACGCTGTCTGATACGGCATGCAAAACAGCGCATTCTGTACTTATTGATATCTCAAAAACTAACTGTCCGATTTTGAAAATACTTACATATTTGAACTTGTACGCAATTTAACTTTTAGATCAGCTGTATGAATTTGTGCCGCTCTATTTAAAAATGCGGAGTTAGTATCAATATATCGGTTATTAATCAGCCTATGAGAATACGTAGCACAATATTTTATAAGCTCCTGCGTACCATTTACGAATATGAAAACAGAATGCCGATATCTTTAATAGTTTAGAAGTTATTTCCGTGTAATATCTTAGGTGAATAACCCTGTATTGCGGCGATTATCCTGAGATCAGATTGTGGACCACCAGAACAGTCATCGAAGCTTCGTATATCAAAGACATACTTAACTATGATTTAGATTCAGATGTGCACTGAAGTCAGTCGATGAAATACTCAGGACGACCTGTCGACATATGTTGTGCACATAAATGTTTGATCCCAAATTTCAATTTGAATAATTAAGGAGCTGATGCGACCCTCATTGACTCAGGGGGCAGTACGCTGGCCTCTCATCGCTGGGTTCTGTGGTTCAAATCCCGGTCACTCCAAGTGAGATTTGTGCTGGACAAAGTGGAGGTGGCCTCCGGGTACGCCGGTTTCCCTGTCACCATTCATTCTAGCAACACACTCCAATATCATTTTCTTTTTATCTGTCAGTCATTAGTCATTGCTCCAGACGAGTGCGATAGTCTTCTGCAGCCGGCACAATTCCTATCGTCACTGCAAGATGGAGGCTTCATTCATTCTCCGTCACTGACCCGGTCAATGACTGGAAACAGGCTGTGGATTTTCATTTCAAGGGGATGACGCCGTGATGTACGGGTAGCTTCATTCCGTCTTCCTCAGTGGTCCCAGGTTTGATCTCCGATTCATCACAAGGATTTAAATTCTGGTCTGTATGGTAGAACGAGATTGACTCAGCCTCATGAGGTCAGTTGAAGAATTATATGGTCCACCCCATCTGTGAAGGCCATGCACTACGGTTAAGGGACACGTGGGCACTGCAAGGGTATTGTCGTGTGATGATTTATGATTCATTCGTTCGTAGTGAATCCTTTCACGCGGCGAGGTGGTTATCTCGCGAGAAATCCGGAGGAGTTCGAGTTCCACGTTTATAACTTGATAATTAATTTTCAGACACCAAGATGAGGAACGGCGCTCTCAGACATAGCATGGAAATAGAAAATAAATGTACAGACATCGTTAGCGATGTAAACAAATATAATTTCGCATGCCTGCTGCAGGGGAGGGAGTTGCTGGAAACAACGAAGTCTCTTCCTTGTTCTGTGTACAGTGGTTGTCGACTTGCAAAGGCTGTGGAGGTCATACTAATTACGGATTAACTTATTTGTCCATAATGAGCTAAAAAGAAGTCTATAGAGTGGTTGTTACACAGCCATATTTGAATCCACTTGAACGCTGCGTCTGCTATATTTTAAGGGACGAAAACCAGTGGGCGTGGTGATAAAGCAAGTGATGCTTGTTGTTTAAAGAGGTATAACATCTTAAGTCATCGGCCCGATGAAGCAAGGACACAGGGTGTATAAATAAAAAACATAACAAAATTTTCTTCAAGATGAGAGCACTCAAACTAAGCAGGAGGCTGCGCAATTTGGGTCACGTAGCAGCTTGGATTGGGGAAATACTGGGTTCGAAACCGGGTGTCGGTAGTTCTGAAGATGGTTTTCTGTGGTTTCCGATTTTCACACCGGTAAAAGTGGAGTTTACCTTAAATTAAGGTTATGGTGGTCCCCTTCCCACTCCTAGCCTTTCCCTATCCGATCGTCGCCGTAAGACCTATCTTTGTCGGTGTGGTAAAAGAAAATTGTAAAAAGGAAAATGAGAGAAAGAGATCACTAAAAGGTGCATATTTCTTACACAATAGCATTAAAAATGTAAGGTATACATAACTACATACTGCATAGTAATGAAGGAAAATGAACAAATTTCCAGTAATTCCAAAAGGCCGGGCTGAGTGGCTGAGACGGTTGAGGCGCAGACCTTTTGACCCCAACTTGGCAGGTATGATTCTGGCTCAGTACGGTGGTATTTTAAGGTGCTCAAGTACGTCAGCCTCGTGTTGATAGATTTCCTGGCAAGTAAAAGAACTCCTGCGAGACAAAATTCCGGCACCTCGGCGCCCCCAGAAACCGTAACAAATTAGTGAGGTGTAAAAACAGTTGCATTATTAGTAATTCCAAAATAAATCCGAATATATCAACATTAACTACATTTAACACTACAGTAATTGCAAAGAATGAAAATAATAGAATACAAAACCTTGGAAATGATGTAACAATACATTGTACTGAAATAGCCCATAATAAAATAAGTAATAATATAATAATGATTATATAGTAATAATCGAACAATAGAGTACCATTCTGGAAATTGCTCATATTCACTGAATAATAATAATAATAATAATAATAATAATAATAATAATAATAATAATAATAGTAATAATAATAATACCGAGCTCGATAGCTGCAGTCGCTTAAGTGTGGCCAGTATTCGGGAGATACACTAGAGTCTCGTTAATACGAACCTCGTTAATCCGAAAGTCCGGTTAATCCGAACTAAAATATTAAATTTTTAAAAAGGTTCTCTTTATTGAATTGAAAGAACTTATTATAGAATGAAGATGTAATTGCATTTTATTAGTCATATTTTACTAGAATAACTTAATGTCATGTAAGGAGACAAGTGTAACCTAGTTTTAGTGGTTTTCTCCTCTACGGGTTCTTAACTACCCTACTGTAATTTTTTACAGTGTTTTATTAATGTAACTGCTAAAGATTGGACATTTAAAATTACAGTATGTACTGTATTGTAGAAACTATTTTCCTCACACGGTTGAGGCGCTGGCCTTCTGACCCCAACTTGGCAGGTTCGATCCTGGCTCAGTCCGGTGGTATGTGAAGGTGCTCAAATACGTCAGCCTCGTATAATAGATTTACTGGCACTTAAAAGAAATCCTGCGGGAGAAAATCCCGGCACCTAGGCGCCTCCGGAAACCATAATAGTAGTTAGCGGGACGTAAAAACAATAACATTATTATTAGAAGGTATTCTCCGGTTAATCCGAAAATTTCGTAATCCGAGGAGATTCCGGTCCCAATTAGTTCGGATTAACGAGACTCTACTGTAGCGGGTTCGAATCCTACTGTCGGCAGCCCTGAAGATGGTTTTCCGTGGTTTCCCATTTTCACACCAGGCAAATGCTGGGGCTGTACCTTAATTAAGGCCATGGCAACTTCCTTCCCAGTCCTAACCCTTTCCTGTCCCATCGTCGCCATAAGACCTATCTGTGTCGGTGCGACGTAAAGCCAATAGCAAATAATAATAATAATAATAATAATAATAATAATTGGTAGTCAGATATAGTCTACATTCTGTGAATGGATTTTAAGTCCTGGCAGAAAGACTGTGCGGATTGTTTTAAGGAAGAATCCTTGTCATACTTCTATATCACGTCCCGTCCTATCGTCTTCCGTAAAGAATCTTATTTTACTCTTCAATATACCTTTGTCCAACACTCACTTAGTTAATAAACTTGCTTAGCGACATTATCTTACGAAAGAATCAAGCAGCGTTCAGGGTAATTTGCTCATGATGCTTGTTGTTTTAAGGGGCCTAACATCAAAGGTCATCGGCCCGGGGTAATTTGTAGTGAATGCTGTTATTTAAACTCGTTCTAAAGACAGACGTGCACCCATTTATTGACAAATTGTAAACAAACCGCCGTGTATTAACTAGCCAGAAAATTTCTGTGATGTTTGCTCCTTCCTCTGTCTGGGGCTTACAGAAATTTTGAGCCGATCACTTTTTCGTGCCAGGAAGTACACATGACGAAGATATTGATCTTAACTTCATTCTGTTTTAAAATAAATGTTGGTTCATTTCAAATGGACAAGGTAAACTGGAAATCTACCGATACTGGACTTCCTTAAAACTATTTAGTTACATAAGAACCCATTCATGACCAAGGACTGAGTACAGTGATTAGCCAGTGGTGAGAGAATATTAGGCCGATTTTTACTGAAACAATTAATTATGATAGGTATGTGCAAACCATTTTTCAACACTTTTTCTGAATTTATGGTGAAGAAACGTAATGTTGCTTTTATTTTAGCAGGACTCACGGGTAACACATGCAGCCAATGTTTCTGTGAAGGCAGTTCATGAGGTGTTCGACAATAAGTGCTATCAGTAATAACATAACAGCAGCTCGATACTCCAACCTATCGGTTGGGAGCGTTCATATTTGGAGTAAAGGACAAATTCACACCCCACTCATGAACTGAAGAATTACATATGTAAAAAAAAATAATTCCAAATTCTCATAGAAAACTGAGAAAAGTAATGGAGAATTTCATGAGCAAATGCCAGACATGCGTAGAAAATGAAGATGGACAATTCTAGCATCTTTTTACGTGACAGATGTGAGTACATGATGAAATCGTAAAAATAGTATAGGCCTATCACTAGGCAGTTACTCTAGTGTTCTGAGTTTTGCTGCGATCTCTTGTTATAACCCCAGCTCAAAATGATCCGTAGCAGTAAGACACCTACAGTAGAATTATTTGATTCAGGACAGCTTTTCATGAACATGAAACACCCAAATATTTTATTACTTTCGGCGGAAAATATAAATAAAACAATTTCACTGCTGTAACTCAAAAGTAGAAAATATGTTCCTTGCTTATTTTGTATGTCAGTCTGTGTGTTCTGTATGATATGATGTTTCAATGCAATTTTTATACAATGGCCCGAAGTCTAAAGGATTGAGTTTTTGAGACTTTTGTTCAATAGTACTTAAGACATCAGAAGAGACGTGATCAAATACATCTCTGAAATCAACGCTCTTCTGTCAGCTGTTAATATTCGGAGAAAGAACTATTACCAGCAGAAGCATAAAGTCACTTAACTCATGGCCTGCGAACTCTCCGTTAATTGAGCACAACTGTTGCCTTAGCAGAGAAAGTGCATAAAGTTCATTTTCTTCTCCATACATCTTCACTACATCTGCCGTATGTTAAAGTGAACTGTCCTTCAGAGAAAGTGGTTATAGACCACCGTCACCTCGGGCATTGGGGTACCTTCTGCGTTGTCATCCGGTACACGGAATGGGAGTTGTCAGTTAAACTCTGCCTCACCTGCCGATATTACGAATACCGTAAATTAGTCTTATTTCATACCCACGGATTTTAGGTCTATATTTAAAGACGATGCTCTCTTTATATCCACCCTGATATTCAACTCCATAGGGCGAAAAAGTGAATCGACATCTCTAGCAGAGGGCATGATTAACAGTTAACTTATCCCCTGTATCTAGGAACAGACTTCTTCATGAATTGGTAGAGTGAAGAGGATTCGATCCTGGTGCTAGTCGATGGTGTTAAAGGGTTTCTAAATATGGCGATTTACTGATCTTGCAAAAAAAAAAAAAAAAAAAAAAAAGAGGTCCCTTTCTTAGCCTTATTGAGATGTATGCTCAGTTAATAGTGTTCGAGCACTCTGTTATCATCATCATCATCATCGAGCGGCGTGGCCACCCGTGTTATCACGCTACGATTATGCAGCCAAGCTCTGCATTCGGGAGACGTGTGGGTTCGAATGGTTGAGAATGGTTTCCGGTGGTTTCGCATTTTCACTTCCAGGCAAACGCTGGGAGGGTTCCAGTTCTTAGGCCACAGCGGATTCCTTCCACCTCCTTACCTAATTTCATTCACCATCATTCATTTCATCTTCAGTTGCTCCTGTAGTAAGGTTGGCGTCAGGAAGGGCATCCTGCCGTAAAACACGGCATATGATTTCATCTCACCTCATCCCCGAATCAGAAAAGGAGACCAAGGGGTAGGAATTATTATTATTATTATTATTATTATTATTATTATTATTATAACAGAATAGGAGGTTAGGAAGCACTAGGGCGTCGGATCTGGACGGGGTAAATGTAAAAGACTTGAGAAGAAATTGATGTAGAACAACTCGGATTGAGAAGGAGAGATACTATCTATGTGAAGATCTCGGACATTTTTTATTTTTATTTATTTATTTTATTTTAATAAAAAGCATACAACAGAGAACATGTCACCATTTACAGTATACTTTACAAATTTAAGATATAGCAGTACATATACTAAATAATTATATTAATGTCCGGCTCCATGGCTAAATGATCAGCGTGCTTGCCTATGGCCACAGGGGTCCCGGGTTCAGTTCCCGATAGGGTTGGGAATTTTAAGCATCATTGGTTAATTTCGCTAGCACGAGGGCTGGGTGTATGTGTCGTCTTAATCATCATTTTGATCTTCTTCACGACGTGCAGGTCGCCTACGGGAGTCAAATCAAAAGACCTGCACCTGGCGAGCCGAACATGTCCTCGGACACTCCCGGCACTAAAAGCCATACGCCATTTCATTTCATTTTTTCATTGTATTAATGATTATCGTGATAATTATTATTTATTTAGCGTATGACAACACATTGGAATATACAACAATATATAAATGATAATGAGATTGGGTTAATGATAGTGAAAAATGAAGAAATGAACATAATGATGCCATGTTGTTATGGTCTCGTTCTGTTGCTCCCTTTACACACACTGACCTATCATTGTGTTTATCCTGTTAGTATCTTTCTATGCGTGACTAGTTTATTGATATTATAACACAACACGGCCCATTCAGTTGATAACTCTGCACTTACCGTTGCCGGGATGAGTGGCTCAGTCCGTTGAGGCGCTGGCCTTCTGATTCCATTTTACCAGGTTCGATTCTGTCTCAGTCCAGTGGTATTTGAAGGTGCTCAAATACGTCAGCCTCGTGTCGGTAGATTTACTGGCACGTAAAACTCCTGCGGGACTAAATTCCGTCGCCTCGGCGTCTCCGAAAACCGTGAAAAGTAGTTAGTGGGACGTGAAGCAAATATTATTATTATTATTATTATTATTATTATTATTATTATTATTATTATTATTATTATTATTATTTCAGTTACAGTTGTAAGTTTTTTTAAAGCTTATTGCTCGATGATTAGCAAGGTAGATTTCTGATCAACGTTAAATTTACCCATGATATGCTCAATTGCTTGCATACCAAACCCAGACGGACTGACGGACGAGGACAAGTTGTCCATCGTAATATTAAGTGGTGTAGATAAGTATTTAAAAGTCATGCTGCAAGGGATTAGAACGAAGAGCAAGGCCATGCGTGCTCCGTAGAGTGATATAATTACGTGTTCGGGAACGACTAAATAGAAATTTAGCCACTGGCTTTAACCTTGCCAGAACAAGACAGGAACTTCATAGTAATCATACTAAACATTAAATATAGAAATTACGTGTTCCAAATGGTACTACGCGGTTCAGTTGTTCTGACAAGTTGTGAGCAAGAAACTGATTCATAAAAATAACCTGCAGCCAAGGAGTAAATTACCAGAGTAAGCTCGCCAACCTTCAGGGGTCGTATTGTCTCGTTATTGCAAAACCTGCACGATCGCACGTGTGAAGCGCTCAGCACACAACAGAAAAATACGCCTCTCTAATACACATTTCGGGGCGAATGAATATCTGAATTCAGGGAGAATGATAAAGAACATTGCAGAAGTCGATGACTTGTTACTCGATTATGGACATGTGTGGTATTGTTTGATATCCTGCAAAGAAGAGCCAGGCTGTGTGGCTCAGGCAGTAGAGCGCAGGCCCTGTGAGCACAAATTTGATGAGTTTGATCCCGGTTCATTCTGGTAGCATTTCAAGATGCTGAGATAAGCAACTTCGTATCGGTAGATTTAGCGGCACGGAACATTCCGCGTGAAATCGAACAAAATAAATGGAAATGTATGAGATCACTGCTTTTTTTAAATTCGAAATTTCGAAATAGATGTAGAAAAGTATCAAAATTAATTTATAACAGCCTTTTCTTGTACATTTTTTATGTCGCACCTACACAGATAAATGTTTGTTGCGACGATGAGATATGAATGGGAAGGTAGTGGCCGTGGCCTTAATTAAGGCCTGGTGTGAAAAATGGGGAAACTACGGACAACCATCTTCAGGGCTGCCAACAATGGGGTTCGAACCCACTCTGTCCAAAATGCAAGCTGATTACCAGGTGACTCAAACCACGCGGCCACTTACTCGGTAAAATGAAATAGCACTCACAGAATAAATGTTATAAGATTATTTATCGTAACTTCCGAAGCCCATTGTTCAGTTCAGAGATATAGACAATTGAATGGCCTTTTATTTTCACACATATAACATGGTTTTTTTTAATTTGCTTGACGTCGCACTGACACAGATAGGTCTTATGGTGACGATGGGACAGGAAAGGGCTAGGAGTTGTTAGAAAGCGGCCGTGGCCGTATACAGCCCCAGCATTTGCCTGGTGTGAAAATGGGAAACCATGGAAAACCATCTTCAGTGCTGCCGATAGTGGGTTTCGAACCCACAATCTCCCGAATACTGGACGCACTTAAGTGACTGCAGCTATCGAGCTCGGTATGAGATTTTTTAATGATGTGTGTGTTGAGTGGGTTGTTCACAATATCACTAATCATTCAGCTAGTAATTTTATTTTTATTCCGAAATGGAATGCTTTATCTGAATACATCGATGCAGTTGAATAAATCTGCTTTGTCATATTTCTGGGGCCGTGAATGATATACGAATAAAAGAAAATGAAATTGAGAGAAATCGTGCTAGCTGTATGTTTGATAGTGTTAACACACATGGAAAGGTTTGGATTTTCTAGTAATCAAATGTTTATATCATTACAATGACTTTTCTTTTAGCGTATGGCTTTTAGTGCCGGGAGTGTCCGAGGACATGACCGGCTCGCTAGTTCTGCAGCTGCTTTTTCCGCTACACTCCATGGGGTGAGCTGCATGTATCGCTGTGTGAGCATGTTGTCTGTGGCTTTAGGATTACAATAATTACTGCGATGAGATTGAGCTTCCACAAGAAGTACGTAGCCATTCGATCAATCAGTCATCACTGATCTGCATTCAGGACTGTCGCCAGGTGGTAGATTTCCTACTCTCCTAGTCTCTTCTTAAATGATTTCAAAAGAGTTAGAAATTTATCGAAAATCTTCATTGGTAAATTATTCTAATCTCTAATTCCTCTCCGTGTAAACAAATATTTTCCCCAGTTTTTCCTCTGAAATTCTAAATTTATCATTGCTACATTTTAAGACCCCAATGTCTCCGAAAACCACAAAAGTAGTTAGTGGGATGTAAAGCCAATAACATTATTATTAAAATGCCTTAAAGCTTATCTTCTACTGTTATTAATTCCATGCCATCTATCTACTGACAGTCTGGAATATATCGCTTATGACTTTTTTTTTACAATTTGTTTTACTTCGCACCGAAGCGGATAGGTCTGACGGTGACTATGGGATAGGAAAGTGCTAGGAGTGGGAAGAAAAGGGCCGTGGCCTTGATTAAGGTAAAGCCCCAGCATTTGCCTGGTGTTAATGGGAAACCACGGAAGACCATCTTCACGGCTGCCGAGAGTGGGGTTCGAACCCACTATCTCCCGAATGCAAGCCCACAGCTGCGCACCTCTATCTGCACAGCCAGCTCGCTCGGTTTAATCGCCACCGATCTGTATTTAGTACTGTCGCCCAGGTGGTAGATTTCCTATCAATTATTCACCTAGTCTTTTTTTAAATGGTTTCAAACAAGTTATAATCGCTTATTTGTGAACTTGTATTCGGGAGATGCGCAGTGGGCCAGAATGCGATTCCAACGGGACAAAATTACTTAGAATAAAATACCATTTGAATAGGTTCTGTAATGCTTTAATATTGTAAGGCGTGATTAAATAAGGCAAGTTAATATAAAAGTCACACACACATACACACAAAGAAAAGAGGAATAAGAGCAAGAAATTCCTTTGAGCACAGTCGTGGTCAGTCATCACAAATGTTACAGTTTAGAAGCAACTAAACCCTCCTAGGTATTTGGAACTGTAGTAGACATCTGTGAAACTAGTCATTTATAGGACGATCATCTTCCTCATCACTGTTCTGGTCGTCGTCATCATCATCATCATCATCATCATCATCATCATCATCATCGTCACTGTCACCACATTTATCGTCACTGTGCATGTCACCTTCCTGCTCGGATGCGGCACTGTTTACTCTTCGTCCCTTCAGCAGACAACGGACGTCCAATGGTAATGATCCCTCCTTCTTGCTCCTTGATACTGCAGTTAGCCGAGAAATTACGAGATCAGAACATACTCGTAAGATATTGAAAGCATCTGTTTAGTAGACATTCGCGAGAAGCGTTTATTTCTTGCTTCTAGAGCTGATTCTTCTGTTAGCGTCCCAATCGGCAAGATAGCGGCTTGTATTACATTTGCATCATGAATTAGAATTTTGTGGATAGGAGGCGGCATATACAACCATGAATACAAATCTAAATATAGTTTTCCAAGTTTCCAGGGAATATTTGTTGGAATGTTTTACGTGTACTTCATAGCCACTTGATATGGCCCGTAATATTGTGAAGAACGTTTGATAAGTTATTCAGTGATAACCTGTAATTTCGGCCGATAGGTAATAGTTCTAAGAAGAAAAAGAAATGAACGGCGAGCTGTGTTGCCATTGTTTGAAGTACCAATGCCTGGTTAATCAATTATCAGTCCCATTTTTTTTATCGAAATCCCTGATAAATTATGCGCCTTTCTTTCTTTCTCTGAAACGATTGGTATTGCTTCGGCTTCCCTTGCTCTCCGCTTTCGAGTATCACTCCTGTATGTAATGTGTAAAATGAACTTAAACAGTCTGAACCAGACATGCAAAGAAAAAAGTCCAAAAGAATACTTCATAGTGGCAATGCTACTGCTATCCGCTATATTAATCCCATTAATCTTCGTGGAGTACTGCCGCATATGCAGCAAACCTGCGAAGAAGCGGCTGCCAAAGCATTACATGTTTTTCCATCGTAATTAAATTATGATCTGTTCAGATCTCTTGTCATTTTTGAAAACTGTTGTAGGGATCAGGTTTTCAGTCTGAGTTTGTATTAAATTGACTTCTGCTCTAGTCCCGCAGGAGTTCTTTTACGTGCCAGTAAATCTACCGACACGAGGCTGACGTATTTGAGCACCTTCAAATACCACCGGACTGAGCCAGGATCGAACCTGCCAAGTTGGGGCCAGAAGGCCAGCGTCTTAACCGTCTGAGCCACTCAGCCCGGCGTTGTCACTTAAGGTGTATGTTCAGTCTTCAGCCCTAAGGCTGGTTGGATCTTCAGCAGCTCCGCCATCAGCTGTCACAGATGGCCTAGACATCACTGAAGAGGCGTACTAAGGAAATGAGGAGTGAGGTAGTTTCCCGTTGCTTTCCTTACCGAGCCAGAAGTTGCTATTACATATAAGACTGCCAAGCCCACTGAAATGCATGCACCAACCGACCCTTAGGAAATGAAGTATAGTTGATAATTGCAATATGGAGATGAAAAAATCTATCCCTGAACGCATGTTGATAATTTCTGCTTATATTTTGTATGTACACCGCTACCATTGCATCTCCATTTGTAAATCATGCAAACTGATTGATGTGTATCATTAAAACTAATAAACACTTCTTCTTGTACAAATACAAGTCGTTTAACTGTGAAATATGTCAGTGACTGTAAACCTACTTCGGCCGAGAAAATACGTTATTTTCATTTTTCCTTCTATGGATAACATCTTAACTTCGCTTAACTATGTTGTACGGCGGATATAAGTCACTATGCCTCTCTTTAGCTCCCTTGCTTATATTGTCTTACTGAAATTTTTGATTTTCAAAATTCCTACAAGAAATGATAAAGCATCTTTTGGAGAATATGGGACGGGCAATGCAATTTTTAAAAAAGAAAGAAAGAAAGAAAGAAAGAAAGAAACGAATCGGTGCGTCCAACCAATTGCAATACCCAGCCGATTTATAAATGGCCAGGGGGCCGATGACCCTCGATGTTAGGTCCCTTAAAACAACAAGCATCATATAAATGGCCAAAATCAATCATGTTAAAGCTGTTATTGGCGGCGTTTGCTGTGTCAAAATTACACTAGTGTCCAAAAGTTAAGCATACGTTACGAGTAAGCAGTGCAACAGGAAATAAACCGCAAATCTCACGACATACGCACCTACCAACCTTACGTGCTCACTCTGTATAGGAAAGGGGTGTTCCCTGCTTTGACTAGCGGCGTAACCGCAAGGTAAACACAGCCAGTGCCTGCGTCCCATATTCCTTCAGTCATGTTTGCCCTGTTATGGTGTGCGGAGTGTAGCCTCGTGGTGAACGTGACAACATAATGGCACAACGACGCCATTTGGACCCCGTTTTGTAGGTTAGAATACTCGGCCGCCTGGAAGCAGGCCAGACACAGACCGAAGTCGCCGTATCCTTGAATGTGCCACAAAGTGTCATTTCCAGGCTTTGGAGACGATTTCGAGACACAGGATGTTAGTCGTAGGCCAGTACCAGGTCGACCAAGGGTAAGCACCCCCCAGCAGGACCGATAGGGCTGGCCTTAATCGCCCGACGAAATCAGAGTGCAACTGCAAGACAATTGACGGCGGAGCTTGCAGCCGTCTCAGGGGTTACCGTTTCCCGGCAAACTGTGTACCGGAGGTTCAAAACAGCAGGGCTGTTTGCCCGACGTCCAGCGGTGTGCGTCTCGCTCACTCCAGCACAGAGGCGGGCCCGTTTACTTTGGAGCCGTCAACATCGAAATTGGACAGATGAATGCCGCTTCAGTATGCAGAACGATTCCTGTCGCACATTAATCTAGAGAGAAACAGGCAGCCCATACAGCCACGGGAACATCGTGGAACGGGGCAGTATAGTGGTGGTGACGTCATGTTGTGGGGTGTCATCATGTTGAATGGCCGTACGTACCTGCACATCTTCATAGGTTGTCCGAGGAACACTGTTAACGCTCGAAAATACAGGGATGAGGTACTGAGACCACATGTTCGACTCTTCAGAGGTGCGGTTGGTCCAGACTTCCTCTTAATGGACGATAATGCCCGACCGCACCGCGCTGCTCTGTTGGATGAATTTCTGGCTGGGAAAGACATTCATCGCATGGACTGGCCAGCGAGGTCTGCGGATCTGAATCCTATAGAACATGCCTGGGATGCATTGGGGAGGCGAACTGCATCCCGTTCACCCTCCACCAAGGACCCTCCAAGACCTTCGCATTGCCCTTTCGGAGGAATGGAGTCGACTGCCACAAGAGCTCTTGGACCATCTGATAGAGAGCATGCCACGTCGCTTCGAAGCATGTGTGGCCGTTAGGGGTAACCATACATCCTATTTACAGCGTCTTTTGTTGTGGAGGACATTGCCAAGTTTTGTTAGTTGTTGTCAAAGGTGTACCTTAGCTATCAGAACCTTTCTGACACTGTCTTTTTGGACAAGTTGTGTGACATATGGTGTGTGATTCAGCTTCCGTTTGTTCAGCAATCCGTCTGACATTCCTATCAGGTGGTATGGTCTCGTTTAGTGATTAGGCTTATTTTTTAGAAGCTAGTGTAGTTTGTCATGCTTCTTGAATGAATGATCAGCGTAGTGGTCTTGGTCCCTGGGTTGGATTTGCAGTCGGGTGGGGATTTTAACCACATTTAGGTTATTCCTATACCTCGGCGGCTGGGTATTTATCGTCTTAGAACACATATTCATTTACATAGAACACATCACAGAAACAGGCAATACCGGACGAGTTGGCCGTGCGGTTAAGGTCGCGCAGCTGTGAGCTTGCATCCGGGAGATAGTGGGTTCGAATTCCACTGTCGGCAGCCCTGAAGATGGTTTTCCGTGGTTTCCCATTTTCATACCAGGCAAATGCTGGGGCTGTACCTTAATTAAGGCCACGGTCCCTTCCTTCCTTCTCTTAGGTCTTTCCTATCCCAACGTCGCCGTAAGACCTATATGTGTCGGTGCGACGTAAATCAAATACAGTAGCAAAAACAGGCAATCGTAACTACAACACACTTCATAGGGTTGGCGTCGGGAAGGAAATTTGGCCGTAACACATTAGTGCCTACCTTAGATAGGTGTGAAAAGACTGGGAAAAGTGATGATGATGATGATGATTACGCAGTTTTATATATATATCTTGCTTACTTTACTTTTTTCAGGTAGTCAGCGAGTTCAAGGAGAGAAAAATATAGGAAATACACTAACTATTTTAGCCCATTTCCTTGGATGAAGGCATAAATGCGTGCTTGGATCACCAGAATTCAATTCGTTGTCAGAATGCCGAAAAGTTTAGGGAACTGCACGAACTACACATGGCCTTGGTGCTCACTCGTCCTACAACAGAAATTAAAGCCTGACAGAAACGCAGGTTAAGTATAAGTTGTACCATAAATGCGTTTAATATCGCCCCGTCTTTCTACTCACGGCTTGACACATCTTCGCTTTTTCTGTTATTTGTATAAGCACATGTGTTGCTATGATACGAGATGGAAAAATAGAGTGAAACTGTTCACGTTTTTCAACAACAGCAAATCAGAAAAAGTGAAAAAACACTCATGCTGTGTATTGTTTACAGAAAATGTTTTATGCAATATTCATTGTATAACTCTGCTGTGACTTTCCTTGGCGATTTCATAATTCAGTTTCATTTGTCGTAGCTGTAAAAGGCATCTTTGATGCCATCAACTTCACCAGAAGACTTTTCAAGGTACGTGGACAGAATGACATGGGCACAATACTGATCCCTTATGATAATAAAGTTTATCAATGCCAAATATGCAAAATGTCTTATGCAAACGTATTTTGAATCTAGATAGAAGGGAAAATTTAAATGTCAGCTCTCCGTTCGAGTACTGGTTGTTACTGATTAAGCACTAAATAGCTATCAGAAAAGGATTATTGGTTTCATATTAAAACACAAAGTCGTCAGTGGTCAACTATCTGTGGGGGTAGTGTGGTGCCAGTCAGCTTCTAAGAGGTCATGCGTGGGCATTGCGGGGCTCGAAGAAGAGAGTAGCGAGGGCCGTATATAGCGATACTTGTTGCATTGTCGAAGCTGAGCTTATGATTAATGTTTGGTGACCCAACAGGCGTTGGAGACTTTTCTTGGCCTTGTAAGTCGCATCAGTATACACAATTCGCGTGATTTGTAAATGTCACGAGGTTTTAAATTTCTTGGAAGCCTTAGTCGGCTACTGTCCAACTTACAGCATTGCTGTGTGGAACAGTAAACATGTATTGTTCTGCACCTGATTTATTCAGGACCTTTAAAGCTCTATCGTGTTTAAATTTGTGTGTGTGTGTGTGTGTGTGTGTGTGTGTGTGTGTGTGTGTGTGCGCGCGCGCGCGCGCTTGCGTTTGCCTCCGCATAGCTCTCCCTGACCAATCCGATTTGGATTTCATTTAAATTCTTGTTTGGTGTTCCGCATCTTTCATTTGTCTACGCATACGGTAGCTAATAAGTCATTCGATATATTGTTATGCATTATGAAAACATTCCTCACTGAGCTAGTTAGCCGTGCGGTTTGGGTAGCGTAGCTGTGAGCTTGCATTCGGGAGATAGTGGGTTCGAATCCCACTGTCGGCAGCCCTGGAGATGATTTTCCGTGGTTTCCCATTTTCACACCAAGCAAATAATAAAATAATCATGGCGTGTGGCCTCCGGAGAGGCATGGTGTACATTTTTCGATTTGACGCCGTATAGGCGACCTGTGCGTCTATAAGAGTGGGGCCCTACCTATGATGAATTCTAATGATGTAGACGGCACACACACCCAGACCCCGAGCCATCGGAATTAACCAATTAAGGTTAAAATCCCAGACACGGCCGGGAATCGAACCCGGAACACCCTGGACCAAAGTCCAGCACGCTAACCATTTAGCCATGGAATCGACCAAGCAAATATG
The DNA here is from genome assembly GCF_040414725.1 of Anabrus simplex. Taxonomy (NCBI): domain Eukaryota; kingdom Metazoa; phylum Arthropoda; class Insecta; order Orthoptera; family Tettigoniidae; genus Anabrus; species Anabrus simplex. The sequence goes on from NC_090266.1 coordinate 1,044,604,876, forward strand.
GGGCTGTACCTTAATTATGGCCACGGTCGCTTCCTCCCCACTCCTTGCCCTTTCCTATACCATCGTCGCCATAAGACCTATCTGTGTTGGTGCGACGTAAAACAAGGTGTTAAAGGATAATACATTCTCAGCGGGGACTATGAATCTTAAAAGATTACAAGCTCTAACATTTTCGAAAATCGCAGCCTTTATCTCATAGGGAAGCACAAAGAACATTTGGATCAGAAGGATCCGGAAGGAACAGGTGCCAAGAATCACTTAAATAGAATGATAAAGAAGAACGATCAAAAACAAAACAGGATGGGATGCTGAGCCCACTCTGTCAATCCCGTGACATGACTACAATAAAACCTAATGGGGCAGAAGTCCCGGTGACACACAGGATAAACCATACTCATTGTCACTAAGATCAGGAGAGTTAATGTGCGAAAAGCAGGAAGTAATAAAATTAAATTTGGAAAAGCTTAGTCACAATAACACAAAATAAATAAGGGAAACGAGGGTACACACTCGTACTTCCTTATTATATTACACCCACTCGGGTGTTTTGACTCGTAGACAGAAAACCTAAAAACCTACATTTTACAAATTAAGTTAAAAATAGGAAAACCTATATTAAAACAAGGGAGATAGTGGGTTCGAATTCCACTGTCGGCAGCCCTGAAGATGGTTTTCCGTGGTTTCCCATTTCCATACCAGACAAATGCTGGGGATGTACATTAAGGCCACGGTCGCTTCCTCCCCTCTCCTAGCACTATCCTATCCCATCGCCGCCATAAGACCTATCTGTGTCGGTGCGACATAAAGCAGATTGTATATAAAAACAAGATAACCGCGGCTCAACTCTAACTGTTCCACGCTACAGGAGAACGCTGGTGATTTCCCGTCGGCACGAGCAAGTAAATACACATGTTAGGATACATTTTTACCCGCCTAGCTTAGATGCTGCCCCAGCTCGCCTGTAACATTATGTGAGGAGAACCTCACTGGTTGTTGCACTGATCAAAACAGATACATAAGGTGCAAGATCGCTCTTATTTATGCGGGTGAGCCGGGCAATGATTGGTTGCCTTAATCTGAAATCGCATGTTTGGCAACTTAGAAACAGCAGAAATAAGCTATCGATTGCAAACTCCGAACAATTATTATTATTATTATTATTATTATTATTATTATTATTATTAGCGTATTCTCCCAATAATGGAAGACGTTAAGCAAACAACTCAATCAAGCTTTCTTTGGGTTCTTCTTGTTCTTCCAATAGGCTTTCATTCTCTCTGAGAAGGCTTGTTTACGTTCTTCCGACCATTTCGGTCTGCACTGTTTTTGCTTTGGTTGCTCTGATGTAACTTCCCACTTGTTGACTTTGTGTCTGAAGGTGTCTCTTTCTAAAATGTCTGTTGCACATATGTTTGCGTTTTTGAGGTCCTTTTGAAGTTCGTCCAGCCAAGGTGTTGAATTCTTAAGTGAGCTAACATAATTTAATATTCTTTTTGACAGTCGATTTTCTGGTAAGCTTGTGAGGTGTCCAAAGAATTTCATTCGTCTTTTCTTAATGTCAATTTCAATGTTTGAAACTTTTTCTGTTGTTTTGATTGATTGTAGCCTGTAACCATCTTGGGTATATCTTGCTCCTAGGATTTTCCTGATGATCTTCCTCTCTTGCTTTTTTATTTCTTCTAATTCTTGTTTACTGTTAAGTGACAATGTTTCACTTGCGTAAAGGACTGTTGGTTTTATGACTGTGTTGTAATGCCGAATTTTTGTCTGTCTTGACATGCATTTTTTGTTGTAGATGTCTTGAACTAACCCTAATGCCTTGTTGACTTCTTGGAGACGGTTTTGCTGTGAGATCTTCTCAAGGCCTGTCGGTTCGATGAATTCTCCGAGGTATTTAAAGTACGAGACCAGGTCGATTTTACCGTATTTTGTTCTCAGGCTCGTGATATCTGTCTTTGAACAGAAGAATTTGTTTTTCTAAAATGAAATCTGTAGTCCCACTTTTTCTGCAGATTCCTTAAGTATCTCAAGCTGCTTGATGGCAGTCTCCTCATCCTCTGTTAAAATCGCCAGATCGTCCGCAAATGCGAGGTATGGTACGTAGAGGTTGTTTTTGGGAAAGCCCAATCGGATCGGTTTCCAAGATTCACGTTTCTTGAGTTCCTTCCCCCATTCTTCCATAACCTTGTCTAGGACGACGTTGAACAGAATAGGAGAGAGTCCATCACCTTGTCTCACACCTGTTTGAATGTCGAAGGGTTCTGAAATTTCTCCCATAAATTTCACTTTAGATTTTGTGCCCGTTAGTGTTTGTTTTATGAGTTCTAGGGTTTTGGGATCTAGTCCTCTCTCTTCTAGAATTTGGAATAGTGAGGGTCTGTCTATCGAATCATATGCCTTTTTGAAATCTACAAATGTGCATACTGTAGGCTTTTGTCTGAGGGCTCGTAGTTTAAGTATGGTTTTGAGGTTGAAAATTTGTTCTGGGCATGACCTGTTTGGTCTGAATCCTGCTTGAAATTCTGATAATTTGGGTTCTAATTGTTGTTGTGTTCTATGCAAGAGACAGGCTGGTAGTATTTTGTATGTGACTGATACAAGTGAGATTCCTCTGTAATTGTTTACGTCTAACTTGCTGCCTTTTTTATGTAGTGGATGGATTAGAGCAATTTTCCAGTCATCCGGTAGCTTTTCGGTTTGCCAAATGTTTTGGATTATTTGTGTAATTTCTCTGAGTGAATTTGGGCCTAAATTTTTCAGAAGTTCAGCTACAATTCCGTCTTCCCCTGATGCTTTGTTGTCTTTAAGTTTCTTTATTATTATTATTATTATTATTATTATTATTATTATTATTATTATTATTTAACATCCCTTCAACTTCTATAGATTTTAAAAGTCACCGAGATGTTGGAATTGAATCCTGTGACAGTTCATTAATGTGTTACAAACTATTGCCATGGGAACTGTTGCATGTAAATAGTCTCAACTGCTGCCGATCTCAGCCTGGATCAAACCCACTAACTAGCATGGGAACATAAGAGCAATAATTAACAGATGGCGCCACTCAGTTACGTAACAATTTGTGATATGGTAATAATGATTACTTATTATATTACTATCATCACGCATATTTCCAGTGAAAGTCAGCTACTGTGTTAACTGGAATATTTCATGTATATTCTTGGCTAGTATCCCTTTTGTTCAAATATTAACTCGTAGATATGTTTACTTGGCACCTGACTGTACACATAGTTGTGCAAGTCTTGTATTGATAACGTGCTATGGTTCTTATGTTGCTGGGAATTTCGCTGCTTATTATCAAAGTTCGCTTTACGAAACTTAAAATCTTTAACCGTTCTCCGGGCAGCTATGTTGTATTTTATCCAGGCAAGTAGAGTCCATCGAACACAATATTAGAGTATACTGTACGTGTTTAGTACCAACGTCTGTTGACATATCCTTACCTAATAATTTGAGGGTTGATTAAGGAAGAGGTACGAGAGAGGTACAGACCTACAGGAGCAGTATTATAATAGTTATAGCTTTATTACCCTTTCTATGGTCTTGAAACGTGGAAGAATACAACACAATGCCAGACACTAAGCAACAGCAATAGTAACAAATGCACATATGTTCAGGAAGTATATAACTATAAAAAAAAGAAAGAAGAGGAATGCATTATTTGATTTGTTCCGTTGGATACATTTATTCTACTGTCTGTGTAAGAATTACACAGTGCCATTTAGACATCGCTTGCCCCGTTAGGTACGCTTAACACGAAGTACGAATTTATTTTGTTGGTTGCGAACCGGGGGCTGCCTTGGGAGAACGTGGGTTCGATTCCTCGTCAGGAAGTCAAAGCACTTCGAAAAGAGATATCCACTTCAGGCATATGACGTTCACTCAGCTTACACCGAATGTAAGTACCACGTTAATTTGTGGATACACTAACTTATTCTTTAGTACCGAGGGGACGAGCAGTGGGAAGCATTTACGTTCCACTCCTTCAAGGGCCTTCATGGCCTGTACGGTGATGACTTTGCTTTCTTTCTATTGTTAACCAATAAATTTAACATCTGTGTAAAGACAGCATGTATGAACGTAAAGAAGTAACGAAGTCTGTTTACAACATTTATAGTTTATTACTCAAAACAGAAAGTAGGGCCCACAGTAAATACTGATTGCCCGGCAGCAGCTTTCACATTTACAAGTAAAGAGGGTTTTTGACCAAAGGCAATCGTACCACATACAATGAATAAACACCAACAATAATTGAAGAATCGCCTTTCTATAAAGGTAATAATAATAATCGTATGGCCTCAGCTACCGTGTGCAGGCATTTCAATTTGACGCCATCTGGCTGTCTGCTCGTCAATTTCGACGTTCCGTTTTACTCTGGGCCCACTAGATGGCAGACCGAGTAAACCGAAACTCTCTTGGGCGTCTATGGCTGAGATTTAATGAATTTTGTCGGGTAAACACCAAATATGTCACCAGAGATCTTTTACATGCCGACATCGTACGACATGGAGTGTCGAATGGACTTTTTTCTGCCCTTCAAAAATCCGACTACCTCTGCCGGGTTTGAACCCGCTATCTTGGGTTCCGGAGGCCGACACTCTACCACTGATCCACAAAGGTTAAGAGTCGTTTCTTTCTGTAAAAAGCGGAGGCTGTACTTATTATCTGTCTATGCTCATATCAGTATTTAGTTGCATTATTCCCTATAGAAATATTTTTAAGAACTGTTTCGAACCAGTTTTCCTGTAAGTTCTACACGTCTGGTGTTATTACTCTGGATAATTTTACAAGCTTCCTCTGCTTCTTCTTGCCGTCCCGTCTTTTATCGAAGGTTGACGACCGTCATGGCTATTCTGATCTTCGAGTCTTACCACATGGAAAAGTGACATCATGCTCATCTCGAACTAGTCCCTCAGCCAGGAGATTCTTCTTCCAGCGGGTCACCGTTGTCCTGAAATCTTCCCCCTGCATCACCAACTGTAGGATCCTGTAGGATCAAGTGTCCGAAAGCTTCTGCACAAAGCCTGTGTTAGTCCACCCTTCCCTTCCAGTGTGTCCGCTACGCATGTTACCGTATACTGCCAACAAGCGTGCCGCTCATCACTCGATATCCAATGGACCGGCTAAGCAGTTCTTAAGCTTGTTTCGGTTTTAAATCATTTATATATGTTTTTGTAGCCATTGTTTTCTTAATGGATTAAAGCGTGTAAACATTAATAGAAGAGGTGGAGAAGTGGCCTGCAATCTATGACACGACCATGAAAGACTACGTGAATACAAACTGTGGGAGGGAGTGTCTTCAGTAGTTATTTCCAACTGGAATGACTTGGAAGGGAAACATAAAACCAAAGCAGGTAAGTTCATTTCATCCATTTTATTATGACAGTAGCCCCTTCGCTGTAAAAGTAAAACAAATTAATTAGGTTTGTTTGATCTGTTTTGTTGAGCCTCCATGGCTCACGCGGCAGCACGCCGGCCTATCACCCCTGACTTCCGTGGTTCAAATCCCGATCACTCAATGTGAGATTTGTGCAGGACAAAGTGGAGGCGGGACAGGTTTCCCTCCGGGTACTCCGGTTTTCCCTGTCATCTTCCATTCCAGCAACACACTCCAATATAATTTCATTTAATCTCTATCATTAATCATTGCCCAAGAAGAGTGCGACAGGCTTCGGCAGCCGGCCCAATTCCTATCTTCGCCACTAGATGAGGGCTTCATTCATTCCATTCCTGACCCGATCGAATGACTGAAAACAGGCTGTGGATTTTCATTTCTTAATCTATTTTGTTGTATTGTGAAAGATCACCTGTGTATGTCATTGTGAGATCATTCAGAGCTTGTAAAGTAACTGAATAGATACTGCCGCACGATAATGCTTCTTATGAGATGGACTGTAGTGGAGATACACAAACAGTGTCATCAAAACATATGCCATCTTTTGCACGTACGACATTGCGTAAAAAACATCAATACATCAATATATTGTCACAAGTATTAACGTATGTAGGCCAGTGAAGTATTTGCCTCCTACTAGTCGGTATGCCGACTTCTACCACTCTGCGTACTCTTGTATGTCTGTAGTTTAATATTATTTTAGGGATTGACAAATTCTTTTTTGCGTACGGGCGCAAAATATTCTTTGATAAACCGAAAGATTCTTCGGCCAAAACGAAAAACGGCATCATTCTACAGACTTTATCGCCTGGTAAATACCGTCTTTTCGGAATGTTCAATTAATTTTCCGATGTGTGTCCCAATTTCTACTCTGAAAATAACAGTATCTCTCATAGCTGAAACTTACTCTGCATCTATGAACACAAAATTGTATGCCGCATCCACCCACGCCACTAGCAATACTGAAGAATATTTCTTGTGATTCCAATATCGCTAACCAGAACTGTCCGGCTTTATTATCCCGGCATTTTTGCCTTCGATGGTCCCAGTGACGTTTGGGAAGTTCGTATCCTCATAAAATTGATCTGCGTAGAGGCGCGCGGCTGTGAGCTTGCATCCGGGAGATAGTAGGTTCGAATCCCACTATCGGCAGCCCTGAAAATGGTTTTCCGTGGTTTCCCATTTTCACACCAGGCAAATGCTGGGGCTGTACCTTAATTAAGGCCACGGCCGCTTCCTTCCAACTCCTAGGCCTTTCCTATCCCATCGTCGCCATAAGACCTATCTGTGTCGGTGCGACGTAAAGCCTCTAGCAAAAAAAAAATTGATCTGCAATTTTGATCCAGTATTCTTCCTTTGTAGGTGGCACATGCAATGGTTGTAGGAGCTTACTTGCTAGATTTATGCACAGCCATGTTTCACAGTCTTTCGCAATGTGGAAGTTGCTATCAAGTATTCACATAAAGAAGCTTTGAATCTCATCCCCGTAGACAGATCCCTGAAAACAAATAAAAACCTCTGTTTACATTTTGTCATAAATTCGAACCACCTAATAATAATAATAATAATAATAATAATAATATGCAAGCTATTTAGAGTGTTCCTGTTGCAGGCATGCAAGGAAGCTGAGATTCCAAAATAAAGAAAAGTCGTAAGTGGGGCCAAAAAGCAATAAAGACACATATTACGTTACGTCGTTGTTCCTTCTACGGAGAACAGGAAGATAACGTGCAATCTGGATGACCAGACATCAACAGGAGTAGAAGACGAGGATTACAACGAGAGAATGAGCATTGACTCGAACTACGAAGCCACTCGCTCGGAAAAGAAGTAACTATTATAGTAGAATAATTTCGTGTGGCTATTTCTAGCCGAGTGCAGCCCTTGTAAGGCAGACCCTCCGATGAGGGTGGGCGGAATCTGCCATGTGTAGGTAACTGCGTGTTATTGTGGTAGAGGATAGTGTTGTGTCTGGTGTGTGAGTTGGGGAGACAGCACAAACACCCAGCCCCCGGACCACTGGAATTAACCAGTGAAGGTTAAAATCCCCGACCTGACCGGGAATCGAACCCGGGACCCTCCGAATCGAAGGCCAGTACACTGACCATTCAGCCAACGAGTCGGACACTGTTATAGTGAAATATATTGAAAAGCAGGTAATCATGGCCGAATGTAAGAGCAAAAGAATATTATTCGAATTTTGTCAAATTTTCCAGAAGTTGTCAAAAATATATATATTTTACAATCTGCTTTACGTCTCACCGACACACAAAGGTCTTATGGCGACGATGTGATAGGAAGGGCCAGGAGTGAGAAGGAAGCGGCCGTGGCCTTAATTAAGGTACAGCCCCAGCATTTGACTGGTGTGAAAATGGGAAACGACGGAAACCCGTCTTCAGGGCTGCTGAGGGCGGGGTTCGAACCTACTGTATTCCGAAAGCAAGCAGAAAAATAATAATAAATCAATCAATTAATCAATCATGAAAGAAAGAAAGAAAGAAAAATATAGGCTCACGAATAGAGAAGTAAGAGGTATTGTGTAGTGGTTAATGGGTCTACATAAGAATATGGGTCTAGGAGAGAAACATGGCGAAAACCGTTGTTTATTCTGTGGTGAATTAATGGAAGAAGCCCATTTATTGAGAGCACGTAGGGAGACTGTATCGCTTAGGGTTAAAAATATGGTTAGTGAATATAAATAAAAAATAGAACGAGAGAAAGAATTAGAGACAAATGTAAAATTATTAAAGAGTACATTACACCGGTAAGGACAGAAAATTTGCTTTGTATTCCAAAGAACAGGTGCCAAAAAAATACAGAAAAACAGGCACGGACTTAACCATTGAAGTTTACGATACATGGTTGTCCTAGAATACATAACACTGTAGCCTATAACATCTAGGTCAAAAGCAAAAGATGTAAAAATTAGTAGAAGGGACAATAAACACTATTGAGTTTAGATATATTTTAATGTAGTCTTCTTCTTTTTTCCCACGCTTGTGGGGTCGTGGAATCGAACTGTGTTACACATGTGTATTTGGCCGGATTTTATGGCCGGATACCCTGACGCCAACCCTATGAGGAAGGATGTAATCACTATTGTGTGTTTCTCTAGCTGCAGATAGTGTAGTGTGTTGTTTGAATATGAAGAGGAGAGTGTTGGAACAAACATACAAAGACCCAGTTCCCGAGCCAGAAGAATTAAACACACGCGATTAAAAACCCCGACCCGGCCTGAAATCGAACTCGGGACCCTCGGGCCACAACGCTGACCATTCATCCAAGGAGTCTTACGAGTATAATTTAATGCAATACTAGATTGTTTTAATTCAACAAAAATGGAGTGCGATAAATGGATGCTCTTTCCTCAGTTTTTGGTGATGCGGGAGTGAGTGGGGGAATGGATTCTTGTATTTATTTTGTACATTGTGTTTATTATGTATGTACAGGAAGGCTGGTTGTATCGCCAGCAGGTCCACCATCAGCGGTTATAGATAGCCTAAGAGTTACTGAAGAGACATACTGGTGAGATCAGTACTGAAGTACTTCCCCACTGCTTTCCTCACCTAACCAGGAAGTGGTGTTCCACGGAGTTCTGCCAAGCCCACTGAGTGTACAGTCGATACTATACTGCTAATAATAAGAGTTGGTGTCTGACATTTCTTAGAGGGAGGTCCGTTTACTGCCTGCCGAGGCGGGATAAAGGAAGTGGCTGTGTGGTTGCCATGGAAACGAGGGTGGGGCGACTGTGGTTGCTATGGAGATAAAACTTCAGGGCAGCTCGTCTTGCTGGGAGTTGCCAAACCTGTCACTGTCACTGATAAGAACCTGATTGTTTGTATAAGAGTGATCGCAAATGGGACGACATCACCTGGCCAGGTAGTCTACAACAGATCACAGCGGTCAGAATGAAGGAGGGAACAAGTGAGCCGGAAGCGAGGTGTAAGAGTATGTAGAAAGGAATGCTGGAATGCGGCAACATCGTGAAATGGCACGTGCAGTGCTCCTCCCTCCAACATTACCTGTCAGACACCAACTCTTATTATTAGCAGTATAGTGCATCATTTATCATAGGGAATGACTACAGAAGGAATGGTGTTACGAGCACCGCTCAAATCTCTTATACTTTCTTATTATCAAATTCGAGGATGGGACAGAGACACAGTTCGAGGAGAGGAACGAACTAGATGCAGCCTACACTAGAAGATACAGTTCACTCTGAGCACTAGAGATGCATCTCGTTCGTTATCCAAACCTGGACGTTGGTGGCCCCAGCCAGGCCAATGAACTCTTTCAGCCAGGTGGCCAGTCCCTCTTCCAGACAGGAACACGTCAGCTACCCATCCAAGTAGAAACCGCGTTCAATATCGCTTAACTTTGGAAATCCCACGGAGTACAGAGCATTAACATGGCTACGCTACTGGCCTTCAGTACTTGGTACGTAGATTAAGTGAGATTCTATTGGAAATGTTGTAATATTGTTTGAAACATGAGCAACCAGATCATCGCTACCATTCAGCAGAACACCCGATCATCCTCGAAAGAAGGGATGTTGCTAGTAATCGTAGCTCGCACTGTACAAGTCGGCAAATTTCTTTGAAATCCCAGGAAGAATGCCAATGAGTATGCTAGGGATATAACATGCGGTATAGTTTATTGCAAGAAATAACACTGACACCCTTCTTGTGCCCATATCTTAATCTCTGAAGAGAGTGACATCGTATTTCTGTGCGAGCAACTAGGTCACCGTGCCTGATGGTCTCCCCCACCAGTAATTCACAGAGAGCGACATTACTTTTTTACTACTTTATATATCTGTTGACCTACATGGTTATTACAGAAGTGCACTTAAAGCTGTGCTACGGATGTGGGAGCCTACAAGACTCAACCTTGTTTAAAGGCCACTTTAATATAACAGTCGGCTCGCCTTCTTTAATTTCAGCTGTCCTCGAAACAAAATAAGGTAAAGGCGATAAGGTAATTCGCATAGTGAATGTGCAGTTGCAAATATGCCATAAATACACATATATGATGTTGTCTTCATGCCCCGCTAACATCTTCGGTTTTGGGAAATGACGGGATGTCTGAAATTTTTCCTGCAGAAATCAGTTTACGTGCTGGTATATTACCGACACGATGCTGGCGTATTTGGGTATTTTCAAATACTCCTACACTGAGCCGGGATAGAACCCGAAACCTTGGGCTCAGAAAGCCCACACGCCAACGGCTGAGCCACTCAGCCCGGTGAAACGCAATTGAATAACATTTGTATCAAGTGGTTCTGAACGAGAAATCGGTATCATATGGACCACGTCCATGAAAATAACATGGTCCCTTCAAAAATAATCGCCGTCGTTGTCGTGACTATCATCATCCTCCTCATTTTTTTGCTATTTGCTTTACGTCGCACCGACACGGATAGGTCTTATGGCGACGATGGATAGGAAAGGCCTAGGAATGGGAAGGAAGCGGCCATTGTCTTCACTTAGGTACAGCCTGGTGTGAAGATGGGAAACCACGGAAAACCACTCCTGGGCTGCCGACAGTGGGATTCGAACCCACTATATCCCGGATGCAAGCTCACATCTGCGTGCCCCTAACCGCACGGCCAACTCGCCCGATATCTTCATCAGGAAGATAACTGAAGTCCAGAGGTAATACACGGGAGTAGCCTATATATGAGGAGTCTAGAAGTAAAGCGAACAATATTCACTTGGCCCAATGACACAAAAGAGACGAATGTCTTAGAACTCCGGAGCTAAACAAGATCCTTAATACTTTTAATTTTTACGTAAGTGATCCGTTTCTTCATCTTAATGAGATACATGAGTGATCTAGTAGCAATGTTTCCGCCTATGCCGTTGCCCTCACAATTCGAAGGGATTCAATTGAAAAATTATATTCACTGTCATGTTGCCGCACTCAGTGTACCGTATACCACTAATCTTTCTCTTTGATTAGTTACACTTCATTTTTCATGACTGCTGTAGCATATTCATCTATAAATTTTCTGTATTATTCTGGATACTTGTAAATTCACACGCAGTAATAAGGATAACAAACTAATGAGACAAGAAAAATGCAGATTGCTGGGTTTTCACCTGACGTATGGAAATTCCATGTTTTCGGGCAATACTAATCGAATTACGTGAAACAAGCAGATTAGAAGGTTGAAGAAATTCATTATGGCTCTATTTATGATAAGAGTTATATTCAAAAACACAATAGGTAATTTAAACAAAATTAATTCAAAATGATTGCATTTAAAAACTCAACGAAGTTTTGTCCTATGCTTTACACATAGTGGTTGTGTTCAACTATGAAGAGAACCCACGAGATTATAAACACCTAAAGTCTTCAATTACTGCCAACTCATCAAACGTCTTCTTCCTCAATATATTCCCCATAATCTCCTCTGAATTGCTCTTTGTAATCTTCCTAACGTTGTGTTCAGAAATTACGTTTATAATTATTTATGTAATTGTATACTTACCTTTACATGAAGCATACAGCAATTCTCGGTAACATGACACGCAGGCGTGATTGTGGTTGTTGCAGATGGGTACTGATGTTTCCAAAACACGTGGCCGCGTGCAGATGGATGAATTTGCAAACCATTTAGATTCTGACTTCGGTCTGAGGAGAATCTAGTCAATTTTCCATATAGATCCCCTCGTGTGTGTTGTATATATGTTTTGTGCACGCCTTTCGCTATTCATTTTGCAAGCCTTTGCACATGGAGGCTCGTGAATTAACAAGGGAAGAAATAGAAAATGGCCAACGCGAAACTATATTGCTCTGTACTTAGATACCAATAAAAGCAGATTGTGAATTTCAAGCAAAACACATTAAATCAAAAATCTTACTTCTGAGAAAAAACAGGTTTAAAGGATATTAGTCCTTCATTGCCTATACCTGCTTTCAGAATAAGAATATGTATTTTCAAAATTCTGCATCGGGATAGACATTTGTTGCTTCAGGCATGTATTGGGTTCACTGCTACTACCATCTAGCTCCGCCGGGATCTTCGAAGTACCACCGGCGTGTATGTGTCAGGTGAGACAGTACGAAACCGAAAACACGATGAAGGAATGGTATTAACGAGGCTTGTGCCAAGAGCTCATTTGAGGTGGCGTAGGCCATGGCATCAGGAAGAGTGGAAGCGTAGGACCTTTTCTGATGAGGTCACTATAAGCTTGCACCCATAAAACAGGAGCATTGGAGTCTGGAGACTATCCGAGCCCTTCATACTGGAGTGCCATGAGCAGGTTCCATAATGTTTTTGGTTGTGACCATGTTTGGTCGACGTACACCTCTAAATCCTATCCAGGGTAACATGACTGGTCTGGTACACAGAGGCAACATATAGGTACACGATTTGTTGACACTGTAGGAGAAAGATACACATTAGTGGATAATAATGCTCGTGCCCATCGAACCAGATTGTTCAGTCAGTTCTTTGAGACGCATGGCATACAGTGAGTGGTGTGGCCGGCATATTCCTCGGACATGAACTTTATTCAACATGCATGGCATGAACTGAAGAGAGCAATTGCCGATCATCTTAATCCTCCTGCTTAACATTCAGCAACTGAGTAAAGCTGATATCCATAACTGGGATAATCTGCCTCAAAACAAGCTGGATATTTGATGCCGAGTGTGTCTTGTCGTGTTCAGGCAGGCCTCAGGGCCTAAGGTGACTATACCGAAAGTGACTATACCGAAAAACCAGATTAGTAACTTAGTGATTTTATTGCGTTTGTGTTGCTTTGGCATGGTTGTGATTGCATGCTGTTTTTCTTGGTATTTACCCTTCCTATTGTATTGTATTATATATGTACACGCGCATAGAAAAATAAAGGCCGGGCTGAGTGGCTCAGACGGTTGAGGCGCTGGCCTTCTGACCCCAATTTGGCAGGTTTGATCCTGGCTCAGTCCGGTGGTATTTGAAGGTGCTCGAATACGACAGCCTCGTGTCGGTAGATCTACTGGCACGTAAAAGAACTCCTGCGGGACTAAATTCCGGCACCTCGGCGTCTCCGGAAACCGCAAAAGTAGTTAGTGGGACGTAAAGCAAATAACATTATTATTATTATTATTATTAGAAAAATAAGGAGTGTTCTAAACCAAAATATGTAGAAGTCTTCTGAGCACTATATTGTACCAGAATGAAATTCCTCTCTTCAGAGTTAGCAAAAGAAATGACGTTGTAAAATTGTTATTAAAATGGCCTCGTACGACTTAATGGATATCACAAGTGAATAGGCCATCTCCGTAGTGTAACGGTTAGCACTACTAGCTGCCGTCCTCGGAGACCCAGGTTCTACTTCCGGTACAGCCAGAGATTTAAGACTCGCAGGAGGGCTGGTATGTGGTGAAGGAGGTGCATGAAGCTCACTGCCACCGCTTGGTGTGTCTCAAAGGAGGTGAACCACCTTAAGGAATACGAGGATACGAGTTTATTTTACTAGTGACTAGAGCGAAGATCATATAGGGCAGTGAGAACATGTTAAATTTTGACTTATTAGCTTTTCTTTTAAATCTACGTAGTATCTCTTCAGTCTCTATAATGACGTCTGCGCCGTAGCTCGGTAAAATGTTCTTGGAGTTCATGAATCAACCTGCAGTGTCGAGAAGTAGACTTCCTCTTATAGTTTTTACAGCGATACAGAATATTTGCGAGTTACATAATATTACGAGTAAAACACTGACTAGTTAATTAAGTAATTTAATCTAAAACGACCCAGTCAGTACACACACACAGACACAATATATTATATTCGAAAATGAATGATAACACTTTACATACTGCTGTCTATTTACAAAAGGTCTCTTGTCCTCACAACGGATCTTCAGCTGGCAATATTTGCCTGGAACGGGCGATTTCCGTAATCATGGATGACAGGTTTCACCTCTTACTTTCACTTCGCTGCACACGCATCACAGTCGCTTCACACAGCAGTTCCATGTAGTCAGGTTAGAACATATGTCCTCAACGCAAGACTACTTTACACTTGCTTGCTAGTTGCTTTACGTCGCACCGACACAGATAGATCTTATGGCAACGATGGGACAGGGAAGGGCTAGGAGTGGGAAGGAAGCGGCCGTGGCCTTAATTAAGGTACAGCCCCAGCATTTGCCTGATGTGACAATGGGAAACCAAGGAAAACCATCTTCAGGGCTGCCGACAGTGGGGTTCGAACCTACTATCTCCCGAACACTGGATACTGGCCGCACTTAAGCGACTGCAGCTATCAAGCTGGGTACTTTACACTTGGGTCGACTCCAGACAAGACCGATAACTCTCACTATGAACTCGCGTAACCGCTCCGCAAACTGAACTCTCAGCTCACGACTCGTAACTGAGTACTCAACACAAGACTCAACAACATAATAACGAGACATCTTCTACGTGAGTCTGCATGTTTATACCTGGTGATGAAATTCTAGTATCATCGGAGTACGACCAGAAAACGAGTGTTGTAATTTCGCCTCCAAAAAATTCACAGATACACCAAATGAAACGGACAGTACAAGCAGAGGCTTTAGCGTGCCAGTTTTGTCGGATGGTAGGTCCCCAGCCTAACTCACTCATACCTTCCACGAACTACCGAAGGGAACTTAAAGAAAACTTAATAATGTTATTTGATTTACGTCCCACTAACTACTTTTACGGTCTTCGGAGACGCCGAGGTGCCGGAATTTAGTCCCGCAGGAGTTCTTTTACGTGCCAGTAAATCTACCGACACGGGGCTGTCGTATTTGAGCACCTTCAAATACCACCGGACTGAGCCAGGATCGAACCTGCCAAGTTGGGGTTAGAAGGCCAGCGCCTTAACCGTCTGAGCCACTCAGCCCGGCTTATCACGTAATAATATTATTAACAGTATACATAACATATCTAGAAATTTCTCTTCCAGATTGGCGGTTACAGTTATTTCTGTTAAATCTCTCGAATTGCATATTAGTACAGTTACACTGGAACTGCGGTACGATTAAATGCAGCGTAAATAATAAATGATGTCTTTCTAACGTCCCGTAAATTACGATAGGTTTTTAAAAGACGGCAGGGTACTGTAAATGTGTCCCGCAAGAGTTATTTCAAGTGCTGGAAGCTAGCGACACGAATTACCACAAGTAAACCCTCAAAATTCATAGCTCCCAACCTGGATCGAACCCCCTATCTCGTAACGGAAGCACGACGACTAACACCTGAAACAGGGAGATCTGTTTTGTATCGTTCGAGGGTTTAGGCAATGTCATTATTGTTCGCTGTATGCGTGAAGTTTTAGAATAAGGTAACTGATGTCCTGATTGTAATTGCAAGGAGGAGCAAATAAATTTCTGAACTCGCCAGGAAGACCCTCAGAGGAGTAGAAGGTAAAGCCTTCCATTGTCCGTAACTTCGGCGCTAGCAAGTGAGATAATGTATTTGGTTCTGTGGTCAACCGTCTTTATTGCAGGAACTAACCTACCTGGAAATCATTTTCGGTGTAGGCTGAGTGAACATCAGGGCCATGCGCCTCCCCATATGGGCAAATATCATTTCTAAATTTTTTGAGCCGGGCTGAGTGGCTCAGACGGTAGAATGCTGGCCTTCTAACGCCAGCTTGGCACGTTTGACCTGGCTCAGTCCGGTGGTATTTGAAGGTGCTCAAATACGTCAGCTTCGTGTCCGTAGATTTACTGGCACGTAAAAGAACTTCTGGCGGGACTAAATTGCGGCACCTCGGCGTCTCCGAAGACCGTTAAAGTAGATAGTGGGGCGCAAAGCTAATATTATTATTATTATTATTATTATTATTATTATTATTATTATTATTATTATTATTATTCCAGAACTTTTGCTAGTTGCTTTTACGTCGCACCGACACAGATAGATCTTATGGCGACGATGGGACAGGAAAGGCCTGGGAGTGGAAAGGAAGCGGCCGTGACCTTAATTAAGGTACAGCCCCAACATTTGCCTGGTGTGAAAATGGGCAACCACGGAAGACCATCTTCAGGGCTGCCGACAGTGAGATTCGAACCCACTATCTCCCAGATGCGAGCTCACAACTGCGCGCCCCTAACCGCGCGGCCAACTCGCCCGGTGCTCCAGAACTACCTACGTACATTTCAGAAACGATCAACGAGAGGTTATTCTAAGGTTATCACCTCGCCTTGCCTCGACCACAATTACGGTGTACAGCACTGACAGTGGCTTTACTGATTGTGAATCTCGCTCAATCACTGCTCAAGTTGATGATGATGATGATGATGATGATGTTGATTATTATTATTATTATTATTATTATTATTATTATTATTATTATTATTATTATTATTTACTATGGAGCCTCCATGGCTCAGACGGCGGCGCGCCGGCCTCTCACCGCCGGATACCGTGGTTTAAATCCTGGTCACTCCATGTGAGATTCGTGCTGGACAAAGCGGAGGCGGGACAGGTTTTTCTCCGGCTACTCCGGTTTTCCCTTTCATCATTTATTCCATCAAAACTCTCAAATATAATTTCATTTCATTTGTCAGTCATTAATCATTGCCACAGAGGAGTGCGACACGCTTGGGTAGCCAGAACAATTCATATCCTCGTCGCAAGTTGGGGTTTTCATTCATCCCATCCCTGACCCGGTCATTGACCAGAAAACAGGTTGTAGGTTTTCATTATTATCTGCTTTACGTCGCACCGACACAGATAGGTCTTATGGAGACGATGGGATGGGCTTAGGAGTGGGAATGAAGCGGCCGTGGCCTTAATTAAGATACAGCCCCGGCATTTG
This sequence comes from Anabrus simplex, assembly GCF_040414725.1. NCBI lineage: Eukaryota > Metazoa > Arthropoda > Insecta > Orthoptera > Tettigoniidae > Anabrus > Anabrus simplex. The sequence goes on from NC_090266.1 coordinate 1,044,622,072, forward strand.
TCTGGTGTGAAAATGGGAAACCACGGAAAACCATATTCAGTGCTGCCGACAGTGGGGTTTGAACCCACTATCTCCTGGATACAAGCTCAAAGCTAACTGCACGGCCAACCCGCCCGGTCTCAAGGATATTAGAGCAGTAGACTATTTTGTTACAATTCCCAGGAATGTCTCCTAATCCTCGGTCTGTACAGAAGTACTTATGAACACCATCACATTTATAACGAAGAGGGGTCCAAAGATTTCTGTTTGGTCCCTTAAAATAGTAATGGTAATAATCACCATATCATGAAGACATACAGTAGTTCATGTAGTTCATCAAAGATTTCTTATACAGACAAGTTTACGAAGTTGATGTGATTAAAAATATCGATAGTACCTGCAATGAAACAAAATCAGCAACCAAATAAAAACTCTGAATTTTTATGAGGTTCCTTCTACGCCCTCCTTATGCAAATAGTACGAAGGAGAGAGCACTCAATACCCTTAGCACGGAGAACATAATAAAACCTGGTCCATCCAAAGGAGCACATAAAGCAGGCATGTGCAAGCTTGACTAGTTGGAACACCGCCAATACTCGGACTGGCAATAGTAACCCGTACGGTAATGGAAGGTTTCCCTTTCAAGCGTTTTTGTTCAATCTACTATTCTACCACTACCATAAATAATTGTTATCTGAAATGTATGTGTATGTTTAGTCCTCAGCCCGAAGGCTGGTTGGATCCTTAACAGCTGCGCCATCAGCTGCCATAGACGGCCTAGGCATCACTGAAGAGGCGTACTACGGAAATGAGGAGCGAGGTAGTTTCACGTTGCTTTCCTCACCGAGCCAGAAGTTGCTATTACATATCAGTCTGCCAAGCCCACTGAAATGCATGCACCAACCGACCCTATGAGCAACATTTTCTTACCATTCGTAACAGGGACTGGCTGCATAAGGAATGGAATTACTAGCGTCACTCATACCTCAGTCACTTTCATTTTGTCAAAGCCAAGGATAAAGCTGAGAAAGATTAATGAAAGTAAAAAAAATTACTCCAACCATACCGGAAGACATAGTGCACTGTAAACACTAGATCCTGCCAGCAAAGGCATGTTATCTGAAATAATCAGTTAAATGTTATACCAGAAAATGGATCGTTTACGTTTATAATTGTATAACTTTCCATAATAATAATAATAATAATAATAATAATAATAATAATAATTTTGTGTGGCTACTTCTAGCCGAGTGCAGCCTTTGTAAGGCAGATCCTCCAATGAGGGTGGGCGGCATCTGCCATGTGTAGGTAACTGCGTGTTATTGTTGTGGAGGATAGTGTTATGTGCGGGGTGTGAGTTGCAGGGATGTTGATGACAGCACAAACACCCAGCCCCCGGGCCATTGGAATTAACCAATGAAGGTTAAAATCCCCGACCCGGCCTGGAATCGAACCCGGAACCCTCTGAACCGAAGGCCAGTACGCTGACCATTCAGCCAACGAGTCGGACATAACGTTCCACAATATGGCGTAGTCGTATATACAGAACCAGTATTTTAAACCAGGAAATACACTCTAAAAAGAGACTTGGCAAAAGAGAAATATATGATTTACATTTTGTATAGGTGGGTTTTCGTCCGCCTCTGTAGTGTAGTGGTTAGTATGATTAGCTCCCACCCCCGGAGGCCCAGGTTCGATTCCCACCTCTACCACGAAATTTGAAGAGTTGGTACGAGGGCTGGAACCGGGTCCACTCAGCCTCGGGAGGTCAACTGGGTGGAGAAGGTTCGATTCCCTCCTCAGCCATCCTCGAAGTGGTTTTCCGTGTTTTCCCACTTCTCCACGCAAATGCCAGGATGGTACCTAACTTAAGGCCACGGCCGCTTCCTTCCCTGCCTATCCCTCCCAATCTTCCCATTCCCTCACAAGGCCCCTGTTCAGCATAGCAGGTGAGGACACCCGTACTGGTCCTCGTCCACAATTGTATCCCGCGACCCGAAGTCTCACGCTCCAGGACACTGCCCTTGAGGCGGTCGAGGTGGGATCCGTCGCTCAGTCCGAGGGGGAAAACTAACCTTGGATGGTAAACAGATTAAGAAAGAAAGAAAGAAAGAAAGAAGGAAAGAAAGAAAGAAGAAACAGATGTTTTTCGCAAGGATGAGGGATTCCGACCATGGAATTCGAACCCACTATTTCCCGAATTTAAGCTCACAGTTGTGTGATCCTGACCAGACGGCCAACTCGCTCGATTTGAAAGTTCGTCTTAGTGCTGCAAGAGCTGTTATGATACCATCTTTAATAGTTAATGCTTTTTCAGTTTTAAACCATACTTAGTAGGCTAACATGATTCGCCATACATTAATCATACACACTGAAATATGTGAGTTCTTGGTTTTCCGGCTCCGTGGCTAAATGGTTAGCGTTCTGGCCTTTGGTCACTGGGGTCCCGGGTTCGATTCCCGGCAGGGTCGGGAATTTTAACCATCATTGGTTAATTTCTCTGGCACGGGGCCTGGGTGTATGTGTCATCTTCATCATCATTTCATCCTCATCATGATGCGCAGGTCGCCTAAGGGAGTCAAATCGAAAGACCTGCACCTGGCGAGCCGAACATGTCCTCGGACACTCCCGGCACTAACAGCCATACGCCATTTCCTTTATTTATATTTAACCTCTTGGTTGACCATTTCTTACTTTGGTCGGTTTATTTGTGCTAGACGATCTCCATCTTTATATTAATCGTAATCCTTACTACGATGAATGATATAGTGTAGATTTAGTTTGGATCCTTTCAGTATACTTAAGGTTTTATGACAAATTAAACATTTTTCAAACATATCAGCCTCCATAAACAAGTATAATATATGTACCTGAGAGCTAAACCAACGTAAGTCACATGTTATGAAACTTAGAACCATATAAACATGAGTCCACTGTCATTTTATTTTTATGGCAATAAAATAATAATTAACCGTTTTAGGAGTAAACTGAAAATGAAAAAACCTACAACCTATTTTCCAGTCATTGACCGGGCCAGGGATGTAATGAATGAAGCATATATAGGCTATTAGTACGATGGGATCGCCACTCCCAAAGTGATTTATTAATGACTGATAGATGCTATGAAATGAGAATGGAGAGTGTTGCTGGAAAGAAAGATGACAGGGAAAACCGGAGGACCCGGAGAAAAACCTGTCCCACCTCCGCTTTTTCCAGCACTATTCTCACATGGAGTGACCGGGATTTGAACCACGGTATCCAGCGGTGAGAGGCTGGCGCGATGCCGTCTGAGCCACGGAGGCTTTTAGGAGTAAACTATCTTAGTGAATGTGTTCAGTGATCAAAATTACATAAAACATATCAAGAACAATGATGAACATTTACTGTCTAAGTCATAATGCAGCAAAAATGATCTTCAACTGACGTTTTTCCTCTCCTGTAAAATGACTAAAATGTGACTTACGGAAACTAACATGGGCGTTCTCTATCCAGGACGCACAACAAAAGTAACAAAGTTCGCCCACTATTATGAGTGGTATAATTACGCCAAGCCGCCTCTGTGGTGTAGTGGTTAGCGTGATTAGCTGCCACCCCCGGAGGTCCGGGTTCGATTCCCGGCTCTGCCACGAAATTTGAAAAGTGGTACGAGGGCTGGAACGGGGTCCACTCAGCCTCGGGAGGTCAACTGAGTAGAGGTGGGTTCGATTCCCACCTCAGCCATCCTGGAAGTGGTTTTCCGTGGTTTCCCACTTCTCCTCCAGGCGAATGCCGGGATGGTACCTAACTAAAGGCCACGGCCGCTTCCCTCCCTCTTCCTTGCCTATCCCTTCCAATCTTCCCATCCCTCCACAAGGCCCCTGTTCAGCATAGCAGGTGAGGCCGCCTGGGCGAGGTACTGGTCATACTCCCCAGTTGTATCCCCCGACCAAGAGTCTGAAGCTCCAGGACACTGCCCTTGAGGCGGTAGAGGTGGGATCCCTCGCTAAGTCCGAGGGAAAAACCGAACCTGGAGGGTAAACAGATGATGATGATGATGATGATAATTACGCCAAAAAGTGTCGTTGAGGAAATAAAGCCCATATCGCATTGCATATTTACTCACCTTGTTTCTCGTCGCTCCAAACTCCTACTATATCGCATTTCATCGTCCAATCGTGATTGTTCGGGACTATTTCAGTTGGGCTTAGATTACATTTATAAATTAACTGTCTAATTTCTTGAAACAATGTGGCCACTCCTTGCCGAAATTCGGTCTGTTCTTGGATATCTTCTTCGATACTAGATTACCTTTTCGATACTGAATCTCGTGTTGAGTTTTGGATTTATTTCCGGTTGTTTTTGAAATTATAAGACGACGTCACGATTTATTTGTAAATTGCAATTGAGAGACGTTAAATGACCTTCGATATTTTTACAGGACTTGTTGTCTCTTGACCAAGTTTTTACTCTTCATATCTATTCTAATATTAAAGTGCTGTCGTTGATTGTCATTTGATTTTTCAGGATCACAACAGTCGGAGGAGCATCATTTTATTTTCCGTGTGGCTGACAGACCATACCCTATTCACATACCAAAGAATTTTCTGGACATTTGACGGAAGACCTTTCAGGCATCGATGAAGCGGGCCTGATGTCTTCCTCCTTTGGCTCGTGTTGTTATGTTGAACATACTCGGATAGGTTTTAGGTGATAATAGGACAGGAAAGGGCTACGGAGAAGGAACTAACCGTGGCCTTAGTTAAGGTACAGCTCCAGCTTTTGTCTGACGTGTAAAGGCAAAACTTCGTAAAACTGTCTTCAGAGCTGCCAATGGTGAGATTAGAATCAACCGTCTATTAGCTACGCGGCCCATTCCAGCCAGCCAGCCAGCTCACTCTGTGCCCCTCACTAGCCCGCTAACCGACGACGTTATCGGAGATATACTAACCCGCAGCACACGCATCATTATCAATGAGAATTCTTCAATGTATTTCATACAGTATTGAATCTTGGACGACAGAACATTTTCGGCCAGCGTTCTAAGCTGAACTATTTCACATACGGGTTTTTCTAGGCACAGCAACGATATGTGGAATATCTATGTACGTTCTGCACTTTCACTTGATGTTATACAATCTTCTATGTCGTCGTCCCGAAACATCACACAATAGCTGTTCTTCGAGTTCTGCAATCAGACGTTTGTCGGTTGTTGTTGGACCATCTGTTGTCCCAAATAATCTGCCAGCAATTTAGTAATGACTATCTGGTGGATGTTCACAAAAGTATGAGAATGCCATAACCAGACTAATGCCGTACATCACAGTCACACTTTTCACCTCACAAATATGCGACATTCCTGTTACGAAGGGTAAAAAAATAAGCCGATCTGAGAATCGCAGATGTGTTGTATACCTGAGCTGTTTGTAGTGGAATATGTTTATTGAATAACGAAATGTGTATTAATGTCCTGAAGAACAGTCTGACACAATGTGTTACGAGGCTTATGGAATTGGGCTCTAATGGAGTCATTTACTGACCATGGCATATTTTGTGAGTCAAAATGTGTTTTACAGGTTTTCCGATGGACCCAGTTTCAGCGTGTTCACTGTTAACGAACTGTACCCCTTTCCTTGCGAGACTCTACCTTGTTTCTTTTTTTTTGCTTTATGTCGCACCGACACAGATAGGTCTTATGGCGACGATGGAACAGGAAAGGGCTAGGAATGGGAAGGAAGCGGCCGTGGCCTTAATTAAGGTACAGCCTGGTGTGAAAGTGGGAAACCACGGAAAACCATTTTCAGGGCTGCCGACAGTGGGGTTCGAACCTACTATCTCCCGAATACTGGATACTGGCCGCACTTAAGCGACTGCAGCTATCGAGCTCGGTCTACCTTGTTTCAAGCTCAGGATAATTTGCTTTCCGTAGCAAATTAATTACATCCTCCTTTCTTGCGCAAACACTAGAATAACACGGATTAATAGCCAGAAGTTGCACATCCAGTAACTACGAGGGTGTTCAATAAATAAGGTAACAAGATCCCTTATTGCTTATATACACACATTGCTTCCATATCCGTATAAAACATAGCATGGAATTGATATGTACTGTATTCTTCTTATACCTGGTTCTTATCTTTGTCACAGAACTTATTTTAGTATATAAAGTGGATAAAATAAGCATTCATACAATATACACATCTCTTGTAACAGACCTTAAATGAAAAGGAAGCTCAGCCTTTCAGTATTACATGAACGTTACGCCAAGTGTAATGCACATTTACCAGTCACTGTGAGAATATCTTGTGTCTTTACAACTAAACAAAATAAAAATTCCTTTCTCTGAGCAAAAGAGTAACAATAATAAATTACATTGTCAACTTTTTGTACAGTAGTTCTTTAGTAACACTGTGATATTTACACCAGAACTTTGTACACATTTGCCCTTGCAACTACTAGGGCCTGAAGCCTTTTTTTTTTTTTTTTGCATGGTACCTACAAGTTTTACTCCCGGGCGAGTGGTTCAACGGTTGAGGCGCTGACCGTCTGACCCCAAATTAGTAGGTTCTATTTTGGCTCAGTCCGGTGGTATTTGAAGGTGCTCAAATACGTCAGACTCGTGCAGGTAGATTTACTGGCACGTGCAAAAATTCCTGCGGGACTAACTTCAGGCACCTGGGTGCCTCCGAAAGCCGTAAAAGTAGTTAGTGGGACGTTATATAATAGTATTATTGTTATTTTGATTCCCTGGCTCACAGAGGAATAGGAAGCACCTGGGGTGAATGGCTGGACAGGGGATCACTTAGAGCAAAAATTTAATTTACTTTAAGGAAATTTGGAAATTTTATTTCTTTCCTTTCTTAAAATTCAGAGAGAGAGAGAGAGAGAGAGAGAGAGAGAGAGAGAGAGAGAGAGAGAGGGGGGGGGGAGTAATTTAATGACACAACCCAAAAAAGAAACAGTTGAAATAAAATGAAATGGCGTATGGCTTTTAGTGCCGGGAGTGTCCGAGGACATGTTCGACTCGCCAGGTGTAGGTCCTTCGATTTGACTCCCGTAGGCGACCTGCGCGTCGTGATGAGGTGTAAATTATGATGAAGATGACACACACACACCCAGCCCCCGTGCCAGAGAAGTTAACGAATGATGGTTAAAATTCCCGACCCTGCCGGGAATCGAACCCGGGACCCCTGTGACCAAAGGCCAGCACGCTAACCATTTAACCATGGATCCTGGCACAGTTGAAATAATACTCGTAGACATTCACATTAACAACGAGCTCGTCAGCTCCAACAGGACTTAGACGTCCTTAATCAGGCACAAGATTAATTGGGAGAACCTACCGGTGGTTAACTTACATATGAAAGAGCGTAATTGCAGGTATATTGTTATGAAAGAGCATAGTTGCTCCGAACAGGTATAATATTATAGTGCATGAGCTCCAATTTATATAGAAGCTAGCCTCAGTCAAGTAATCAATTGCTATTTACAATCTCAATTACACTGGTAACTCCTAGGGTGACCCCACTTCATGGTGTTCATACATATGTTGCCCCATGGTGGGCTTGTCCATTACAAGATTTCACTATCAGGTTACGTACTGTTCCTTAAGGGAACCTAAACGTAGACACGGTTACCCGAAGAACCATAAAGAATACATAGGGACATAATTATCCATCCCACAAGTCCTTCAGGAAAAAGGAAAGGTTACACAAAACAGGCTATTAACAAAAGGCAATGAGGCGAAACATCAGCACTCCATAACGAACATTCGGGAAGAGACAAGAACCTAAGTGGGCCCAAGGCCAAATGACACATAGGCTAATGCCATACCAAAAAGGGAGACTAAAGGCGGGAACTATTACAGGCCGAGATAAGATTTCCGATTTCCAAAATTTAGAGGTTGAAAGCTTTAGTCACACTGCTCAAAAGTAGAAGGGGAAAGTACCGAGGGTCACCACTTGTGCTCCCGTACATTATTTATATTCCCTAGTGGGAAACATTTAGAGCTCGAAGACTGCGCAGAATGTCGTACATTTCAGTCTGTCAACAAAGCATTACATATTAGATATTAAGAGAACTGCTGAAATCCTCCCTTCGGAACACACGCCGACACAATCACATGTTTAGGTAAATTCTGCCATTATCTTTTAGCGGTGGATCTTTTTCAAGCCGACCGCACCCTGCCTCTTGGCCCTCTTTAACATCTGTCAGTTCGCACTCTCAATAACCCGGGCAAATTAGACAAGACGGCCCTAAAGTGCTCTCCTTAAATAGCTCCGTAGGGGATAGTTCCTGACTAAATTAAAATCCAGAGCACTGATAGGCTAAATTTCCATGCACTCCTCCGGGTTTGATTGGCTAGAGAACTTAGTTACAGGCATGTGATAGGCAGATTACATTAGAGGATAAATTAAGTGAAGTGTTGACAACTTCGACACATCAAAATAAAAATAACCAAAAAAGGTGGCTTTTTGCTAGTAGCTTTTTTTTTGCTAGTTGCTTTACGTCGCACCGACACAGATAGGTCTTATGGCGACGATGGGATAGGAAAGGCCTAGGAGTTGGAAGGAAGCGGCCGTGGCCTTAATTAAGGTACAGCCCCAGCATTTGCCTGGTGTGAAAATGGGAAACCACGGAAAACCATCTTCAGGGCTGCCGACAGTGTGATTCGAACCTACTATCTCCCGGATGCAAGCTCACAGCCGCGCGCCCCTAACCGCACGGCCTACTCACCCGGTAAAAAATAGTTTTCCAACTACAACAACTGAAATATCTTCTGAAATTAATGTGTGTTTAGTCCACCAGAGACCTCTAGAAAATAAGATGGCAGAGCCATCTAACCATCGGAGAAGAAAGCTTTAGAATGTCCTAAAATTTCGTGTTCACTAACATAGATGACCCTAAAGAACGCATGCGATTTAAATAACCGGGTAAGTTGTACACCTGGTACTATTATTATTATTATTATTATTATTATTATTATTATTATTATTTTAATTGAAGAGCCAGCGGGAGAAAGGATGGATGCCACTTGTTTTTTTTTTGTCGAAAATGAACTAAGAGTTGCATTGCATAGCTTAAGATGTTCAGAATGCACATACGGAGTTTCACAGCAAGAACGCTGATAATAATCATTGCACAATAACGATCGGAAAATTACTCATGAACTGAAAGAATGCTGGATGTCAGTTCTAAAGTAAGAATGAATGATGAATGTCATTCGCGCAAGTTCACAACTGTTAATTTTAGTCTATATTGTCGACCGTGTTCTGTAGCAATCGTTGATTGTGTGCCAAACTCTGTTGGCAGCCCTGCTTTCACTGTTCTCAGTCTTTTGCTTGCGTAATTATTGTTGTGTGGTTTGTAAGTTATAGGGTGCAATTGCAGTGGTATTTTTCCGGTTGTTTATTTGCAAGACATAATATGGAAAGTGTGGAAGGTGAAGTAGATGACATTAGAAATGTTTATACAGCAGAGAAGTCATCTAAGAAGAGAACAAGCCATGGAAGTATGTTTGAGGTGATGAAGAAAATGCGTTTATCGTCTCGTGTGGCTTGCTCAGATGAAAATGTGTCTGCTGCACAGAGATCAGAAATTCTTAAAACATTTAATAAGATGAGAAGTTATGATGAACAGAATGCATACTCATTTGGATCGATGTCTATAAATACAATAAAACAGCCTAGATCTAGACAAGATTTGAACCAGGACAGGTTCCATGACAATGCTTATTCTTATAAAGTGCATGTCTCACATGGTCATATGATTGAGATATTAGTCTGTATTAAAGCTTTTATTGCCATTCATGGTATCACGCCACGAAGAGTTCAGACATTGCAAACATCAGGAAAGACTCGAGGTACAGCACCGAAAACTATGCGTGGGATGTATATCCATTTACATAATAAGAAAGTCCATGGTGTTTGGAGCAGTTAAAGAGCACATTGCATCTTACAGAAGTAGGGCAAGTCATTACAGCAATAGTGTAAGTAAGAAACTGTACCTCCTGCAGAGTTGAATGTACAAAAAATGCATAAGATGTACAAAGACAAAGGTTATCGTAATATTTCATATCAATATTATAAAAACATATTCAATGCAGAATTCAATATACAATTTGGTTATACTAGATGCGGTACCTTCAGCGCGTGTAACAAATTTCAAGCAGAAATGAAAGTCATTACTGAGAGATTGAAGAACACTACAAATGAAGAAGAAAAATTGAACCTTCAAAGAGAAGCAATTAGGCTGATGACCGAGAATGATGTACACAAGGCGAAAGACGAAACATTCTATGGTAGAAAGAAAGCTGCAAAACTTAGGAGTATGAAACATAACGATTATGAAGGTATTGTAATGGATTTTCAGAAAAATCTCGATATGCCAAATGTTTCCACCAATGATGTGTATTATAGGCGCCAGTTATCTCTGTATTCCTTTAACATTCATATTCTGTCTACTAGCGACTCTGTGTTCTATTGTTACGACGAGACCATTGGAGGGAGAGGGTCTGACGAAGTTGTATCTATGTTACACCAATTCATATTCACAAAGTTGGCACCAGATGTTAAGTATCAAGAAATATTCTGAGACGCATGTGGTGGGCAGAATAAAAATTATACTGTTTACAGATTCTTAAACTATGTCGTCAATAACACTAGAAAATTGAACTCATTTAAAGTAACATTTCCCATCAGAGGTGACTTATTTGGAGTGTGACTGCAACATGGCCTTCATTAACAATAAGCCATCTTCTGAAATTCCTCAACATTGGTCGGATCACTTTTCCACAGCAAGAGTCATTGGAGTAGATCAAGCACTTCTCAGATCATGGATCAGGTTTATATCACCTTTATACAAGAACAAGTGTCCTTTTGCCATTCAGCCAGTGACAGAACTTTTGTTTCATCATAAGACTGGACCTCTTGTTCAATTCCGAACTTCTTACAACGGTGCTTGGGAGAGTTCATCAATGAAGCACCCTTTCCGTCGCATATGTCCCCCTGTAGATCATAGAGCTGCTGAGCTGAACGCTGAAGAATTCTCTCTTCCTCATTATTTGTACAAATTTAAGATGGCTATTTTTATTTCCCGCTCTGGCATTGTCAGTTCCAGTATAGATTTTTAATGAAAGGAAACAAATTTGCATAGTCATAGAGCAAGTAATATCTTTCACACTGCGTTGCACATCTCATCCGACTCTCACTTGAAAAATTCAGGGACCTTCAACACTTGATGCACTTTTGTGGGCCAACAGCAAGGAATTTCTATATGAACGTGCCAATTTCTGGGACAAAAAAAGCAAAGTGCAAGTGATAGGAAGAAACAAAGTATTCAGTCCAGCAGTGAGGACTAAAGACATGCCAATACAATGTATCATTTCATTGTACCTGATATTTGAAATTCATCGTTGTTTCCAATAATAGTGCGTAGTTAGAATTGAAGAATGTATACTATGACCATAAAATGCAACAAAATTGCCTAAATGTATTACATACTATGATACAATATTATACCCCAACTAGCAGTACAATTAGTTCAACAATACATCGCCAAGCTTAGATCACAAAGCGTATCAAACTTTCAATTGCTTCTCCCTAAAACTGATTCCAATTTACATCCATCACTATTATTATTATTATTATTATTATTATTTATTATTATTATTATTATTATTATTATTACAAGTTTCACTGCCGTTCTTTGACCAATCTGAGGCCATTTTGTTTTGACATTTCTAATGGGGTCTCTCCTTCATGAACATTTCCTTTTTCCCGCGTCTCCCCAACATTACCCGAATATTTCCAATTGGGTTAACGTCTGGTGATTGTGGAGGTGTTGGCAGCTTCTCACGGACATTATACAGCAACTATTCCTTCTCAATACGGGCTGGATGCTTTGGGTCATAGTGCTGTGTGAATGTAAACGAGTCTTGGATCCTAATTTTGTACCACTGTTCCGGAAATTATCTGGGAGTATATTCACATACACTTGGGTATGCATTTTATCCACAATAACAACCAGTTCTCCCAGACAGCGTAGCTCGTACACCCCTGCACCATGACATTTTCTCCCCCATGTTTGACGGCTGGCAGTACGTTCTTAGAGTGAAATTCTTCGTTTAGCTTTCACTACACAAACCATCGGCCGTCTGACTCTCTATCTTTCATTCTTCCAGAATTTCAAAGGACTTTTGAGATATGAACGCGCAAATTCTAGTCCTTTCAACCTACTGCGCTCACTAACGAACGGTTTCTTTCTTGTTGTTCGATCTTTGTAGCCAGCTTAATGAATGTAGTTTCCTACTAACGAGCGAGTTGGCCGTGCGGTTAGGGGAGCATAGCTGTGAGCTTGTATTCAGGAGATAGTGGGTTCGAAGCCCGCTGTCGACAGCCCTGAAGATTGTTCTGCGTGGTTTCCCATTTTCACACCAGGCAAATACTGGGGCTGTACCTAAATTAAAGTCACGGCCGCTTCCTTCCCACTCCTAGACCTTTCCTATACCATCGTCGCCATAAGATGTCGGTGCGATGAAAAGCAACTAGTAAAACATACTATCTGTGGTGTCATTTCCTTGCCCGTTGATGTCACAATGTTTTCATCCTGTGCTCAAGCACTTACTTGCGAGTTCTTGCACTATTGATTTACTATATACTGTTATTCCCTATCAGTTAGGGGTTTGGGTCGTCCAGATCACGGCTCATTCGTAAATGATCCCGTCCTTATGAACTTAATTATTACATACAGGAAAGTCGCTTGATATAATCAGCTTGACAGCAGTTTTCCTGTAATTGTCCAAACTTTTCCGTTTTTATCACCGGTGGTCATCTCACCCTGTCAGTGATGTACTGAACTCCACTCTTTCTTGTAAACAATGGCGTATTCTATACACGTTTGCTGGACTAGCAGAAAAGTGTTGGTGGGAACAATTTATGTACTATAATTGATTGCATTGTGACAGTATGAAAACTTATTTTTCTGGCACTATATTATTAATGTTGTTCACAAAGAATAAGTATTACATGGGAATCATTATTATGTTTTAATTTATCACGCCAAGCACTGGCTTCCGCATAACGAGAAACCAAATCGTTAACAACTTTCTTTTCCTGCCGCTAAATCGTTAACAACGTTACTGCAAAATAATTATACTTTGAGAACTATGAGTATGAATACTTACTTTACCCACTGTAACAAGGAATCTCACTGGACATGGAAGAAATCAGGGCCAAATTTCGGACATGAGGATACGATGACTCGCTGAAAATTATTCTCTACTAGTAGTCGTAATCCTCTTCCACGTAGATGCTTCTCCACTGTTCGAAAACGATTAATATCAGTCGATACCATGTCTGAACAAGATGGTCCAGTACCTCCCATTGGCATCGTAGTAGCAACACATGCGTTCTGTTGACAGTGCGGCCTAGTGTTGTCGTGCTTCAATACGGTGCCTGTTCACAACTCAGGTCCCTTTCTGTGACTATTTGAGGTGCTGATGTGTCCTAAAGTTGGCAAAAATAGGATCATCCTACATATCTCAAAGTTTGACCGCATTTCTGTCAGCTCCGCCTACTAACAACAGATATTCGGACGGTAGGTATAATAGACATTATGTGTAGACTTAACGATCGTGAGGGGAAGCCTGCTCTTTATCTGGAGAGAAATTGTGATGGAATATTTACTTTGAACCCTTTCGTAGAATTATGGGTTCAACTTGTAGCAGTCCATATAACGTTAATTATTAAACCAACTACGTATATGGATCTAACAACGGTGCTTGGAAGCCTGAATTTTTTTAAATGTTGGTCTTCCCTGAAAAAATACTTACTGAACTAGCGTACTGAATGTCTTGTTCTATGAAGTTTATGGACGAAATTCTTTCCGACATTAGAACCCTGTACTTGGTGCATTATTTTCTCTTCGCCGGATGTTTCGACCTAAATCCTTGGGTCGTGGTTTCCCATTTTCACACCAGGAAAATGCTAGGGGTGTACCTTAATTAAAGCCACGGCCGCTTCCTTCCAACTCCTAGGCCTTTCCTATGCCATCGTCGCCATAAGACCTATCCGTGTCGGCGCGACGTAAAACCACTAGTAAAATAATCCTCGGGTTGAAGAGCAATCACTGGCAGTACTGAGCTAGCTGTTTGTGTATGACTCGTACGACCCTTGGCTGATGCAGAGCCCACCTGCTACCGGCGTGCTCCAGTATGCTCTAATACTTACAAATAACGCGTTTAACTCCAAGGCCAAGCTGCTTTCGAAAAGCTTTCCTGTTAAATTCAAACTCGGCCAGCGCTACGAGAATGTGATGTATGGAACTGCGACAAACAGAAACCTGCTCTGGCTGCCATATACAGTGTTAGCCTTTCAGCCTTGTTCTCGCTCGCACACGATTATGTTGAGGAAATACAGACAACTTGGACCTTTGGACATTTACACGAGCATTTGAATGAAAGATAAATGTTACCTGTAGCCAACGCATGTGGGGCTACGTCGCTAAAGCAGGACAAATCAGTAGCGGCAATTAGTGGTGGTGGGGGGGTCGTGTGGTAGTCGCAAACCGCCCCCCCCCCCATTTGAGGAGAAAAATAATGTTTTATTCCAATTTAACCGCCTGAAACCAGGAGTTATTAAAAATGCAATTTGTACAAACCCTGTTGCCTTTTAAGCTGATTGCATCCGGGAGATAGTGGATTCGAAACCCACTGTCGGCAGCCCTAAAGATGGTTTTCCGTGGTTTCCTATTTTCACACCAGGCAAATGCTGGGCTGTACCTTAATTAAGGCCACGGCCGCTTCCTTCCTACTCCTAGCCCTTTCCTATCTCATCGTCGCCATAAGACCTATCTCTGTCGGTGCGACATAAAACAACTTGTTAATATAAAAATATGTAATTATTAAGAAAAATATTTAGCAGAAACACGCACAAAAGTCGTTCGTCGCGGCTAACCGAATTATACGGCGCCACAGCAAATAGTGGAGACCCGCGGAGCAATGCTGAGCATATCCTGCCACGAAAGGTGTCAGGGGTATATTTTTGCTAAGGTCACCCGCTTGCCGCGCGCATTCGTCAGTCTGTCAGTGCCACTCAGTCAATGTGTCTGTACAGTTCTATATAGTGTCTGCTATTTTGTTACTAAATGACTTTTAAATTGTATAATCGCACCGTATTTCTATGTAATTATAATACATGTGAAAGTATTGGTCCGTTCGGCTCCATGGCTAAATGGTTAGTGTGCTGGCCTTTGGTCCCAGGGGCCCCGAGTTCGATTTCCGGCAAAGTCGGGATTTTAAACGATAATTGGTTAATTTCGCTGGCACGATGGCTGGGTGTATGTGTTGGCTTCATCATCATTTCACCCTCTTCACGACGCGCAGGTCGCCTACGGGAGTCAAATAAAAAGACCTGCACCTGGCGAGCCAAACATATCCTCGGACACTCCCGGCATTAAAAGCCATACGCCTTTCCATTTCATTTCTTTATTGTTCCCTTAGTGGTTTTATTGTATATTGTATTATTACCGCACTTAAGTTGGTAGACTCTCAACCATCGAAATTCACTCAGAGAGCATCAAAAACTTACCATTTCATAACAATTCCCCCCCCACACACACTCCCCCACCCACATGCGATATCCCTTCGAACTTTTGTTGCCCCCACCCTTTTGAATTCCCAAGCGCCGCTACTGGGACAAATAGTACGAACGTATGACGGCGCGTGAACTAGCGCTGGAAAAACTGGAAAATTAGACCAGATTATTCCAGGTTTCGGAACTTGGTAGATCGAAACGACCAGGATCGCACTCCCAGTGAAGAGAGAAAGGCTAAACTAGAAATGAATTCGTTGGGTGGAGTTGTGCGTATGAGCTGGCTTCGTTGGTGGTGGGGTGAATGGAACAAGCTAGGTCAGCTAAAATAATGATGGACTTAAATGAAGAGGTTGAGTTTGGAGCCCGATCGAGTTGGCTGCGTGGTACGAGCCGCATTAAGCTTGCATTCAGGAGGTGGTGGGTTTGAACTCCACCATCGGTAGTCCTGAAGATGGCTTGCTGTGATTCTCCATCTTGTATGCTGAGTACTGAGAAACATAACAGTTTATAAATAAATATGTAATAATAATAATAATAATAATAATAATAATAATAATAATAATAATAATAATAATAATAATAATAATACAGTAGAGTCCCGCTAACCTGAACTAATTGTGACCGGGGCCTGTTCGAATTGGCAAATTTTGGAATTATTAGATTTTTCCGAAATTCAGCATTGCATCGCGACTACGAAGATTGGTGTGTAATAAATAACCAAATAGCAATAATACAGTTGTGAAAAGAAATGTTTAGTGACTGGTATTGGTAGGGATTTGTGTTCTATTAATCTCTGTTGGGGCCTATGACCTGGATGTTAAGCCGTTTAAACAACAAGCTTCATCATATTAAGCTATGTGTAACCAAATATATATATATATTTTGGCTAGTTGCTTTACGTCGCACCGACACAGATATGTCTTACGGCGACGATGGAACAGGGAAGGACTCGAATTGGGAAGGAAGCGGCCATGGCCTTAATTAAGGTACAGCCCCAGCATTTGCCTGGTGTGAAAATGGGAAACCACGGAAAACCATTTTCAGGGCTGCCGACAGTGGGGTTCGAACCTACTATCTCCTGAATACTGGATACTGGCCACACTTAAGCGACTGCAACTATTGAGCTCGGTACCAAATAATTTACAACCCGATTAACTTCGTTACGTTATTTGACTTCGATTTCTGCCTCGAAGTACTTTCTCAATACAGAGAGCACAATTATGCTATATTGATTTCATATATGAATAACAAAAGGTAAAAATAATTTTCGTTCATAAATGCATTTTAAAAAATCTTACAATTTTGGTACCTCCTTAAAAAATTTAGTTCAGGTTAACCGAGTTTCCAGATTATCCGGGTTTAAAATAGCGGGACTCAATAATAATAATAATAAGTGTTGTATGTCCGGCGCTCACTTCTCGCTCCACCAGCCAGCTGCACGCGCGCCTGTGTATCATTCTGCTAGCTTCGACGCGCAGCCCTCAGTGCGCGTGCCTGACCATCGAGTGTACTATAAATAGGAGCTCCCTGCCTGCTCACTCGCCCACTCGCCCCGGTGTCCAGCTCCAGAATACACCCTACGTCGAGCACGGAGGCTACTCCTCTTGAAAATGTGCTTCGACCAGGTGGACTGAATTTCTGGCAGTACGAGGTTTCACCTCTGGTCACCGCTCCCTTACCTGTTTCCGCTGCCTATGTTCCGTAATTCTTTTACAAGCCATTTTCATTCCCTAATTTATGCAAGCTCCCTTAGTTTCGCTAGGTGGAATTTCTTCAATCAATTGAACTTGCTTTTTAGGAATTCAGGCACTTCAACAAACAAGGACTCTCAAAGACATTCATGTTAGTGTGCCAGATAGTTCTCGACTATCAACGTGTCAATTCACAAAGACTATCTTTTCAAGATAGAGGTGTATATAAAGACTGCAAACCTGTACATATTGTATAAAGACAGACTTTTCTCAAGATTCAATATTCCTTTTTGCTTCAAAATAAATTTCTGTTATTTGTGTAAATATAATAAGTGAAGCAATAAAAGTTGTGCTTTGTAAATTTCAACCTTGGTTACAACAATAATAATAATAATAATAATAATAATAATAATAATAATAATGTCTGTTAGGTCATCAGCCCAGAGGCTGGTTGGATCCTCAAATAGCACCACCAAAGGTTATGCGGTTATAAGGAAACCCCAAAAACCAATGGCAGCGCCAAAATGAGGCATACTAGGCAAGATGAGGAGTGAGGTAGTTTGCCATTGCTTTCCTCACTGGGTCAGAAAGTACTATTGCAGCACGACTGACCCTATGAGCAGCACCTTTCATAAAACTCAGATGCACTAGTCATGCTCTGAACGTCATTACTCAGCACTACTCATACCCCAGCAACTTCCATATTGTCACAGTCATGGATGTTGACTGGCACTTAGGTGGAAGCTACACTTTACTCTGGCCTGTGCCAAGAGATGGATGCAAAAGTACTGTATCCATCAAGAAATGACAGCAGGCAGAATAATAATAATAATAATAATAATAATAATAATAATAATAATGTATTGATTTATTTAAAATATTTTCAGTTACCATAGATTCTAAAATACACCGGGGAGTCGGAAGTTTGTCGTGGAGGAGTTCTTTAACGTGCCGGAAGCAACAAACACGGAGTTGTTGGATTTTAACACCCTCAGAGGCCACAAATTTCAGCCGAGATCGAAGGCGCTATTGAGTAGAAGGACGAACAGAAGGGTGCCTTTCCAGGCTCCAACCCATGTTAAGGGATGCATTCAGCATTACGTGTTTCTGTGGTGGTTGGAAATGTGGTATGTTATGTGTATTGAGACAAATACAAACACCCAGTCCCCGAGCTAGAGGAATTAACCAGACGCAAGCTAAAATCTCCAGCTCGGTTGGGAATTGAAGCCAGGACCCTCTGAATCTAAGGCCGCTACACTGACTGTTCAGGTAAGGAGCTATTAATTTCTCGAGGCTGTTTACAAATCCCAAATTGAACCAATCTTCACTGACAATAACAAATATTCTGTGTAAACATGATCCTTACGGGCTACCAAACAACGATACTTGAGCAGTAATAAACAGTTTTTGTTAATAATAATAATAATAATAATAATAATAATTGAATGGCATCCCTAACATTAGAGGTTTGCACAAGCGGGAGGCCTGGTCGTCTACCCGGAATAACTTCAAATGTTATGCCTTATTCTTTTCTCTTCCTCACGATTACAGTTACCATTTCCTATGTTTCTATTTTTTTTCTTTTTTTGCTAGGGGCTTTACGTCGCACCGACACAGATAGGTCTTATGGCGACGATGGGATAGGAAAGGTCTAGGAGTTGGAAGGAAGCGGCCGTGGCCTTAATTAAGGTACAGCCCCAGCATTTGCCTGGTGTGAAGATGGGAAACCACGGAAAACCATCTTCAGGGCTGCCGATAGTGGGATTCGAACCTACTATCTCCCGGATGCAAGCTCACAGCCGCGCGCCTCTACGCGCACGGCCAATGTTTCTATTTTAAGAGATATATGAGAGCCAGAATTTTACTCTGAAAATGAGTTCTGGAACGTGTCAGTAAATCTATTGATATGAGTCTCTCGGAATTTAAACGCTTTGAAATGCCGACTGACTCTTGCGATCCAATACTGAAACCTTGTTGAACAAAGGGAGCACCCTACTAGCTACACATCACATTTAGTCATTCTTGAAGGTATTCTGCGTGAAATTTTCTCGGATATCTCCAGCTTACGAGACAGTGTTCTTACGATTTTCTTTATCTCCCAGCAGACACTTCTTGGTATTAGGTTTGGTAGAGAAGCAGGGAAAGGGGTTCAGTTACAATGATCAAATCACCGGCACAGAAACTGAAGTACTCTGATACTCGGATTCGTATTGCTCTCCTGTTTGTTGCACTGTACAATGTTAAAAATAAAATTACGTGTTCACGTATTTCAGTTTAACAATAGACGTGCTTCGTTCCACCCATGCACACGTTGGGTACTGCAAGGTCGCGCTCAAACCTAACATTAGAGGGTTGCATCAGCGCGAGGCGTGGTCGGCTACACGGAATAACTTTAAATTTTATGCCTTATTGTTTTCTCCTCCTCAAGATTACACTTACCTTTTCCTATTTCCTCGAAAAGTGTATGACCAGCTATATTACGAATATTATGTTCCCTCAATATACAAACCACCTCTGAGGCCAAGCGAGCTGATACACGTTTTAATATGTGACTGAAATGCCAATTAATTTTTAGTAGAGATCCTAGTCGATTGCGACTTTCGATGACCAACCTGTACCTTCTTCCTCATTTTCTACATGTAAACACTTGGAACAACTACCACGATAGTATTAGCACCACTTACTTTACACTAATTCTATTATTATTATTATTATTATTATTATTATTATTATTATTATTATTATTATTATTATTCATAATCTGCTTACCCTCCAGGGTTGGCTTTTCCCCCGATCTCAGCGAGGGATCCCAGCTCTACCGCCTCAAGGGCAGTGTCCTAGAGCTTCAGACTCTGGGTCGGGGGATACAACTGGGGAGGATGACCAGTACCTCACCCAGGCGGCCTTACCTGCTATGCTGAACAGGGGCCTTGCGGGGCAATGGGAAGATTGGAAGGGATAGACAAGGAAGAGGGAAGGAAGCGGCCGTGGCTTTAAGTTAGGTACCATCCCTGCATTTGCCTGGAGGAGGAGTGGGAAACCACGGAAAACCACTTTCAGGATGGCTGAGGAGGGAATCGAACCCACCTCTACTCAGTTGACCTCCCGAGGCTGAGTGGACCCCGTTCCAGCCCTCGTACCACTTTTCAAGTTTCGTGGCAGAGCCGGGAATCGAACCCGGACCTCCGGGGGTGGCAGCTAATCACACTAACCACTACAACACAGAGGCGGATATTATTATTATTATTATTATTATTATTATTATTATTATACCGCTATTCCCACATCTTCGGGTTCGTGGGTGCGAACTGTGTCGCACATGTGGATTGGGCCCTGTTTTACTGTCAGATGCCCTTCCTGAGGCCAACCATATATGGAGGGATGTGATCACTATTGCGTGTTTCTGTGGTGGTTGCTATTGTAGTGTGTTGCCTGAATAATAAAATAAAAGTGTTGGAACAAACACAAACCCCAGTCTCCGAGCCAGAAAAATTAATCACACGCGATTGAAATACCAATCCCGACCGGGAATCGAACCTGGGTCCCTCTGAACCGAAGGCGTCAATGCTGACCATTCAGCCAATGAGTCGAACTCACAGTGGTATAGTAATAAAATTTAAAAAAAAAAACGTAACTCACATAACAGTAAAAATAAAGCAAAAAGTTACATGAAAACTAAATATTACAAGAGATAATATCAAAACTAGAAGTAAAAATAGATGACGGTCCGCCCCTGTGGTGTAGTGGTTAGTGTGATTAACTGCCACCCCCGGAGGCCCGGGTTCGATTCCCGGCTCTGCCACGAAATTCGAAAAGTGGTACGAGGGTTGGAACGGGGTCCACTCTGCCTCGGGAGGTCAACTGAGTAGAGGTGGGTTCGATTCCCACCTCAGCCATCCTGGAAGTGGTTTTCCGCTGTTTCCCACTTCTCCTCCAGGCAAATGCCGGGATGGTACCTAATTTAAGGCCACGGCCGCTTCCTTCCCTCTTCCTTGCCTATCCCTTCCAATCTTCCCATCCCCCCACCAGGGCCCATGTTCAGCATAGCAGGTGAGGCCGCCTGGGTGAGCTACTGGTCATCCTCCCCAGTTGTATCCCCCGACCCAGAGTCTGAAGCTCCAGGACACTGCCCTTGAGGCGGTAGAGGTGGGATCCCTCGCTGAGACCGAGGAAAAAACCAACCCTGGAGGGTAAACAGATTTAGAAAGAAAAATAGATGACAAATAGAAATTACCTGCGATAAATTTAACATAATAAATAGAAGCAATCGCACAGAAAATAATAATAAACAAGACAATAACTTAAAATATTTCCATACATATAGTAGCCTTAATTAAGGCCACGGCCGCTTCCTTTCCACTCTGAGCACTTTCCTACCCACATCGTCTCCGTAAGACCTGCCTGTGTCGGTATGACGTAAAACAAATTCTAATATATAAAATCACACACACCCTTACACACAGGTCGCCCAAGGGAGTCAAATAGAAAGACTCGCACCCGGAGTATACACGCAATCAATCAATAGACACAATTTATTACTAGTATAACATTATACATTCAATAAAAAACCGAAAAACAAAACCTCACGGCACTTAACGCCCTTGAAAGGGCCTTGGCATGCCTAGCGACCGCTGGTCAGCCCTAAGGCCAGCAGATTACGGAGGGTCGTGCGGTCAGCCTGACGCATCCTCTCGGCCGTTATTCTGGGCTTTCGAGACCGGGGCCGCCATCTCACCGTCAGATAGCTCCTCAATTCTAATCACGTAGGCTTAGTGGACCTCGAACCAGCCCTCAGGTCGATAGAAAAATCCCTGGCCTGACCTGGAATCGAACCCGGGGCCTCCGGGTGAGAGGCAGGCATGTTACCCATACACCACGAGGCCGGCCTTATAAATTCAATACCTTTACATAAAGAGTGACAGTAAGGGAAACTGCGGAGACTCGGCCTATAGTTCCTTATTGAGACTGAGCTCGATAGCTGCAGTCGCTTAAGTGCGGCCAGTATCCAGTATTCGGGAGATAGTGGGTTCGAACCCCACTGTCGGCAGCCCTGAAGATGGTTTTCCGTGGTTTCCCCATTTTCACACCAGGCAAATGCTGGGGCTGTACCGTAATTAAGGCCACGGCCGCTTCCTTCCCACTCCTAGCCCTCCCCTGTCCCATCGTCGCCATAAGACCTATCTGTGTCGGTGCGACGTAAAGCAATTAGCAAAAAAAAAAAAAAAAACCTTATTGAGAATGCAGAAACTGAAATACACCTTTACGGGGAAAGAAAAATAAAATAGCATTTGAAGGTTTAGAATAGCTTGAAACAAAGCGGCAGTGGCTCAGTTATTGATTCACCTGTGGTAATTTGCTTAATACAGTAAAATTAAATTTATTAGATTATAACAACTACTAAAAGTATTCGTTTATGAAATAATGTTCGGATTTTACTTCTTAGAATTTTATCAAACTTTCATTTCATTATTTACAGCTGAGTGGAGTTTGAACTGTAAATGCAATCGAATATTTAAATTATTCTTTTGCTGAAATTATTAAAAATATTCCGTCAACATATTCTAGAATGACTAAGATACCGGGCTGAGTGGCTCTGACGATAGTAATCACTGGCCTTCTGAACCCAAGTTGACAGATTCGATCCCAGCATAGTCCAGGTGCTCAAATACGTTAACCTCATGTCTGTAGGTTTACCGGCATGTGAAGGAACTAGAGAAGGACAACATTCCGGCACCTCGGTAGGTTTGAAAATCGTAAAGTTGTGCTTTACGCCGAACCGACACAGAGAAGCCTTATGGCGTAAAAATTCTTTTTTATTTAGATCCAGTGACATTGTTATTAATCTCCTAGATTTTCGTTTTGATTCTTTCTTGATTATTACATTTCAAATCAATTTTTCTAATTGTGCACAACTATTGTTTAAATAAATTGCTTGCTCCAGAGAAAATAATCCACAGAATATTGAATAAAACTTTCTTCATCTTATCCCAGCTCTTTCCAGGAACCCTGGAGCCAAAGAGGCTCATTTCCAGTTTTGGCCGCTGTTTTAAGACCGGATGCCTTTCCTGATGGCATATGATATTTCCGGTGAAAATTGCAACCGAAAATTGGCCGGAATTCGAACCTCGGCCCTCTGGATGCAAATCCAACAACTAAAACAGTGACTCATTATTCTATGATATTCTTACTCTTCACATCCTATTTTTCCTTCGCTTTAAAGAAGTAAAAATCCTAGGGAGCTATGCTGGTAGAATAGGCCCGACGTTGGAACACATAACTTCAAATCTGGTGAGAAACTCTGAGAATAATTATACAAATAAAGCACACTCCCATGCAAACTTTCATGCAAATATATACACTGAGTGGCCAAAAGTCACGAGAAGGGGTATTTCATTAGGAAATGTGCCGTTATGAGCCCTGAGCATTACGGCTAACTGCAGTGTAGCTGAGCAGTCTGTCACAGACACCAGTATCGTCGCGAGTTAACCGACTTTGAACGTGGGATGATCATCAGTGTACGGAGTATGGGGCATAGCATTGCCGAGAATACACACGAATTCGAGTTCCGAGGACAACAATATCGAGGATGGATCTTCAGTACGGGAAGACCACAGGTGTTTAACGAACGGATACCACGTCACCTCCACAGAACTATACTATACTAGCCGCTCGACGGGTTACTGTAAGTAAGATCACCACCCAGTTGAATGGTGGGAGTTAGGAACCCATTTCTAATAATAATAACAATATTAATGTTACTTGCTTTACGTCCAACCAACTACTCTCTTACGGTTTTCGGAGACGCTGAGGGGCCGGAATTTAGTCCCGCAGGCGTTTTTTACGTGCCAGTAAATCTACCGACACGAAGCTGACGTATATGAGCACTTTCAAATACCACCGGACTGAGCTAGCATCGAACCTGCCAAGTTGGGGTCAGAAGGCCAGCGCCTCAACTGACTGAGCCACTCAGCCCGGCTCAAAAAACCCATTTCTACCAGGACTATTTACACACATGGGCTTCAACAGCCAACGACCAACTCGTGTCCCTTTGCTGACACCTCGACACAGATCTCAACGGCGTGCAACGGCCCACAAACATCGGCAGTGGACCATGGAACAGTGGCGACGTGTGGTATGGTCCGATGAATCCCGGTTTCAGTTGTTTCGAGGTGATGGACGCGTGAGAGTGTGGCGTATGCCCCATGAAGCTATGGATCCTGCGAGTCAACAAGGTTGTATCCAGGCGGGAGGTGGCTCAGTTCTGGTCTGGGCGGCGTTCTCGGGCTCGCAATTAGGCCTCATTTTCCGGTTGTATGGAGCGCTGACAGTTGCACGGTATGTGGACATTCTTTCAGACCACCTGTATCCCTTTCTGGCCCTAAAGTACCCTGATGGAGATGCCACGTTTCAAGAGGACAATGCGCCATATCACCGCTCTGTGGCGGCACGCGGGTGGTTGGAGGAGTACTCCAGTGAAGTTACGACCATGGATTGGCCCTCCAGAGCCCCCGATTTTAGTCCAATCGAGCATTTATGGGATACTGTCGATGCCGGTGTACGCTCCATGAACTCCGCACCAACTACACAAGGCAGCAGTGCAAGATGCATGCATCCAGATCCCTCCAGAGTGATTCCACCACCTTGTAGAGTCGACGGCTCGCCGTATTGCTGCAGTTTTGAGGGCTCGTGTAGTAGCATCTCGTTACTAACATCACATTCAGTGTCTTTCCATGACTTTTGGCCACTCGTTTTCTCTGTGTGTGTGTGATAGTTTCTAAAACCCGTGTGTTATAATGGGTCATGTAAAATGAGCAACGAACTTACGACTGTGGGACATAGCAAGTGATAAACAATGACATATACAAACATAACTTTCAAGAGGTGCAGCTATTAGTATTTATTTAGATAAGAGAAGCTAGGATATTCTATAAATAAACTGTAAAATAAAATGGTTTGA
Source organism: Anabrus simplex (assembly GCF_040414725.1). Classification (NCBI taxonomy): domain Eukaryota; kingdom Metazoa; phylum Arthropoda; class Insecta; order Orthoptera; family Tettigoniidae; genus Anabrus; species Anabrus simplex. The sequence continues at coordinate 1,044,647,268 of NC_090266.1, forward strand.
TCCATAAACGAATATCTCCTCTCTTTAAACACCTATTCAATTCCTCCCTCAAAATAATTCCCTTTTGTGACTTTTCACTCTTGACAGCGTTGATAAAGCTTCTGGAAGTACTGCTGGACACCAATCTCACACAGCATCTGTTCTTACCCTTCAAATGCTAGTATTTACCCTCCCTTTAAAGAGGTTGTGCTGGGAGAATAGGCCCGACGTTGAAGCACAGAAGTTTCATATCTGATGGAAAACTCTGAGTCTATTTGGGATCGGTGAGTAGACATTTCTTCCTGGAGAAGGTGGAATTGTCCACGTCACACCTACAGCCATTTATGGGATGGATGGATTAGAGGGTAGAGCGCTGACTTTCTGAGTCGATGTTCATGGATTCGATCCCTGCACGCTTCGGTGTTATTTGAAGATGTTCAAGTACGCCAGCTTCGTGTAGGTAGATTTACCGGCGCGTAAAAGAAGTCGTGCAGGACGAACGTCTGGTACCTTAATGTCTCCGAAAACGGACAAAGTAATTAGTGTGAAGTAAAACCAAGCATTACCACTAAACGAACGACAGGCCTCCGGTAACAGCAAATGACAATGTGACAATGTTAGTGGAGAAGGGAACCTTTTCTCCTCTCCTGACCGATGGTAATTCGGACGATTCATAAACGTAGACATCAGTGCTGTGTGATGGGCTACTGCTGCGGCTTCGGCGGCTGATTGGTTTTGGTGAGTGGCGGTGGTGATGGTAGCAGTGGTGATAGGTGTGTACTGGTAGTACGGATACATCTCTTCCTAGAAAAACGAACGCTGGACTTCCTGGAGACTCGACTTAAGTAGAACGAAGAGTATATAGGAGTGGTTGAGGAGGATTTTAGCCTGGATCAGAAGAATGAAGAGCTGTACTGCGCTAGTAGAGTAATATGCAAGTCCAGGGGTGAAACCCCACGAAACCACACAGTCCACCTGTCCAATACACTTTTTTAAGCGTCGGTAAGACGTCGTGCTGGATTACGGTGTGCGGATTCGTCAGACTTGACACGTACTCTGTGATTTGAGAATACACTACCAGGAGTTGCAGTGTCGACGAGGGAAGCGTCGGCGGGATCGAACCAGCCAACTGGGGCTGATAAAGCTAAACGGTTATGTGAACGAATCGTATCCATGGAATTTCATTGTAATGTTTGTCCAAAATGGGGGATGATAATTTCTTTCACACAAATCAGCAGTAAAATTGGCGGTAAATTAATAAATACCACTATTACTAGAGAAATATGGATACGGTGGGTGTCCCAAATATCGCTTCTGTTCCTAATACCTCCTACGCGTGTTTACAAGCTACTATGTGCGCCATCTATGAGATTACGTACTTACCTAGACGTTCTGATATATTGCTACACGTAGCGCCAGCGGCAAGCTTCCTATGAGTGATAACAACAGCAGTATGGAGTATGATGTGTTTGAGCCTGTGATGAACGTATTTTTTGTCTCCAATCAATCCAGGGAATGACCAGGTAACTGTTTCCAAATCATAATTTTCTTTATATCACTTGAAAATGCATTAAATGAGGATTTTTAAAGATGTTATTATTACTTTCAAAGACTGTTTTTACCTCCATCATGTGTATGTTTGTGTTGACTGAGCTGTGTTTTTAAAGTCGCTTACCAACCCTATCTTAATATCGCCCCTAGGTGATATCTGGAGCACCTACTTTCATTCATCTATCAACTTCACTTAACCCGTCTAATCTAGACTTTAACCCTGTTGTTGTAGTAGTAGTAGTAGTAGTAGTAGTAGGGCTCGTACATAAGATGCCAAGAGAAGAGAAGAAAAGGCAGACGTGGAGCACGTCGAGTCTTGAGGTTGCATGGCGGGCTGTTCAGAACAAAGAAATGGGAACTCTGAGAGCATCAAAAGCAATTGGAGTACCAAGATCAACGATTCGAGACTACATTAAAAAGTGCAAAAGGGAAAAACGAAGAAGAATTTGCTGTGGTAAGAAGAAAACTTGGAAGGTAACCTGTGCTGACGCCCGATTTAGAAAAGGAACTGGTTGAGTATTGCATGGAAATGGAAAGACTATTTTTTTGGTTTGACACGAAATGACGTGAAGCACATGTCCTTCCAACTTGCCTAAGGAACAATTTTCTTCATCCATAGTCATTGTCAAGAGCCAGAATATTAGGGTTCACTGAAAAAAAAGTGATTTTTTTTCAATATCCTTAGAAGAGAACTTGCCAAAATCAAGTTCAACCCTGCCAGAACTTTTAATGCAGACGAAACTGGCATCACAACTGTTCAAAGCAAAAATGTACAAGTGATTTGCAGGAAAGGGAAATCGGCAGTCTACAAAATGTCATCGGCAGAGCGGGGAAAGCTGAACAACATTGTCACCCGTATGTCTGCTGTCGGCCAGTACGTTCTTCCCATGATAGGTTTTCCCAGAAAGAAGCAGGACTTGAAGCTAATGAAGGGAGCTCCTCCTGGAGCTATTTCAGGATTTCACCCATCAGGCTGGATTCAGTGTGATTTGTTCAGTAAATGGATGAAACATCTTGCTTCTTTTGTCAAACCTACAGCAGAAGATCCGGTTGTATTAATCCTGGATGGCCACTACTCCCACACAAAGAACCTGGAAGTGAGAAACTTTTCTCGAGAAAATCACATCATAATGTTCCGTCTGCCACCTCACAGCACGCATACGATGCAACCATTAGATGTTGCTTTAATGAAGCCATTGAAGACTTTCTACAATCAAGAAATTAAGAGTGCGACGTAAAGCCCCTAGCAAAAAAAAAAAAAAAAAGAAATTAAGAAATGGATTTCCAGCAATGAGGGCAGTGGTGTGACGCAGTATGAAGTTGCCGAACTCATGGGCAAAGCGTACATCAGGTCAGCAACCACGAGTAATGCTATGAGTGGTTTTCGTGCCGCTGGTATCTATCCTTTTAATGACTCTATATTTACCGGAGCAGATTTCCTTGAAGCAGTGAACGATAGCGGCCCAGAATCTATTACTGATGTGTGCGCTAGTGATGGGCAACGCTCTCGCTCGAGACTCTCGAGACTGACGTCACAGATCTCGAGACTCCCGCGAGAATCCCGAGACCGATCCTCCTGTAGCGCAAGCTGTGCGACGTACCAGTAACTACGACTGTAAACTTGATAGTATATCATTGGCAGTTATTGCGTGAAATAACGTTCTCTTATGAAAACGTGTGAGCCAATACATTTTGTCAAAAGCCTGGAAAAGTACCGCGTGTTCAACTATGAACCCCTTAATACCATTAACGAAAGTGAAAACAGAATGTCAGTATCTTAAACTGTTCACGACTTATTTTGGGTGGACATCTTAGGTGAATAACAATGCATAATTTGTGAATAACTGTAGATAGGATATGCACCTACTTGGATACTAGAGGCGTGCATTATTCGAACCTGAGACGGGAAAGATGTGCTTTGCTACATACGCAACCCCCTGTACACATGAGTGGAACGTGTAACAGGGGTGATGGACAACGCTCTCGAGACCGATTCTCGTCTGCTGCGGGCTGTGAGACGTCCCAGTAACTACGAATGTAAGCTTGATAGTTATCATCAGCAGTTCTCACATGGAAACGTGTGTGACGATAAATTTTATCAAAATCATATGAAAGCACTGCATGTTGAACTATGAGCTCCTTACCATTAACGAAAGTGAATACAGAATGCCAGTATCTTAAACTGTTCACGAGTTATGTCAGGTGGACTTCTTAGCTGAATAACCCGTATAATTTGTTAATAATTATTATTAGGATGTAATCCTACCTGGATGCCTCACAATCGTTGTCGGCAGGGTAGTTTCCTGTGATTCAGACCGGACCGGAGGTGTTCTGTAACGATTCCTCTTCATTGATATTATGCGTTTGTAAGTGCCGGATCATCCCAGAAGTATTTCTGCCGATGTATTTAACTTCTTTTGAATAAGCAACACAGTGGGCTATGCTATGTGACAACTCTTAAAAATAACCGACATCCACGACTTACGTTGCGTTTCGGACATCGTCTTCAAGTTGTCTCGTACATTTCGACACAGTTCACATTGCACCGTCATATATCGAAGTACCTACCTAATTATGACGCGAATACTCTATAGCAATTTAGATTGCACCTTCCACTCATGCGTAATGGTGGTTGCATATGCAGCAAGGCGCATCTTGCCTCGTCTCGAGTTCGAATAATGCATGCCTCTAGTATCCAGGTACGTGTACCTACAGTAGCCGTCAGGTTCTGTACTTAAACCACTCATTCGTGTACCTACCAGTGCATACAATGCCCGAATGCGTATCCTTTATAATTATGTTATACTGCGTCAAAATAGACCTCGGTTTAAATGAACGCCCTAGTCGCTTGTTGACACGTATTTACGAAAATGAGAAGGCCCGTGGTTGGCTATTCGCATATTCGGAACAAACAACATTCAGCTCCGACTACCTGCAGGCCTACGAAACGCTGCTCGCCGCACATTGTGGGGACAACGCTCTCGAGATTTCTCGAAATTTCTCGCGAGAAATAATGCCTGCGCTAGTCTCGAGAAATCCCGAGAAATCTCGAGACCTCGTCTCAGACTGCCCATCACTAGTGTGCGCGACTCAACTATTTGTGGACGCGGCAGGAATTGATCAAACAACTCCTTCACCTAGGACTATTGACGGTCAACTTCAGACAGCTGTTGAATATGAACCCTCATCCGGTTCCACCCCGTTCCTTGCTGCAGGCCTAATCTCACCGAAGGACATAAGAGCCGTACCAAAAGTGCAACCACCGTCTCGCAAACGAAAGGGTGGAGAGAACATGGTGTTGACCAGCGCTCCTTATAAGAAAAAGCTAGAAGACTTCTATACCGCTCAAGGCCAGAAACATTCTAATCAGGCCTCGACTAGTGCAGCTGCACAAAAGAGGAATCCTGCCGCCAACAAGAAGAAGAAAGTTGTAGGAAGGAAGCGTAAAGTCTCAAGCTCTTCCAACAGTGAGGATTCAAATGAACCTCCGCTAGTGGACACCGATGATGATCTTGATGTGGACCTTGACGACCCTGATTATATGGATGTTACGTGCACATTATGTAACGAGAAGTTTTCAGACGATTTCAGTGGACAGCAGTGGGTTATGTGCTCCTCGTGCTTCAACTGAAATCACAAACTTTGTGATACAGCGAGTGGCGAGCGTAAAAACCCCACATGTTCGTACTGTCTGAATAGGCCTTACTGAATTTTAATTGGGCTAGATTATGTTGTAAGTGCAAGCCTACCAAATGTACACACGTTTTTCTGTTATCTAATAAATTATGAAGCATTTCTGTCTGTCCTCGTTTTTAATTTAAGTCCTCTTTTCGTACCAAAAGTTTGAAATTAGTTAAAGGTAAGTTATGTGTGCTCTACTAACTTAGCAACTCGTTTTTAACAAGTACTCCTAATTTCACCTGGTGGGCGGTAACAGGAACACACTCGTGCGAAATTGTCTTGGGTTATTTTTTTAAATTTTGCTAATTAACTTAAACTGGCGTAAGTTATGAAGCGATTTGATCTCTGGGAACCAAAGGAAGATTATTCCTAGTGATATTCATTTAGTCTCCAGCTTGATTTCCCAACCCAGGAGGTTGACATACAGAGAAATAGTTATGGTAGACGATATTTGGGACACCCACCCTACGTATCTACGGCGACTATTTCGCTGTAGACACGACTCTCTTCTATGCCATTCCACTTCATCGTGCCGTCTATTGTTTCCTTTCTGAGGTCCAGGGCTAGCACCGATGAATGGAAGTGCTGTCTTTGAATTCTCAATATCTTTGTCCATCATGACTATCGCGGGCAGTTCAGACGGGAAAATGGAGGAAAGGAATATCGTAAATAACACAAAAATTATTTTTGTTGAATGAAAAATATCATGATCCCTGGAGCAATAATTATATCAAATAATGAGTTATAGTAGATAGATAAAGAATGGGTGAACCCTGCCTTCGCAGGACTCCACACGTAGGTCTGTGAAGACTCTTTGTGTCCCTTGAACGGGTTTGCCTAGTCCAGACCTAGTGCTCCTATAAAGGATACCAGTGTCCGGATGTTGGCATTCCTGATATCTTCCAGGCTCACAAAATGTGAGCCAAGGTATCGATGTCTAGTGCTTGCAAGAGCCTCGCACTGACATAACACATGCGCGGAGGTCTCCTCCTCCCTACCGCATCTTCTACACATCGGATCCTGACTGATTTTCATGATGTGTAGGTGCCTCTGTAAGGTATTGTGGCCTGTCAACAGTCCAACTACTATTCGCATTCTGGTCCTATTCAAATTTATCAGGACCTTTTTATAACTTTGGCTAGGCCCTTTGATAAGTTTACGTGCCTGCCTTGCTATAGTTAACCTCTTCCAAATCTCTAAGTGAGACTGGTTTGTCCACTGGGATATTACCAGTTTCACGCTTCGGAGTGACACTCCCAGGAAGGGCTCTGGTCCTGTGAAAGGACCTTTTGAGCCTTGTTTCGCTAGTTTGTCAGCTTCTTCATTTCCACTGATACCTGTGTGCCCAGGGACCCATAATAGGGTAACTGAGCTAAGTTCACACAGCTGATCTAACATCCTTTGGCATTCCCATACCATTTTTGATGTTGTTTTAACTGCACATAGTGCTTTTAACGCTGCCTGGCTATCGCTGCAAATAGTGATGCATATTCTGTGTCCAGGCATGTTCCATATATATACAGCACAGGCCAGTATTGCGTATACTTCGGCCTGGAAAACAGTAGCGTATTTACCCATAGGTAGGGAGAGCCTTGTCTTAGGCCCCCAGACCCCGGCGCCTGTGCCCGTCTCTCTCCGCGAGCCATCTGTGTACCATGTACAGCCCCCAGACCTAAGACGGGCCCCAGCATCCGCGGCCCACTCCTCCCTTGTGGGCATCACCACTGTGAATTTATAGTTCAAATTAAAACTAGGCTTCATCAGGTCCCCGATCATCGTTGTCATAGGGCAGGTCTGGTGAAGCCTTATGAGAATAGAGGCATGACCTCTATTCGGATTCTTGAAGGATCATCCTCCGAGTGACCAGAGGCGGTAGGCACTCATTCCCGCTATTTCCTTAACATATAAATGTAAGGGGGGAAGACCTAGGATGGCCTCCATTGCACATAGGGGTGTAGTATCCAGTGCCCCTGTTATTCCTAGACACGCAAGTCTTTGGACACTGTTTAACTTGGTGGTCACAGTTTTACTCTTCGAACCTGGCCAACAGACTAAATATGCATAGGTGATCGTGGGCCGTACAATAGAAATATAGAGCCACTGGACCACCTTGGGTCCTAGGCCCCAAGTATTTCCGACGGCCCTGCGACAGGCCCACATAATCTTGCGAGCCTTATCCACCTTATGGTCTATGTGTTTCTTCCAACTCAGTCTTGCCTCAAGGATTACCCCTAGGTACTTAATGAGGTTGTCTTAACTAATTTTTTCCCAAATAGGAAAGGCTCTGACAGTCCGTCTAGCCTCCTCCTCCTGGTAAATACCACGAGCTCCATCTTGTCGGGATTAATCGACAAGTCCGTGTCGTGGCACCATCTTTCCACCCTACGTAGGGAGCTCTGTACGAGCTCTGAAACCGTACTGGGGAAATTTTCCACCGCCATCAGGCTAATGTCATCTGCATAGCCTTGGGCGTAAATTCCTCCAACATTTAACCTGGTAAGTAGTTCACCCACTACCAGACACCATAATGTTGGTGATAATACTCCTCCCTGTGGACACCCCCTGTCTATATTAGCTCTCAACATAACTGCGTTGAGGGTAAACAGAACTTGACGGCCCTGCAGCGAGGCCATAATCCATTTTATGAGCATCCTGCTCACTCCTCTTCTCTCTAGACTAAGTTCTATGGAGCCCAATGATGTGTAGTTAAAGGCCCCTTCTATATCTAGGAATACAACCATAGCAAGTTGTTGCTGATCCAAGGCACTCTCCAGCCTGGAAACTAGCTGGTGTAGTGCCGTCTCAACCGACTTCCCTGGTTGATATGCATGTTGATGAGGATGCAGGGGATAGTCTCTTAAAACTTTCTTCCTGATATGTCTATCCACTAGTCTTTCCAAGGTCTTAAGAAGAAAAGACGTTAGACTGATGGGTCTATAATCCTTAGGTCTAGTATATGAAAACCTTCCGGGTTTAGGTACATATACTACCTTCGCCTGACGCCACAAGGAGTACACGTACCCCATAGTGAGACAGGCTCTAAAAATTCTGACCAGGTACGGTATGAGGACCCCACCCGCTTCCTGAAGAAGCGCCGGGAAAATCCCATCTATTCCTGGACTTTTGTAAGGGGAAAAAGATTCTAATGCCCACTTCACCCTTCTGGGGGTAACAATCTCTGCGGCTTCCTTCCAGCCACTTCTATCGGGTCTGAAGGATCCGCTCGATTCTACTTCACTATTCGTGACAGCTGAACCTGGAAAGTGGGCATCAAGCAGTAAGTTCAGGGTCTCCCTCTCTGTGGATGTGTATCCACCCGAAGGTGACTCCAGTGAACCCAGCCTTGCCCTTCCATCCAAGGTTAGAATCTTATGAAGCCTTGCCGCTTCATGTTGACTTTCAATGGAGTCACAAAACTGTCTCCAAGATTTCCTAGAAGCCTTTTTGACTTCTGACTTATACCTTCTTTGTGAGTCTTTATAAGAATCTAGGCTTTCTTGATCCTGAAGTTCCCTGTATTTATTCCAGAGCCTTCGTGTGTTTCTCCTCAGGTGTTCAAGATAACTGTTCCTCTTGAAACTTCCTGTTGCTCTTTTTGCCTTAACAACTTGGCAGTTTAATTCATAAGAGGTAACCAGTGTTTGTGTGAGAAAGCTCACACTGAGCTCCAGCTCCTCTTTGTTCTTAATTATATTTGAGGGTCCTCCTTCCAGTCCCCTCCTCACGTCCTCCCTGAAAGACGTCCAGTTGGTTCGTCTAGGGTTTCTATAAGGTGGGATCTCGAAGGAGCCCTCTATATGAAACACAATGTGTCTATGGTCTGACAAGGAAAGTTCCATAGAAACTTTCCAGTCTTTAAATTCCTGTATGATTCCCATGGAACCCAGGGTAAGATCTATGATCCCCTCACTCCTGTTATTGATGAAGGTAGGGGTATCACTTATATTCATGATCTCAAGATCAGTTGTACATAGAAATTTATGAAATGCTCTCCCCTTCGGTTTGTATGTTTACTTCCCCAAATGCTGTGATGAGCATTGGCGTCACATCCTACTATGAGGTTTAGTCCTTGTTTCTTACAATATATCACCAGTCTCTTGAACTCCTCCGGCGGGGGTGGAGATTCAGAGTCTCCTGGGAAATATGCAGAACAGACAACCAGATCTCTTGGCTGTCCGCCCTCTTCATATCTCACTAGAACTGCTACAAGGTCTCTAGTAATGAAGCCTGGTATAGCCCAAGCTTTATGATCCTTAACTAGTATACATGCTGTAGGCTTTTCCTCTGCTATTCCATTGAATAGAGTAAAGCCTGCACATCTTAGTCCCATGATATGCCCCTGTCTAAGCCAGGGTTCTTGTATCAGGGCGACCGAAAACCTGCCTTCCTGGATACTTCTAATAAGTACCCTGGAGGCCGCTATACAGTGTTGTATATTTGCTTGTATGAAAGTAATCATTGTTTACTTTCATGCAATACTTTACCTTATGCGGTCTCCGGAACATGCAGCTCCGTCTCCCGCGATGAATCTTGAGGCTTGGCTGGCCCTGGTTCCTGTCCGGGCTCCCGCTCTTCGCCCCTGCTAATCTCAGTGTTGTCTGTGGTGGGGTTGGTCCTCTGCTTGTCGCGCTTGCCCTCCACCAAGGTGAAGGTAGTAACATGCACCCCGCAGAAGATCTTCTTCTCCACCACTTTCTCCACATCTCTGGAGTCCATGCTGACCACAAGTCGGACACCTCTCTTCTCCTCCCTGCGGTCATAGACCCTCCAGCTGTTGGGATTTAAGCCATGGTTCTGGAGTGCCATTCTTCCCAAAAGGACGTTATTGTCCTTTGGTTGTCCTGGTATCCAGACCATGACTCTCTTATAGGAAAGGAGTTTATCCATGCCCACAATTGTGAGCCTGGCTCCTTCCCACGGTTGTAGACCTGTAACAAGACTAGAAAGCCATGCTACAGTCTCATCATTCTCTGCGATAATGATGGCCGCACCTCTCGACAGATAGCAGTCGAGGAACTGAGGCTTAATGGGCCCCTGCTCCGGAAGCCCGTCTATCAGATCGGCGATAGCCTCCTCCACAGATTCCACCTGTTTCTCGGTTAGCTGCTGGTCAGGATATCCTACAGGTACTATGGCCATCCTGATCCCAGCTTTAGCTATCCTAGCATACTCCACCTTGGGTTTTTTGTGGGTCGGCCGATCTTCTTCTGGGGTTGCCCCCGACAGAAGTCGTTTCCCCACTGGCGTCTTGGTGGGTGGAGTCCTCTGTGCCCTAGAAGCAGAGCACTTTTCAGGGTCCTGCCTCTTGTGCCCATTGGATCCCCCCACGGTCGTCGCTGTCATGGCAGTAGAAGGCCTCTCAGCTCCAGGAGTTAGGCCCTCTTTGGCCTGCTCCTGGGCCTTTAAAGCCATCTTATACCTCCTCTTCTCAGCGCCGGAGCGCTGTTTCTTCTTTTTCTGGACTAGTAGATTGCCCACTTCTAGAGTGAGCTCTCTTACTGTCGAGGTCGTACTATCCGAGGGTATCTCCGAAGAGTCCCCATCGGTTGTTGAACTGGTGTTTCTCTCGGAGGCCCCAGAAGAGCTTTCCGGTTTATGGGTAGCTACAGTACTCATTTAGGTCCCACGAGGAGCTAGGGAAATATATGTCCGCCCAGGCAGAGCCCCGCATACCCGGGTAAGGCTACTTACTTCGAGAGGGCGCCAAGTATCTCGAAGGCTCCGTTCAGGACACATCTCCCATGTGCCATGCACCCCATCGGCACGGGTCGCGTTACAACTTAGGGTTGGGTGGTGCTTTAGCTTCCTCCTCCTTGTATACCGAATGGTTACCCAGTAGGGCTCCACTCGGCATCGCAAGAAAGGAGCTACTAGACCCCCCACCACGAAGAGGATCTTCAATTGAAGAGGGTAACCAAGGTTAATCCCCTACAATTGTAGAAGCACACACGAGGGGGATAATGAGTTATGAGCACAAGTCAACAATCTCCCCACCCCCTCAAGTAACATTAAGCAAAGCAAAGAAGTTCAAAGAAGTTAAGTGAGCAAAGACTTCGCACACAAAAGTGTTTACATATTGAGCGCTATGACGTAGAATAATTCATAGTCGTAATGTAGCAAAGTATGTATGTATTGTGGTTATTCACTCATTCAAAAGTGTGAAACTGATTTAAAATATTCATTAAATAAAATATTCAATCGTCGGACTATGTACTCACACTTAGTGCTTTCCTGATTACTTACAAATACAATTGTTGATGGGCGCCAGCTACAAATAAATGTAACGATAATAGAATGAGAATCTTGAATATCACTAGGGTGTGAGGTAATAAACTTACTTCGACAGCATAACATATAGGTTCTAGGAAAAGGGCATTGAAGTATGATTTCCCCATTAAAATTTGAGATTATCTGATCTACTATTGAAAGAAAACAAATAATTGTATTTGATACTAAACAAAATATATTCTTTAAATTTAGAATTGAAATGGCAAGACTTGTTCATATAATATAGATGATAATATAAAATTCTGAAGTTACAACTGAAAGAAACCCTAGGCACTAAATTTGAAATTCTCTTGACCGGACATTTAAAACTTGTACAAGAAATTTATCCCTCACTGGTTCACTTAATTGTACCTTGAACACGTTGAGTGCTATTACGACATATTCCTTTGAATTGGTATCAGCTGTAGGTATCTCAAACCTAATTTGGTGATGTAACCTTTTAGTTTCACAAACGAGATATAGTATGGCTTGAAATTATATTCACACTTCACAATCAACGTTACAAGTAATTCACTGATAACTGTTAGTCTGCATTACGACGACTCAGTATTCGGCTGTCACCGAACTGACATAAGAACCTGACCGAATAGATAGACGAAACACACTCCGAACGTATAATCCATTTGGTCACTGACGATTACGTATCCATATCACTACTCTATATTCAACTGACGGACTGACCAACCGTAGCCTCGTACTACTTTTCGAATTTCGTGACAGAGCCGGGAATCGAATCTTCGCCTCCGGGGTTGGCAGTTAATCACACTAACCACTACACCACAGAAGCGGACGATTTCATTTAATATTATTTAAATAATCTGTGTCTTCACTGTAAATAATTTAATTTTGATCATTGCTTATTTTAATAAGTCTGTTTTCTGATGATTGTAGTGAAATTTATGATTTTCGGATGGAAGTATTTAGAATTTCAGTGCCAAAATGTACCAGATCCATCCAATTTTTTCTTGAATATTTCTTAAACTGTTAAAGTTGTAGCAGAAATACTTCGTATAATAATGCATTTATTCTGTCTGAACATAATGAAAGTGCTAAAATTAATTTTGAGTTAAAATTTTTTACTCAGAGCATTATTCCTCTCTCCTGTAAAACTTACTTTTGAAAAGAAGATTGCACAAAGCACGGAATTCTCTCTTATTTCGGTAATTTTCGTATTAGTTTAGATTTTTTCGACTGGAAGATGTTAGTCATAAACAGTTGTGTAATGCTTCGTAGGAAGTCTTACTAACTGCCTGTGTTGGAACAGACAGATTTTAATGAAACTAGGATAAAATATCAATTGACATAAGGTATCCTACATTTAATGGCAATGATCATTTTGCCGTGAAATTAACTGCAGTCTGATCTATCTCAAACTGTTCCCTTGCAAGTGTGGCATTTCTCTGTACATTAATTTGTTCTTTCTTTCTTCTTTATTTCCTTTCTTAATCTGTTCACCCTCCAGGGTTGGTTTTCTCTCGGACTCAGCGAGGGATCCCACCTCTACCGCCTCAAGGGCAGTGTCCCGGAGCGTGAGACTTTGGGTTGGGGACACAACTGGTGAGGAGGACCAGGTGGCCTCATCTGCCATGCTAAACAGGGACCTTATGGGGGATTGGAAGATTGCAAGGGATAGACAAGGGAGAGGGAAGGAAGTGGCCGTTGCCGTAAGTTAGGTACCATCCCGGCATTTCCCTGGAGAAGTGGTAAACTACGGAAAACCGTTTCCAGGTTGGCTGAGGTGGGGATTAAACTCCCCTCTACTCAGATGATTTTCCAAGGCTGAGTTGACCCATTTCCAGTCAGCCCTCGTACCACTTTTCAAATTTCGTGGCAGAGTCGGAAATCGAACCCGGGCCTCCGGGGGTGGCAGCTAATCATGCTAACAACTACACCACAGAGGCGGATTTCATTTCTGTCCATAAAGCAAGATAGATATGGTATGTATTATTGTTTGAAAATTTGATCGTCCTATACCATTGAACGCAGTCTATCGCGCCTGTTCTTCAATGTTGTTTTGGTTCTGAAATGTATGTGATTTCAAGTAGTTGGTAAAAATAGCTGGGTACTTCAGTATGACGCAGGCTGTAGGTGTTTGTCAAGTAGCGTAACATTGTCACTCGGCGTTGTCCTACATTGGCCTTAGCTGAGCAAAGTGCTGATCTTATTTTTATCAAATGTTGCGATATCTATGCCCACCAAAATTGCTGTATATTTAAATACTAATATCTATGTTAATAATTTAATTGGCACGTTAGAGAACCCCATCCAGAGCAAGTTTGATACCTCAATGGCTCCTAAAAACGGATATTGAAGTTAAAGCCAGAAAATTAAACGTTAATTACTGATTGATTGATTGATTGATTGATTGATTGATTGATTGATTGATTGATTGATTGATTGATTGATTGATTGATTGATTGATTGATTGATTGATTGATTGATTGATTGATTGATTGATTGATTGATTGATTGATTGATTGATTGGGAATATAACAGACGATGAGTCCTAATTACAATGTTCATGACTTCTTGAAATCAATGGTGTAAAGAAATTGAAACTGTATAAATGTAAGCTTGATCAATAGAATACTTAATTATTATTTTAATATCCTGTCACAGTCCAAAGTTGCTGTTGTAACCTAATAAGAAACGATAGGGTATAATAAACACATTAAAATGCGATTTTTGACTTAACATGTTACCGAGTGACGTGATTTTTTTCTTCTTCGTTCTTTACTGTTTGTTTTATGTCGTTCTGATGCAGACAGGTCTTATGTGGACGATGGGATAGGACACGGAAAGAACAGACCATACCCTTAATACCCTTAATTAAGGTATAGCCTCAGTATTTGTGTGGTGTGAAAATGGGAAAGAAAGGAAAATGAAACTACCTTCAGTGCTGGCAGGAAAGGGGGTTCGAACTCACCATCTCCAAAATGCACACTCACACCTGCGTGATTAATTCCACGTAGCCAACTCGCTTGATGTGATGTGATGTGATGTGATGTGATTTGTAAATTTTGAACTGGATCACCTTAAGTTACGTGGTCTCGGTTGAATTATGTTTAGGAGAGGCTACCTCTGTCACAGTAAAAATATAAACGTATAAATGGATACTGGTGTATAGTCTCATTTCTTCTCCTTGCTCTTATTAAGTCTATTATTGTGAATGAGTCAGATTCCTTGGCTGCATGTTCAGCGTTGAGGCCTTCGGTTCAGAGGATCCCGAGTTCGATTCCCGACCGCGTCAGGGATTTTAATCGCGTCTAATTAATTCTACTCACTCGGGGACTGGGTGTTTGTGCTTGTTCCAACACTTTACTCTTCATTTTCATACAACACACTACACTACCAACTACCACAGAAACACGCAATAGTGATTACATGCCTCCATATATGGTTGGCGTCAGGAAGGTCATCCGGCCGCAAAACAGTTCAAATCTACATGTGCGACACAGTTCACACCTGCGACCACATGGGTGTGGGAAAATCAGTAGTAGTAGTAGTAGTAGTAGAAGAGGAAGAAGAAATATATTGTTGTGTATGAAAGATCCAAAATCTAGTTATTTCTCGCCAATTCCGTGCTGCCTTTTGAGTGGAGGTCCCAAGTTCAATTCTTGCTTTGGCTATCAGCACGACTGTAGTAACGTGCATTCGGGAGATCGCAGGTTCGAGTCCTGCCTCGCCCAACGTGAAAGTGATTTTCATGGTGTCCCATGTTCAACACCAGTCAAATATCGGATAGGTACCTTTGGGATAGGCCACGGCCGACGTCCTTTCCAAATCCTTCCCATTCCCATTCGTAGGAAAAGACGCTAAACTGAGCGCAACCAATTACACATGGATGTAAAAACCAAACCAAAACAAAACAAAACAACTTTAATCTCCCTTCCCCGTTGTGTGTTTGCCAGTTATACAATAACGTTGCACACTCAGGGTATGTTACGGTTCATCACATTATGTTCAGAGTACATGCCTGGTATCCGTTCTGTGGTTGAACTCACTCCCAGGAAACTGCTTGCGCGTCAATATGTCCTTGCCCGAATTCACGCCATCTGATGCGGCATGCAAAACCGCGCATGTGTTTTTATTTATACCTCAAAAAGTAATCGTCCGATTTTGTACTTACATATTTGAACCTGTACGCAGTTGAACGTTTAGGACAGGTGTATGAATTTGTGCCGTTCTATTTAAAATATGAACTTATTATCAATATCTCGGTTATTAATCACCCCATGAGACTAAGTAGCACGTTATTTTACAAGACCCTGGGCACCATTTACGAATATGAAAACAGAATGCCGATATCTTTAATGGTTTAGAAGTTATTTCCGTGTAACATGATAGGTGAATAACCCTGTATCTTAATGAGTACGAAGTTTTCGTAACGAGCGGAGAGCACTCTCCCGTTTGGATGTGCAACAAAGTCATGACTGTAAAGACCAGGTCTATACACAATAGCTGTTCCTCGAGTATATTCTCCTAAGTTAAGATAGTATTCGTATGGGCTTCATATAACTAAATTTGAGGTACACACTTCTTGGAGAAATAAAATATCGATGTTATTGTCTCCAATATACTTCTTAATGAGTGCCCACTTCGTGATGCTCAAAATGCCATTGATGTTTGCCGCAGCAACGGCACGCAGAATCATCTCTGAAAAGTAGGTGTCACTGTGCTCTGTGCATGGGTAAGGTTAGGATGAAATGGTGAATCGGTCTTGGTGGAGTGCTGGTGAATAAACACAATGATCAGGAGATTAAAACGTGAACAAGCGGCAGATCCGAAACATAGTGTGACCTTGATGAGTTTCTTCAATTACCGATTTTCTCTTTACACTGCAATCCTTGCGTGTCCTTGGTTGAATAGCTGTTGGTGGAACTACGTAGATTTATTTCGATTCCCGGAAGTTGGGTTTCCCGTACACAACCGCGGGTCTTTGGGACTAACTTGTTACGATTGGCATTTACGTGTTTTGGTTGTTAGAGAGCTATCGGAATCTTCTGATGGATCAGCTGGTGTATCGACCGTGGGGGTGTTAACTGCCTCCGCCAATTTAATTTTCTTTTGTATGACGTGCTCTTTACTTAACTGGGCAATATTTTCAATATTAAAGGGATCATCCTGTGTTGTGGACTGATCTGCTTTCATTTGTGTATCTGGTTGCTCTGTAACATCCATATGTTGATCTGTAGTGTGTTGTGTTTCCTGTACGTGGCTTGGAGCCGGCTCTGATGTGGTGAGCGTGTGCATATCATCTGTTGACACATGAACAGCTATTACGCTCTCAGGGTCAAGTTGTTCCCCAGCAAGTAAGGTGTTTACAACAGGTTGCGGTTGGGAGTCCAGTGTGGCGAGGTCATCTGTGTTAGACATGTTTACCAGTGGAGGAAAGGCTCCACTCGTCAATTGTAAGTCAGTTTGGAGTGGTTGCTGATGTTGTGGGTACTTAGGGGCGAAATAGTGTGGCAAGTGATGTCGGCTGTCTCAAAACATTGCCCGCACGGCGGGGACAGTCAGTGCGCAGGTGATCCGGGGCGTTGCATATAGCACAGGTTTTTTCTTGCCTCTCATATGTGACTTGTCCCTTGTACCCTTCGATGGTTACGAAGGATGGAATTTGCTGTTTTAACTGAATATTTATTTGTCAGATATCATTGGAAACTGGTAGACGGTAGGACTGAGACAACGATTCATCATAAATGTCTTTAACATTACCGTATTTCGTGAAATAATTCCTGACTTTTTTCGTTCGGAAATTTCGGAGGAATATTAAACGGACGAACTCTAGTCGCCCCAATTCCAGCTGCTTCAATAACTACCGGTACTGTCTCTCCACTAAAAAGTTCGAGTGTGCAACCTCTTTCAAATTTATGTAATATTCTCTCCATAATGGTTGATGAAATTACATCCTTTTTTTCTTTCCGCCAGTTTTGAATCTGGCCAATCAAAAATTTCTGTAATTAATTTTCAACCTATCACAGACTTCTTGTTCGATTCTGAGTGTAACTTTGAGATTAACCATTTAAACTGAGAGGGTGTGGCTGGTTTAGTCTTGAATGATCTCGAACCTTCCCTGAGGGTTTATAAACTGCGTCTTTCCACGTTTCTTGGCCAATTGATCGTCGTCTATCTGAGTATGTGTGTTTAAGCAGAAGGCGGGCGGCCTCTGTCGTCGGCAGCAGAACATCTATAAGGTAATGGCCACATAAATTACATCTTTCTTGTTGTAGCTACCTCCGCAGCTTAATCCGAGGGGAAAGGTCCGAATCTTTAGTTATGTAACCTACTTTTCTAAAATGTAACTTTCTTCCGGCTAATGTAAAAACTTCATAAATCTTTAACTGTAAATCGGGGATAGAGAGTGGTTTACCCTCTCGAGCTCCCCTTCATCTTGGTTTGAAGTGACTATATTTTGTAACTGTTTTCCTTCCTTTCCGTAATGCATTAATTGAACCTTTATTCGTGTCACCTCAGTAGCTTGGGATTAGCCCCTGTACCTCTCTGGGCCAAGAGCCCCATTAGGATTTTATTCTTCATTATTTAGGACTGCAAGTGTACGCCTCCATTCATTTTGTGTTCGGGCCGTCTTTTTTTTAACCTGTTCTTTTTCGTAAAGGCCCTGTCGGTTGGGTTCTAGATACCCCTGTATTAAACCCTTGTTATATGTAATTCTGAGAGTGTAACTTTTGAGGTAATATTGCCTTGAGCAGGCTGTTAGAATTGGAGAGCCTGTTTGCTCTTTTCAAAGTTTGTAATTGTGAAGGGTGCCTGTGGAAGGCTTGACAATTGTAATTAAGAGAGCAAGTGCTCTTGAATTATGGGATTTCTGCCCTTAACTAGAGGATTTCTTATTTTAAAGCCGGGCTGAGTGGCTCAGACGGTTAAGGCGCTGGCCTTCTGGCCCCAACTTGGAAGGTTCGATCCTGGCTCAGTCCGGTGGTATTTGAAGGTGCTCAAATACGTCAGCCTCGTGTCGGTAGATTTACTGGCACGTAAAAGAACTCCTGCGGGACTAAATTCCGGCACATCGGCGTCTCCGAAAACCGTGAAAGTAGTTAGTGGGACGTAAAGCCAATAACATTATTATTATTATTTTATTATTATTATTATTTTAATTGAAGTTCTGTATACTGAATCCGGTATCTCTGACATTGTAAAATAGGGGCTTGAAGCCCAAAATTGTTAAAGTTCTGAATCTTTGATTTTCCTGTCTTGTTTCAAGATTGCTTTGTACCTGATATATTGTCATGTTCACTCAGTGAAAAATATTGTTAAGTTTGTTTTTGGAAAAGAAATATAACCCTTATAAAGTTTTAACTCAATTTTTGATATTGTAGATAGACCCATTCACCCCAGCACCTTCTTTAACCTCTTTCTGATACACAGGTATCCCCGTAACAGGATTATTACTGTATTTTTTGGCTATTGCAGTGACTTAATTGAAATATTTTTTATCTTCTGTTGTTCTTTATTTAAGACAATGTTTGAGTCATAATATTATACAGCCTGAAAAATGACAACTAGGTCAGCTAAAACTTCAAAGTTTAAATTAATGTATAGAACCTGCTGCCCTTTCTGGCCTACTTTTAAGTTAATATTTTGTGAAATAGTGTTTGATTTTCTGCCCAAAAATAAAGGAAATGTAAAGAGTGTAAAACGAATGGAAATAATATAAACTAAGTAAATGATTTTTCAGTTTTCTTCCTTCCTCCAGACGACCTAAGTTTATGTTGCCGGTACTGTAGCATATGCGATTAATTACATTAAGCTTTTTACTATTGCAAATACGCTTATGTACAATGCAATACAGCAAAATGCATTATGTCTAAACTAAACATTTAAATATCTAGAGAACCATAGAAATATTTCTCTCGCACATGAATTTAAAATCATTCCTTTTCTCTAATTTTATGCTGAAAGAATTTTGATCCTACCTCTTGTACATAAAAATGACACGTTTTTCTTTGTTTGTGAAAAAATATATAATGGACTTAAATCTCTTTGCATCTTGGCAACTCATATATTTTTAACGTATCTTGCTCATAACAGCAGATGACCTTAAAGGTACCGCCTTATATTATCTTTGGAAATACATACACTATATCTGAAAATAGCCTTTGCTGGCAGGACCTAGTGTTTACAGTGCACTATGTCTTCCGGTGTAGGCTAGAGCAATTTTGTTACTTTCATTGATCTGCCTCTGTCTTATCCTTGGCTTTGACAATATGAAAGTGACTGAGGTATGAGCGATGCTAGTAATGCCATTCCTTATGTATCCAGTCCCTGCTATGAATGGTGTGAAAATGTTGCTCATAGGGTCAATTGGTACATGCATTTCAATAGATTTGTCAGACTGATATGTAATCGCAACTCCTGGCTCGATGAGGAAAACAACGGGAAACTACCTCTCTCCTCATTTCCCTAGAACGCCTCTTCAGTGATGCCTAGGCCATCTATGACAGCTGATGGCGGAGCTGTTTAGAATCAAACCAGCCTTAGGGCTGAGGATTGCACATACATATAGTACATACATACATGCATACATACATACATACATACATACATATCTGAAGAAATTAAGTTACTGGCAGACTATCTACAAATAATGTCATTTCCTGCAGCTAGTCTACTAAAATGTTATTTTATACTGTGAATTGACCCCGGTATGCAAGTGATTTCCTGTCTGTCTGCACGTCGAGAAATGTGTTTCTTCTTTAAATGTGGTGTCTTCAGTTGTATAAATGAATTGCAGAAGAATTGGGTGTTACGTGTGACCATCTCCCTCTCCGACTTCAAGGCTGCTCCGTATTCCGTACACACACTACCTCCAACGCTGAGGAGATACAGGATTTCGATTTAAAGTAACATTTTCACGTTCAGAATGCTAACATGGCACTATCGGAGAGGTGCTGCGAGTCCTCTTAAGTTAGCATAATATTGCTTAGTCTTTAATAATACGGTATCAAAGTTGAATACAATTATTAGGTCTCGCATTCCCGTAAGTTGAAAGGTAAGTGCTCTATAAATACCAAACTGTAACCTAAATGAATATAAAATATTTAAAATAAATAGTGCTTGGTTATTTTTATTACAAGGCATGGCTTTTACTAACGTTTACAAATCGTATTAGTGATAATTATATCCCTGTGTAAAATATCGAGCAGAGTGTGTTGTAACCTGCAGCTATGATTAGTGTTGTTTTAAGAGTCTAACATCTAGAAAATCAGCCACAGCCTACAAAGTAGTAGTGACAATAGTCCGTGTATGGTTAATGCATCTGTACTGCTATTAGAATATGCAACGAATTAGGGATAGGTTTCAGCAGGAATAAGCTATAGCGTATGGAGATTTGTTTGCTAGTTGCTTTACGTCGCACCGACACAGATAGCTCTTATGGTGACGATGGGACAGGAAAGGGCTAGGAGTGGGAAGGAAGTGGCCGTGGCCTTAATTAAGGTACAGCCCCAGCATTTGCCTGATGTGTAAAAAAATGGGAAAACACGGAAAACCATCTTCAGGGCTGCCGACAGTGGGGTTCGAACCTACTATCTCCCGAATACTGGATACTGGCCGCACTTACGCGACTGCAGCTATCGAGTTCGGTCGGTTACAAAGAAGTAGACATAATTTCTCCCGTTATGACTTATGATTCAATCAGGTTCCTAATATCTTTATCTAGCTTTTCTATTAACAGAGGACTTTCATCATTACAGGGTCATTGAACTGAGAGGCTATGCCCGCTTAATAACATCAGGGCAAATTATCAGTTCCAACCATTAGAAACACAACATAAGAATTAAGCTTCCACATATCATCAAACATCGGAAGACGGCACAGTCTGGCAATTTAATGAATACGACGAGTTTTTATCCAACACATGGCAACTAATACATCTGTGAAATGAATATTTTAACATTTTAGGACTTGATTCAGCTTTAATTTCACGATTTTAGGAATGTTGTTGAACTTGATATTTACGAATGTAAAAAATTATAGCCATCACAGAATCTTATGGACAACTCATGAGATTTTACAATTTCGACTCACAAGGGTTGTCTTGCTTGTAACTTAGAGTTTTAAACTTACCGTTAGATAGACATTAAGGAGTTAAGTATATCAGTATGTTGTTTTGTATTGTTATATCTTCAAGTTGCTCTACTTATTGCGCAGCTGATGACGGTGCCTTAATAGGGCGCGAAACTAGTACTGCAATAAAATATATGTTGTAAAAAGTCACCTAACAACAGTGTATTTGTATTGAACAAGGCGGAACCTTAAAGATTTTTATTTTAATTGTGATCTCAGTTCAATACGGGCAAATAAGATGAAGTTCCTCACGTTTAACTTAATAGAAACACAGTCAAAATTATCCAACTTATGGAATATTTTGGTCAAAATGTGGCCTAAATCTAAAATGTAGAGGAAACCTATTTTTATACATCGAATAGAAGTCTAGACAAATTCTAATAAAGGGTAAGGTATACCACTCGCTAACTCCAATATACAGTAGTAGAATTCAACTATTTATCGCTCAATAATTACAGATGTTGGAAACAATAAGGTACATGCAGTCATTACTATTCATGGAATAGTGGTCATGATTTTATGAAGCCTAGTAAATTGTTTAATGAAATGTGCATATAATTATTGCAGCTAAAGGGAGATTTCACTTTAAGTGCTACAATTCGAGATAGGAATTATAAGCAGGAATACGTTAGAATGAAAACGTATTGAACCAAGGCGCAAGTGGCATATACCCGCGGGCCGATGACCTAGTTGTTAGGACCCTTTAAACTACAAACATCGTCATCATCATATACCTGCACGACGGTTCTGCAGTGAGATATATATAAATATTAGTGATCCGAACTGTCAGAACCCCTAAAATTTATGAACTCACCGGCATTAATATAGAGCAACTAGATTACACTTACGCCTTGTTCAAATGCGTTTGTATTCTAACCTCGTCGTGCCTATAATTCCCATTTCTAACAATAATTCACAGAAATTGAGCGTTCCCTGAAAGGTATGGCCGCCTGCAACACGCACAAGTGGGAGGATAGGTATTGCAACATGGCCTTGTCGAGTTCCAATATACTTCGTTGTCCTAATACATGGCTTGTTACGTCTCTCGGGTTGGTATATAACATATCCGTCCACTGGCCACGTTAGTACTAATATCGTAATATATGCACTATATTTTGTCCGGCGGTCATGTTATAGTTTTGTGAAGTTCCTCAGAAAGTACAGGCTCTGTCTGCCAAGGCAGCAGTCGTGTGTGCTAAATCGTGAGTTCTGATGCTGAGTCCTGGTGTCAAAGAGTTCGGGTCTCGGTAATTTAAAATGTTTCTTTTTTCCTATACTGGCTTATATGGCGAGTGACGTAACTTCCTTTTGTTTTATCATGCCATGAAATGTAATGTCGTATGGCTTTTAGTGCCGGGATATCCGAGGACAGGTTCGGCTCGCCAGGTGCAGGTCTTTCTATTTGACACCCGTAGGCGACCTATGCGTCGTGATGAGGATGAAATGATGATGAAGACAACTCATACACCCAGCCCCCATGCCGTAGGAATTAACCAATTAAGGTTAAAATCCCCGACCCGGTCGGGAATTGAATCCGGGACCCTCTGAACCGAAGGCCAGTACGCTGACCGTTCAGCCAACGAGTCGGACTATCATGCCATTGTTGATAGTGAGTGGGCTTATTCGTGGACTGCAAATTCGCCGTTGTGTGGTCCTCTCGGCAAGAGAAACACTCACCAACGTTCTTCACGCTCTCTTCCAGGCGTGTGGCCGTCCAGTCTGTTAGGGTAGAAGGATACGTATTGTCATCTGCCACCTTGTCCCAGGCCACACTGACATCATCCTACAGAGCGTCGTTCGTATTTGGCGCCGGATGTGCCCAGGTCTCCACCATTACGCTCTCTTCGTCTCGGCTCACACGTTCTCGATGGGACTCGCGTCTACCCCAAAAGGAGGTCAGGTGATAAGCTCGAAGTGACCTTGCCTTACGAAATATTCCTGAACTAATCGGGAAGTGTTGATCGGAGACAGGTCCTGCTGAAATTGTGACACTGACGGAATGAAGCACCCGCACGAGACATTCCACCCCTACCCCTCCCCCCAACCCCCGACCAAAAAGGCACAACAGCACCGATGGGCCTTGTCCTACCAAGCGACCGCTGCTCAGCTCGGAGGCCTACGAAGTACCTCGTGGTTAGCGCGATGAAACCCTTCGGTCGTTATTCTTGCTTTTATAGAGAGGATCCGCTACCTCACCGTCAGTAGCTTCTCAATTGTAATCACTAAGGTTAAGCGTACATCGAAGCAGCCTTCAGATCCAGGTAAAAATCCCTAACCTGGCCGAGAATCGAACCCTTAATAATTGTCTTGTAAAGCGTTCCCTGTATTTTCTGTTGTCTTTATTTATGGCCTCTTGTCGTCCTTCTGAAAGCTCGTCTACTGATAGAATATGTGTGGCTATAATATCTCTTCCGTTAAACAGTACTTTGTGCAGAGTTACGGGCATATACAGTTCCAAAGCGCTGCAAACATACTCAAAAAATATGTCTGTACCAACCGGGAAACCACAATGTAGGCAGTCCAAAATTATTTTAAATCTCTTTATTAAACCTACATTTACCCCATTTATTTATGCGATTTTTCAGTATTTCTAAAGAACTCGCGGGCTGTATTGCCATCATTGGTGTTTCCTGCTTCTTTAGGCTTATCTACCGAGCTCACTATGATATTTTTCTTAAACATGTTTCTTTTTCTTCCATCGTGATCCGATTTTCGCAACGTTAGTGATCACGCACGATATTATACTGCTTTCTTTTTTGAAAGATTTTCATTAAGTAGGAAAACTATAGCTTCATCTGCTGATAAATTAGCCGAACTTCAAGTGAAGATATTCGAAATTGCTTGACTTTCGTACCGCTTTTAGAGGAATAATAACGAACAACCTCGACGATCGCAGCCTAGTCGCGTTTTGCTGCCTTCCGTAGTTTTAATTCAGAAGCTTTCAACAGTTCCTCGTTGTTGGTTGATTCGGCAAAGTGATCTAATTTCTCAAGTATGACTTTGAGATACATTCTTCAAATGCTTTCTTCGGTCTACCACTTGATTTTTAACGTAATTATTTATCGGAGGATCAGGCGCAATGTTGAAGTCGACGTCCTTTTACAACCACGTTGCGTTGACTTATAAAATCACCTCCCGGTGCCGATGGGCTTTGCCCCATTTTAAGTAGGTCATAAATACATTTTCTTATTCTTGCTCGCGATCTAGCGGCCAATACTACGACGCCAGTGTGTTCCAATATGTTGTGCGTTAAACCTTCCAAGCGCTTTGTTGACGCATGTTGTGCCCAGACATCGAATACAGCACACTATATAAATACGGAAGCCATGTCTGGCTCCATGGCTAAATGGTTAGCGTGCTGGCCTTTGGTCACAGGGGTCCCGGGTTCGATTGCCTGTAGAGTCAGGAATTTTAACCATCATTGGTTAATTTCGCTGGCCCAGGGGCTGGGTGAATGTGTTGTGTTCATCATTTCGTCCTCATCACGACGCGCAGGTCGCCTACGGGAGTCAAATCAAAAGATCTGCACCTGGCGAGCCGAACATGTCCTCGGACACTCCTGGCACCAAAAGCCAGACGCCATTTCATTTTTACGGAAGCCATTCTAGAAAAATGTTTAACGCAATTACACAAACTTGCGTAAGATTTCTCGATTGTTATCACTAGTATACTATCTAAGCTTTAAAATAAAATTAATTGGAAGCCTGAACACCACAGAACTAGTTAAAACCTTGTTTATAATTCAAAAACTATATTTTTCCCATACGTTAACATAAGTTACACTCCTTCCAAAATGATGTTATGAACTAACCCTACAATGAAATTAAAATTTCAAATTAAAATCTTACCTTAAGACATGAGCCGCACCCCTCCCTTACCGACAACAAACCTCACCATAAAAAACACACTCGGAAGATTCGAGGCGTGGATCGCGACTAGGAAAGGCCAAACACAGCCCTGAACTGGAAACGGTCCTCACTTCAGAAGAGAGAACAGGAATGAGACCAAAGCTACTAGCAATAAAATCCCAACTAAATTTAAATGACGGTTTATTGATATAATAAAATCAAAAAGAAACAAGAAATGAAGCCAACAATTAAAAACAAAGGATACGTACATGTGCAGAGCTCATCCAATTGAAGTCATAACGCTAACGCGTGAGCACAGCTTTTTCAAACACCAAGCTTAAATTATTCATAAGACGGGCTCACCGTTTCAATTGCAATCTCGCTACATAATGTGGTAATGTGAATACAATCCACACGGATCAACTCGGTCATTCTTTCCGCGAGATTAATAGAATTCATTATATACGCGTCTATTTAACTTCCACATCGTCTCAACAATTACCACACAGATCAAAGCTCCCACGCGGCATGGAGAAGAAAAAAAGGTCCAGAGAAGGTAAAAATAAGATGCGAGAGATCGCAATATAGCACAGAGTAACATCTCTGGACCAAAGGAATAAAATTTAAACCCAAAGAGAATCACAGGCATTCGAATGGCCTGAATATAAGAAGAGAACATGGCGGCCTCGTGGGCAAGCAAAAGGCCGTGATAGAAACCAAGGCAAAATAAATATCACCGTGCCGGCAACAAACATGAGGCACAGAAACAAGATTAAAATATAAAATGAGCTGACCTATATGTCATCCTTTCTCCCTTTCCACTCACCAGCACACACCCTAACATTCAGACATTGCCGGCATGGGCAAACAATCTGAGCAGTTGCTCCAGTTAATAAGTTGAACACAATCCCATCAGTATGACTCTCATGGTCACACACAAATGTCTCACATATGCCAGAGATAGCGCGCACGGCGCAGGCAATTAGCAGTAGCATAATTGAGACCCAGTTGTCACACACACTCCGTACGACACGAATGGAACTCCGCGTCGACACGCAGGGTATACATTCATTGATGGCAAAAAACTCCACAGTGTTGTGCACGTAAATAAAATCAATCAGAGACCCAACTAACATCATAACTCAATCACAATAAAGACAACTAGCACGCAACCCATTCATGCATCAGAGCAGAAGGACGCATATCAATCGGCCATCATTACAAGAGGCGAACGGTGCAATTTAACCGTAGAAATAATATAAATACAAGGATTATCATACATGTAATATCAATAATCAAAGTAACAAGAAGGATGGTAGTACGGGTCAGGTTTAAATCTATTGAAAACCCATTTATGGCATAAGAACGCCACTCCAATCTGCATGGGGTTCATGCTTACACTCCACACACATAACAATGCAAGGAATCGCTCCTAAGAGATAAAACTACGCTCTCGCCAAAATAATGATCTTCCTTGCTCATGACCGAGGGAGCTGCCCTCTCTGGTACAATCATGGAAACACCTAAGTCAATTGAGGTGAGGCCGATACAAGCTCTTTGCAATATGGGAAACATCATTTTTATGAACATGCCATATTAGCATGGCTCAGACACCAGCAATATTATTGCAGCACTGCACTGATCATTACTGATCATTACCACAGCCCGACACTAGTCAAATGAACTGGTAGCACGATGTGTATCTGGCGCAGGCTCTGAGCGCGCACACCTCGTTGCCTCATTGCTACCGTTGCACGCGACCATCGTCCGAATTCCTGACAATCATTTCGAACGGGATAATTAGCTATCTAAATTGCAGGTATGCATGGTCGAAATATTGAATAAAGCTCCCCAAGATTGATGAAATCTCCTACTGCGTTGGCTGGCCCCACCGTCGGCTCTCCTCATATTGGTTTTTTGAGGTATGCCATTTTCACTTCCAGGCAAATGCTGCGAAGGTTCTTTTCAGGCCACGGCCGATCTCTTCTGACTCTTCACCGTCCCTCAAATCACGGTCATACTATCCTGGCGAGAGAAGGCGTCGCCCTCTAAGTGGCCAGCCGTAGCCCTTCAGGGTATGGAATGAAAAAGAAAAGTGGTGATACAACGGTGTACTAGCCTGGCCGTGCCTTGGGTAGGTGTGGCATTCCAACTAAGGAGCCCAATGTCACACTGAGGCGGAACACTGGCTATTTTTACGGTGCAATAACCTGATAATTTTTATATTCAGTAGCTTTTGAATTATTAAAAACCACGTGTAAACTGAAAGTTACGGACACGGGCTGAGTGGCTCAGGTGGTTGAGGCGCTGGCCTTCTGACCCCAACTAGGCAGGTTCGATCCTGGCTCAGTCCCGTGGTATTTGAAGGTGCTCAAATACGTCAACCTCCTGTCGGTAGATTTACTGGCGCGTAAAAGAATTCCTGAGGGACAACATTCCGGCACCTCGGCGTCTCCGAAAACCGTAAAAGTAGTTGGTGGGACGTAAAGCCAATAACATCATTATTTAAAGTTACGGAAAATGATCAACTATGAATAAGTGGAATTAGCAAGTGACATATATGAACCTTAACAAACAAGCCTTTTGAGGTTGTGAAGATAACAAATTCACCAAATTTAAAGAAAAACCTATAAAGGAGAAAGTAAAATAAAAATGCACTTTTTGTCCCGCATAAAACGTGTACCTCCACCATTAAGTAGAGCAGAATAAAAACACATGTCATAAGATCCGCATATTGATCTTAATGTGTTGATTGTTAGTTGCTCACCTGTAAAAAATAAAAAAATCTTTACCTGGCTCTTGATACTGTGATCACAACCTTCAGAACTCCAGTTTACATGTTCCGAAATACAGGTAAGTGACTTCCTAATTCAGACACCCCCACGAAACAAGCGAGTTGGCCGTGCTGTTATGGACACGCAGCTGTGAGCTTGCATTCGGGAGACAGTGGAATCCCACCATCGGCAGTCCTGAATATGGTTTCGCGTGGTTTGCCATGTTTACACCGGGCAAATGTTGGGGTTGTATCTTAACTAAGGCCACGGCTGCTACCTTCCCATTCCTAGCCCTTTCTCATGCTTCCGTCGCCGAAAACTTTAGATGGGTTAGTGCGAAGTTCAATAAGTAGCTAATAATAATAATAATAATATGATAATAACCCTTATGTAATGGTCCGGGGTCTGGTGAGAAACTAGTAATGTATGACTGAGCTATCACGCCCTATCACACCCACACATTGCAGCATGCACTACCCCGTCAAAAATGTTGAAACTGGGAGAGAGCGACCTTAATGATAAACGCTTATGGGAAGTTTAATGAAGGCACTGCTGTTAACGGTATTCTCCACAAGCTCATGTTCTTAAATCAGATATTAGGAGGCGGTCCATGCGTGTCGCGGCATTGATAGGCTCCATACGTCCTCGCAACACGCGTTGAAAACCGAACAACGTTATGACACACTGCTGGCATTATAGTGCAACATACTCCTGAATTTAGTGTTCTAGAGCACACTCTAGGCCAACTCGAAGTTACAATCACGGACGATGTCGCTATTCCAGATACAGATGGATACAGAATTCGATGTGTATAATTCTCAATAAAAATTGTTTATCTGATTTTTATTTCTTGTTCATTATTAAAACCTACGGGTACACAGTACACTTTCATTTTTACATTCCCGTCGGGGGTCTTTCAACCGCTAGCACCCTCCTCTGTCGCTTTCCCGCTGATGTATTCCGCGGCTTAGTAATTCTTTTAGAATTTTCTCTGCAATCCACAGTTTTCTTTCTAGAGAGCTTTCTGTTGTATATAACCCCCTGCGATTTCAACCTTCGCTCCCGAACAGTTGAAGACATTCTGCACACAATCGATCTCCCTCGTCACACCATCCAGAGATTACAAAGGGTTGTGCGTCGCTGGGAACACGTTGTACGCAACGGTGGTGGCTACATCGAAGGCCCGAAAATCCCTAGACCCTTGTATGTATGTTATGTATATAGACCAACCTATATATTACATGGTATCAAAACAAGAAATTTCGTGATAACGAAGAAATAAGTTAAAATAAAAGTACGTGACGATTGAGAATCCTTGTGATAAGTGTAACAATAATTAAGAGTAATCGCTTAGAAATTCATCCAAAATTTTCAGGAAATGACTTAAAATGTTCCTTCACATGTAGCGTAACAATTACAACACCCAAAAAATTCTCGCGAAATATATTTTTCTTATTCTCGGCTTATCCCAGATGTGTCTAGGCTCATTGGAGCCACCCTGGCTAGTTTTGGCATGGCCAAGGGTTAAGGCTTGATGCCCATCCTGACGTCGCGTGATTTTTTCAGGTGGAAATTACAGTACAACCCAGGATTGACTGGGATTCAAATCTCGGTGGTCCGGGCGGAAAGCTAGCGGCTAAGCCACAACGTTAATCACGCCCTCAACTCTGAAATTGACTAAATACTACTTAAAATACTCCATGACAAAAAAATGTAGTATAATAATTGCAACGCAATCAATTGCATAACTTAAATATTTATTTCCAGGGCCGATGAAGTAGATGTTAGGCTACTTAGTACCGTAACACTACAATATCTACGCATGTCTTCTAAATTTAAGTCTTCTGAAATTCACAAAATCATTGAAGATCTATCAGAAATCTATCCCTCTGATTTGAAAATAATTCACTTAAATGCACAATCATTAGTTGATAAGGTACATTTCGATGAGTTTTTTAACTGCTTTGCTGATTCAAATATTAATGTTATTGCTGTAAGTGAGACATTTTTCAAGGAGTCCATTCCGGACTCAGAGATTAACATTCCTGGCTTTAATTTATATAGAAACGATAGATTAGGCAAGAGAGGAGGAGGGGTGGCTGTGTACGTGAAGAGCAACATCAAATGTAAAATAGTTCACACCTCCCCTGCAGAATATTGTCGTAAGGCAGAGTATATTTTCCTAGAACTTGAATTACCTATGGGTAAAGTATTATTTTCATGCATCTACCGTCCTCCCAAAATTGGTTTCATGGAGTCGTTTGTAGAGGCCATGTATAATTATGTTTTTCATTATAAATATGTGAGGCGTCCAGAAGCAAAACGCTGTAAGTGCACCAGAACATTATTTTCAGGAAACACGAAAAACGTTTTACTTCCTTTGGCTCGCAGATATGCAAAACTCCTTTTCATTGTAGATTTATATTCACTTACGGACTGTTTATATGACAATCTCTAAAATATTGGGGTTTTATTTTTTTAAGTTATTACCTAAAATTGTTTGGATTCACCGAGTTTTGCTCCTGTTTTCATGGATCTAGGTAGGTTTGCTTCTGTAGAGATATCATCACAACGTAATTGGAAAGAAGATGCCCTAATGCTGGTTCAAATGACAAAAGAAATTATTTATTGACTACAAGTAAGTGTGATTACATAGTATACGACATCAAATGAAAGTCTGCAAGAAGTAAAAAGGCCGCAAACTTGCAAGTCCTGTCCTGTTCCATCGAAATTATACAGGCAACTCATTGTCTTCTGGATGAATTTCAAACTCTGAGTCCTCCTCTGCATTGTTCACAGCTATTTGAGAATCCATCAGATTCTTATAAAAAACAAGCTCTTCGTTTTCTTCCCAAGTATCCCCGAAATGCTTTCTAAGCAGAAATCAATGTCCCTAACTTTCACTTCCTTTAAGGCTCTTCCAATCTGGATAACATTCGACTTCATAGACGAGTAGGCTTTGCCACGTTTGCATATCCCTCTCCCTTCACCAGCGTCCATCTTGTAGGCCACTTCACCTCTTACTAGTGCGTTTCCGTGTTTACTCCTGGTGATGACAACCCTTTTTACAGAGTGCTACTGACCAAACGCCTTGACATCAGCAACTGCATCTTTCCAACACCAATTGACGACATCTGCTCCCAGCTGGAAAACTATTCCGTCATCCTTGAATATTTCATGGTACTCACTCGGTAATATGACAGTAACTTTCGACCTGAGAACTTTTTCTGTTCGAACAAAAATTCTATCGGGTGGTAGAAAAGAATGTCCAACCATTGGATAGATCTTCACTCGTTTCACACTGACAGGAGCCTCTTGTGTTAGCCAAAAGCACAGCATACCCAGCATTGTCTGGTTCTTGTTTTGCCCTCTACAGCTGTCCGACATTAGGCGGATGGTGTGGATGCCATTCAAATCTGTTGATGTTAACCTGTGATGCACACAGGACACAATTTCATTAGATCCCTTTGCAAAATTGGTTTCTTTCCAAGTGTAAATAAATGCATTTCCCTGGTTTTTCCGCGCACCTGATGGGCCTTGGCAGATCGTAAAATTGTACACATACATTTGGCGTGTATAATAAGCACTTTGATCTTGCAACTTAGGCAATGTAAGGTTTTTCTGGCAATCGAATGTGAAGGTTGTTTCACCATTGTCCTCAACTTTCTGTTCATCATAAAAAGCTTTTGCCTTATCTTTGTGCACAAGCTCAGAACTAACATCCATGGAGAAAAAAGCTTGTAAAATAGCATTATTCAAACGCAGGACACAGTGTGTATTAAGCTAGTTTTGCACCTGCAAACCACCTTAAGTAATGGCGCTTGGTCAGGATACACCGAGTTGTGCTTCTTTATGACGAAAATGGATTCACTCAGTTTTGCTTTGCAAACACATGTGGATACACACACTTTTGCATCTGTAGGCTGTTTTCGGGGTGCGATTTAAAGCAGACGGAAGCAGTTTTGCTTGAGGTTTAAGGGTCTAATCAACAGACGACAGCATAGAGAATAAAATGGTGGCAACAACTCGATGACACATACCACACTGCATATTGTCATTCTGATCTCGATACCATAGCTTCAAATTATAATGATACCCTTCTTAAATATGGGCAGACCCCAGCGAGTGGATTTTCTGGACCTGATATGCTATATGCTGTCTTCTCGATATCAACACCCAAATATGAAAGAAAATGGATCACATTTAGGGACTTCTGCAGTTTTAATCCTGAAGATTTTCGAAAAGACGTAATTTCTACTCCCTGGTATGAAGTATTTTCTCAGCGTAATATCGATGATAAAGTCGTCAAATTTAATAGTTTAATTTCCGCATTGTACGACAAGCATGCCCCATTAAAACTAATTCGAGCCAAACACCCACCTAACCCGTGGATAACGTCTACAATTAAGAAATTAATCTCTGCGCGGGACAAGGCAAAAAGGAAGCACATCAAAACCAGGAAACCTGAAGACTTTGAAACCTTTCGCATCTTGCGCAATAAAACCAAACTCGCGATCCGTGATGCTAAAGTCAAACACATGCATTCTTTATTCAGTAAGAGATCAACTCCGTCTGCTCTCTGGGAAACTATAACATCACTAGGTATTGCTAAGAAAAATTCGCAACATACTTCCTCATTCATATCTGCAAAATTGCAAAATGATTATTTCTTATACATCTCACCAGTGAACAATACTCACAGAATATCCGAAATTATTCATAGTTACATGAACACAAATGTACCTCAACATGATCTCTTTCACTTTTCGTACATTTACCCAGAGGATGTAGTCAAAGTATTTAAGAGCATGAATACCAAGGCTGTTGGACCAGATAGTATCTCACATCCCCTCCTAATGAACTGTTCGGGTACAATCATCCCGGTTATAGCTCACCTGTATAATTTCTGTTTACAATCAGGAGTCTTTCCAGCTGTATGGAAAATGACCAATATCAGACCTGTTCCTAAAGTTCCCTCTCCTCAAAAATTTGATGATTTCAGGCCAATCAATATTTTGTCAATATTAGGTAAAGGATTAGAAAGGATTGTTTACCAACAACTCACTTCGTACTTAAATACTCATTCTATTCTTAACATATTTCAGTCTGGTTTTCGAAAAGGCTATAGTACTACGACGGCACTTCTCAATGTCACAGATGATATCAAGTTTGCAATAGACAGAAAGGAACTTTCACTTCTGATACTATTCGATTTAAGCAAGGCATTTGATAGAGTTCATCATGACCTCCTTCTGACTAAATTACATACAATGGGCATATCTCTATCAGCTCTCTCTTGGTTTGAATCGTTCTTGAAAGAAAGATCTCAGCGTGTAGTATTTGACAAACAGAATTTTTCTAAGTGGTCTAGTGTACATTCTGGCGTCCCTCAGGGGTCCGTGTTGGGTCTCGTTTTGTTTTCGCTGTATATAAACGATCTGCCTGGGGTTTTACTCCACACGAGACATCATATGTATGCCGATAATTTACAAATCTATTACCATTTTCCTGTGAATCATGTTGTCGAAAGTATTAGTAAAATAAATCTAGATATAGAAAGACTACATCAATATACTCTAAGTCATAATTTACTATTAAATGAAAACAAAACCTTAGCTATTTTTCTAGGATATCGAAGAAACTTATCAAATCTTTTCAACAGGGACATTCCTCCAGTAATTGAAAACGGTTCTGTAGTCAAGTATCAGGAAGAATTTAGGTATTCTAATGGATAATACTCTGTCCTGGACCTGTCATGCCAAGCACTTGGTCAAGAAAGTGTCTGGCATATTGCATCAATTTCGACGAAACTTGCCGTATCTTCCTTTCTCGGTGATAAAGATGTTGATCCAAACTATGGTATTTCCTATTTTAGATTAAGGCGCTGTAATTTACAGCGATATCTCCGAGAAATATAATAGCAAACTCCAGCGTATTCAGAATGCCTGTGTTCGATTCGTCTTCAATATTCGTAAAGACTGTCACGTAACATCTTACTACAAAGCCGCAGAGTGGTTGAAACTCAGGGATAGACGATCATACTCAGCTGCTTCTTTACTTCTGAGAATTTTAAAATCTAATGCTCCCTCATATTTGACCAAGTCCTTTGTTCAGATGAGTCAAGTGCATGATCGGGACAATAGGTTTACAGCTAACACCCTTCAGGTTCCACAGCATCGTACGGTAAAGTGCAGTAAGTCGTTCATTGTCACTGCCTCTCAATTATACAACGATCTTAAACTATATGAAATTCAGCAAAGTAGTGTGGGAACTCAGAAAAAATCTCTTAAATACCGCTACCTTTCCACTTATTAAGCCATGTAAATGAATTTTCACTAAATTAATTAAATATTACGAAATATCATAACCCCCTAGATACATTTTAGATGCTCAGTTTTACTCTTAATTCATCCTAGGCTTTAAAATTCTTAGGTTTCTCTTTCGTTTTCGCTTCCTTGTTAGTATAGTGTATGTTTATGAAATGTTAAAAGTATTATTGTAATCTCCTAGATGTTTAGTTTTTAATCTTATTCTTATATCCTCAGTAGGAAAATGTATCTTACGCTTTTTATGTATTCTTTTATTATATTTTGTATGTCAGGTGATACATTTAAGTTAAAGTGGCAGTTAGTTACAGCCAAAGGGACCTCTGGTAATACTTGTAATTATCTTTAAATAAATATATTTCTATTTCTATTAATATCATCCATTGGTCGCCCCTTTTAGTCGCCTCTTACGACAGGCAGGGGATACTGTGGGTGTATTCTTCATCTACGTCCCCCACCCACAGGAGGTAATACGATAAGGAATGCGGCGGATGGCTGAAGGTTGAACAGTATTATCACTTACCGTTGTTTATCACTGGGTTCTCCTTACACGTACGATGGTATCACATAGCCTATTTTCACTCCTGCGAAGCACGCACATACATTAGTTTATCCACAAGACAACACGACCAAAACAAGTCACATACGATACAAATCTCTTTTTTTTTAAATTTTGTTTTACGTCGCTCCGATACAGATAGGTTTTATGGCGACGATGGGATAAGAAAGGACTAGGAGGGGGAAGGAAGCGAATGTGTCCTTAATTAGGGTACATCCCCAGCATTTCCCTGGTGTGAAAATGGGAAACCACGGACAGCCATCTCCAGGACTGCCGACAGTGGGGCTCAAACCCACTATCTCCCGGATGCAAGCTCACAGCTGCGCGCCCCTAACCACATGGACAACTCTCCCGGTTATCACAAAATCATAGTTTTTGCATTTACGATAGTTTATCTCTGACGTCCAAACATAAGATTATGATTTTTCACCAGTTCTTCAGCGCATTGAGTATTTTGAAGGACCCTATGTAATATAATAATAATTTACCTCGTGGTGTTAATATTATTTTGGTTTGTAGTAATGGGGCAGCTCAGGTGAAAAATAGCGAAAATAATATTTCCATTTCTAGAACGAACTCCAGATGGAAAGGAAGTAAATTCCCACGTCACCCCATGATTTCTTATTCTTGATAGTGGTTTAATGTCGCACTAAAATACGTAGGGTTTCGATGAAGCTGGGATGAAAAAGGTTTAGAAGGGTAAAGATAGTGGCCATGGCTTTAAATGAAGTACATTCCCGGCGTTTACCTCGTGTGTAAATGAGAATCGATAGAAAAAATGGACGGCCATCTTCAATTCTATCAAACTCACCATCTTCCGAATGCAAGCTTACAACTACACGACCGGTACCGTGCAGCCAGTATATGAACTCACGAATAGAAATAAGTACCTAAGAAGGAGGGCTGGAAAGAATTACAATTTGTTGTTTTACGTCGCACTGACACAGGAAGGTCTTACGACGATGGGATCGGAAAGAGTTAACAAGGAGAGGCCAAAACCTGCGTCCAACCGTTTTCAAAGAGCTACAATGCACCGGTTGGGGGACACTCAACAGTAACTTGTGTATAAGGGTTGAGGTCAACGCAGGATCCGCTTCGGACCACGTGGAGGGGATAGAACACTAAAAGACGAACACAGTTTACTTCATGTCAGGTCCGCAACCTGGTAATTTACGAAAAATTGATGAATCCCTGATTCCAATGCAACACATAAATACTTTGAGAGTTTCACCGCAGTCAACCAGAGTGTTGGCTGAGTGGTCATCGTACTTGTCTGCGAATGTCGAAGACGTGAGTTCCAGTCTCGTCGCAGCTACATTTCTTGTACAAAATAAATTAACATACGAGAGAACGTGAAGATAAAAATGCGAACCAAACTATTACGCAAATTGATGAGACTCGAACTCACGTAGTCAGGATTCGCAGGTAAGTTCTGTGATCACTAGGCCACCGCTCTGGTTGACTGCGGTGTAACTCTCCAAGGATACATGCATTGCATTGGAATCGCCGATTCATCAATTTTTCGGAAATTATTAGGTTAGGTTATTATTATTATCTGCTTGGCAATTGCACAATACGACCATCCGACAAAACATCAGCTCATATCAAACCCCGTCAAGTACTAATAAGGCTGCCGAGTGCGTCTGTACTTGGTGACCTACACTCACTGTGTTGACTGACTGTCTAATGCTCCGCCCACCATCGCTATAATTGTGGCGAAACCACTGATACACTCTGGTGGTCATTCTAGACGTTAAAGGTCATGAATACTCTGATCATTTAGTGACCCACTGATGGTATGCAAATTACGTCTCTCTTTTTTGGGGGGGGGGGTACTTGTTTAACGTTGTGCTAATACATCGAAGTTTTCCGGTGACGGAAGGATAGGAAGGGGCTAGGATTGGCAAGGTAGCGGCCTAGGCCGTAATTACGGTACTTCCCCAGGATTCGGGCCACCTGGAGTGAAAATGGGAAATCACGGAAAACCATCTTGAGAGCTGCCGACGGTGGAATTGGAACCCACTTTCTGCCGTATGCAAGCTCACAGCTGGGCGACCCTAACTGCGCGACCAACTCGGACTGTAAATTACGACAAAATTGGACTATTACTTCTGGGCGCTTAGCTCTTATGTCAATGAGTGTACAAGAGATAGAACCATGCTGTCTAATAACAACAGGCCGTGATCTAGAGGATCAAGACAATACTTTGTGGCCAAGAACCAACCCTCTAACTCGCGATTTTCAACTTGATTGAATTCAGTAATAGCATAATGTCATTTCACACGAGGTCTGTAGCTCACATTCCTCGAAAGGAGCCCCATGAAGTCTTGAATCACTGTTATGTTACGAAACCAACATTTTCAGTGTCTGGTGGTCATGAAACGTCAAGATGTGTAAAAAAACTCACAGCGTCGTCGTTTGACCAAGCAGAATGACCGCGGAGATCTGATAAAATATGGTTGCAAAACTACATTACATTACCTTCCCCTAGTCGACTGCGAGTTAGAGGGTTGGTTTCTACATCTACCCTTAGTTTAATTGTTCTGATTCCCCTTCACCACTGCCAGTGATTATTGGACAATACTTTTCCTACATCCTATAGAACGAACTTTTAACTTTGGACAGTGTATATCATGTGATGAATATCACTCGCAGAACCAGCATTTTAAAATTGTGCATAATTATTTCTTTATGCATTATATATCTCTTCAATTTTGGTATTCATTATGTCATTGCAACCAGTAGCGGCGATTGGGCGGTAGAAGTAGGAGGGGGGGGGAAGTATAGACAAAAAGTACCCGGGTGTCGGCTATAACGGGGGAGGGCATCAAAATTGAAAAATATCTACAAAATGGTTTTGTTTATGTCCTCTGAGTGAATTTCGATAGAGGCGTAAAGGTTGAGTCTACCAACTTTAGTGCGATAATCATGGTGCTATACAATAAAACTTTCACCAAAGGAACAATAATTAGACATGTATTACAATTACATAGAAGTTCGGAGTGATTACACAATTAAAATGTCATTTAGTGTTTCACTACACACTAACAAAACAAGAGACACTAGATAAAACTACACAGACACATTTACTAAGTGAGACTGCCAGACTGACGAATGCGCGCGGTAAGCGCGTGAATATCCCCCAGTGTCCATGACCTTGGCAAAAATATACCCCTGCTACCTTCCTCACAGCACATGCTACACGGTGCTGCGTGAGTCTCCACTACTTGCTGGGACGCTGTACGAATCGGTTAGACGCAACGAACGACATTTTGTGCGTATTTCTGCTAAGCATTTTTCTCAATAATTGAAGCCCCCCCGCCCCGGAAGAAGGGTCTAAGCCACATTTTTCAGCAAGTTGAGTTTTTTGCGGAATAAGGGTCTATATCATCTCAGGTTATTGCATGCGAACTATGATAGTCATACCTTTAACAGAAATAGGTCATTTGTCTGTTAAAAAACTTCTTTGCCTGGAAGAAGGGTCTATGCCACTCACTCAAGATGGCTGCCAGTGTGTTGAATCTTTCGTCCAACGAGCTAAAAAACTTTAATAAACCAGAAAAAACTAAGATAAATATGGATAACTGGAAGGATAATGAACGTAAAAGGAAACGAAATAGGGGTGAGGCTTATACAGCAACGAAAGGCGTTATAAAAGAAGCAAAAACGAGGCCACAACAGGCGAGTGGAATAAGGGTTTATAATAAATGGGTTATGTTGTGCTAAGGAAGGTCCTTAGAATAAATTTGGTCATTGTTTAATACATAATGCATTATATAAACCATTCATTTAATTATCATTACGGTAAAATGGTATAGGGTATAATATTATAATAATTTTCTGCTTCATCGTTGTTTCGGGGCCGCGTGTATTATCCAGAGTTCTGTAACAAGAATGGGTGTATTCAGGTCACTGACTGTGAAAAGGAGGAGTAGTGTACAGAATACTATACCATGGACCTTAATGAGCAGTCTTTGTTTCTTGTGAATAAGTGCCTCAAAATCTCTGAACCGAAAAGGAGGTGTAATCAGAGAACAGATGCCACTTCAAGTCGGAAACATTCTTTTGAATACCACGTGTCAGCAAAAGGTAGTGACAGTAGTTCACTGCAGGTTGTAAAGTAACTTTTTCAGACATGTTTATTCTGTCTGTCCAAGGTTCTGACTTCAAAGACGCGAAATGTTGGTCAAAGACCCTAAATTCAAGGTTACTGAAGCAATGTGACTGAAGTTTTCTGAAGATGACCCCACATCTGTGTTTATGGAAAGATGCCACTGTTTGATTGTTCCTCGAGAAAGATATACCTTAGTTAAAGGTGTCAAGAACAGATGGAATCAGCCACTATTCCTGCCACAAAAATTGTCACAACTCTACGGTTCAACGCTATCCATTAAGAAAGAAAAAAGAATGACCTACTCAAGATGTGTGACTATATGTCTCAAGAATTCAGAGGATTCTATAGTGATTTGAAGTGATTCATCTCCAAATAAGTAACATTGTATTAAACTGTGAAAATGGGGTTTAGACCCTTATTCCATGATTTCAAAATGAGAAATGGCTTTTTTACTACATTAATAAGGTTAATTTGTGATAATTCGGTTTTCAAATGGTCTTGAAGCATTCTGATTTATTTCAAAATATATATTTTTCATTTTCTCATTAATCAGACGTTTTTTCTGTTTCCTGAACATTTTAGTTTTGTGGCATAGACCCTTATTCCGGGGGGACCTTCAATTATGGAAATTTAAGGAAGGACTTAGCTGAAAAAGCAATAGGGACTGTAAAAATAGCTCTTTTTTATAATTCGTAGTTCCAGGCAATTTTTAAAATAACTGTTAGGTTCTTCAGTCTGCCGAAATTAAAGAAAACAGATGGCTAAAATGGAATAACTTTTCCTCCCCCCTGGCCACCCCCCGAATCGACGCTTCTGCTTGCAACTTTTTTTTTTTTTTTGCTAGGGGCTTTACGTCGCACCGACACAGATAGGTCTTATGGCGACGATGGGATGGGAAAGGCCTAGGAGTTGGATGGAAGCGGCCGTGGCCTTAATTAAGGTACAGCCCCAGCATTTGCCTGGTGTGAAAATGGGAAACCACGGAAAACCATCTTCAGGGCTGCCGATAGTGGGATTCGAACCTACTATCTCCCGGATGCAAGCTCACAGCCGCGCGCCTCTACGCGCACGGCCAACTCGCCCGGTGCTTGCAACTTTTCTTATTGTAATAATAAGTAGAAATAGGCTGAAGAAGAAAGTTGTGTGTTACACATAAAATATTTCTTTGTGTCCTCACAGCTGGCTATGTCTTGTAACAAAAAATTATTGTATCAACAGTCAATTTAGATCAATTATTTTATAATAGTCTAGTTGTCCAGCTCTTTAGTTGAACGATCTGCGTCGAAGCCATCGGGTTCCGGCTTCGATTCCCGACCGGGTCGGGGATTGTAACCGTATCTGGTTAATTCTTCTGGTTCGGGAACAGAGTGTTTGGGCCAGTACATCCCTCTTCATATAGACACAACACACCACATTAACAACCACCACAGAAGCACATAGTGTTATCGTCAGGAACGTCATCCGGCCGTAAGACTGGGCGAAGTCCACATGCGCGACGAACTCAACACGCCGTGAAAAAGGAAGCAGACAGTTAAAGTAGAGGCGCGCGGCTGTGAGCTTGCATCCGGGAGATAGTAGGTTCGAATCCCACTATCGGCAACCCTGAAGATGGTTTTCCGTGGTTTCCCATTTTCACACCAGGCAAATGCTGGGGCTGTACCTTAATTAAGGCCACGGCCGCTTCCTTCCAACTCCTAGGCCTTTCCTATCCCATCGTCGCCATAAGACCTATCTGTGTCGGTGCGACGTAAAGCCCCTAGCAAAAAAAAAAAAAAAAAAAAACAATCTTGTCTTCAGTTAAATTAGTGTTACTGTGATTAATTAGTGTTACTGTGATTTAGGAGGGTTCTGTGTTCGGCATGTTGGTGTTGCCGCTAGTTGGTGGTGTGGGGGAGAGCTGCTAAGGAGCTGCTCACTAACAGCTGACGATCGTGAAGCCCGGGTCGAGTCGGATGGAAGGGATGGCGCTGCTTCCTGCGAGGTGGTGGTGGTCCCGTCAGTATCCGAGGGAGAGCGCTTGCGATCAGCCGAAGGTACAGTAGCAGAAGGGTGGAGGGTTGACCGTGTTTGTGAACACTGTCTGGAAACAGTTGACAAGCGTGATGTGGGAGTCATAGCTGCTCCCTGACCCTGGACAGCTGAAGATCGCGCCACATTTCTTCTGTTTTTCTTACTTCCGGCCATACCTAACCAAACTTCGAGACTTATGGATTTAAAAGTAATAAATGCTATGTTTCTACAACGAGATACACTGCCCTAACACATTCACAGGTCACTTTCACTTCACTAAATCAATGCTTGCACACAGGACCGTATTAAGTGTACTATACACCTTCAATATACCTGGAATTATGAGCCGCAAATTATGTTACCATGCCACTCAGAAGAAGAAATGTTACCTGTGAGTGGTGCCATTATGCGTGACACACCACGGGTATGTGTTACCTGTGAGTGGTGCCATTATGCGGTACACACCATGGGTCTGTGTTACCTGTGAGTGGTGCCAAAATGCGTGACACACCATGGGTCTGTGTTACCTGTGAGTGGTGCCATTATGCGGTACACACCATGGGTCTGTGTTACCTGTGAGTGGTGACATTATGTGAGCAGCACCATGGGTCTGTGTTACCTGTGAGTGGTGACATTATGCGGTACACACCATGGGTCTGTGTTACCTGTGAGTGGTGCGAAAATGTGGTACACACCATGGGTCTGTGTTACCTGTGAGTGGTGCCATTATGCGGTACACACCATGGGTCTGTGTTATCTGTGAGTGGTGCCAAAATGCGTGACACACCATGGGTCTGTGTTACCTGTGAGTGGTGCCATTATGCGGTACACACCATGGGTCTGTGTTACCTGTGAGTGGTGACATTATGCGGTACACACCATGGGTCTGTGTTACCCGTGAGTGGTGCGAAAATGCGGTACACACCATGGGTCTGTGTTACCTGTGAGTGGTGACATTATGTGAGCAGCACCATGGGTCTGTGTTACCTGTGAGTGGTGCCATTATGCGGTACACACCATGGGTCTGTGTTACCTGTGAGTGGTGACATTATGCGGTACACAGCATGGGTCTTCATTACCTATGGTTAGTACCGCTGTATGAGGAACACCATGGTTCTACTATACCAGTGATTAGTGCAATTATGAGTGACCGGTGACCTAGATTTTGGACACTTTGAACAACAAGCATCATCTCAGAATATAAGGCATTGTAAATCATATTCAGTGATTGTTTTGGATTCATAGTCATTTTTCCATCATCATTCCTTTTAGATTTTCGTTTGTGGATACGTTTTTAAGTTTTAATTGTCGTTTCATTTCGTACCATTAGGGGCCGATGACATAGCTGTTAGACCTCGTTGAAAAACAAACAACATCCGCATCGCATTGGCTCCTGCGAGAGTTTACCATGGTAAGAACTGTAGATTTGACCTGCCATAAAGGTAGCAATATTTGGGCCTCAGCAGCTTCTTTCTGCTCTCCTGTAAGGTGTTTGAAATATCTCTAACGATAGTTTACCTCTGACGTCCAAATGACAACACTGACCCATAAAGGGTTGAAAAATACTTGCACTTTTCAATTGTACAGTATAATCAGGGTTGTAAATAATGTTCGAACAATTCCACCGATATGTAATGTAAAAGTACAGTGCGCTATCATACGAAAGTTAACATTATTATCCTAAGTTCATGAAGTCACGGGGCTTAAATTGAAGGTAGGAAACAGATCGGTGTGGTGGTCGTTACCATAGTGATCCCTGTTCACTGACGTAAAAATTCCG
This sequence comes from Anabrus simplex, assembly GCF_040414725.1. Classification (NCBI taxonomy): domain Eukaryota; kingdom Metazoa; phylum Arthropoda; class Insecta; order Orthoptera; family Tettigoniidae; genus Anabrus; species Anabrus simplex. The sequence goes on from NC_090266.1 coordinate 1,044,690,267, forward strand.
TAAAATGGCATTGACCTCAGTGGCTTTCTTGGGAATAGGACAGCCACAAACCGACTGAACCATTGAGGTCGGCTCTGTTCAGTGTATCAAACATGTGTTTTGCCCAAAGTAAACTTTCTCTAGAGATAAAATTTCTTCTTGTTGAATACTTAGCTCACAAGACCGCATATAGACTTACAGCGTCTTAGGTCTATCTAGTATATTTTTCACGTCGAATAGACGTTCAATATTTGGGCTGATGACCTTAGATATTAGGCTCCTTTAAACAACAAGCATCATCATAGATGTTCAATACAGATCAAAAACGGCTAATCGGACTCCGGTGAGAAATGAGCCCACACACAACCTTCGAATCCCTGTCAACAGAACAAGGAAGACCTCGACGTGATATCTGAAATCCCTTCTAACAGAATAAGAAAGATATAGGCCACAGTAGCTCAAATGGGAGAGCATCGTGTGCGAAATACGTAGGTTGTGGGTTCGGTTTGCCTCAGTTTCCAGATTACCGTATTAGGTCTGTACTTAAGCCTAACATTTGTTCGCCATTTACTAGATGTACTCGACATGACGTAATAAACTGAAAGTCTGTTTCGAAGAGTTTCTCTTTAAGTAACAGCTAATAGAAATATTTTATATACTTAGTATGTACTTTAAAGTAAATCAGTGAGAAATGAAATCAAACTCATGTTTTGGAACATGCGCCTTTATTCTGTAAACCTCACCTAACTGATACAATACCTTACGCACGTCAGGATTGTTTGTTTCTTATTATTTTCATCAAAGTATTAGTCCTTCAACTGATGCCTTGTGTGTAGATTATAACTTCTAATCACGCACGTCAGTCCACAGCCCACTTGATGTTACCTCGAGCTATAGTTCATGCAGGTAAGGAATGTGCGTGACAATATGCTCGTAAGTCAACCTTCGTTTTGGAACCTTGCAGTTGAAATAAAGAGCTAATATTTCGCACGCTGTCTTATTTCTACCTGTTATAAATGTATGCAAAATTTCAAGGTAAGTTTCCTGCACGATCCTATGAGTGATTTTACCGTATTCTCAGCGCACGTGCTAAAGATCACCTACTTTCTCCTTTCGTCTGGACTGAAGGTGACTTGATGACGACCAGATCCCCGGCTGATGAACTCGTGACCCATGTTATTGTACTGAGAGCTGTTTACGGCTTTGTCACCAGACATCATTAGTGAAGTGGTGGTGAATTTTTAACCCTCTATGACCCTAATTTTTTCTTTAAGAAGAGAACATTTGAGAGTCGTGGAGCTTCTAGTAGCTAGTAGAACTAAAGGATAAACGAACATATTTCTTGGAACCCATATGGTTACTTCGAAGTTATAGTGGTCCACAGAGGAACAAATTGTCAAATAAAGTTCACATTATCACGGTATATTACATACAATTCCACATTACGCTCAAAAATATCAACTGGACTCCATAGAGATATTGGGATTGATGATAAGAGCAAGGGGTACCATTACTCACATATTGTACAACATTTGTAAGAAATTTAATTTGGATAACGAATTTATTAAGTACATTGGTTTAGCAGCCCTAAAAGTCTTATAAACAACAGCCAGAAATCATTTCTACTCCTTGTAGTCTCCCTTGGCTATATATTTGTCTTATAACGAGTTTCTCAGAGAATTCAAAATATTGATTTGTACGATTTTAATAAATAACAGGTATGATATGCTATACAAATCCTTTATGGACAATATATTTGTAGTTGTCAATCCACTCATAACAAAGATAGCGTGCAGAGTATTAGCTTTGTCTTTTGGCAGCCTCCAAATGGGGTAAGCAGAAATAAACACGTACCTCCCCTTCTGGGTCTTAGTGGGTTAAAGAACAGAACACCACAATTGTTTCCTCGTTTTCAGTACTATATTGTCTTTGCAAACTTATCACCTAAGAGACCTTACACTAAGGAATGAAATTAGCTATACTTTGTAATTACACAAGAAAAACCATACTCGTACAAGATATAAATGCTCTTAGACAACTACAAAGGAAGAGACTTCCACCAATACTCAAATGGGTTAAAGTAGTTAGTTTCAAGCCTAACCGCCAGGAAGCTATTGTAATTAAGTATCAAGTAGGTAGGTTCATTAATAATAATAATAATAATAATAATAATAATAATAATAATACCGGGCTGAGCGTCTCGGACCGTTGAGGCGCTGGCCTTCTGACCCCAAATTGGCAGATTCGATCCTGCCTCAGTCCGGTGGAATTTTTTTTTTTTTTTTTTTTTTTTTTTTGCTAGTTGCTTTACGTCGCACCGACACAGATAGGTCTTATGGCGACGATGGGACAGGAAAGGGTTAGGAGTGGGAAGCAAGCGGCCGTGGCCTTAATTAAGGTACAGCCCCAGCATTTGCCTGGTGTGAAAATGGGAAACCACGGAAAACCATCTTCAGGGCTGCCCATAGTGGGATTCGAACCCCTTATCTCCCGGATGCGAGCTCACAGCCGCGCGGCTCTACGCGCACGGCCAACTCGCCCGGTCCGGTGGTATTTGAAGGTGCTCAAATACGTCAGCTCCGTGTCGGTAGATTTACTGGCACCTAAAAAGAAATCCTTCGGGACAAAATTCCGGCACATCGGCGTCTCCGAAAGCCGTACAATAATTAGTGGAACGTAAAAACATTATTATTTAATAATGATGAAAATAATAGTAATAATAATAATAAAAAACAATGCGTTTCCCGTCCCTTCAACATTGCTTTTTAATAATGCTATTGTGTTTATGTCCCACTAGCTAATTTTACGGTTTTTGAGACGCTGTGATGACCGAGCTCGATAGCTGCAGTCACTTAAGTGCGGCCAGTATCCAGTATTCGGGAGATAGTAGGTTCGAACCCCACTGTCGACAGCCCTGAAGATGGTTTTCCGTGGTTTCCCGTTTTCACACCAGGAAAATGCTGGGGCTGTACCTTAATTAAGGCCACGGCCGCTTCCTTCCCACTCCTAGCCCTTCTATGTCCCATCGTCGCCATAAAAACCTATCTGTGTCGGTGCGACGTAAAGCAACTAGAGACGCTGTGATGCCGGAAAGTTTGCTTCTTGGAAGTTGTTTTAGCTGGCAGTAAATCTGTGGACACGGAGCTGCCGTATTTGAACACATTCAAGTACCACCGGACTGAATCGGAATCCAACCCACCAAACTGGGCTCAGAAAGCCAGCGTTCTACCCTCTGAGTCACAAAACCAGCTACTACCTAGCAGTTAAACTTCGCACTAATACACACCGCTTTTGACTAGAACTAGGAAGGAAGTGTTCGGAGCATTAATTAAGGTATAGTCTCGGTATTTGCCTGATGTGAAAATGGGAAACCACAGAATACTGCTCTCGGTGGTGTTCGAAACCTCGTATCCCAGCTCAAGCTTACAGCTATAAAACCCATACTGCGTATCCAACTTGCTTGGTGTCCCTTCAACTGTTACATATTTTAAGAGACTCTGGAATGCCATGATGTTGCTCTGAGAAAGAGTTCCTTAGCGTTCTATTAGATCTAATGACACGAATCCCTCGCACTTAAGCGGTATTCGAGCACCTAAATGACAACGCTAAGCAGCCTGTCACCATTTTATAACGAAAATATGTCTGTTCTTCCTTATTCACCTTAAGTGTTCCTCCACGACTTCCATACACATCTACGCCTGCAGTTCGTCCAGTTTGCGTGCATTACTTTCACAGACTTCAGTGAATTGGAAGATGTCGGAGCCATTGAAGTCAACACTCGAGTAAGTCAGTCAGCAGCCTTGGCCTGCATTCAGCTTCTTGCATCATTAGCGGACATATTCCTTCCATTCACCAAACAACTGTCATTAGAAATATGTTCAGAAGGTGCTCAGAAACTCCCTCTAATTCCACTGTGCATAGTTCATTTCGTACAACACGCACTGGTCTGAACGAGCTGTGATGATGATAATAATAATAAACAAATCAAACAATAATAAAAACAATTATAAAACACATTGATACCTATCTGTATTATAAAGGCTATTTCTCTTATAAGTTGCAATATCATTCGGCGTGAGCATTATAAGCCCCCGCACTAAATACCAGATGAAAGGAACAAGCAAGTAAGCTTGTAGTTTTCCGTGACTGTTGATATCGCAGTGACCATAGCTACGGGACATACAAGATTACATGAAATCCGAACCACAGGGATATGACCTTACATTCCAAAAATCCCACATGGATTGGCCGGGATGTGAACAGCAGGCGCCTTCATGAGAAGGCAGTGACAATGCTACTCGGCTATCATGCGCCTACCAGGTGACTGGACATTGAAAAATGCACAGTGTTTTTGGGTCTAACAAAAGGCGTAACTAACGGAGTCTAGCAATATAGTGGTTCGAGCTCTGAATGGCTGATCTTAAAGTGACTGTAGGGCCTATTGAAGAAAAATTTCCTATACGATTCTCCGCTCTACTGTTGGCATCGTACCTAAATTAAAACCCCAGGCATGCCCACGAGTACAAGTGACTGATATCTAAGACAATCCTAGCACCATAATTAAATAACATTGGATACAATTCCTGGTGAAATGCGAGGGTATTTATATGCACGTACAGAAGCACACATATTATAAGGTAAATATATGTTTTATTTATTTTGTACAATTTACTTCACGTCGCACTGACACAGATAAGTCTTACAGTGACGATGGAATAGGAAAGGGCTAGGAGAGGGAAGGAAGCGATCATAGCCTTAATTAAGGTACAGCCTCGACACCTGGTGTGAAGATAGGAAACCACGGGAAATCATCTTCAGGGCTGTCGACAGTGGGGGTTCCAATCCACTATCTCCAGAAGTCAAGCTACGTCACCCAAACCGCCTAGCCACTTTCTCGCTACATAATGATAAAATCTGGGATCGGTAGAATAGAAATTGACCATTATATCACGTTAATTTCCTTAGCACTTACCTACTCTTGTGTACACTCAAAGATATTCAGTCTGGTAAAGAGTGAAGTTCAGTGGGGAATAAGAATTTGTAACTCTCTCATATTTTTCTACCGCTTTGATCCAGAGCGTTAAACTCAAGAGGTGAGATCAAAATCCGTCCTAACAGAATATCTAATAAAATTAATGATTCAAGAGTGAATGAGGTAAAACAACGGAATGTTATAGATATCTAGGGTCACTATATGTTGTCGCGCCAATTATATTAATAAATAGTGCAGATAATAAGTAAAATAGAATGTGTGTCATAAAACACAAATTTTCGGAAGAAGGAAAAACCGTTTATCTTTACAAAAATATTACAATAATAACTTAAACCACTCAGTTCTCTTGATATAATTCCAGTACTCCTATTGGGTGTGTCTACAAACAACAGTTATTTTGTAAAACAATAGTTTTATGAATTATCTCCCCTCGACCCATCGCACAAAACTGACTTGTTAGTTTCTTACCACCGAGCTCGATAGCTGCAGTCGCTTAAGTGCGGCCAGTATCCAGTATTCGGGAGATAGTAGGTTCGAACCCCACTGTCGGCAGCCCTGAAAATGGTTTTCCGTGGTTTCCCATCTTCACATCGGGCAAATCATGGGGCTGTACCATAATTAAGGCCACGGCCGCTTCCTTCCCACTCCTAGCCCTTTTCTGTAAGCCAATAGCCAAGGATATATATAGTAACTTATTTCCTTGTGAATAATCAGTAAAAAGCTATATAAAGTGAGAGAAACGCATTGTTGGACTTTATGAATGAAATACCTTCCAGAGTAATATATTGCAGAATTAGTAGGCGTTTTATCCTTTAAATTAAATCTTGTTTGGAATTAGAACACATTGCAGTTTATTACCACATTTTCCATTACACTTCAGGCATCTTTGTTGTTGAACAGCATTTTGCACAGCAGAACCAGCTGGCTTGATGCCAGTTGAAACCTTTTTCATCGTTATCCTTAAATTATAAACTTAAAATATACTTTACGTCGCGCCGACACAGATAGATCTTACGGCGACGATGGGACAGGAAAGGGGAAGAAAGCGACCGTGGCATTATTTAAGGTACAGCACCGGCATTTGCACGGTGTGAAATTGGGAAACCATGGAAAACCATGTTTGGATTGCAAGCTAATAGTTACGCGGCCTCTACCATTGTCCTTCTCTAAACGTTACCATGCGGTGAGGCTTTGGTGTTTCTTGTCTTGTTTCACGCCAATGGCAGCTTCATTAGACTAGGGCGAAATATTCGTTGACTGAGCCCGTAACAGTAAGAGCTCTGCAGTATCCAATGAAAACATGAGACCGGGTGAGTTGGCCGTGTGGTTAGGAGCGCGCAGCCGTGAGCTCGCATCCGGAAGATAGTGGGTTCAAACCCCACTGTCGGCAGCCCTGAAAATGGTTTTCCGTGGTTTCCCATTTTCACACCAGGCAAATGCTGGGGCCGTACCTTAATTAAGACCATGGCCGCTTCCTTTCCATTCCTATGTCTTTCCTGTCCTATCGTCGCCATAAGACCTATCTGTGTCGGTGCGACGTAATGCAACTAGAAAACGTGAGAATGCTGGATGACAGTACCTTGTCACGTACGCGTGGAGTGACGTGCTGGGTTGCAATATTATTCGTAGACTAATTATAGGTTATTAATTGTTTCGTATCGTTATTACGCAAGTGATTTGTTTACTAAGGAACTCATAAAGTGCAACTCAATTGATCGAACAATAAAATAAATATGAATAATGTCCTCGAACACTCCCGGCACTAAAAGCCACACAACATTTCAATAATAAGAATGTTATTGGCTTTACGTCCCACTAACTACTTTTACGGTTTCCGGAGACGCCGATTTGCCGGAAATTTGTCCCGCAAGAGTTATTTTACGTGCCAGTAAATCTACCGACACGAGGCTGACGTATTTGAGCATCTTCAAATACCACCGGAGGGAGCCAGGATCGAACCTGCCATGTTGCGGTCAGAAGGCCAGCGTCTCAACCATCTGAGCCACTCAGCCCGGCAAAAGAAATGATGTGAGCAGCAAACTTCATACAAATAAACAGTGCATTGTAGAAAGAAAACTGGCAACTCCGCTTCCTCCTCCCATCCCACTCACTTCTAGGTAGCCCTTTGAGTTGCCGGTTAACACATAGAGACGCACAATAATGTGCGCTGCCAACTCGTTTGGTGATTCAGTAATACAGACATTTGCTTATCATGAAGCAGAAACTGGATTGACTGATCACTAGCCTGAGACAGGACATTTGTCTGCTTACGGTCAGTTTGGAAATATGTTGACATGTTCTCAAGCAGATAAGTTTCCTTGTCCACATGTCCCGACCAAGAAATGGTTGTTAATTTGCCCGGTTTTAATAAAGTCTCATATCGTCTTTTTAAAATAAGAGTTGACTTGTTTTTACCAAAATGCATATTATATGGCCATCTAACCCCAGGTACCCTTAACTCATTTTGGTCATTTCTTAACTCATTCTCCTTTTCTCTATCACCCTGCAACTATTATTAATCAAATATTATTTGCGACGAATAGTCAATTATGGCATCAACCACTCGACAACAGAATTTATGACCTGAATAGACCATCATAGAAAAAAAATATGCAACTCAAAAATAAAAGCGTGTTCTATGCATACACATTTCTCGCGGTGTGCATATTTGATGGTCACATTTCTCACGAAAACACACTATCGTTAATCCTTCTACGAAGCAGTACTCCAAAGGTGTTCGAAATACACCAGGAAAGTCTTTGGTGTAGTCGCAGTGAAGAAAAGAACCGAGCAAATTTGATTTAATAATAATAATGCTATTTGCTTTACGTCCCACTAACTACTTTTACGGTTTTCGGAGACAACGAGGTGCCGGAATTTAGTCCCGCAGGAGTTCTTTTACGTGCCAGTAAATCTACCGACACGAGGCTGTCGTATTTGAGGACCTTCAAATACCACCGGACTGAGCCAGGATCGAACCTGCCAAGTTGGGGTCAGAAGGCCAGCGCCTTAACCGTCTGAGCCATTCAGCCCGGCCAAATTTGATTTAGAGAATTGTGCTGCTGAGAACTGGAAATACACAATTGACTGAAGGCTCAAGAAGTGATGACTGTGCCATATGTTAATGTCCTTGGCAGAAGATAGCATGATTGTATCTGTGATAAATTTCCTAATATTTTTGTAAGGGACAAACGCGTGGATGCGCAGTTTGGGTCACGTAGCTGTCAGCTTGCATTCGGGAGATAGTGGGTTCGAATCCCACTGTCGACAGCCCTGAAGATGGATTTCCGTGGTTTCCCATTTTCACACCAGGTAAATGCTGGGGTGTTCATAAAGGCCACAGTCGATTCGTTCCTTCCCACGCCCAGCCCTTCTCCGTCCCATCGACGCCATAAAACGTGTCCGTGTCAGGGCGACGTTTAGCAAATTGCTAAAATTATATAGATTATATATTGTATGGACGGAAGAACACAACGTCAGTACCTGTACACTTTCCTGGAATTAGCTTCATGATGAATTCATTGCCTCCAAGAACCTTAAGAGTTGTATAGTTCATCATCTCTATTGGCTGCCCAGGAGTCACCAAAAAAGGAACTTTAGTAAGTGCCTGTATGTTTGGCAACATTGCTTATTCTAGGAAAACTTTTAAATCCCTCTTGGCTATATTGGCAGACTTGCTTGCAAACGCTTTGATGTTCAGTAAATTGACGGTCATATTTTTGGGAAAATGGCCATTGGACTCAGATACAAGTATATACACATAGGGTAGCAGCGTACCGTCTATCACAACCCCTGGCATTATTATATAAGAGTGTGTGGTTGCCGCCATGTATCAAACTGCACCAAAGATGTGCTTGCTTCCGTTCACTGCGAGGGTTCGTCCAGATCGCAATTCATTATCAGATATTGATTGGTTGGCATTAGTTTCTTGAACTTTTCCGACAAACGATCTTAATATTTCGTTTGATTTTTTTTTTACCTACGAGTTGGAAGCTTTGAACAGCAGGGAATTCTGTGGATCAATTGCATTGCCCAGTGATGCAATGTACGGGCATGTATTATGGCGTTTTCCTGTCTCTTTTCCATAAAATGGTCACGCACTTCATGGTTTATCATTTTCCTGCAGGCTGTTTGAGTCTGACGACCGCCGTTGTTTGAGCGTGGTTTCGAAGTTTTGTAAAACAGTCCTAATCTTTATTTTTCTTGTCTATGCCAAGACTGTTGTAAGTTTGGGTGATTTGATGTATCAATTGCTAATCCAGGGCGACACAGATGGGGAGGATCAAAATTTCCATTTTTTTCCTGGGTTGGTTGTCCATATGTATGCCTCAGCCAGATATCCTACTGTAAACTTCGTTCCTTTCAGGTGATGGCTGATGTGATAAGATGAACTGCTGCTTCTCTGGACGTCCGCCACTGGTGCCATTGTTTCATCACTCGCCGTCACGGCAATATCACTTTCATCTGATGCCTCCTCATCGATTACAAGTGTACACACCTCTGCCATTATATATTCTTCTTCTGCTTCTTCTTGTGACAACTGTTTCCGTATTTGTTCGTGAAATAAAACGCTCATAGAAATACCAAAGTACTCCATCAACGGTTTCAAAATTACCTCTCGTCTCATTGTCGATGGCGACCTTACTGTAAAATCTGGTGTCGTAGCGTTTTGTCCGAGTAGCGTTTTGTCCGAATTCCAGGAACAGGCAGCTTAGGGTTCGGCTTGCTACCTTACCGAGTAGCGTTTCGTCCGAGGGTTACCATCCTAAGAGTATTTAATGAAACTATAAAATCAATTTATTTTTCATTGCTTAGGTGTATAATGTGATAAGGTCCCTTGTTAGCACCAGCCACGATTGCATGCACTCTTGGCACCTCTATGAAAACAGCGGTGGGCCTGCCATACATAGCCTTGCACTCGGTATATAGCTCATCCTGTATATAACTGCATTGTAACTAACACCAGATATGCGTAATTTCTGTAATAATTAGCAGTAGAAAATAGTAACTCTTGTGTATTTGGTAATTTCTTTTGGAAACATAAGATGTAGAATGTAATGTAACCTGTATACAACTCATCTTGTACATAACTACATTGGAACCACACCATATAACTCACCTTGCTGTTGCAATCAACACTCGCTGTATTCAAGTGTCATGTCAGAGCACCAGACGTATCCGCAATCATATTGTAAAAATGATCGTATATATCACTATATAATTTCAGAAGAGCCGCAGAAAATTGTTGCACCCGATATAACAGCATTATATAAATCTCAACAAGACAACTAAATGTCAACCAGAACTGTGTAACATATACTGTACACCAAAAACAAACAAAAAAACCCATGGCACTACAGCTCTTGAAGGGCCTTGGCCTACCAAGTGCCCGCTGCTCAGCCCGAAGGCCTGCAGATTACGAGGTGTCGTGTGGTCACCACGACGAATCCTCTCGGCCGGTATTCTTAGCTTTCTAGAGCGGGGCCGCCTTCTCACCGTCAGATGGCTCCTCAGTTCTAATCACGTAGGCTGAGCGGACTTCGAACCACCCCTCAGGTCCAGGTAAAAATCCCTGACCTGGCCGGGAATCGAACCCGGGGCCTCCGGGTAAGAGGCAGGCACGCTACCCCTACACCACGGGGTCGGCTAAATTGTAATCCACTGTAAGAAAATAAATCACTTGACCGAGAGGTCAAAAATCCTCTCCTCACCCTCCTCTACCACGTCAAACCGCATCACCCATAACCCTTAACCCAGCAACCCCCCAAACCTGCCGAATCTCCTGGCCAGAGAGTGGCCTGGCCCTCCCCCTTCGTGGAGGGAAGTGAAAGAAAACCTTTCCTAAGCCAAGCATATACGACACAACGGGTAGAAAAGGCTTCGGTTTAACAGTAGCTAGTTTTACTAGCCCTGCAGCTGTACATTCGAGAGGCGAACGGGCTTATCCCCACAGTCGGCTGTCCTGAGAATGGTTTTACGTGGTTTCCCATTCTCCTGCACTGAGACGAATGCCGGGACGGATCATTTTCCAGGACTCGTCCGCTACCACCTCAATTTCTCCGCATCTTAAATCACCGATACAAATCTCCCTGGCCTGATAGAGGGCGGTAACCTCTAGGAAGCTCGCCTTACCTCTTCAGGGAACGGAATTAAAGCTTATAAAAACACACGACAGGGGGTCATAAGTGACCCACGGATGCCATAGACCCGCACGGATAATTCATGGTTTTTTTAAGTTCATTCGTTCGTAATCTGTTTACCCTCCAGGGTCGCTTTTTTCCTCGGACTCAGCGAGGGATCCCACATCTACCACCTCAAGGGCAATGTCCTGGAGATTCAGACTTTGGGTCGGGATACAACTGGGGAGAATGACCAGTACCTCGCCCAGGCGGCCTCACCTGCTATGCTGAACAGGGGCCTTGTGGAGGGATGGGAAGATTGGATGGGACAGGCAAGGAAGTGGGAAGGAAGCGGCCGTGGCCTTAAGTTAGGCACCATCCCGGCATTTGCCTGGATGCTAAGTGGGAAACCACGGAAAACCACTTCCAGTATGGCTGAGGTCGGATTCGAACCCACCTCTACTCAGTTGACCTCCCGAGGCTGAGTGGACCCCGTTCCAGCCCTCGTACCACTTTTCAAATTTCGTGGCAGAGCCGGGAATCGAACCCGGACCTCCAGGGGTGGCAGCTAGTCACGCTAACCACTACACCATAGAGGCGGACTTTTAAAGTTCAATTTTTATTGAAAATTTAAAATGTCTAACAGCTCCGTGGACGTACCACACTCGGTATTAAAATTTAAGGCCTAATTCCGAATTTTGATTTGGCAGCTGTTGCTTTGTCAGTCAGTTTATGTAAGTATAGATACGTCCGGCCCCGCGGTGTAGGGGTAACGCGTCCGCCTGTCACCCGGCGGCCCCGGGTTCAATTCCAGGCTGAGTTGGGGTTTTTAACTGTAACTATTAATATCCCTGGCCTGGGGACTGGGTGTTTGTGTCGTCATTAACGTCCCTTTCCTCACATTCAACACTCTACACTTCCTCCATTCCAATTACATGCAGGTTCATATCACTTGGTGCAAGTAGGGGCAAAAGATCTCTAATAGGTCGACGCTCCGAACAAATAGCATTTTAAAAGAAGTATAGATAAGATCTTAATAATAAACTATGCTCTCAGGGTATTATACTGTCATCATATAGCTTTGTCAAATCGCTTATACATCACTCCTAGGTATCTTCCTTTCGTCATCTTAATTCATTTGGATGGAAAAAAAAAACTAAAATGTTGTCTGTCTCCTGACTGCTCCATTGCTACAGTGGGTCTTAAAATTCCGTTATCGATCGAGAAAGGGAGGCAGGCTGAGCTTTTAGGGTCAAATCCGCACTAAAACATATGTAATTAATGTTATTTTAATTAAATCAAATTTTCCTATTCATCAAATTTTAAATTGATACTTCTAAATTCAGCTCCACCAGGCGAGTTGGCCGTGCGCGTAGAGGCGCGCGGCTGTGAGCTTGCATCCGGGAGATAGTAGGTTCGAATCCCACTATCGGCAGCCCTGAAAATGGTTTTCCGTGGTTTCCCATTTTCACACCAGGCAAATGCTGGGGCTGTACCTTAATTAAGGCCACGGGCGCTTCCTTCCAACTCCTAGGCCTTTCCTATCCCATCGTCGCCATAAGACCTATCTGTGTCGGCGCGACGTAAAGCCCCTAGCAAAAAAAAAAATCAGCTCCACTCTTACCGTCTTCAAAAACACAATCATTTATTTGTTATTTTGCTAGTACTGTAGTTTAAAGTCGCACTAAAACACTGAAGGTTTTCGGTGACGCAAGTATGGTAGTGTTAGGACTGGGAAGGTACCGGCCGTGGCCTTAATTAAGGTACAGCCCCAGGATTTGCCTAAAATGGGAAATCGCGGAAAACCATTTTCACGGCTGCCGATGGTGAGATTCAAATCCACCATGTCCCTAATACAAGCTTACAGCTACGCGACCCTAACCACACGGCCAACTCGCTAGGTCATCATCAAATCCTTCACTCGCAGGTGTGGTTTACGCACGACTGAGTTCAATCGGTGGTCCACACTTCAACCGCGTAATTTGTCCTGTTTGTTCTTTGGTTGCAGTTCCGCATATCAATTATAATCTGTAGATTTTCCAGCCACTGGACCACAAAGTAGTAGAAAAATTCAGCAATTTTTTCTCAGTTTTTCTGCCTACCCTGGATTTGAATCCATCTTTTCTCCACTTACGTTGGCTTTAAGAATCCTAAGGCAGCACACATCCTGATGGAGTTCCGAGCTTCCTCATAGGATTTGTACATATTTGTAAGCCCAATGTTCTGTTCTCTAGTCTAAAGATTTTGTGAGAAAAAAATACATTGTACTTGGAAAAAATGTTTGATTGCTTCAGAAGCTGCTGCCACTAAATCATTGCTCACTGTTTCAGGAGCCCATTCTGGTGTTACTTGATGGATAGCCTAAAATACGCGAATAGCAATAACCTTTTCCTTGTGGCCCCGTTGTGTGGGTGTAGCCGGAGGCTCTTATCCGGAGGCCCCGGGTTCGATTCCCGGCCAGGTCAGGGATTTTTACCTGGACCTGAGCCGACTCGTTGGCTGAATGGTCAGCGTACTGGCCTTCGGTTCAGAGGGTCCCGGGTTCGATTCCCGGCCGGGTCGGTGATTTTAACCTTCATTGTTTGATTCCAATGGCCCGGGGGCTGGGTGTTTGTGCTGTCCCCAACATCCCTGCAAATCACACACCGCACATAACACTATCCTTCACCACAATAACACGCAGTTACCTACATATGGCAGATGCCGCCAACCCTCATCGGAGGGTCTGCCTTACAAGGGCTGCACTCGGCTAGAAATAGCCACACGAAAGTAAATTAAACCTGGACCTGAGGGCTGGTTCGAGGTCCACTCAACCTACGTGATCAAAATTGAGGAGCTATATGAAGGTGAGATAGCGGCCCCGATCTCGAAAGCCAAGAATAACGGCCGAGAGGATTCGTCGTGCTAACCACGCGATACATCGTAATTTTCAGCCCATCGGGCTGAGCAGTGGTCGCTTAGTAGGCCAAGGCCGTTCAAGGTCTTTAGTGCCATGGGGTTTGGTTTGGTTTTTTCCTTGTCAGGAAGTGACGCATAAACTGCAGGCGTAATATTTGTCCCTTCTCGAGTACTTCCTAAATCTACGAGAACTCTGTGCAGCTGAGCAAACTGCTTGCTAACACTCATAAATATTCCATCCAATAATATACACATAATTATATTTCCTCTGGAACTTACACAGATTTCTAACCTCTCACCTCCGCAGTCAGCTAGTGAGAAAGTGTTGCCATCTGCCATGACTAACATTTCTAGACTCGACGTCAGTATGTCGCTAGGTCAATGGCTTGACTCTGGTACCTGTGTTCCGTCCCATTCGGTCCTGTTGGTGTAACGGATCAAACACCAGAACAAACTAAATTCTGACAAGATAAATTGTCGTTAACACCTTGCTCCTCAATGGCGATCGTAATTAACATGCCCACGAGTTAGATCAAGATAATTAACAACAATTACAAGCTGGGCGTCAGGCTTCGAAATTAATTGTAATTTGAAACCGAATTTAGATTTTAAAAATACTAAAGTTAATTTAATGAGACTATCCCGGTCGTGAGGTATAAGGATAATAATCGTTAAAAACTATGTGGAAAAACATAGGAAACCTACTAGAAGGCAAATTATTTCACGATGTACAAAGAAAAAGGTTTTATTCCATAAAAGGATGAAATTACGTAAAAACGAGTTATTCACAAAATTGAAAATTACTGACTGAGATTACAATTCAACACAACACGCGCGGACTTGCGATAACAGGGCTAACTAATGCTCACCGGATGTTGATCTTTTCGTCGCCTGCTTCCGTGGTTGATAGTTGTCGTACCTCTTCCAACAGCATCATCCTCGGCATCTGCTTCATGGAATGGATTCCACCCTGAATCTATCACGTCCTATTGTGCTAAGTACCAAAAACATAGTACCAGCCGTACAATATGAAATTCCACATCAGAATTAATTGAATAGAGATGACTGAAAACATCCAGTTCTTCTATATTATATGAACTTGTCTTTCTAAATAATCTGAGTAAGTCTCACAGAACCGATAAGAAATATTGAGTGTAAGCACATCATAAGCGATGCACTCGGATAGCAGAGTGTCTCTCTAAAAGCCCGTGGACTACCTGAGAATGGAGACTCAAGAAAGCTGGATGGAGAATCATCTTCACCACGCAGTGTAAATCTATATAAATCCTCTTCACATTCCCACTTCCTCCCTCGATGTCACATGACACCTCTTTCCAATGAGAGCTGATGTACGTCGCCACCCTGTCGATATATAGATGTAGTGTCTGCCCTTGACAGAAAAAGCCCTCCTGATAGGATCACGTGATATGGGGTGATTTAGCGTCCCAACAACAAAATTATCTCCTTCCCTCGTACTGTTGCGTACGTTTACAAGAACCTTCCAAAATTAACCTTCCTGGATTATTGCTAGACACCAAGTAGCCTGTTAGCGCAAGACCTATTGCCTTAATATTTCAACGGAATATTCTAATATATTACAATTAAAAATTATTTCTCGTTCTTACGTACCAATTACATAAATGATGATGATGGACGTTAATAATGAATAAAATTGCATATGATACATGATATATATATATATATACACACAATCAATTCGGGTGGGCAATCAAGTTATGTAAATATCGTGGAGACCACGATATTACATTCACCCCCCTGATTCTGACCCGTGTAACACATAGTGTCGGAATCATCCACAACATATCTATATATAACATAGCAAATACATTATATGCCCAACTTTAACATGCCAACCATGTATACATACATCTCAGCCTTCACGCTCTCGAGTGTTCAACTGTCCTTCAACTTCCATCAAAAATCACACATTACACAATTACAAAAACAATACCTAAAAATACCACTATACAACATCTCTGATTTTTTCACACTGAAGCGTTCATCGGTTTTAAGATTGTCTTCACCAGATTAAAATGGCACAAAAAACATAAAGCTCAACCACACGCTGTTCAATATGTGAGAGCCTCATTTCATCTGGTGTCATCCAATACCAAGTGTATCCCCACACAAGACCCTACAAGCACTGTTACACACGTTCACTCACACGCCGTTGGAACATGTAACCGTGTTACCGCAAGTCCTCTCATGGCACATATCCGCCTCCTATTTAACAACAACCTTCTTTTCTTATATGTTCTTCCTCTTGGGCAAGTCTGAATTATCCCTTTTACATTTAAAGGAAAGCACCCATGGCACCGATTGACATGACTCGCGTGCGCAGCAGTATAGTAAGCTCACTCCAGAAAGCACACTACGCCCCCCACAAGTCTACAGACATAACCCGGAAAATCCACTTCATACATACACACAGCTGATACACAAACACACCAACACCTCGAAACAGTAACCAGGCTGACTTCCCGTTATCTACTGTACGTTCTGACTACTTGATGGCTCAATCACGCCATCTGATAGCATACTTTGTATTTGCTCGTCTACTGCTTTGGAAAACTTGTGTGGAATGCCATACCTCAGTCCACTAAAAGGACTACTATCCAGTACAGAAAAAGAATGCTCATACACATGAGTTCGGCCAGGTTTCATAGAAAATGCATTTACGTGTTCAAGCAACACTGCTAACAACTCGTCTTGCCGTCCTTCCTCTAAGCAACTCTTGCTCACAGCTTCCTATAATGCATCCGTTTGACCCTTGTCAAACAACACATGACACAGAACGAAGTTCTCACTAGCTTCTTCTTCCCTGAAGCTCTCTCTATTTTCCTCGAGAGCTTGTGAAACCCTGACAACACACCCCATGACACAATCACCCTGTTTCCCCTGAATGTCACCCTCAAAATTGACTTTAATATGATCCTCGTTCCACGTTAAGTTAACCACAGCTTCTTTGTAATCTAACTGTGCTGAGTGTGACGTCAGCCAATCACATCCCAAGATGATACTAAATACAAGATGCGGAATAACTAAACATATCTGAACCATAATAGAACCAGCTATACTTATAGGTAATGCCACCTGCTTACCTACTTGTTTGGACTTCTTGCCAACAGCAGTGATGATATACGTACCCTTAACAGGCATTTCCTCCACATAAATACCTCGTTGTACAAAACTCATATACCACTCATAACTAACGCATGACCTCTGAGTACCTGAGTCAATAAGTGCCTGAACACCCGCCTCCCATGCTTCTAACTTAACAATGGGATTAACCACTAACTCCTGTTTATTAATATATTCCTGCTGTGGCTCAAACATTAAATCATCTCTTACATCTAGGTCATATGATAACTCCATAACACAACTTTGGGTTATCGGTGGATACGGCTGAAATACAGACCCTGAATTACAGCCCGTACTTAGTTTAAATGTCTTACTTGGCCCTGACCATTCGTCCCGCTAGTGCTCACATTCCTATCCGCCTGTCGGTTACCTGCTTGCTGATCCGCTCATTCTTGGTTCCCGTTACTCCTAGGGTTACCTTGATTTTTATTTTCGTAATTCGGCTTCCTACGGTTTTCCCTGCGCTCATACTGCGGGGCATAGTTTTGCGCGTTCCCGTTTCTACTCTCCATATTTCCCAACCCATCAAATTTAGTGAGGAGCTGTTCCATCTCCTGAATAGTGCTAGTTTTCTGCATCACCGCCGCAGTTCTTACACGTTCAAGAAAATGACTGAGTAGTAGCCTTACTACGTCAGTATCCGTCGCTATCCCAGCTAAATTCTGGCATATCATGACGTGAGCCAAGAAGTATTCCGTCATGGATACCCCTTCATTCACCCGAAACTCGCCAAAAACGACTCTTTCCCTCTCATGACTCTGAATTGTCTCACTCCAGTATTTTTCTTGAAATTTATTCTGGAACTCGTTGAGGTCTTTCATACTGTTTCGGTACACCACGAACCAGGATCTCGTTTCTCCCACGAAAGCACTGCTAATAATTTCCAAAACCTGCTCCCATTCAATATACCTCTCATTTATGTTTCGCTCAAACCGCTTCTGAATACGTTTAATGAAGTCCAGCTGGTTGGTTTGTCTCTCGTTAAACTTCGTTAACTCCTCTTCTCTTACGTAATTTCCTCCATGCTTCACCCCATCATAGCTACCTTTTTCCTCTCTTATCTCCCATCGCAACTTCGCTCCTACATTATTGACTCTCTCCTCAACTTCCTTTTCTGTACCTTCTATCTCACTTAACATGCTTGTCTGTTTGTTTCTTAACGCTTTAACTTCACTTTCCTGTGTTTCTACTCTTTTCCTGGTTTTATTATTTTCCTTCCCAATAACTTCTCAAAGTTCGCTTTTTTGCTCTACCAGCTTTTTATCCACCTCTCTCTTATGTTGTTCAGTCTTCTCATTTTGTTCCTCTAACCGTTTATCGCAATTTTCACTCTTTTTTAACAGCTCGTTTATTTCCTTACTATGTTCCTTCACTTTCTTATCCGTTTCTGCTTTGTACTCTCTTAGTTCGTCACATAGCTCTTTCTTAGTTTTCTCTAGGTCTACCTTAATTTCCTTCCCCTGCTGCTCTAATTTTCATTGATTTTCTTCTCCTGATCCTTCAACTCTTTATTTAACTTTTTAAACATAGACTGTATAAAACCTCTTAAGTCGTTGCTATTTTCTTCGGTGGTAGGGATAACCTCCGCTCCGCCCCCAATTTATTACCCTGTGAGTCATTATATTGAGCCTGGTTATCCCCCTTATCTACTCTCATCTCCTCCACCGGCTCATCTACCATGTCTTTGTCGTTAGCTGACGAACCACCTCTAAGCGCACTACCATCACGTAACATCATACCTTGCGTTTGATCTGCCATGATTCCCTAATATTAAACATATACCGAAATATGGATTTATTGATAGCACTTTCCCCCCAAAACAAAACACCGACCCTATCTACAGATTTGCCACTCCCTATATCGTATTTAATGGTTTTCGCGTCCAACGTTATGGTGACATTATGTAACGGATCAAACACCAGAACAAACTAAATTCTGACAAGATAAATTGTCGTTAGGACCTTGCTCCTCAATGGCGATGGTAATTAACGTGCCCACGAGTTAGATGAAGATAATTAACAATTACAAGCTGGGCGCCAGGCTTCGAAATTAATTGTAATTTGAATTCGAATTTAGATCTAAAAAATACTAAAGTTAATTTATGAGACTATCCCGGTCGTGAGGTATAAGGATACTAACCATTAAATACTATGTGTTAAAACATGGGGAACCTACTAAAAAGTAAATTATTTAACGATGTACAAAGAAAAGGGTTTTATTCCATAAAAGGATGAAATTGCGTAAAAACGAGTTATTCCCAAAATTGAAAATTACTGACTGAGATTACAATTCAACACAACACGCGCGGACTTGCGATAACAGGGCTAACTAATGCTCACCGGATGTTGATCTTTTCGTCGCCTGCTTCCGTGGTTGATAGTTGTCGTACCTCTTCCAACAGCATCATCCTCGGCATCTGTTTCATGGAATGGATTCCACCCTGAATCTATCACGTCCTATTGTGCTAAGTACCAAAAACATAGTACCAGCCTTACAATGTGAAATTCCACATCAGAATTAATTGGATAGAGATGACTGAAAACATCCAGTCCTTCTATATTGTATGAACTTGTCTTTCTAAATAATCTGAGTAAGTCTCACAGAGCCGATAAGGAATATTAAGTGTGAGCTTATCATAAGCGATGCACTCGGATAGCAGAGTGACTCTCTAAAAGCCCGTGGAGTACCTGAGAATGGAGACTCAAGAAAGCTGGATGCAGAATCATCTTCACCACGCAGTGTAGATCTATATAAATCCTCTTCACATTCCCACTTCCTCCCTCGATGTCACATGACATCTCGTTCCAATGAGAGCTGATGTACGTCGCCACCCTGTCGAAATATATATGTAGTGGCTGTCCTTGACAGAAAAAGCCCTCCTGATAGGATCACGTGATATGGGGTGATTTAGCGTCCCAACAACAAAATTATCTCCTTCCCTCGTACCGTTGCGTACGTTTCCAAGAACCTTCCAAAATTATCCTTCCTGGACTATTGCGAGACACCAAGTAGCCTGTTAGTGCAAGACCTATTACTCTAACATTTCAACGGAATATTCTAATATATTACAATTAAAAATTATTTCTCGTTCTTACGTACCAATTACATAAATGATGATGATGGACGTTAATAATGAATAAAATTACATATGATTCATGATACATATATACAATTAATTTGGGTGGGCAATCATATTATGTAAATATCGTGGCGACCACGACATTACATTGGGTTGTCCCTGGCTCGGTCGAAACCCAACTCCATTATCTTGTTTACTGCTCCGTAAAATCGTGGAAGATGAACTATAGAATTTTTGTTTTCAGACGAACGCTACGTAACCTGCAAACTAACTCACTCTGTAAACACACCTGATCACTGCGTTGTTGCTTGCAGGTAGATACGGGAAACGCTGAAGAATCCTACACCGCTCCACCTATTCCTCCCTTCCTGACTACACCTTTGCAGTATAGAGCTAAATTCTTGGTTGGAGTTTTTGTTTCTGATCATTAACAAAACTATTTTAGTAGCGGGGTAGCGAGTTCCTGTTCGCTAAGTCCGATGGTCCATAAAGGGGATCAAATACGTCAGTAGTTAGTGGAACGTAAAGTCAATTATTATTATTATTATTATTATTATTATTATTATTATTATTATTATTATTACAACAGCGTATGTGTGCGCCGTTCGGTCCGTGCCGGGAAGGTCCCAGTACAACACCCTCTGTCGGCGTTGCCACAGAGAGCACGAAGCTCTTACCCATGTCCTGGGAGCCTGTCCTCACTGGGAGATATTGAAAAATTCCCGTCACCATTCAATACGACACATGATCGCGAACTCGCTGAGAGATTACGGTTTCACGGTGCACGAAGAAGTTTCTGGCCTAGCTACCGGTGGGAGTAATAGGCGTATTGACATGATAGCCTTTCAACCTGATAGCAAGCAAGGACTATTCTTAGATCCCACAATACGCTTCGAGTCGCACATTGGCTAGGCCGAAGAGGTGGACGCCGAGAAGAAGTCGATTTACCAGCCAACCGTAAACTACTATAAAGACAACTGTCACCTAGACAACATCTCCGTCCATCAGAGTTGGAGGCACAATTTCTAAATTACTTGTACAGCTATGGGATTCTCTGTCTCAACCGGACACGACATCACGACATCGCTATTTTGTCCGCGGATATCCGCGAAGTTAGTGTCTTGGTGGATACAAACTGTATAACAGTGCGGATAATTTTGCTGATAATTTCTCAATAATGACGTTTGTTGATTTTCACTCAGGTGTACTCTTATTTTCCTGGTTATTAGGTGATTGGTGATATATAAAGAGCCTTGAGATCATAAAGCCGTAAATCTGACCTAAGCCTAACTGGCTCCTGCCCGCAATTAATGGAAGAAAGAAACAAAGGTCAGTACTTTGGCAGTTGTCACGAGAGGAAATCCCTCATAAACCTGTGACTGAGGGGGGCCTATTGTATTATATTAACATATCTACACGTTTCAATACCTTGGGTGTAATAAGTTACATTGTAGTTAAATATTTACAATATATATGCGGATAACCATTCGCGGATGTGGATGCGGGTGCGGATGAAGAAAGTGCGGATGCGGATATTATTTTGTATATCCGCGCAGGGCTCTAGCTATCATACGAGGTTCAATAACCACACTTCGCAATCATTTATATATCATTTGAAGAACCATGCATCATGCCACATTCCAAATTTATTCGTGAACCTTGCGATTGTTATTTCTATCTGGCACACTAACACACTCACCAATAATTTAGAAGAACCCTCAGCTCACAACCACAAATTACCAAAGGGCAGAAAACCCCTCATTACATGGAGCACTTGTTCCCATCTAGTAATGTCAAGCCTCCAAGAGGCACCTTTCAAAACACCATAAAGAGCTGACCCGCTCTCAATCTTTCAATCCTATTAAAGGCAATACAATGCTTTACAGTCACTTGCCATCGAGGCGCAACTTACAAGAATTACACAGGGATATCTTGTACCCAGCCTACACGGCCTTAAAAGAAAACTAATAGGTTAATTAAATGGCCCAAAATACCAATATGAATGGAGGCGTAGCTTGCGCTCCTAAATGAAACCTTATAAAACCTAAGGGGCACTAGGCCGCTGACACAGGGGCTATTCCCAAAATAGGGAGGTGACTCGAATAAGGAAATTTTAATACATTAAGAGTAGAAAATCGGTTTTGAAAACGTAGTCACCTAAACTCAAAATGAAGGGGAGCTCGAGAGGGTAAGGCACTCTCTATCCCCGATTTACAGTTAAAGTTATAAGAAACTTTTACATAAGCTGGCACTAAGTTACATTTTTAGAAAGGTAGGTTACATTGAAAAGAATTTGGACCTTTCCCGAGGGCTAAACTGCTGAGCTAGCAAGAAATAAAGATGTTAAAAGGCCATTACCTTGTAGAATAGCTGCTGGCGGATGAAAGAGGCGCTTCCCGCCTCCTGCTATACTTCCATACACTAAGCTAGATGTTGTACGAGTGGCGGAGAGCCAGGAAAATCACCAGTTTTTATACTCTCGGGGAAGATTCGAGACCTTTCATGAATGATTAAGACACACCCACAGTCATTTATTGGGTAGCTTACAGTTACACATCATCATTGGGGAAGAAAGACGCCATTGGCTGAAAATTAATGACAGCAATTTACGATTGGCTAATTTCAAAACTGGCGAAAGAAAGATTAATATTGCCAACCCACAAATGAAAGAACAACATTTAGTAAAGAACAAACTTATGAATACAAAATATCTTCAAGAAAAGATCCTTCACTTCGCACCAGGGTGCATGATCATAGTTTTTGGTAGAGACATCTGTGAGAGAATGTCCACACTTCTTGATAATTAGTAAACAAAAACAATTCGAAATTAACACAGTGACATCTCCTGATAAACGGTTGAATTAATTCAGTTTTAAAGTTCAGAGTTTCAGCTGTAGAGGAGTACTTTAAGGCGGAAAATTCAAATGTGCGGCGTATAGGTGTACCAACCGGTGCAATTATTATTATTATTATTATTATTATTATTATTATTATTATTATTATTATTATTATGTCCGACTCGTTGGCTGAATGGTCAGCGTACTGGCCTTCGGTTCAGAGGGTCCAGGGTTCAATTCCAATGGCCCGGGGGCTGGGTGTTTGTGCTGTCCCCAACGTCCCTGCAACTCACACACCACACACAACACTATCCTCCACCCCATTAACACGCAGTTACCTACACATGGCAGATGCCGACCACCCTCATCGGAGGGTCTGCCTTACAAGGGCTGCACTCGGCTAGAAATAGCCACACAAAATTATTACTATTATTATTATTATTATTGTTACGAAGTTTTCCGTGGAAGTCAGAGGTGAAAGAAGGTGCGGGCTGGAATGGGTCTAACTACAAGTCTTAAAGATGAATTTAAAATTTAAATAAAGGTTATATTTTCAACAGATAACAAAGGTTAACAATTCTCACTAGGTGAAATAACAAAGAACAATCAGGTACAATGCAACTTTACAAATTCTGGGCTACGAGTCCCAAAGTCTGAGCTCTCAGCTCACAACCACAAATACCAAAGGGCAGAAAACCCTTAATTACATGGAGCGTTTGCTCCCACCACGTACTCTCAAGTCTCCTAGAGGCCCCTCTTAAAATACCAGAAAGAGCTGACCCGCTCTCAATAGTTCAAGCCTATCAGAAGGCCATAAACAAATTTTACACTTGACTGCCCTTAAGGCATACTTATAAATAAACAGGGGTAACTAGTACCCAACCTACGGGGCCTTCGCATGAAGAGAAAAAAACATCAGGTTAAGTTACTGGCCCAAAGTACAGAAAGGACTGGAGGCGTGAACTTGTACTCCTAAATACACATGTTAAAACCCTAAGTGGTGCTAGGCCGATACACAGGGGCTAATCCCAAGCTAGGGAGGTGACTCGTATGAGAAACTTTAATACATTAAGGAAGAGAAGAAACGGTCACGAAAACGTAGTCACCTCAATTTAAAATGAAGGGGAGCTCGAGAGGGTAAAGCACTCTCTATCCCCGAATTAAAGTTCAAGAAAACTGAAGTTTAGCAGAAAAAGGGTTTACATGTTTAATAGTTTACATATTAAAGGTTTCGAACCTTCCCCGAGAGTTAAACTGCTGAGCTAGCAAGAAATAAAAATGTCAACAGGGCATTACCTTGATGAAGAGCTGCTGCCTGAAGAACGGAGTGCTTCCCGCCCCCTGCTACATATCCACACACTAAGGTAGAATTTACTGAAGTGCCCGGAGACAAAAAAATCAGCAGTTTTTATACCCTCGTGCAAAATTCGAGACCTTTCAGGTATGAGTAGACACACCCACTCAATTTTTATTGGTTGACAGCAAAACCTTGTACACAAGGCAATGAAGAAACACCTTATTGGTGGGAAATTAATTACAGAAATTTAGGATTGGTTAAATTCAAAACAGGCCGAAAGAAAACTTAATATTGCCAACCCACCAATGACAGAACAAAATTTAGTAAAGACAAAACTTATGAATACAAAATTTCTTCAAGAGAGTTCATTCCATTGCACCAGAGTGTATTACTATAGTTTTTGGTAGAGACATCTGTTAGAGAATGTCCACACTTCTTGATCACTGAAAAACAAAAGGAAATCGAAAACACACAGTGACACCTTCTGATAAACAGCCGAGTTAGTTCAGTTGTTAAAGTTCCGGGTTTCTCCAGTAGAGAAGTTTCAATTGGCGCAAGATTTGAACTTGCGTCGTAGAGGTGTACCGCCCCGTACAATTATTATTATTATTATTATTATTATTATTATTATTATTATTATTATTATTATTATACGCTGGAGGTGAAAATCGTTAGTGCGTTTGACGTAAGTAATGCGTTATACCGTACTGTATTTTTTAACGACATATGGTTATTACTCCACGATAATACTAGGGGAATGATTGTCGGACCTACGGACGGTGGGAAGTCTTAATTTAAATTGGGAACAACTCGTACATCTTTCCCGTTAGAACGTGGAAACTTCTGAAACCTATGTGTAGCGGGGCTTCCTTCTTTGAACATTATTGGGCTGACATCCAATCTCGGGAGCGCCGAAGACAATGATTGCATTATTTTCTTGGACTCTGTCCTGTTATCTGCGCTGACTACTGATGGAAAAGAATCTGTATGTAAGTGTGTCTGGCTCTTAGTCCCGTTTCTTGATAGGGATGAGGTGAAATGAAATTATGGCATGCATTTATGGCCGGATGCCCTTCTTGACGCAAACCTCGGTTGAGAAGCTAATGAAGATGAAATTGATGCTGCACGAAATTCGATAGGGAGGTGGAAGGAATCGCCTTTGGCCCACCTATGGGAAAAACACCATAAGTCTGCGTTACCTGTGCGACGTACGATACTTGTGAGTAGTACCATAATATTTCGAACACCGTGAGTTTACGCTACTTTTGATTAGTACCGCAACTTTACTAGCGATAAGTACCGTTGATCTGGAATTTGAACCCCTTTAGACAACAAGCATCATCGATTCAGGATTGTGCTTTGGAAGCAGCCCCTTGGTCAGTAATATAGTTTCTGGGAAGGTGAGGCATTGCGGGTCAGATCCACTGATTGTTTTAAAATTCATATTCATCCATTCATTCTTCATCATCAAGTTTTGAATTCTGGTCAGTGGATGCATTTTGGACTTTTAAATTGTCATTGCATTTCGTCTCATTTCGTACCATTAGGGGCGGATGATCTAGATATTAGGACCCTTTAAACAGCAAGCATCATCATCAAATAAACACTAGCATTCGACGAACATTAATTTATTCATCAAATTTCCACCGTTATCATGCAGTGGTTGTATGTGCTCACCTCATGCGTCAAATATAAATATTTTTTGCAAGAATCTGATTTGAACGTTGATGAGGAACAGAAAATAAAAGCCTCTCTGGCGGCTGCTCTTACGTAGACAACGATAATCGCGCTAAGGTGACCACTGTGCGAATCCCGGCTAATATATATGGGATTTATAATATGAAAAACCACGTCAGTGTGGTTCGAACCTACGTAAATTTCGAGAACCCGTGCCTATGATGAACATTGACTACAAACTGCTTACTTTTGGAACTAATTGTTTGACGGACAGGGTGTTCAGAAATGTACGGCAGCCATATACTTGATTGCACAGTACAGTGGACGCTCAATACGTTCTGGATAAAAGACGAGTTGGCTACGCGATTTGGACTACGAAACTGTCACTTTGCATTCGGGAGGGGGTGTCTTCGAAACCCACTGTCGACAGCTGTGAAGGTGGGTTTCCCTGGTTTCCCATTTTTGCACCAGGCAAATGCTGAGGATGTACTATAATTAAGGCCTCGGTCGCTTTCTTCCCAGCCCTACACCTTTCTTATCCCATCGTCGGTGTGAAGTTAACAAAACTACGGCCGTGGCCTTAACTGAGGTACAGTCCCAGCATTTTCCTGGCGTGAAAATGGGGAAACCACGGAAAACCATCTTCAGGACTGCCGACAGCGCGGTTCGAACCCACTATCTCCCGAATACTGGATATTGGCCGCACATAAGCGACTGTACCTAACTACTCCTATTTCATCACAAAGACCCTCTAGCCAAGTATGCTCTGATAATCACATGTTTCTATCCTCTGTCAGTGAAGAAAGTATAATCGTATTTCTGCGGTTGTTTCAGTTCTTCCAGAAGAGAGATAGACGAAGTGCAGAATTTTACCTGCGAATCAAAAATCTGGGAACAAATCTTCCGCAATTTTGAAACATGTACGACGTCTGTTACTTGTGTAACGTAAAAGTAAAATCGACATTTCTCACTAAATGCGGTGGTGGTGATATTTCATGTAAGAGATTGTAGGCACGGTCTGATGTACTTAGTGTGTTTGAAGGCTATTTGAAAACTCCTGTGCGCCTGTGGTGTCTGTATTGGCATGTTCTCGGTAAGTATTAAAGGGCTTTACATCAGTGAAGGAATGCCATAATTAGGTTTTGAAACTTATTAGTTGCTTATTGGAATATTCCTAATGGAAGTCTTCAAATAAACCACTTGAAACCTTCGCATTTAATAATATTTGGGAGTTTGGATGTAATTCACGTGCCTGGTTAGGAAAAAATATACTTTGACATCTTATTTCTTTTAACATTGGTTTTACATCGCACCGACACAGATAGGTCTTATAGTGACGGTGGGGTAGGAAAAGGCTAGGAGTTGTATGGAAGCGGCCATGGCCTTAATTAGGCCTTAGCATTTGCCTGGTATGAAAATGGGAAACAACTTAAAACCATCTTGAACATTGTCCTTTGGTAATACAAATCACTCCGCCTGTTGCCACTTCTTGATGAATACAGTACTTTTGCATCCATCTCTTGGCACAGGGCAGAGCAAAGTGTAGCTTCCACCGAAGTCCCAGTCTCATTCATGGCTTTGGCAATATGGAAGCTGCTGAGGTATCAGTGGCGTGGAGTAATGACACTTGAAGCACGACCAGTGCGTGCAATTGTAATGAAAGGTGTTGCTCATAGGGACAGTCGTGCCGCAATAGCACTTTCTGGCCCAGTGAGGAAAGCAATGGCGAAATACCTCACTCGTCATCTTACCTAGTAGGCCCTACACCTTATTTTGGGGCTGCCATTGGTTTTTGCGATTTCCCTGCAACCGCATAGCCTTTGGTGTTATTTGAGGAGCCAGGCAGCCACTGGGCTCACGGCTTAACACATACAATCAGCCCGTGGTGCACGGATGGCATGCCTCCTCTTACCCGCCGACCTTGAGTTCGATTTCCGGCCAGTTCAGGGATTTCAATTCTAGACTGAGGGCTGAAACGTGGTTCAATCAGCCTCATGAGACCATCTGGGAAGCTGCCTCATACAGAATGCAGCATACCAGGTCAAGAAATTCAAGGTCCTCAATGGACTGTATGTCTGTGGGATTGTTTATTTATTTATTTATTTATTTATTTATTTATTTATTTATTTATTTATTTATTTATTTATTTACACTATAAGAAACAATGTTAGGGGAGGCCAAGATATGACTATGAGAGATTAGGGGAACAAGTTTGTAGTTTTACGAGGCTTCCAGTTTTCCTTGGAATACGAACCACAGCGACGTGAATTTCCATTTCAAGAATTTCACTGCATTGACCAGGATTCGAATAGCGGGCGCCTTAATAAGAAGCCAGTGAAGTGCCCCTTGGCTATCACGTCAATGATTAAAAAGGCAAGCTTGCAGTGTTATGTGCCTGTTGATATCATAATCATAGTTAAAGGTTCATCAGTTTTACATGGAATCCAAATCATATAGACGTGACTTTTTCATTTCAAAATCCTACAAGCATTGGCCTGGAATCGAACGGCGACCGCCTTGGCGTAAATCCAGTGATAATGCCACGCCCCACGCCAAACATTTTCCTAGGTGTAGGATGAAATTGTTACTTGGATATCAACGGGCTAGCATATAATAGGGTGGCATGGTTTGCTGCATCAAACAAGTCTTATGTACCAGTGACCCAAACAACAAGTCATACGGGGCCTAAGCCTCCAAATATCATATTATATCTTATCGTCTTAATTATTTCAGTTATTATTTATTTCTTCATTTTTCTTAATTATTTACATGTAATATATTGCAATTTTAAGCTGATAGTATACACAGTACACGTTTAAACGCACTGCGTATGATATCTTTGTTAGTTTATCTTCTTCTTCTTTTGCTACCGCTTTTTCTCACACCTGTGGGGTCGCGAGTGCGAACTGCGTCGCTCATGTGGATTTGACCGTTTTACGTCCGGATGCCCTTCCTGACGCCAATCCTATATGGAGGGATGTGATTACTATTGCGTGTTTCTGTGGGGGTTGGTAGTGTGGTATGTTGTCTGAATATGATGAGGAGAGTGTTGGGACGGACACATACACCCAGTCCCCGAATCAGAAGTATTAATCAGAAACAAATTAAAATCCCCGACCCGGCCGGAAATCGAACCCGGGACCCTCTGAACCGAAGGCCAATACGCTGACCATTTAGCCAACGAGTCGGACATCTTCGTTAGTTTATGAAAATGAAAACCTACAACCTGTTTTCCAGTCATTGACCGGGTCAGGGATGTAATGAATGAATCATATATATGCTATTATTACGATGAGGTCGCCACTCCCAAAGTGATATACCGTATATTAATGACTGATAGATGCAATGAAATGAGAATGGAGAGTGTTGCTGGAATGAAAGATGACAGGGAAAACCGGAGTACCCGGAGAAAAACCTGTCCCGCCTCCCCTTTGTCCAGCACAAATCTCACATGGAATGACCGGAATTTGAACCACGGTATTCAGCGGTGAGAGGCCGACGCGCTGCCGTCTGAGCCGCGCAGGCTCTTTGTTAGTTTATATGTTTTAATATTATCATCCGATGTAGGCCTATAAGTTGGTTATAGTATATGTACTGTATGTACTCTATATTGTCGCCCATGTAAGTTACGATATAGAGTACTTAAGAGGGAATACTTTTGTTACAGTTATTGAAAATGCTATTTATTTGTTTGTTTTATATTTTATTTATATTTCTTTCCTAGTATTTTGCCAATCGTCTGAGTTAGCACTAATGTGGATTAAATATAGTTTTACGGCCGTATGACCTTCCTGACGCCAATCCTGTGTAGATGGATGTATTCATTATTACGTTACTACAGACATCCATCCCCAATCTAGGGGAATTAACCAAAGAGTATAATCACCACTCGACCGGGAATTGAATCCGAGGCCCTACGCTAACTATTCAGCCAAGGAGCCGTTCGGTGTTTGTAAATATAAAATATCCAAATGAGTTTACATCGCATAGACTTATGGGAACTGCAGTCTTCAATTAATCTGGTTAAATGTAAGAGAAGGTCATTTGACCTTAATCTTGTCAGATTAAATAAAGCAACAATGAATTAATCAATATTATCTGCTATTACCAGTCACGGGATGGGAGTTTGCCCAATCAATTACGAAGGGATTAAGTTTATGCACCGTAGGGTGAGCCAATTTAACGGACTAGAAACCTGCTCGAAATGGAGAAGCGAACGCACATTCCTGTACGCCAAGAACTGTGCTTGTCGTGGTTAATGAACGACCATCTTAGACGTTAATTGCGGTAATATTACTGATTACTTGTGGGGACATGAATAAAGTTACGTCGTTTCCTTTTCCGGTATGATATTTAACGGTTGTTTACCGGCCGTATTTGTACATAACTAATAACTCACTTGAGAATAGATGAGTACTGTCTAAGTTGTCACTTTGGCAACATGCCTCAGAGGAGAGTAGGCCTTACTGGGTATGGGGCATGTTTTCCAGCCTGTCACACAGAATTCAAGATCAGCTGGCCACTCCTCTTTAAAGTGCATACGCCAGGGAATTTTAAACTTTAAATAACCCAATTCATTATTTATTGTAACGAGGTATGAGTCAGGTGCACGCTAGGCTTCTTGCACTACAGCTGAGGTGACGTCACGTAGTAGGAGAAAGTGGCGGGATGAGGTGTTTCCCTGTGATTCCCCCTGTTTCCCGGCACAATTCCTTATGGCTTATCTCATCCTCAGATCATTTCCACTACAACCTGCAACTGGGGTCGAGTTTTGGAGTGAGATGCAGAAATGAAATCTGCTAAATTCCGTCTCCTTGTTCCACGTGCAATGTGTGTGTATCCATATCAGCATTCATGACCTCGCAGGCTCCGGACATATGGATCTTGTAGCGGGGGGAGGCATCTAGCTTCATCTGGAACGCTACACGGTATGGACCCAGGCATTCCTCGATTAATATTACTTTCCTTGATGAAGAGAATATACAATACAAGGATAAACGTAGGCTTTCTCATCCCGTCTCAATCCAGTGGTATTTTAAGGTGTTCAAATAAGTCTACCTTCTGTCGATAGATTTACCGGAACGTAAATGAACTCATGCGGGACAAAATTTCGGCATCTCGGAAAATAGTTATAGTTAGTGTAACCTGAAACCAATAACATTATTATAAATTCTGTCCGACTCGTTGGCTGAATGGTCAGCGTACTGGCCTTCGGTTCAGAGGGTCCCGGGTTCGATTCCCGGCCGGGTCGGGGATTTTAACCTTCATTATTTAATTCTAATGGTCCGGGGGCTGGGTGTTTGTGCTGTCCCCAACATCCCTGCAACTCACACACCACACATAACACTATCCTCCACCGTAATAACACGCAGTTACCTACACATGGCAGATGCTGCCCACCCTCATCGGAGGGTCTGCCTTACAAGGGCTGCACTCGACTAGAAATAGCCACACGAAATTATTATTATTATTATTATTATTATTATTATTATTATTATTATTATTATTATTATTATTATTATTATTTGACTGCTGGTAACGTGGTGTGTTATACGTACATGAAGAGTTGTGCATTGAAACCAACACCCAATCTCCTAGTCAGAGGAATTAACTACAAACCAAAGCACATGGCGCAACAGCCCCAAAGGGCCATGACCTACCAAGCGACCGCTGCTCATCCCGAAGGCCTGCAGAAATCCTCTCGGCCGCTATTCTTTGCTTTCTAGACCGGGGACGCCATCTCACCATCAGATCGCTCCTCAATTGTAATCACGTAAGCTGAGTGCACCTCGAACCAGCCCACAGAACCAGGTAAAAATCTCTGACCTGGCCAGGAAAAGAACCCGGAACCTCCGGGTGAGAGGCAGACACGCTACCCCTACATTGCGGGGCCGGCAGAATATCTGAATCGAAGGCCTCGATGCTGACCATTCATCCAAGGAGTTGGACAAGATGATGATGATGATGATGATGATGATGATGATGATGATGATGATAGTTTCGTGGGGTTATTACACCCTGGCGCAACTCTTCAAGGCAAAACCTCCGATGAGAGTGGTTTTCGTCTACCGTCGGAAGAAAACTGCATGTCGTTATAGTATGAGGAAGTGTGGTGTACGTTGTGGGACTTGCAGGAATGTTCGGTGCAGACAAAACACCTAATCCCCAGTAAGAACAATTAACCATACATTATTAAAATCTCCGGAATCGGCCGGTAATCAAACCCTGATCCCTGCGGTACGAAAAACAGAATGCGGAGCATCTAGCCATGGAGTCAGAAAATGCGTAGATGAAGTGTAAAACTACTGCATGTAGACTGTGTACCTACGTGGATACATGAGTGCTTCGGAACTGTACCTCGGTGACTTTCAGGTGCTACTCTGGGTAAGTTCACGCCCGGTGTTCCGCAGTGAAATATAACATTTTTCTAGTCCCGAGGCATCTATCTTCCAATTAACTAGGGTTATGTACAGTCGCTCGAAAAAGAAAGAACGTATGGTATTCTATAAGTTCCTCTCAGGTACACTTTTCTCAGAAACAACTGAACCTGTAAGTATATTTGTTGTTGGTGTCCACGTGGTTTATAACTGAATGGTACGTAAGGGTTATTCTGCCCGCAGGCAGGTCCGAACCTCCGCAGAGGTGTTCCTGAGCCGGAGTTTACGTGCGGTAGGGTGGCCAGTTCCTTTCCGGTCCTCCATTCCTTTTTCCCCCCACCAACAGCGCGTGGTAACCCATCCAACTCCTGACCACGCCCAATGTTGCTTATCTTCGGAGATCTCACGGGATCCGGTGTTTCAACACGGCTACGGCCGTTGGCATAATTGAATGGGAGGCGAATTATATTTTGACAATAATTAAAATTAAGTCTGATCAAATATTAAATGCGAGGAACATACAATACCATGTACTCATTCCTTTTTTGGGTGACTGTACACGTTTTTGTCTTGTAAGCTTCCAACTAGAAATATCCCTAGTCCCCAAAATGAATTGCGGTAGCTGAGTGGTACATTGCTGACTTCTCAGAAAGAGAGAAAAAGCTAACTAGATTTTGCTCGTGTGTCCTTACGAATGGAAAAATGGAAAGGATTCTATCACATAAATTATCTTCAACCGTTCATTAACCGACTGTAGTGATGAAAACATTTCAAGATGAAATTTACATTTCTACCCTTGAAAATATTAGAAAATAGTTCGGACCATATGTTCAGAGAAGTGGTTTCTATTTCTAACTAACTGTAGAACCTAATTCCATCTCCCAGGCAATCTTAGTGCTAGTTATTTTAATGAGATGGTAAAGGTTTTCTTTCAATCAATCTTGTAAACAAAAATAATATAGTAAACATTTAAAACAATATTTGTAGTTAATTATATTGACAGTTAAATAAGTAATCCTATTTCAAGTCAAAAGTGCCCAGACAGAAAACAGCATGTGTAGGTCTAAACGTACTCATACGTAATGTTCATGCAGGATGTATTTTTCTGGACTTCCACCATTGGCAGCACCGCACATTTGGGGATTCTGTTTTAATTTCCTGAATATGTTTCCATAACGAACACACTTTCGAGGTCTTGTTTATCATCCGAATAGAATCATTGTTCTCATCAGTCAATTTTATTCACCTCCTCACCGGACAAATCATCAGTAATAACTGTCCCATGCAATTTCTCCCGGTTCTCTTATCAGCCACGAATTCTTTACTTCCTTTCTTGCAAGGGAGCACGGTTCCCAATTTCGCCAAGAAATGCTGGTACAGCCCAAGAAGTCGACGATATTAAGTGATAAGGTCAGAGGTACTCTAACGTCCACAATATATCCATATTTTTCTGTTTTTTTTTTTTTTTTACAATTTGCTTTACGTCGAACTGACACAGGCAGGTTTTATAGTGACGATGAGATAGGAAAGGGCTAGGAGTGGGAATGAAGCGGCCGTGGTCTTAATTACGGTACAGTCCCAGTATTTCCCTGGTGTAAAAATGGGAAACCACGGAAAAGCCTTTTCAGGGCGGCCGACAGTGGGGTTCGAATTCACTATTTCCTGAATGAAAGTTCACAGCTGCGCAACCCTAACTGACGGCCAACTCGCTCGGTACCTTTATCTTCCATTAGATTTTGGGTATATTGATTGACGCCCACATCAGATTGTATGTTATCTGCTCTTAATATGGGACCATATAGGCTTATTAAGATAGAAACATTGATATATATTTTATACTGATTCTTAGAAAGACGTGCTGTTAATTCAGGATTTATATTTGGATAAACGTAACGCTACAATTATTGCTGTTGTGGTACCGACAATGCTATTAACAAAATACAGTTCCGTTCATATATTACCCATCCCTCTCGAAAATTAATGTACAGTGCTGTAAATATGGGTAAAACAGTCTTTGGAGGAATTAGGTACATGGGTGGAATTTGATACAGTTTACGTACTTGCAGAAGGAGTGCATGATATTTTATGGTTTCCTTGCAGACAAACTTTCTTCATACATAATTGAAGCTATAGATGTTTGCTGTTGGTATTCAGAGGATATGTATCTACATGGCAGTTGAATTACATTTTGATAAAGTATTAAATGAATTTCGTGTAGCTATTTCTAGCCGAGTGCAGCCCTTGTAAGGCAGACCCTCCGATGAGGGTGGGCAACATCTGCCATGTTCTTTGAAATCATCTAGGAAAAGGCTAGGAAAGCAACAGATAGGGAATCTGCCACCTGGGCGACTGCCCTAAATGCAGATCAATATTGATTGATTGATTGATTGATTGATTGATGTGTAGGTAAATGCGAGTTACTGTGGTGGAGGATAGTGTTAGGTGTGGTTTGTGAGTTCCAGAGATGTTGGGGACAGCACAAACACCCAGCCCCCGGGCCATTGGAATTAACCAATGAACGTTAAAATCCCGGACCTGGCCGGGAACCGAACCGGGGACCCTCTGAACCGAAGGCCAGTACGCTGACCATTCAGCCAACGAGTCGGGCAAGTAATAAATGCGAGGAACATACAACACCATGCACTCATTCCTGTTTATTATTATTATTATTATTATTATTATTATTATTATTATTATTATTATTATTTTACAAGTCGATTTAACGTCGCACCGACACAGGTAGGTCTTACGGCGACGATGGGACGGGGAAGTGGGAAGGAAGCGTCCATGGCCTTGATTATGCTACAGACTCAGCATTTGCCTGGTGTGAAAATGGGAAAACACAGAAAACCATGTTCAGGGCTGCCGACAGTGGGGATCGAACCCACTATCTCCAGAATACTGGATACTGGCCGCGACTACACTATTCTTTTTGTAACTATAGCCTGCATACACCTGGCGTTCGTACAAGTCTGGCTCGTGAGATGCCGACTAGGCATCCCTAGTCCAGGGATGGCAATCCTTTTCCGACAAGCGCGTCAGTTAAGGTCTTGTTAAATACCTACATTTTACTGTCTAGTGTGCCACCGGTTATTTTCCTTTAAAATCATTATAGAACGGCCTCATTTCAATTCATTTAGGTATTAGATTGCAGTACATAATTCCGAGCACTATAGCTGCAGTCGCTTAAGTGCGGCCAGTATCCAGTATTCGGGAGATAGTGGATTCGAACCCCACTGTCGGCAGCCCTGAAGATGGTTCTCCGTGGTTTCCCATTTTCACACCAGGCAAATGCTGGGGCTGTACCTTAATTAAGTGCACGGCCGCTTCCTTCCCACTCCTAGCCCTTTCCTGTCCCATCGTCGCAATAAGACCTTTCTGTGTCGGTGCGACGTAAAGCAACTAGCGTTATATAATGATTCCATTCGAGTGAACATTTCATTTCATTTTGCAAACATTGCTGGCAATTACTGTACATTTCAAAAGCAGGTAAATTTTGAGAATAATATACCAGGTGGTACAGCTGCCCCTATTTTTCCCGAATATATGCAACCAGCTAGGACGTAAATGCCTCTTAGTCCCATCTTGCGCAACACCTTACAGCAATGTTATGTGCAGTTAACCCGATGTAGACTTCTCCGCACAATGGAAAAATGGTACAAGAGGCAGTAAGTGAGGTCCATCTCAAAAACACTCTGCCATTTTATGTAGAGCGGTGTCCAATACTCTACTAATTTTTACGAAATGTTACTATACTGCACAAACCATAAACACGCCTATAGCTGTCGGTAGAGAATTGCGCACCTGATTGGTCCAAGAGGCCATTTTCTTTTGATAGAAAGGGCGGTCGTGGTATCATAGAAAACGTGATAGGGTAAGACCAATTACAGACATGTCAATGTACCACCATTTTGTACAGTCTCATCACATCGAAATTGATAGAAACGTGTTTTGCACTGTAGTTTATAATCTGTGGCACGCAAATGCTGTGCAGCAGATGTGATAGCTTACGCCATGTAATTACTACCGTTAGAGCGATCAAAAAAGGCATAAAACGGGACCATAAGGCTGTAACTCATCAGTAACTTGTCGAAGCGGGAACTTCCGCTCTCCTCGTGAATACAGAGTTACAAGGATGGCGCTTGTACGTTGCAAATAGCTGCGCGGAATTACGTATGGAAGACGTACCTCGATAGGTTACTTGAAGCAGGAAGGGTTCCAACCATGCTTGAGTCATGCATTTTTTAATGTCATTTCGTATTCGCCTAGGCATCGTTTACGAAGACCTTTCTGAAGTCTCCGATATTCTTCTACGGAAGTTATAATAAACAGGTATCATAAATATCGCCACATACGCACCGATTGTGAATACCACCTGAAACATAAGGCTGGACTCATTCAACCAAGTAACGCGTAGAAAATGGTTGCAAGTATCTGGGCGTAAGAGAGACGCGATTCTTTAGTTCACTGTGGTGTTTGCACATTCGAGTTCAGAACTTTTAACATCAACGATCAGTATCGAAGCGATAGCCTAGGTAATTCCATTAGTACAGAGCTACGACACCAATTCTTTGTCGCCTGCAGTGGCTACATGGCACCAGTCGCAGCGAGCATACGATATGTTAGCAGGCATTTAGAGTTCGAATCTAGTTACGAGCTTTTCAATTTTATTTTTATATTATCCTTGTAAGGCCATTCGTAATAAATATTTAACGTTCTTAAGTCTCAAAAGTAATTTGCCACCTTTACAAAGAAAGCATACATACGAAAGGAATAATAACATGCGACTTCCATATGGCAAACGACTACAGGGAATGAAGCGCAGTGCACGTGTTGTCAACATTCTGACCCACCCATTCAACCAAGCAACTGCGCACGTTCGACTCGAAGACCAACTAACAGCGGTCTACACTTCATACGTAGGGCACAGGAAACAGCATATCGTAATCCTAGCAGCAACGTGTGAGCACGTACTGTACGGTTAGCACGAAAGCAAACATTATGTATTCAGGGGATGATTATGTGAATATGGTACTACTTTATGGAGAAGCAGGGCAAAATGCACGGGAAGCCAGACGCTTGTATCAAGAACGATTTCCTGGACGAAGGCTGCCAATTGCAGATACATTTCGACGTGTTGAAAGACGGTTGCGTGCAACGGGGTCATTTCATACATTACCCCCCGTTCGGGATGCTCCAGTGGCGTCTGGAAATAACGACGAAGCTGTTCAAAATGCAATTGCATACAACCCGCACACAAGCTCACGGGCCATAGGAAATGAACTGAACATCAGTTATGTATCTGTACTGCGAATATTGCACCGCCATAAATTGCACCCTTTCCATCAACAGCTGCACCAGGAACTTCACGGAGATGACTTTCCAAAACGGATAGAATTTTCGCAATGGATATTACAAAGAGTTGAAGCTGATGCGAATTTCTTAATGGACATTCTCTTTAGTGATGAATCCAGATTTCACAACAACGGAACTGTTAATCGTCACAACTTCCATTACTGGAGCGTTGAAAATCCTCACTGGATCAGGGGAGCTCGATTTCAGGTACAATGGGGCGTCAACGTGTGGTGCGGGATACTAGGTGACAAGATAATTGGACCATAATTCTTCGAAGGAAACCTCACGGGACGACGCTATCTAGAGTTTCTTCGTGAGTACCTCCCACTCTTATTGGAGGATGTGCCCCTTATGACACGGTTACGGATGTGGTTCCAGCAGGATGGAGCTCCCCCACACTGGTCGTTGGCAGTACGGAACCACTTGCATAGGACATATCCTGGACGATGGATTGGACGAGGGGGTCCGGTCACATGGCCGGCTAGATCACCTGACCTTACTCCACTCGACTTTTTCCTCTGGGGTTATTTTAAGGAAAGAGTCTATGAGCAGGAGCCTGAGAGCCCGAATCATTTACGGCGGCTCATCACGGAAGCCTGCAGGCAGATTCCACCACATATGTTGCAGCAAGCAAGAATGTCTCTTCTCCACCGTGCTCAGATGTGCATTAACGAAGCAGGTGGTCATTTTGAACATTTGCTTCATTAATCGAATGGCCATGCATAAGCCCATCGCACCGCTGTCGGTACAATCTCACTTTATTGCAAATAGCTCTTTTAAGAGCTCCTTAAAAAACAAACATAGCTGAGTACCTGCAATATGAGAACTGATCATGATTTAGATTTGTCGTCAACAACACGACTCTCACGAACATCAACAACGCAATAAAAATATTCGTCGTACACAGGACTTGAACCGCCTACTAACGAACACCGGTACTCTCCTCTAACTTTTAGCAAGCTCGGCTATTACGGGTTGCTGATTAGCGCTGTTGTGTTGCTGCTACTTCTAGTCATTCACCAATAATATTCTCTGTACAGGACGTTTCTGCGACACATAATTTTCACGATTCTTTACCATCAATCGGTATTTTATCATTAATGCTGATTTGCTTGACACGAATAAACGAATTATGGAAAGCGTTGTAAGAGCAGACATTGTAGTGAGTAGTCAAGGTCAATATTTTTAGGTTCGACTATAATCTGCGGGTTGCATAAAACTGCGTGAATAGGGGCAGCTGTACCACCCGGTATATTTTTGCGTTAAGCTACAAAATTTATTTAAAAAATATGTCCATACTTCTTTATTAAAGCGTAATGTTAAAATATGCTATATTCGTAGATTTTCGACCTATTTATTACATGTTAAAAGCATTAAAATATGTTAGTATGTTCTGCGGCGTGGCATAGAAGTCGTGACACGCATGTTCGCCGTCCCTGCCCTAGTCCGTGTCGTGGGTTTCCGACACGTTAAAGAGCTGCTGGATAAAATTATGACCCAGAGCGTCTTATGAAATCTACAGTAATTGAAACGATGTTAAATAACCGCATTTATTATGCCTTTCTGTCGGCCAAGTTGCTCAGTTTACTGGGGAATTCGCTCAAGTTAAGTGTTTAAATGTGAATAACTTACCTGAATCAAAGAACCCCGCTTTGAGGCAAAACTTCCGCACTTAGTATAATAATAATAATAATAATAATAATAATAATAATAATAATAATAATAATAATAATAATAATAATAATAATAATTCCTGGCCTTTTTACCAGTCTATTAAGTCGGAGCATGATGTGGATTTCACAAAGTGTTACGGCTGGATGCCCTTCCCGACACCAACCCTACATGCAGGGATGTATTCACTACTGCGTGTATCTGAAATGGTTGGTAATGTGGGGGGGGGGGGGTGTTGTACGTAAATGAAGAGGAATGTATCAAGACGAACTCAAACACCCAGCCCCAAGCTGGGGGAATTAACCTTACTCAGTTAAAATCCCAAGCCCGTTCGGGAATCGAATCAGGGCCTTGCCGAACCGAACTTCTCGACGCTGACCAATCAGTCAAGGAGCCAGTCTTCTACTCCTAACATGTACACTACATGTATAAAGTAATTATGCGTGTGGGCCATACCTCAATGTAGACATTCTGAGCTTGCATCCGGGAGATAGTGGGTTCGAATCCCACTATCGGCAGCCCTGAAGATGGTTTTCCGTGGTTTCCGATTTTCACACCAGGCCAATGCTGGGGCTGTACCTTAATTAAAGCCAAGGCCGCTTCCTTCCCACTCCTAGGCCTTCCCTATCCCATCGTCGCCATAACACCTATCTGTGTCGGTGCGACGTAAAGCAAAAAAAAAAAAAAGGTAGACATTCCATACGAAGTGAACTTCACAATATAAAATCACTTTTGTCCGTGATCAGAAAAGCAGGGTTTAGAGCTTAAGGTCACAAGTTCCACACCAGACGATGTATTCTGAAATGTTCTCTAGATTTACAACCACTATATTGCCCCATAAGAAACGATAGTCGCAACTACGTAAACCAGCTACAGTATAGACCATCCATCGCCATAAGGATGCGGAATGGTCATTCATTGAAAAGTTCTTCGGACGTTTTACAATTATTACGTTATTAGTTCGATATCTTCTTCTTCTTCTTAATCTGTTTATCCTCCAGGGTCGGTTTTTCCCTCGGACTAAGCGAGGGATCCCACCTCTACCGCCTCAAGGGCAGTGTCCTGGAGTTTCAGTCTTTGGGTCGGAGGATACAACTGGGGAGAATGACCAGTACCTCGCCCAGGCGGCCTCACCTGCTATGCTGAGCAGGGGCCTTGCAGGGGATGGGAAGATTGGAAGGGATAGACAAGGAAGAGGGAAGGAAGCGGCCGTGGCCTTAAGTGAGGTACCATCCCGGCATTTGCCTGGAGGAGAAGTGGGAAACCACGGAAAACCACTTCCAGGATGGCTGAGGTGGGAATCGAACCCACCTCTACTCAGTTGACCTCCCGAGGCTGAGTGGACCCCGTTCCAGCCCTCGTACCACTTTTCAAATTTCGTGGCAGAGCCGGGAATCGAACCCGGACCTCCGGGGGTGGCAGCTAATCACGCTAACCACTACACCACAGAGGCGGAGTTCGATATCTTCAAAATAAAATGCTACTTACTCAGTTCTAAATGGTCCTGCTCTCTCATATTACCTTAACTGATTTAACCTTTCTTGGACTTCTATTGCTTAAAGTTACCTTACGGTCTTATTTCCTTTACGTCCTACTAACTACTTTTATCGGTTTTCGGAGACGCCGAGGTGCCGGATATTTTTCCCTCAGAAGTTCTTTTACGTGCCAGTAAATCTACCGACACGAGGCTGACGTACTTGAGCAGCTTCAAGTACCATCGGACTGAGTCAAGATCGAACCTGCCAAGTTAGAGCCAGAAGGCGAGCGCCTCAACCGTCTGAGCCACTCAGCCCGGCTTGGGTGAAGAAGTTAAAAGAAATGTTATTAAAGCAGACAAACGTGACAAAACATTTTAAATACTGAATGCTTACCTTAGGTAAATCTCACGACTACCACTTTACAATAAACAATACAAATTAAAAATTAGCATTCATAATAAAAACAAATAAGGGACTGTGATTACCTAGAAAGTCCGCCTCTGTGGTGTAGTGGTTAGCGTGATTAGCTGCCACCCCCGGAGGCCCGGGTTCGATTCCCGGCTCTGCCACGAAATTTGAAAAGTGGTACGAGGGCTGGAACGGGGTCCACTCAGCCTCGGGAGGTCAACTGAGTAGAGGTGGGTTCGATTCCCACCTCAGCCATCCTGGAAGTGGTTTTCCGTGGTTTCCCACTTCTCCTCCAGGCGAATGCCGGGATGGTACCTAACTTAAGGCCACGGCCGCTTCCTTCCCTCTTCCTTGCCTATCCCTTCCAATCTCCCCATCCCTCCACAAGGCCCCTGTTCAGCATAGCAGGTGAGGCCGCCTGGGCGAGGTACTGGTCATACTCCCCAGTTGTATCCCCCGACCAAGAGTCTGAAGCTCCAGGACACTGCCTTGGAGGCGGTAGAGGTGGGATCCCTCGCTAAGTCCGAGGGAAAAACCGAACCTGGAGGGTAAACAGATGATGATGAAAACAGCAATAGAATTATAATAATTCACGGTGTATTTGTTAATGAATGGAATTATACTTTAGCGAATGTGCATTTTTCGTCGATATCATTAAAGAAGAACCTCAACATACTTCCTTTTCTTCTCCCTGGACTTTTTAGTCAATTTTCTTGGGGTAGGCGTGGAATTGGCCCAGTTATAAGGCCGAATGCAATTCCTGACGCCCATCCCTATATGGAGGGAAGTAATCACTATTGCGTGTTTCTGTGGTGGTTGGGAATGTTTTGTGTAAATGAATAGAAATGTGTTGAAACGCATACAAACACCCAGTCCCCAAAGCACAGGAATTAACCATACGCAATTAAAATGCACGACCCATCTGGGAATCGAAGCCAGGGCCCTCTGAACCGAAGACCAGTACGCTGACCATTCAGCCAAGGAGACGTACAGTATTAACATTCTAGACGAGAGTATCATCATGTGTATAAAACTCTTCGTCCCTCGTTATTGTATGTCCTGTTCAATACTCTCACCAGCTTCTAACATTGAACCAAGTCTAGCTGTCTTGTAGTCAGCACGACTGTCCCCATCACGGTTGATGTCAGTTAACTTGTTGGAGACTTTCATTTTTCAGGAAAGATAATTGCTCCGTTGTCATTACAGTGCTAAGTGGACCTTAAAGCTTATCCTAAATTTGCAGAACGTCTGTAACACTCTTGGTTAGACCAGAAACGTATTCAATCCTCAAATGAGATTTAAGTTGTCTTGTACTTCACATTTTTTAAAAATTTGCTTTACGTTGAGCCAACACAGGTAGGTCTTACGGCGAGGATGGAATAGGAAAGGCTAGGAGAGCGAAGGAAGCGGCGGTGGCCCAGTTACTTCACTTTTAACTAGAATATTTGTAATATTCAGTTTCTACCATCAGTTCTTCTTTACATTAGCTCACAAGTTGGTGCGTTGAGCCCATTTAAATACACCGAATGAGTAAGTATCCTTCAACGTATGGAGAAGGAATTCATGAAACATTGCAGTAAATTCCCGTTAAGTAAGTATGAGCATTGGATCCATGATTGACTAAATTTTACAATTGACCAAATTCGAACTTTGGATTTCAAGAACTTTAGAAAGTTGATTTACAGGTGTTAAGGCAATTCAAACTGTGTCGCCGTGCAAGGTGAAGAAAGTCATTATGAAAGTATCGAGAACGGAAATAAATCCTTCTCAGAAGAGAAATGACATGACAAAGACTTGGCGTAAGGTGAAGCCATCTGAAACCAGAACGA
This sequence comes from Anabrus simplex, assembly GCF_040414725.1. Lineage (NCBI taxonomy): Eukaryota > Metazoa > Arthropoda > Insecta > Orthoptera > Tettigoniidae > Anabrus > Anabrus simplex. The sequence goes on from NC_090266.1 coordinate 1,044,733,426, forward strand.
AAATTGCCCGTAGTTCCGTAAAATGTATTAGGAGCAAATCTGTAATAAGTGAAAATGTTTACTGATTGAATGAATTATTGCAAACATGGTATCACCCAATCTGCAGAAGTGTACTATGAGCCATTTTAGAAAGTTTATAGGTATTATGTGACTCGTTGTACGAAAAAGGATTTGAAGATAGAAATTCACGAGAGATAGAATTAAACATAATCAATATTATTAGTAGGAAATTGATTTTTGTTCTAAAACATTTGAAAATTTTTATTAATTGTGTAGTAAAAACTCAAAAACATGAATAGAAATTAAAAATATGTTTTATTATAATATTACAAACTTTTTCTTCCTAGTTGCTTTACGTCGCACTGACACAGATAGGTCTTATGGCGACAAAGGGACAGGAAAGGGCTAGGAGTGGGAAGGAAGCGGCCGTGGCCTTAATTAAGGTACAGCCCCAGCATTCGCCTGGTGTGAAAATGGGAAACCACGGAAAACTATCTTCAGGCCTGCCAATAGTGGGGTTCGAACCTACTATCTCCCGAATACTGGATACTGGCCGCACTTAAGCGACTGCAACTATCGAGCTCGGTACAAACTTTTAAGTACATATGTTTTACAAAAGATGTCGCTCACTAATCATGTAGACACAGTGGTGGGTTAAAATAGTTCACTGTTGCAGTGAACAATGAAGACACTCTCAAATTTTCCATCAGGAACTGTAGTCAGTTGTCTCAGAACAGTGCACGATACCGGAAGGAGGACCATTCAACGCCGCAAGAATATCGTATTGCAAATTGCGTCAAAGGAATGTGACTGACACACAAAATTTTCAGTTTTACCAACGTCTTCTTGCCCTTCCAAAAAATTAGCAACTTTACCGATAGTGAAATCCATATTTTTTTTAAGTTGTTGTTGTTGTTAGTCGTTTAGTCGCTTTCGACTCTCCGTGACCCCATAGACCAAAGTGCGCCACTTCTTCCTGTCGTATACTATTTTCCGAAGTCTTTCTCAATTGAGAGCCGTGGCTTCCTTGATGTCATCAATCCACCTCATCCGTTGTCGCCCTCTTCTCCTGTTACCATCAGTCTTCCCCAGCATTAAGGTCTTTTCCAGTGAATCATGTTTTCTCATGATATGACCGAAGTACTTTAGTTTTTGCCTGAGTATTTGACATTCCAGTGAACAGCCTGGGTTGATTTCCTGTAATATGGACCTATTAGATCTCTTCGCAGTCCACGGAACTCTAAGGAGTTTTCTCCAACACCATAGTTCAAATGCATCTATTCTTCGGCGCTCTTACTGTCCAGGTTTTGCTTCCGTACATTGCTACTGGGAAGACCATAGCCTTCACTATACGAATCTTCGTTCTTAAAGGTACGTCTCTACTCTTGAAAACGTTATCAAGGTTGGCCATTGCCTTCCTCCCAAGGAGCAAGCGTCTCTTAATTTCATGGCTGCAATCGCCATCAGCAGTTATTTTGGAGCCCAAGTAGATGAAACTAGGAACAACCTCCATTGTTTCACCATTTATATGCCAGGAGGTGATAGGTTTAGTTGCCATGATCTTTGTTTTCTTGACATTCAACCTTAGTCCAGCTTTTGCACTTTCTTCTTTCACCTTCATTAGTAGATACTAAAGTTGTTCTTCACTTTCTGCCAACAGGGTGGTGTCATCAGCATATCTAAGGTTATTTATATGTATCCCACCAATTTTAGCTCCAGTTTTTGTTTCATCTAATTTGGCATTCCTCATCACATACTCTGCATATAAGTTGAATAAGTAAGGTGACAATATGCAGCCTTGACGTACACCTTTCTCAATCTTGACCCATTCAGTTGTTCCATATAGGGTTCTCACCGTAGCTTCCTGATCAGAGTAGATTTCTCATAAGGCAAATAAGATGATCTGGTACTCCCATAGTCTTGAGTACTTGCCACAATTTATTGTGGTCGACACAGTCAAAGGCTTGAGCATAGTCAATAAAGCATAAGTATAGGTCTTTCTGGAATTCTCTTGCTTTCTCCATAATCCAGCGAATATTAGCAATTTGATCTCTGGTTCCTCTGCCTTTGCGGAAACCGGCTTGTTCTTCAGGTACCGTAGTTCTCGATCTACATACTGCCGAAGCCTATTTTGCAGGATCTTGAGCATAACCTTACTAGCATGCGATATAAGTGCGATTGTTCGGTAGTTTGAACATTCTTTAGCGCTGCCTTTCTTTGGAATTGGAATGAACACTGAGTTTTTCCAATCTTTTGGCCACTGCTGGGTTTTCCATATTTGCTGACATATTGAATGTAGCACTTTCACAGCATCCTCTCCTAGGATTTTGAAGAGTTCTGCTAGGATTCCATCGTAACCACTTGCCTTATTGTTTGCAATACTTTCTAGGGCCCACTTGACCTCACTTTCTAAGATATCTGGTTCTGGCTCTGACAACAGAGTAACTTCATCATCAGGAGTATTCCCATCTTTCCTATACAAATTGCCTACATATTCCCTCCACCTTCCTTTAATCTCCTCTGCTTCAGTCAGATCTTTTCCATTTTTATCTTTTATCATTCCAATCTTAGCCTGGAATTTCCCTCTGACGTCTCCAATTCTTATGTAAAGATCTCTTGTCTTACCCAGTCTGTTATTTTCCTCAACTTCCTTGCACTGTTCATTCAAAAAGGCATTCTTATCTCTTCTAGCTAGTTTCTGAAACTCTGCATTTAATTTAGACATTTTCGATCTTTGCCCTTTCATTTTTGCATTCCTTCTTTCTTCTGCTATTTGTAGTGCTTCACCCGATAACCATTTGGCCTTCTTTTTGTTCTTTTTCTTGGTAATATGCTTTTCCGCTGTCTCCTTAACAACACAACGTACTTCTGACCATAGCTCTTCTGGAACTCTATCTCTTAAATCTAATCCATTAAATCTGTTTCTAACCTCTACTGTATATTCAAGAGGTATGCTATTTAGGTCATACCTGCTTGATGGTTTAGCTCTGTCAATCCTCTTTAATTTGAGCCGGAATTTGGAAATTAAGAGCTCGTGATCTGATCCACAATCAGCCCCAGGCCTTGTTTTGGATGACTGTACAGCACTCCTCCACCTTTGACTACAGAGTATGTAGTCGATCTGATTCCGACATTTACCATCTGGCGAGGTCCAGGTGTATAGGCGTCGTTTGGGTAATTGAAACAGTGTGTTGGTAATGACCAGTGAGTTGTCTTGACAGAATTCTAGGAGTCTCTGTCCAGCTTCATTTGTTGTGCCAAGGCCAAATTTTCCCGTTACTCCATCTACAGTTTGATTTCCTACTTTGGCATTCCAGTCGCCAATAATGAAGACGACATCCTTCTTTGGTGTTAACTGTAGCAATTCTCGTAAGTCTTCATAAAACTGGTCAATATATTCCTCTTCAGCTTCAGTGGTTGGTGCGTAGATTTGTATGACTGTGATGTTAAAAGGTTGGCCTTGAAAACGTACAGACATCATTCTATCAGTTTTAAAATTGCACCCCATTATAGTGTTACGCACCCTGTTGCTAACTATGAGGGCAACTCCATTTTTCCTTTGGTTTTCATGTCCAGAATAGTATACCATGTACTCATCTGTAGCAAATTCACCAATATCAATCCATCTCACTTCGCTTATTCCCAGTATATCGATGCCCAGTCTCTTCATTTCTCGTTTGACTATATCCAGCTTTCCTTGATACATGGATCTTACATTCCAAGTTCCTAAACAGTACTGTTCCTTGCAGCATCGCACATTTCTTGAGGCTTCTCTCAACGTAGTTCCCCCCGGAGATCCGACTGGGGAACTTGAAACTCCGGAATATTTTGAATTGAGCAAAGCCATGGGGTTTTCTTGGGAAAATTACAGTGGTGGTTTCCCGTTGCCTTCCACTGTCCTCCACTCCTGTTGGCTCACTGACCCAGTTTCCCGCTGGGGTTGTAAACCCAACCTTCCACTGGGTTGCTCAGCTTAACAGGGGCACCACGCGTAGGTAGGATTTGGAGAATTGAGGTGTGAGAGGCTAAGTGAACTCTCTTGGTGAGTTTATATATTCGCATCACACCCCCGTTTCTAGCCAGAGTCTCATGTTTACTAGCTTCTACTTTGGGGTGTCTGAGTGAATGTATTATTTTATCATGGTCTGTGCCATGCACCTCATTCGCACTAGTTGATTGATGTTTCTCATTTCTTTACAGAATGACACAAAAACTCAAGTTTTCAGTTATGTAAAATTCTAATGAACTGTAGCCAGGTAGGTTCTGAAGAAGATTACCTGGAGCCTCATCTTTATTTAGTTCATCTATCACTGATTTAACATTTTCAAGATTGCCTGCACTGTTCCTATTCTTGTCTCGCAACGTGTCACTATGGGTCTAGGTGGAAGAGCAATATCCGGTTTCTTGGCTTTCAATAAATTATTTCTGGTTGGACCTTTCACGAATACGTCTTTGTCGTTTGAAATTAATTTGTACACTTCAGGACATAAGGTTCACTCAACTGCACTTAAGATGACCGTCGCAGAAGATGACTTTCTTTCAAAATTATTTCAAATCTTTTCAAAATTTTAGTCCCGTTTCAAAACCATAAAACTGAAAGTTCGACAATCCTATTTAAAGACCATTCTGAGAATAAGCAAGCAAACCAGTGGCATAGCAGCTCATAAAGGGCTTTGGCCTACCAAGACGGCTGCTGCTCAGCAGTGAGTGCTCGTGGTCAGCGTAGCAACATCCTCAACAGTATTACTTAGCTTTCACGACCGGGTTCTCTGCGTCTCGTATTACCAGCTCCTCAGTTGCTCTAACGAAGTCACTGAACACTGTAGAACCGAGCTAGTTGGCTGGACGGTTCGGAACGTGTAGCTGGTAGATTGCATTGGGGAGGTAGTGGGCTCGAAACCCACTGTCGGCAGCCCTGAAGGTGCCTTTCTGCGGTTTTCCATTTTCACACCAGGTAAATGCTGATAACGCCATGGCCATTTCCTTCCCAGACCTAGCCCATCGCCGCCACAAGATCTGCCTGATTCGGCGCGACACAAAAACCAGAACACCATTCCAGCCCTCAGTCGAGAATTAATATCCATCGAAACAGCGGCTCTCCAGGCAAGAACCAGGCACGCTACATGGGTCTGGCATTCCTACAAGTACTTACACTTAAATGTGTGAATAACGAGTTAATTCTGGAATAATATTTGAATATACAAACCCTTTTGCTTAGAATCGGATCATTTCCAGGAGCGTCTCTTAACATTATTAGCAATTGAAGGAACGTTAAAGGACAACAACAACAACAACTATTATTATTATTATTATTATTATTATTATTATTATTATTATTATTATTATTATTATTTATTTGCCAGTCTTCCACTTCCAACAGTGATGAGGGCGAATTATTTCTCTTTTGTCAGTGGTTAACATCGCAGTAACTCAGATTTTCAGTGACCTGGGAAGGTAAAGAGCTTATATTAGAAGTGTAGTGGCTGTGGCCTGAATTATACTACAGGGTAAAAGTGGGAAATCGCAGAAATATACAGGGTGAAACAAAAATGTACAGCACAAACTGCAGGACAGATTCCTTACACATATACGAAGACATTTTGTTATATAAACTTGGGTCCGGAAACGCTTTGTTTCCGTGTTACACCTCATTGTCTCAAATTCATTAATCTTGGATAACACACAAAAACAGAACATACCAGCATACCACATGTAACTCTTTCTCACAGGAGATGTTCAATATGCCCTCGGTGATCATTGATACGTGCTTCAACCCACCGTCGTAGTGAATCTCGGATGAGCTGATTTATCCCTGGAGTACTGTGTATGGTTTCGCAGCTTTCCACAATACGGTCAGGGAGACTCTAAACATATTGTACTAGGGTTCGATACACAGGAGCTTTTAAATACCCCCACAAATAAAAGTCCATTGGGTTTAGGTCCGGAGAGCGTGGAGGTCAGGCAGTTGGTCCATCTCTACCTGACCATCTGTCACCGAATCTCTTATTTAGAACCCGACGGACATTAACACTAAAATGAGGAGGTGCTCCATCGTGCATGAAGTGCATGTTTTGTCGCACATCTCAAGTCACATCTGCTAACAGGCGAGGTAGAACATTCTCTAAGAAATTGTGGTAACTTTGTCCGTTGAGCCTGGGTGGAAGAACCAAACAGTCACCAACAATGCCGGCCCAAGCATTGACAGAGAGTCTTTGCTGATGACTTGCTTCAACAGTTCCGTGAGATTGACGTCAGCCTATACATGCCGTATGTGAAAATTTACAATCTGATCTCGTTGAAACGAGGCCTCGTCTGTGAACAACACCGTTGTACTAAAAATTAGGGTTGACACTTTATTGAATAAACCATTCGCAGGAGAGTACCCGTGCAGCTGCTGATAGTGCCTGCACACGCTGTAATTGGTATGGATATAGCTGGTCCTCATGTAACACGCGCCAGTCAGTCATGTGGTCAACATTCATTGTTGCAGCTACTTGTCTTGTACTGACACTAGGGTCATCGTCAACTGCATGAGGAATTGCCGCCTCCCGTTGCGGTGTCCTCGTCCTTCTAGGCCTGCCCCGGTCTCGAGTATCATGCTGAAATACCCCATGTTCCCCGAGAAGATGATCAATGGCTTCAAGCGTTTTCCTGTCGGGGCACCTCCATCCTCGAAAACTCTCCTGGTACAAACGTTGAGTGCGAGCGCCATTGCCGTCTGCTAATCAGTACATCAAATGGGCAACTGCCATCTCTGCATTTGTGTACACTGCCATTGCAGTGATGAACTCTACGTACGTAGTAACCCGTGTGCTTGCCAAGGTCGTACTGATCACTGGAACGGTTGATGTTACCTGTATAATAATAATTTCGTATGGCTATTTCTAGCCGAGTGTCCGATGAGGGTGGGCGGCATCTGCCATATGTAGGTAACTGCGTGTTATTGTGGTGGAGGATAGTGTTGTGTGTGGTGTGTGAGTTGCAGGGATGTTGGGGACAGCACAAACACCCAGCCCCCGGGCCATTGGAATTAACCAATGAAGGTTAAAATCCCCGACCCGGCCGGGAATCGAACCCGGGACCCTCTGAACCGAAAGCCAGTACACTGACCATTCAGCCAACGAGTCGGACATGTTACCTGTATACAAGCAATGACGTAAGTCGCATGACAACAGGGACATGTAAAAAGAAACAAAACACTGGCGGTGCACCTACGATAATGACAACCGTAATCAGACGTAACCAACAGTGCATGATTCTAACGTTCTGTTCTTGTGTGTTTCCCATGATTAGCGAGTTGGAGAAAATTAAGTAAAACATGGAAGCAAAACGTTTCCGGACCCGTGTTCATATAATATAATTCATTCGTCTACGTGTAAGGAATATGTCGTGCAATTTGTGCCGTACATATGCCGGATTGCCGACGGTGGGGGTTCGAACCTACCATCTTTCGCATGGAAGCTCACAGCTACGCGACTCGCTTGAAACTGAAGGTAAATTGCGTACATTGACACAACGTCATTAATCGGAAATGTCATGTCCCTGTTCTGGAACTACAATAGTACTCGATTGTGTGTCACCAGCTCTCTGAAACCTGCTCAAAATATCGAGACTTCTCGTTAAGAGTGACCTACAACTAAAAGGAATGCGAACAACATTCTTGCTCGTGGAAGCTGTCCAGTGTGCGCTTAAATCACAGCCGTAGGAGACACTGACGATTTCAGAAAAAAGAATATCTTGATATATTTGGATTAGATGTTGTTCTAAAGTTATAACTCCTGAGAAATACACCTGGCGACATAACGTCATCAACCACTTGTATCTATTATGTGAATATTCTCATAACTCATTTCTGCCACATGTTCATGTAGGATCCCGTGTACGATCTATATAACATATGTGGACATGGTCCAATTTTACGGCCGGGTACCCTTCCTGACGCCTTCCCTATGTGGCGAGGATGTGTTCATTATTGCATGTTTCTTTGGTGGTTGGTAGATTGATATGTTGTGCGCAAATCAAGAGGTGTGGTTTAGGATTAACACACATACCTAGTCCCCGAATTAGAGGAATTAAACGGATGCGGCTAAAATTCCTAACAAGGGCAAGGAATCAAACTCGGGAACTTCTGAATCAAAGGCCTCAATGGTGAACATTCAGCGAAGGAGCCGGACATCACAATATTATCTTAATACTTTGTATTATTGGTCTGTACTCATTCAAAGTCAGAAACTGATACAGGGTAAACCGAGCTCGATAGCTGCAGTCGCTTAAGTGCGGTCAGTATCCAGTAATCGGGAGATAGTGGGTTCGAACCCCACTGTCGGCAGCTCTGATGATGGTTTTCCGTGGTTTCCCATTTTCACACCAGGCAAATGCTGTGGCTGTACCTTAATTAAGGCCACGGCCGCTTCCTTCCCATTCCTTGCCATTTCCTATCCCATCGTCGCCATAAGAACTATCTGTGTCGGTGCGACGTAAAGCAAAAAAAAAAAAGATACAGGGTAAGTACGCCAGAATTTCAGTTACCGGTACCTAAAGAAACACCTAAGGTCCCTGCAACTAGAATGGTAGTTCTATGTCTGTCACCTTTGCTCTCAGAAATTAACCTACTTTAGACGAACTGAATCCAATGTACAGTGTGGCAGTCCCTGCAACTAGAATGGTAGTTCTATGTCTGTCACCTTTGCTCTCAGAAATTAACCTACTTTAGACGAACTGAATCCAATGTACAGTGTGGCAGACATCAGCTTTCGCGACGTTGATGTGCATACTGTTGGTTCAAAATAAATACTAGTACCGATTTGGAAAATCTCTCCAATAGATGTTTCCCGAGATTTTAGCGTTACAAGTTTTAGATGAGAGCTTATAAGCCAGCATTTGGATAAACGTTCTCGTAGCATAGTGGTTAAGACGCTGTGATCGTAAAGTAAGGTGCACGGGTTCATTTCCCTATCCAAACTTCTTTCTTTTTTTCCCTGTATAACTTGCATTTTATTTATTCTTCCCTATATTTCAAGATTGTCTATTAGGAGAATGCCATCCGATTCCATGGCTGAGCGACCAGGTCTTGGCGTTTGGTTCGCAGGTCCCTGGGTTTAATTCTTGATCGGTCGAGGGACTTTCGTCCTAAAGGGCTAATTACATTGTCTCGGGGACTGGGGTATTAGTGTTGTCCCCCAATATTCCTGCAACTCGTACACCACACACAACATTATGCTCAACTAGAATAACACACAGTTCCCGTACATGGCACTCATCCTCGTCGAAAGGTCTGCCTTCGAAGGGCTGCACAGGCTAGCGATAGTCATACGAACTTATTATTATTATTATTATTATTCCAAATGACGCACTTACATTCAAAGTCAGATGTTGAAATTCGACAAAATATTAACAAATCTATCTCGTATTTAGCTGCCGACTTTAGAGGCGTAATAGATTAATGATGAGATTAGGAAGCCACGGAAAACTATCTTCAGGGCTGCCGACAGTGGGGTTCGAACGCACCATCTCCCGAATGCGAGTTGACAGCTATATCACCCAAACTGCACAACTTATCATTGCTTTCTTGCAAGTTGATGAACACCTGGGTGAAAAATTTACGACATTTCGGCGTCTCTTAAAAGATGTGCCAATTGAAGGGGTGTTAATAAATAATAATAATAATAATAATAATAATAATAATAATAATAATAATAATAATAATAATAATAATGTGCTACACTTCTCATTGATTGCTACTGATTTTAAGAGATAATGGAAGAGCATAATAATTTCACTCTGAAATAGGCCCTTTTAATGTACAAGTAAATAAGGACACAATGCCAACCGACTGCAACGACAGACAACTCTCCAACCTTGTGCATAGAAGGCAAACACCTACCCATTTATGCTACATAACCCCTTTGTACTAAATTTAGACGACTGCCACTGGTGGCATTCGACATCTCTCGCATTTTTCGTGTTCAGTTAATTTATTCTCATCAACCTTCCATCTTGCACTCTGAAGGATTCAGGTGGCCAGATAATAAGACAGACACCAGGCGAGTTGGCCGTGCGGCTTGGGGCGCGCAGCTGTGAACTCGTATCCGGGAGATAGTGGGTTCGAATCCCACTGTCAGCAGCACTGAAAGTGGTTTTCCGTGGTTTCCCATTTTCACACCAGGAAAATGCTGGGGCTGTACCTTAACTAAGGCCACGGCCGCTTCCTTCCCATTCCTAGGCCTTTCCTGCCCCATCGTCGCCATAAGACCTATCTGTGTCGGTGCGACGTAAGTCAAAAAGTAAAAGAAAAACATATTAAGACATGGTCACTTTGAAGAGTGTGAGGTAAGTGGTTTCACATGCCATTGGAAGAATTTTTAATTAAGCAATGATGATCTGGTGGAAATGTGGCATATTTGTCGTGAGAACAGAGATTTAACTCCCCGTCTTTGAGAATGATAACTAAAACACACAAGTTATCAAAGTATTTATTGTATCAGTACTTATTATTCCTTGGGCTTTTGACCGTCATAGAACATACTGGGTCTCTTGCATAAATTAAGTGCTTCCTTTTACTTGGTGTAATTTAAGTACGTACTTACCATTCGTTGAATAAAAACAAGGTTTTACTTATTGAGTCTTCAGTACTGCCTTAAGAATAAGCTATTACTTGAAGTCATTTGAATAAGATATAGGCTACCTTCTGCTTAAAAGTAAATACTGCAATTTCTTTAAGAATCAAGTTGTTACTTCCAAGTATTTACTTGCGCTTGTAAGTAAATGCTTAACAGGCCGGAGATGACTGGTGCTGAAGACAGGTCATGGCATACCTTCAGGAAACTAAATAAATGGGCAGAGTACGTCTTGTTTCAATACGTCCACTTCTGGCCCTGTTGTGTTAACGCACATTTACGAAATTTTTAGTTTCCTATAACTCGCAATCCTGCACCTATTTTGCTTGTATTTGGATAACTCGTCTTAATTGCACTGACTATTTCTACGATGAATCCTTCATGTATCATACAGAGTGAAGTACCAGTATCCTGTATTGAAATAAAAATTAACCACTTTGTACCTTGACAAGAAAGAATAATACATATAAAATAACATATAAAAACATTAAAAATAACAAACGTGTTAAGAAGCATACGCGAGTGTGTGAGGAAGCATATATGTGCGTAGCGTACCAGCCTAGTATCCCACACACATGTACACTTTCGAACAAGCTCTCTTTGCACGAAGGTAATACCATGGTGTACTACACCATGGGTAATAACGGAGAGTTGTGCGGTTTGATATCTTTCAAACTTTATTTGAACAGCTTTAAATTTAATATTATTCGTACCTATATTTTTTCTGTATTGTAATCGAATAACTTATTATAACTGTGACTTCAGTATCGGTTACAGAGTATATTTCTGTAGTTACTGAAAAATGAGACCAACTGTAAATACAAATATGTAAGTGGTGAACGGTTGGCAGTTCAGCAGCACAGAGGCAGTCAATACATACTAAGACATTATTTTACAATAATGAATAATCCCATTGTTCATATAACTTGACAATATATTGCGGTAGTTCTACCTCCTGTAATTATATTTACATTAGTTATTCATAGGTTTTAGATTTCGTTTGAGGGGGCCCGAATTTTTATTTTGGCAGGCGGGCCTCGTATCACATTCGTTACCCCCTAGGCCAAAAGTAACTTGTACATGTATGCTTGGGAATCCTTTCAGGTTTGTATAAATCATCTCCAAACACCAAGCTTTTATATTTATATATGAGTGCTCTCTAACGCACCGATGACTAAGTACATATTTGAAACCTATTTGACCTTTCCACTTGAGCCTCATCCATGGTCCATAAATCAGAAGGAAACTTTATCCCCTGGTGTGTCTTCTCCATAACGCTATCAGCAACGCTCTTTATAGTGCTGAAGATTATAATGTTGTATAGTGAACTCTAAAATCTTCTGCAACACCTGTCTGGAGACCGGGATCACTCAGAAAACGAAGAAATATCTCCATCTCTTGGCGCGAACTAAGTGCTCCTCTTCTTTATTCATCAGCTTCCGTCAAAAGATGATCTGTCAGATAATCTACACTGTCGCTTTCCAAACGCAACAACAGTTTGGATCGGCTAGGGCTAATATTATTTCTGTCCCTGTAACACTTCTTGCTACGTAAATTCACGACTCCTGCCTTGTCCAAAGTGAGATAAGTACAAAGAAGTATTCCCTTTCGCTACCTTGACAACATTTAAGAGCTTACTTCTTGATTTAAGAAAATACGTGTCTTCACTGAACCGATATAAGAGAATAATGGAGACATTTTAAGGCACTACTTACGCTTTAAAAGTATTTACTGAAAATGAAAACCTACAACCTATTTTCCAGTCATTGACCGGGTCAGGGATGTAATGAAATGAATCATATATAGGCTATTAGTACGACGGGGTCACCACTCCCAAAGTGATTTATTAATGACTGATAGATGCTATGAAATGAGAACGGAGAGTATTGCTGGAATGAAAGATGACTGGGAAAACCGGAGTATGCGGAGAAAAACCTGTCCCGCCTCCGCTTTGTCCAGCACAAATCTCACATGGAGTGACCGGGATTTGAACCAAGGTATCCAGCGATGAGAGGCCGACGCGCTGCCGTCTGAGCCACGGAGACGAAAAGTATTTACTGATCACCTTAAATAATCACTTATCACGCTTTACTTATTTTCATGCAAGACACCCATTAACAGTGGGTTTTATCTTTCTGTCTCTTCAGGCAACAGTTCTCTGCTAGTATAAATCAGGACAAACATTTTTAAATCTCTGAGTTACACTATCCGTACACCAGACAGGTACTGATCATGTATGCACAAGAAGAAAGTAAGTATTACTATTATTATAAATATGCAAATTTGTCCCGTTTTACGGTCCATTTGGTAACATTATGCACACAATCAATCATACCCTTCCCCGTAATGTTACGATCTCACTTCCTTACATTGTCATTCAGTGCTGTCTGAGTCGTTTCTGTGCTTGTTGCCCTGTACCTACCGCATTCCAAACTTGAAACAATATTTCATACGCCATCACCCCCTGTGGGTGGGGGACGCAGACGAAGAATATACCCACGGTATCCCCTGCCTGTCGTAATAGGCGACTACAAGGGGCGATCAAGGGATGATTGAATTAGAACCATGAAACTACTTATGATTATGATTAGTACCATCACGTGCGGGCAGTACCGCTATGTGAGGAACACAACCGGTTTGTGATTAGTAGCAACAGAGGGTGAATCAGTATGGGTTTTACAGTACCCGTGATTAGTACTGTTACCGTGTTTTTTTGGATCACGGAGGTGATAGAATGTGCGGGCATGAATGGGTCTATCTATTACAATCAAAATATTAATTAAAAGCTTTCTCCTGTTTTTTTTTTTTTTTTTTTTTTTTTTTTTTTTTTTTTTTTTTTTTTTTTTTTTTTTTTCAAATGCGAAATATTAACAAAACAAGTCGCTCAGCAACGGAACAAGATTTCATGTACAAAATCAGAAACCTCAGCAAATTGCCAATTAACGATACGAGCTTAACGCTCCCAATCCTACAAAGGTTACTTGAGCACTATGGCTCCATCCACTCAATAGTCAAGGAGACAAGTCTCCCAATTTCGTTTACAGAGTATACTAATATCTCTACAAAATAGAAGGAGCGTCAATGCTGTATGAATTGCCGGGCTGAGTGGCTCAGACGGTTAAGGCGCTGGCCTTCTGACCCCAACTTGGCAGGTTCGATCCTGGCTCAGTCCAGTAGTATTTGAAGGTGCTCAAATACGTCAGCCTCGTGTCGGTAGATTTATTGGCACGTAAAAGAACTCCTGCGGGACTAAATTCCGGCACCTCGGCGTCTCCGAAAACCGTAAAAGAGTAGTTAGTGGGACGTAAAACAAAAAAACATTAAACATTAATGCTCTATGAATTGATCTAGGAGACTGCGCTCCGAACCTTATACCCTTACTGCCTTATCAAGGCAACCTTCATCAACAAAAGCATCTGTGCTCACAAAATGTACACTTCCCAGGCCTCTCGAGGCACACCCTACATTTTACAATTCAACCGAATTCCCTGCCTTCAACACTCAACAGTCTAACCACTTAACATAAATGACTGAATTTTACGGGAGTATCGAATATCCATTCTACCGGGCGGACATTTGCACTTCTTGAAATTTGCACAAAAGATTAAAACCTTATTTGGGCTTCTGGCCGGAAGTTATAGAGGCTAATCCTATACTACTGAAGTGACTAGATGGGGAAATTTTAAGTTACAAAGCTACAGACAGGAAACGGTTACAAAAACATAGTTACCTCAAATACAGGTTGATGGGGAACTCGAGAGGGTGCCACACTCACTATTCCCGAATTTCGGCTAAGTTTCTAGGCTAGCTTTGAGATTTGCATTTGAAGATGAAATTTTCCATTATTGAAGATCGGAAATTTAAGGTTACATTCTTAAAGACAGGAAATATTCCCCTCAAGCTAACTTTCAGAGGCTATCACCTAGTTTTAAATGGCTGCCATTAAATGCGCCGGGCTGCTCAATGAAGGGAGATACGCCCCCGCCTCCACCATTAGCACACACTCAGTAGACTGGACGATCAATAAGACAAGGTAGCTCGAAAAATTGCCACCTTTTATATCCGAGAGGAAGGTTCTAAAGAGTTCTGGGCTAAGGCCCGTCACACTCCCAATTTTTTGGATAATTAAATATGTACAAGAAAACGATGATTGGTTGAAAATTAAATACACAAAATTTTCTATTGGCCAACATCTTAAGCCGGCGGGAAGAGATCATAGTGTTGTCAACTTTCCCATACCAAAAACAAAAGATAACCAACTCAGTGTAGTAAACCTTAAAATAACAAATTACTTTAGGATTTTAATACTTCCTCTTTACACTAGAGGGCATAACATCAGTTTTTTTAGAGACATCTGTAGAGAGAAGTCCAAACTTTTTGCACAATTTGTTGCAAGTTTATATTGAAGATGGTGTTTTTCAAGGCGCTTCATTTGAATGAACGGGGCGGGTGTACCCTCGCGGTACAAGTACCATTGTGAGAAACACCAAGGGTCTGTGTGTTGCCTGTGATTAGTAGCACTATATGAGCGACACCGTAGGTCTGCGTTGCCTGTGATTAGTACCCACTATGTGAGGAACACCATGGGAAAACCGGCGCCCGTGATTAGTACAACTAGGTGAGGAACACCATGAGTTTGCGTTGCCTATAAGTGGCGCCATTATTTGAGAAACATCATAGGTCTGCATCACCTGTGCGATGTACAATATTTGTGAGTAGTACCATACTCTTTGGAATACCGTGAGTTTACGCTACTTTTGATTGTACCGTAACTTGAGAAATACCATGGTTCAACTTTACTAGCGATAAGTGCCATTATGAGGGACTTTTGTCCTGGTTTTTGAACCCCTTTGACAACAAGCATCCTCGATTCATGATTGTTTTCTGGAAACAGTCCCCTGTATTAATATAGTTTGTGGGAAGGTGAGGTGTTGCGGGTCGGATCCACTGATTGTTTTAAATTCATATTCATCCATTCATTCTTCATCATCACGTTTTCAATTCTTGTCAGTGGATGAATTTTGGACATTTAAATTGTCATTACATTTAGTCGCATTTCGTACCATTAGGGGCCGATGACCTAGATGTTAGGCCCCTTTAAACAACAAGCACATCATCATCATCATCATCATCATCATCATCATCATATGCCATCATTCCTTCCTTATGTGCAGCCGTGACTGTACCATTCCACCACGGAGTACACAATTTCTCCCATATTTTAAATCCTTTAATCCGTACCTATAAATGTTACATATTTGTTTTATTGATTAAAATATCCTCTTCAGACGCGGCACCCACGTTTGAGGATAATTACAATGATATGACTTCCTGGAGTTTCAATTCAGCGATTATGTCCATCTACATTAGTGGCCAGTATTTTCTGTAATTGGTGTTTACACGTGAAAGTTTCCACGTATGGAGTTCTTAGGTTCGCTATTCTCGGATTAATGTCCACTTCCATGAGCAAAATAATAGCCATACTCGAATGTTCAGGTATTTTTCAAAGAACAGGGTGTATACGAAAGAATATCGGAGTTTTAAATGTGCGTAATCTTTCTTTCTTATGAAATACAACAATAAACCGTACATAGACTGAAAGTGTAGCCTAACTGTGCGAGTTTTCACAACAAACATTACAAGTGCTCAATACGAGAATCTTTATCACACGAAATACGTGAATGCACGAACGTTAAATGCCATTCTGCTTGTACGTTTCGGGCCAAAAAAACCAATAGCTGTTATCATTCATACAAACTCCGTACAAGTGTAGTTAAAATAATTGGCGCCACAGCAGCATCCTCTTTCGCTGGTGCTTCTAGAACTTCAACTTGCCACATCTAGTAGTGCTGATGGAGACGAAGAGCAGGATGAGGAGACCATATTTTTCAATAATTGGGTAAGTTCATCTACCCTTTTGTAAAGCTATTTCAGTCTGTAATTTTAGCCACTTTTAGCTATATTTTTAATACAGTTAGTTACTTTTCATGTTCGTGAATTGGCAACACTGATAACGTCTAAACATTCCTGCAGGTCTTTCAATCTTATTCACCTCCTTGCATCTTAGGCCTCAGTACTCACCTCGCTGCAGATAGGATAGTGGCCGGTGTCCTTTAAAAATATGTTGTAGTGAACGTAGCGAAAGGTATTCAGAGAAAGGGATTTACTCTCGGCCTCAACTCGTCAAAGAACCAGGTCTCATACTATATACACTGACTGACAGAGCAAATTCAACACCAAGAAGGAGTGGTCAGAACATTATGCCAATTGCAGGGTAGACTGACGTCACTGAGGTATGCTCATGATGTGAAATGCGCCGCTGTGCTGCGCACGTAGCGAACGATAAATGGGACACGGCGTTGGCGAATGGCCCACTTCGTACCGTGATTTCTCAGCCGACAGTCATTGTAGAACGTGTTGTCGTGTGCCACAGGACACGTGTATAGCTAAGAATGCCAGACCGTCGTCAACGGAGGCATTTCCAGCAGACAGACGACTTTACGAGGGGTATGGTGATCGGGCTGAGAAGGGCAGGTTGGTCGCTTCGTCAAATCGCAGCCGATACCCATAGGGATGTGTCCACGGTGCAGCGCCTGTGGCGAAGATGGTTGGCGCAGGGACATGTGGCACGTGCGAGGGGTCCAGGCGCAGCCCGAGTGACGTCAGCACGCGAGGATCGGCGAATCAGCCGCCAAGCGGTGGCAGCCCCGCACGCCACGTCAACCGCCATTCTTCAGCATGTGCAAGACACCCTGGCTGTTCCAATATCGACCAGAACAATTTCCCGTCGATTGGTTGAAGGAGGCCTGCACTCCCGGCGTCCGCTCAGAAGACTACCATTGACTGCACAGCATAGACGTGCACGCCTGGCATGGTGCCGGGCTAGAGCGACTTGGATAAGGGAATGGCGGAACGTCGTGTTCTCCGATGAGTCACGCTTCTGTTCTGTCAGTGATAGTCACCGCAGACGAGTGTGGCGTCGGCGTGGAGAAAGGTCAAATCCGGCAGTAAGTGTGGAGCGCCCTACCGCTAGACAACGCGGCATCATGGTTTGGGGCGCTATTGCGTATGATTCCACGTCACCTCTATTGCGTATTCAAGGCACGTTAAATGCCCACCGCTACGTGCAGCATGTGCTGCGGCCGGTGGCACTCCCGTACCTTCAGGGGCTGCCCAATGCTCTGTTTCAGCAGGATAATGCCCGCCCACACACTGCTCGCATCTCCCAACAGGCTCTACGAGGTGTACAGATGCTTCCGTGGCCAGCGTACTCTCCGGATCTCTCACCAATCGAACACGTGTGGGATCTCATTGGACGCCGTTTGCAAACTCTGCCCCAGCCTCGTACGGACGACCAACTGTGGCAAATGGTTGACAGAGAATGGGGAACCATCCCTCAGGACACCATCCGCACTCTTATTGACTCTGTACCTCGACGTGTTTCTGCGTGCATCGCCGCTCGCGGTGGTCCTACATCCTACTGAGTCGATGCCGTGCGCATTGTGTAACCTGCATATCGGTTTGAAATAAACATCAATTATTCGTCCGTGCCGTCTCTGTTTTTTCCCAACTTTCATCCCTTTCGAACAACTCCTTCTTGGTGTTGCATTTGCTCTGTCAGTCAGTGTACATGGAGGATTACGAAGCAGCTAACTCTGAACTTAGCAGTTGCTCAGAATTATGGTAATCAAAGTAATTGAGCTAGCGTATATCTTACTCTTAAATGAGTAAGATTTGAATGGTATCAAGGCTGAGTTTAGGTATTCTACTCAGTGGATTAAGAAGAGAACCAGATAACAAGCAGGTGTATAAGAAGTTACCCTGCTATTCTGTAACTCCAAGGTACAGTATTAAGGCAGTCACAATCATACAGCCAGCTAAAACCGGTGATCACAGGGTCATAAATCCATCACTCGATGGATGATACCAGCACTCTTTTAGACATTCACTTTTGCAGCTTCATCTGCACGTAGATTGTGATCATCATAGCCAAGGGGAGTCCAACATGTCTGAGATTAATTATCTTATGAATATAGTCAAATTATCATAGCTTGCATTCAATAGTAAGATGTTAATTTTCAGTATTCGAACAAATTCATAAAGTAACATGATTATTGTATAATTTACTTCAATATCTGCCTGAAAAACTCTCGTTGAATTTGAATCCACCGTGGAAGACACTTGCTGTATTTTAAAAGTCATGATCGATTGATGGTCTGGCAAATTCGAAACGAAACAAAAATCTTGAGTGCGTTTTATTATAAAGTTTTTTATGGTGGAAAACAGTACTACCGTTCAAGACTTGTTCACAAGAGTATAATAATTAACAGTAATAATTTTGTGTGGCTATTTCTAGCCGAGTGCAGCCCTTGTAAGGCTTGTGGGCGGCATCTGCCATTTGTAGGTAACTGCGTGTTATTGTGGTGGAGGATAGTGTTATGTGTGGTGTGTGAGTTGCAGGGATGTTGGGGACAGCACAAACACCCAGCCCCCGGGCCATTGGAATTAACCAATGAAGGTGAAAATCTCCGACCCGGCTGGGAATCGAACCCGGGACCCTCTGAACCGAAGGCCAGTACGCTGACCATTCAGCCAACGAGTCGGACAAGTAAACTCGTGTCCTCATCCCGAGGTGGTGCAGCTCTTTTCAGGCACACCCCCATTGGAGGTGAGCTGCGTGTACCATTTCAACCACATACCAGCCCTCCTGCCATTCTTAAATTTCTGGCAGTACCGGGAATCGAACCCGGCAGCTAACAACACTAACCGTTACGCTACGGAGGCGGACTAAATTCGTGTCCTCGCCCCGAGGTGGTGCAGCTCTTTTCAGGCACACCCCCATTGGAGGTGAGCTGCGTGTACCATTTCAACCACATACCAGCCCTCCTGCCATTCTTAAATTTCTGGCAGTACCGGGAATCGAACCCGGCAGCTAACAACACTAACCGTTACGCTACGGAGGCGGACTAAATTCGTGTCCTCGCCCCGAGGTGGTGCAGCTCTTTTCAGGCACACCCCCAGTGGAGGTGAGCTGCACGTGCCATTTGAACCACATACCAGCCCTCCTGCCATTCTTAAATTTCTGGCAGTACCGGGAATCGAACCCGGGCCCCCGAGGACGGCAGCTAATGACACTAACCGTTGCGCTACGGAGGCAGACATTAACAGTAATAGCCTGAGACTTACTGTTGGCAGCACTATCAACATTTAAAAGTTCAAACAATCTCCATTCGTACCCGTACGTGATCGGTGTCATGTAATACCTCTACTGTTGTGGATCCCGTCAATTTATTAACAGTATATAAGGCGTCATATGTCTCGTCCATGCGGTGTCATCAATGCCAAGGATGAGACTATAAGCAACTCTCTCTTTTAAATTTAGTCACCGCTTGATATGCTTTGAGGAAATGAATACAGATCCTATTAAGGTAAAGAACTAAGCTTACACGGTAGAGTGAAGCAGTAGAGATCTGCGAGGTCATGTGGACTGCTGAACTATGGGACGCTGTGCACGATAATATAATTGTTAAATTACTGGAACTGTATAAAGTTATAAACTATCCAGTCAAAATTATACAGTCATAATTGACTAGCAGGAAGTTCTATGTTTCCTGTGAGGGGGATAATTCCACCCCAAGGGTACTCAGATCCGGAATTCCACAGGGATGAGTCTTTTCCCCCACCCTATACGACCTATATGTAAGGGTCTTCCAACCCGTCAAGGAGTGGAGATCCAGCAATACGCGGATGACAGTGCCATTTGCTCCTCTCAGAGGAGAAATGACCATGCCCTCTGCGTGCTGTAATAATGGATCACGTCTTTCTTCAGTGGTGCAAACGAAACAAGGTGAAAATAAACCCTGCTAAAACACAGGCAATACTTATCAGTAAGCGTCGGCCTAGATTTTGTCAACTTACGATCAATAACGTCCCCTTGTCTTGGACAAAGAAAATTACATATTTACACATAACTACGGACAGAACTATGTCCTGGAGATATAACATAGAACGTGCCTTACAATGAACCATGGCACGGGTGAAAGCTTTGAGCCCTCTACTAGGAAATAAATATATCTATACTAATATCAAGAGAAATATTTACCTAGCATGTGTCAGGCCCATTCTGCTGTATGGTTGTGAGGTCTGGAGCTATGTCCCTAAAATAGCCTCTTTTTAAATTACAAACCTTTCAGAATAAAACACTCAGATTGATGACCACGGGCCCCAGACTGAGATGTAATAGGTGGATACGAAATGAACTCCGTATCCCGCTTATTAGAACTCAGGTAAATCTGGAATCCTCCTTATCCAGTCAACCGACCCTGGCATCCTGCTCTAAAAACGGGTCGTAAGGACCAGGAAGCCGAACACACGTTTTAAACACCGCGGCCCTTGCTTCACTTACGACCTGTTTTAACACGAAGTCAAAATTCTTTCTGCCATTTCTAAATTCAAACAACTCTCTCACTAAATTAATGAAAATCCACAGCCTGTTTCCAGTCATTCGACCGGGTCAGGAATGGAATGAATGAAGCCCCCATCTAGCGGCGAGGATAGGAAATGTACCGGCTGCCGAAGCCTGTCGCACTCCTCTGGGGCAATGATTAATGAATGATAGATGAAACGAAATGTTAATGGAGTCTCTCACTAAATTAATACCAAAATAAAATTCCTGAAAGGGGCCGTTTCTTACGAAGGGAGGCCTTTACCCCCAACACATCCCCAATAGCTCTGCGACTAAAATTTTTTAATTCAATCCTCAGTGAAGAGTGTTTTTTTCTTTTCTGACGGGAGGCAAACACCGCCTCTCAACAGATCGATTTCCCTCGCCAGTGCAAAATCAGTGATCTTTCCGATTCATTAGCATTTTTCGGAAGCAGATGAGTAAAAGGGCATAGTTTTCGCCCTCACTCGTCCTCAAAACAAACAAAAAAAAAGAAAAAGAAAAAGCTAATGCTGGGATAGCTAGGAAAACGTATAGGAATTCAAAGTTAATTTCCGATACATTTTAGATATACCTCTTCAATAGTGTGGAAGATTTTACGTTAATGAGGGAGAAATAATAATAATAATAATAATAATAATAATAATAATAATAATAATAATAATATCTTTCGCCACTTTTCGCTTTCGTTTTACAGCAATTAAACACTAAGTCGCATTCGCAGTCAATAAGCTAATAATAAACTGACAGGAAGCTGTTCTGTGAAGTTGATCCTGACTGACCGCCTTAGTCAGTGGGATGGTAAACACTCAGATTTGAAGTAAACACTTGTAATGAAGGAAAGTAGTGATAAAGCGCCTGACGCAATGCAGCAAGCACGGAACTGGAGTTGGCTAGCCGGCTTCTAGCAAACCTATTTACATAAACCACATTTTGACACTAATCCATTTAAGGACAAACGCTTTCAGATTGGTCTGTCTTGTCTGCTAAGCGACCATCTGTGGCCCATCCAGCTGCAAGCACTACGTCATGTGAAAGCTCCACTGAATTCGGAGGCAATTATCATCATAAATAATACAAGACACGACTTCTTATTTCAAGCCTTAAAATAGTCCCAACGAGAAAAGGGCTTGATTAATATCCTGAATACTTAACAACATATGTTTGCACAGAAACTGCCGAACGGTAGCTGAACACCCCGAAAGAAAAGGCCAGTCTTTCGCAATGGTTTCCATGGCCGGGGACAGCTAATTATGCTATTTGAACAGCTACAGCAGAGAAAGTTAATTGTAAAATATAGGTTCTTCTCTGAATAATGGTGGTGATTGTCATTTTAAGGGCCCTAACATCAAGGTCATTAGCTCCTCTCTGAATGGATGAGACTGCGTTTGATATGAAGCCGTAATTACTACGTTCTTTCTAGGAATATGTTCAAATAAGTCACCGTGACACTAGTTTCAGTATTACTAATAATTTATAAGTAATGCGAGACTTAGAGCTGTTATGATGTAAAGATTGAAGTTGTGTATGTGAATAATAATATTAATCATAATCATTGTTCCGGGATATCCGTGGAACGCAGAGGTTAAAGAAGGTGCCGGGGTGAATGGGTCTAACTACAATGTCAAGAATTAAATTTAAAACTTAAACTGAAGGTTATATTTTCAGAACTTCAAACTTAATAATATTTTATGCCAATAATACAGGTACAAGTAGCAATCATTAAACAAGACTGGGAAAAATCCAAGATTCAGAACCTTAACTCTTTGCGCTTTAAGCCCCTAATTTTACAATTTTACGAAAGGAAGAGGTATTTCAATGAGTGGCGGAAATCCCCTAATTCAAGAGCACTTGCTCCCTAAATCACAATATCTAGCCTCCCAGAGGCACACTTTACAGTTACAAAACTTGGAAAAGAGCTAACAGGCTCTCAGTTTCTTACTGCCTACTCAACGCAACCTCAACTTACAAACACTGGCCTCTCAAGGCACAACTTGCGATATGAAAACTGATTTAACAGGGGTATTTAATACTCAACCTACGGGGGCCTTCATAGAAAAGGAACACTTTAAATAACTGGCCCAAACACAAAATGAATGGAGGCGTACCCTGCACTCCAAGATAATAAACACTAAAAACCTAAAGGGCTCTAGGCCGATGAAACAGGGGCTATTCCCGAAGTACTGAGGTGACTCGTATAGAAATTACAATTACCACATTTCAGAATGAAAAACAGTTATGAAACGTAGTCACCTCAAACCAAGATGAAGGGGAGCTCGAGAGGGTACATCACTCTCTATCCCCGATATACAGTTAAAGATTTATGAAATTTTTACATCAGCCGGAAGAAAGTTACATTTTAGAAAAGTAGGTTACATAGTTAACGATTCGGACCTTTCCCTCGGATTAAACTGCGGAGGTAGCAAGAAAGAATACAGTTATGTGGCCATTACCTTGTAGATGTTCTGTTGACTCACACTCAGTAAGATGACGATCAATTGGCCAAGAAACGTGAAAAGCCGCAGTTTGTAAACCCTGATGGAAGGTTCGAGATCATTCAGGAATAAACCAGCCACACCCTCTCAATTTAATTTGTCAAATTCAAAGTTACACTTCAGGATCGAACAAGAAGCCTGTGATAGGTAGAAAATTAATTGCAGAAATTAGGGATTGGCTAGATTCAAAACTGGCGGAAAGAAAAAGGAAATATTTTCAACCCAAAAATAAATTAACATCATTCAGTTACAAAAACGTAGAAATACAAAACTTCTTTAAATTATAAGTTCTTACACCTCGCACCAGGATGCATGATCATAGTCTTTTAGTAGTGTCATCTGTGGAAGAAAGTCCAAACTTCTTGATGAATGTCAACAAAAAAAATAGTAGTAATTCAGTCAGTTTAGGCAACTGCACAAAAATAAAATTACATCCTATTTCTGTGTAAAGTTCTAAGTTGGTGTAGTTCCTGTTTCACTGTTTTACTAATAGAGGAGTTCATTTAGGCGCTGAATTTGAATGCGCGGCGTTGGGGTGTACCTCCCGGTACAATGATAATAACACAAACCTTGTAATTGACTGTCTTTCTTTTGGGGATGGTCTAGCAATCTTTTCCAATACGCCACAGACAGCTACGAAACCAATCGGGCAGCATAAGACACAGGCAGCGAAGGTAGGTCTCCAGATCTCCTATGAGAAAACTCAGTTTATAACAAACATAAAGCAGGCACCAAAAAAGCTAAATGTGGAGTAGGAAAATCAAGCGGGTAGGAAAGTTTAAATATCTACGTGAGTGGATAGAAACCAGTATGTCTGAGAAAGAGGCCTTCATGCCCCGCATGAATAAAGTGGAAATGGCATACCATCTAACCAAGGGTGTATATCCTTAAACGCCAAGTTCAGCCTCTACCGCACAGTCATTCGTCCGGAGGTCCTCTTCAGCGGAATGCCTTGCAATGAACAAACAGGTCTAATTGAGGAATTTGAGATCAAAGAAAGAACGATTTTGAGGAAAATCTTGAGCCCCATCAAAGACAAAGGTGACTACGGAAGACAGCATAACCACGAGCTCTATTTCCACGTACAAAATATAACCGATACGATGCGGAAGAGAAGAACTGCCTTCTATGGTCACGTAACAATGATGGGCCCTGCACGTTCAACCAAGTGGACCTTTCCCTACTTCCAAGATAACACAACAATAAAAGGTCTGGTACAGTGAGGTAGAAAATATTTACAAGAGGTGGGCATCGCACATGATGATATTCTGGATCGCAACCCACTTCAGAAGAAACTTCAAGACCACAAGAGTTTCGAAGAAAAGCCGAAGCTGAAAACAGGGAAGGTGAGGACCGAAGAAAGAATAGAACATCGGCAACGAATGCGGGAGTACTTGGCAAATGTTACAGCCCGGGGAAGCAGACAGTCCTTAGTTGGCCGAAACAACATGAATAATAATAATAATAATAATAATAATAATAATAATAATGCCGATGATTGGCTGAATCGCCATCGTAGTGACGTTTGGTTCAAAGGAACCTCGAATCGATTCCAGGTCAGCCCTGTGATTTTAGCCACGTTTGGTTAATTCCTCTGGTTCGGGGACTGAAAGTTTGTGTTCGTCTTAACGTGTACTTCTTCATTTACACATAACACAGCCAACCACCACAGAAACACTAATAGTTCAAAACACCCGTCTACATAGGGTTGGCATCTGGAGGATCATCCGATCTTAAAACCGGGCCACGTCCGCATTTGTGACACAGGACGCATCTAAGATCCCATCTGGGTGTGGGGAAAGTGTCAAAGGAAGAAGAAATATTCTGCTCAAAGAAGATATTTGGACACGTCGTTAGATGTTCCCACCTACAAAGTGAGGTGGGGATTAAACGATTACAGGAATAACGTGGCCCGTTTGACGTAATAGAGGAATCCGCTCTCATCCAGATGTCTGGAAAATGTCGGTGTCATTTGAAAGGCACGAGTGCCTCAGTTCGAAGTGTGTGCGAATGTTGGTTTGTGTGGAGTGTAGTGTTGTCGAATGAAGCCATTCGTGCACTTGCACCGCTTGAACAAGGATGCTCACAGAGGTACGTTTCCAGATTGCTAGGTGTTGCTCAGAATATGACTTTGTATCCGTGGACATGTTATCAGGAGACTGGTTGCCAGGTGCTCTGGCACAAGCTGCCAAAGGAATACAACTCCAGGGCAGGATTGTTTTGAGCTTCTAAATGCTCTTCAAAACCACCATGTTACAGCACGAGCGCTACATGTGGACCTACAGCACGCTTCTGGCGTGTGAGTCAAGTGACCAAAATTCAGAAACAGGCTTCTAGGGGTCAATTACAGATACCGACAAACCGCTCAAGTACTTTGCACTGAACGTATGACAGTAGCAGGAGACTCCAGTTTGCTAGAGATTGTCTGCTCTGACAGCTAAAACACTGGCATCCTGTGCTGTTTTCGGATGGATCCCGTTTCGCGTTATAACTTATCATTCTGATGGTCGTCTGCAAGTCGGAAGATGATGTGGAGAGCGCTTTCAACCGACATCTGTACAATCTGTTGTTGCTTATGGATGTGGATTTGTTATGGTGTTGACAGGCATAAGTCTTGACACTAAAACCAATCTTCCGATCATTCACAAAGGATTCTTAACTGCTCGACGGTACATTGATGAGATCTTAGTGCCACATGTGATTACTCACGTGACGCAACTTGGAACAAACGCAGTATTCATGCATGAAAATGCTAGAGTGCCTGATGCAAACATCGTTTGAGATTTCTGCAAGAGCAATGCATCCCAGTGAGAAATCCACCACCCCAAAGATAGGGGACATCTGCCTCAAATGATCGCGTGGTGCCTAGTTAGAAGCATCAGAAGTGGTTGTGTAGCAGTTATCCATGTGAGGGTCGACAATACTCTTTATTAAGAAGCTTAATTACCACGTAGCCATTTTGATGTGTAACCAGTGACCACTATGTTTATGAAACTTGGGCACTCAGTACACATCATTGCACAAATAACGCTTTTAATTTCAAGTCTTAATTGTTGCCGAGAAGGTAGTTTTATTTGATTACTTTTCATTATTTATGCGTATCATGAAGTAGGTTTTGCTAAGAAACTTTCATATAATTTGACAAGTGCTGAGAACTACACATTTCTAGATATCAGCAGTCAGATAGGTTGGTTGAGTGAGTGGAATGTATAGTCTAGTGGGATCGACTCAAGATTCTTACCAAAACAGCTACGGTTTGAAACCTGGCCAATTCATGTGTGATCAAATATATCTTTAGCAGTGCATTATTTATTTATTTATTTATTTATTTATTTATTTATTTATTTATTTATTTAATTATATGCGTAGTTTATGATGATATTTACCTTTTTCCGTTTGAATCCCCGTCTAATGCAAGATAACTGAGTCAAAGCATGTTTTGGTACTGCTATTGTCGGTGGTAATTTGGGCTATTGTTAGCGTCCTGGGTTCAGACGTGTCCGGCAGCATTAACAAAGCGCTCTGGAAAGATGAGGATGTTCGTCTACTCATTATCTGTCATATGCTTGGAGATGAAGTGGTAAACCACTGAAAACTACTTTGAGGACGAGCCAGTTCTGTTCAGTTGCGCTCGTGAGGCTGGGTGTAGCCTGTTCCATAACACACACCATGTGTTACATATCTGGCAGAGTCGAAAATCGAATCCAATTTTATTACTATTACTGGCGAATGTACCCGTGCTTCGCTACGGTATTCTACATTGTATTCGAATATCGAAGTAAATAGTGTACATGCAGTAAATAAGATTGTTTTAAAATTGCATGTCTCTTAGCGTTATCCGAGAAAGAGCATGGGGAGGTTGCCGTACGTTGTTTCCAATGTAAAGTGTTTGTTACGGATTTGTGATATAACGGCAGGCTCACTTGCCTACTGCCATTCACAATCGGGTTGGGAAGTTTACATTATAATTGCAGGCCCCATTGCCTACTACGCGGACAGAATCGATTTCGGGAGTTTTCGTTAAAATGGAAGCCCCCTTTCCTACTTCCAGGCAGATTACAGTTGAGGAGTTTCTATTATAATGGCAGGCAATTACCCTACTATCACTCGAAATTGAGTTGTGCCGTTATCGTTATAATGCCAGGCCCATTTTCCTACTGCCAGTCACACCAAGTTGGTGAGTTTCCATCAAAATAGCGGGCCACTATGCCTAATGCCAGTCACATTTTAGATGAGGACATTTCTTTATAATGGCGGGCACCCTTGCCTACTGCCAAACACAATCGGGTAGGGGAGTTTTACACAAAACTGCATGCTCACGTGCCTTCTGCAAGTCAAATCGAGAAGGGAACTACTCATTACAATTGTAGGCCTTCCTTAATGACAGTTACACAGGAGTTGGAGAAGGAACCCTTTCCTACTGCCAGTCAAAGTCGGTGTGGGGAGTACTGATTACAATAACAGACCCACCCTTTCTCGATCGCTAAAAATCGACATCAGTGAATATATATAGATTGACATACGAAAGTATATGCGTGTTTACAATATTGAAGACCTTCATTTACAGATTAACTGCTACTAAACGTACGTCATATCGACAAAGGATTATACCATAAGACACGCCGGATTTAGTGGCCTAAATGGCTGGTCCTATGATATGTCATCTATTCTTGGGTCAGATTGAGTTAGAAACGTGGTTTTGTAAGATTATCTCACATTACATTACTTTTCGGATAATTATGTGACAGCTACATACATAGCTTTTGGCTCACATATGGCTACTGGGTGAGCCAATTTTCGTGAAGAGTTTGATGATTCTGTATTTCACATAGGTAATTGCAAGTATGAATTATGCATGTGAAAATTCCAAATTGACTTAACATCGATTAATAGAGAAAAATCTAAAAAGGATACAGATACGGCAAAAAGTCATAAGACCAAGGTTGTAGATCATTCCAAATTGAACGGAGATTGTGCAATCCGTTATGTGATAGGAATTTCCGAAGGTCTGCACCATCATTAAAGTTGCCTGCATATTTCGATATTCTTCGGCGATAAAAAGTGAAAAATTTAATGATCTAGGATGTTTTCCGTTCGTTACAGGCTAAAACGTATAATTTTGTCAAATTTCAATTATCTTCCTTTTTCTTCTGGCAGATTATGCTGCAATCTGGATTTTGGGCGAGGCGGGTAAAAATTAGGACTTTCAGGAAACTAAACCAAAAATTATGGAGATGGTCATTATACACTTTAAACGGAAAGCTGTACGAAAATTTCGCCAAAATAGTCCGTGTAGAGGCACACAGTCGTAACGATTTGATTTATATAGACAAGGAATCTGCTCCATGTAAAACACCTTTTGGGCTGTGTCTGCTGGACTTAACCTGCAAAAGTGACCATTCATGATATCTCCCTTATTAATCCTCCTGACGAAAAAATGCACATGAAAAAAAAGGTTTAGAGGTGAAATTTCATCACGTTTGGTCGATTTCTAGTCAGGTTGGTCTTGTTCTGTATATATTGTGGAAGAGTAAAATCACCATTTCTGTTCCCTATAAATCGCCAGTCCATTCCGGAACATGAAATGTTATTTACGTCTAAAACCTACCTTTGGACAGGTGGATGCTAAATATAAATTTTGGTTCGAATGTCTTCAGTACTTTTCAAGTTGTAAGGAATACGCTTTACACGCACCCGCTCGTGAGTTAAGTCCGATGGGACTTGTACAGAAAAACGGTCCGTTAATGGTATCTCCCTTATTAATCCTCGTATCGAAATGATGCACATAAGAAAAAAAGGTTTATAAATTAATTTCTACCAAGGTAGGTAGATTTCCATTAAGTTTGGTTGTGTATATTTTGTGGAAGTGCAAAGTCACTGTTTCGGTTTCGTATAAACCCCCAGTCAGTTCAGGGATTTAGAAACAATATTTGCCCTAAAACCTATCAAGGACAGGTGTATTCTAAATATGAGTCTTGGTGGAAATACATCCAGTAGTTTGTAGCACTCGCGTACATACGGCGTAATTAAGGAAGAAAATAATACAGTTAAGAAAGTTGAAAGTAATAGAAAATGGATTATAACTGAGGACAGCCGGATAACGACAAATATGTAAATGCCAAGTGAATGCATTGGAAAATCAAATGCCCCTCAATAAATTATGCTAGTGTGAGTTATGGATATAATAAAGCGGTAACAGAGGAGAAATTTAGGTCCAGTGATTCTTAGGTAAACAAATAATAAGAAGATGACTAATGGTGTTATTACTTAATCTATTCGAGGGCGGTTATAACATCCAACGATATTCCGCCAATATCCCGCAGATAGGCCGATTGACGCCTCTCTTGCCTTCTACCCAAGGAACAACCACGAATTTAAAAGCATGATGAGGAAAATGGTAATACGTTACTTCCCTGCTGGCATGCAGTCAGAGACGTTGCCATGGTAACCTGTAGGTTCGTTGTCGGTCTGTCGGTCACTCAATGCAGAGCATGATACCAGCGGAAAATTGTAAATTTCTCCGTCATGTGAAGAGTAAGGTAAATTATGAACATAACGAAAGTTGTTTATAATGAAAAGATGTTTCACGTACGGTAAACTAAGTTTACAGAAAATCAATAGTATAAGAGAAAATGGAGGAAAACCATTCTAGTTTTCCTATAAACCCCCCGTCTATTCAAAGATTTTAAAATAATATGCATATCGAAACCTTCCATGGGATGAGTATACTCTAAATGAGAAGTTTGGTTGTGATCTATCCAGCCGTTTCGACGTGATGGTGGAAAAACCATTCTGGTTTTCCTATAAACCCCCCGTCTATTCAAAGATTTTAAAATGATATGCATATCGAAACCTTCCCCGGGATGAGTATACTCTAAATATGAAGTTTGGTTGAGATATATCCAGCCGTTTCGACGTGATGGTGGAACAGACAAATAGACAAACAGACAAACAAACAGACAGACACGAAACGTAAAACCACCGATTCGGTCTTGAGTTGACCTAAAACGGATAAATATCTGAAAAATTGGCAAAACAAAAGAAATTACAGACAGCGGACCCCCTACAATTTTATTTATATAGATTTCCTTAACTCACAAAATTCTTGTATCGTTCATCAGCATAATTACACAGGTAATTATTAATTGCAATCATGATTAAATGTAACACTAGGCTTATCCCTTAAACCGTCGTTGAGGTTTTGTTAAGAAACTTTCGTATAATTTGACAGGTGCTGAGAACTACATATTTCTAAATATCACCAGTCATATAGACTGGTTGAGTGAGTGGAATGTATAGTCGAGTGGCATCGACTCAAGCTTCTTACCAAAACAGCCACGGTTTGAAACCTAGCCACGTAAAACTGCAGGTCCTGCGGCTGTCATCACAATGTCAAGAGTCATGTTAAACTGAAAACTTACGTGATTATTATTATTATTATTATTATTATTATTATTATTATTATTATTATCATTATTATTATTATTATTATTATTATTATTATTATTTAAATATTTGATTTATTTCAAGACATTTTTTGATTCAGTCCATCTTAGTGGGGTATTTCCTTGCTCTAAAAGTGGACGGTAGTGTTTGCTGAACAACACTGTGATAAATAACATTAACAAATGTTGCTATAAATTGCCATTGGGTTCAACCATGGGTAACCAAGAACAAGGTCTATATTTTGTATCATATGTGAAAAATGCATTGATTCATGAAATTCGAAATCATTTTTATTCTATTGTTGTGGATGCAGTGTCATGAAAATACGATTTAGTTGCTCATTTGTGCTTCGCGGCTTCGGTTAGGAATTCATGATGACACCTGCAAACAATGAAGGCAAGGTGATCTCTCTTCAACCTTCTTCAGAACAAAACAATCCAAATATCGGTGTCAGAATTCGGACAAAACATTCGTACGAGTAGCAATTACAACAAAGTTTCACCACTTACAGTATGTGATGGTGCTATTGTACGCTTGAATATGGTTTATTGACAGCAGTTAACCTCCTCCCTGGCACTCACAGTACAAAGAATGAACGAGTGTTGTATCCTTAGGTTTCAGAACATATGATTGATCCGATTTTTATTCTGCGATGTTCCGGACGTGTAGTTTTTACGCTTGCATTCGGGAGATAATGGGTTCGAACCCACGTGTCAATAGCCCTGAAGTTGATATTCCGTGGTTGGCCGTGCTGGATGGCTCAGATGGTATAGCACTGTCTTTCTGGGTGGAAGGTGGTGAATTCAATTTCGGCTCAGTCCTTTGGTATTTAAGGGTGCTTAAATACGCCAACCTCGTGTGAGTAGATTTAATGGTACGTAAAATTACTCCTGTAGGACAAACTTCCAGCACCTTGGCGTCTCCGAAAACTGTAAGAGTAGTTTGTGGGACGTGAAACCAATAACATTATTATACCAAAAGTATACATAAATGGTATTTACTTTAAGTAAATAGTTATATAAATAAATTAACAACCATTTGTTAGGCTCCTGTCTATTTCAAAAGAGGTTCCGCAATAAGACAATGTGGAATATGTGTGAATACCAAGTAGGCCTATTTGTAGCACAAGAGACCAGAATGCGTGTCTACGGCACTAGCAAGGGTTACCAATGGTCGCGTGTTATTTAATTGCCGTAATTTTCTGCCGCTGCCCAGCCAGTATACCATTGTAACACTTAGCAAACACTCTGCAATTATACTCTATT
Organism: Anabrus simplex; assembly: GCF_040414725.1. Lineage (NCBI taxonomy): Eukaryota > Metazoa > Arthropoda > Insecta > Orthoptera > Tettigoniidae > Anabrus > Anabrus simplex. The sequence goes on from NC_090266.1 coordinate 1,044,765,692, forward strand.
ACCACATTTCACACTCGAGCATGAGCATAATTATTGCCAATAAGGCATTCGTTATTAAGATATTAGTCAAGCAGTGTAAATATGAAGGCAGCTTGAGGATACGCCCCTATCTTACGCATGTTGTTCATTATAATTTGTCCATTAATTCGCTTAGTTAAAAGAAAAATCCTACGATGTGAAGTTAAAGTGCTTCCGAATCTCTTTGCGCAGTTAACAGTAAGAAAATATAAACTCGATGTGGTACAATGCTTTTCAGGCACAGCCTCTAATGGAGGTGAACTGCATGTACATTAGCGCTCATAAACTTATAACAAATTATTTTGTGCCCTTTTGTGTATTTCTTGTTTTATAGTCAATCAATTGCAGAGTGTATAAACAATAACATAATGTACTTCACATATCCAAAACAAACATTCATCTTTCCTAGACTGTAAGAACGAAAAGTGTAGATATTCATCATTTGACGGCTCATAAGTATTTTGACAGTGACCATAACTGTTTTATTATATTGTCATTTCTTTTTTTTTGCTAGGGGATTTTACGTCGCACCGACACAGATAGGTCTTATGGCGACGATGGGATAGGAAAGGACAAGGAGTTGGAAGGAAGCGGCCGTGGCCTTAATTAAGGTACAGCCTGGTGTGAAAATGGGAAACCACGGAAAACCATTTTCAGGGCTGCCGATAGTGGGATTCGAACCTACTATCTCCCGGATGCAAGCTCACAGCTGCGCGCCTCTACGCGCACGGCCAACTCGCCCGGTTTGTAATTTCTTAACGTGTGTACCGTTCTAAAGTCTAATGTTTTATTGTTTAACAATTTGCCGCTCTGACAGCCATGCTTCGTCTCGGCATCGTGGCAATAAAGATATTCATTATGTCACTAGATACACTGTAGATTTCCATGCATCACCCAAAGCCTGTGTAATTGTGGTGCCTGATATGTTCATCTAGTTCCACCCACATTTGCTCGGTGAGATTTAAGTTTGGATTTTGACTTGGTCAGTCAAGAACTTGAACATTTTTCTTCTTAAAGTGATCCTTTACATACCGCGATATATGTTAGGGGTAATTGTGGTGTTGGAAAACAATTTTCTACGAAAGCTTCTTTTGGAATGTGACGACATATAACACTGAAAGCGATCCATCGTATCTTCAACAGAGCTAAACTGCTCAGCCTCGTATTTGATCCCAACTTGGTTGGTTTGATCATGGTTCAGTCCGGTGGTATTTGAAGGTGCTCGAATACGTCAGCCTGGTGTTGGTAGATTTACTGGAACGTAAAAGAACTCCTGCGGGACAAAATTCCGGGTACCACGGCGTCTTCGCCAACCGGAAAAAGTAGTTAATGGGACGTGGAATAAATAACATTATTATTTAACGCTCACCAAAGATCTGCTCTATGACAAGAAAAACAACCCTAACACCCGAACTCCGTCTCCATATGCTTCACGGTAGAAATCTGTCATCACACAGTGCTTTGTTCATTTGGTGGACGTTGAACGTAATGAATTCCATTGAACTGGATGTTCTCTCATCACTCCAGAGCACATGAGACCAGTTTGCAGAAGTCCAGTGTTTTTACATTTGAGCAAAGCTAAGTCAGGCTTTCCAATTCTCCTTTGATATGAGAGTCTTCTTACTTCGTCGCCAGCCATTTAAATGAACATCCTTCAGGTGACCTTTTACTGTGGAGACATGCAATTTTACATTAAGTTTCTTCTAGGTCATCATATACTGTATGTTGACAGAAGTACGGCGTGGATTTGCCAGAATTTCTTCTCATGTAATTATCTGCCTTGTGAAGGTTTGTCTTGGTCGCCCGCACCTTGGCTTATTGCAAACAGAACCCCTCCTGTTAAACAGTTCACAGTTTATTCCATACACTTACAACTAGCCCGGGCCCCTTGAAATCGTGAGCTACAGTTGCTTCAGAACAGCTACACCTTAGAGCAATGATTAGAACCATTTTCTCGTCGTCAGATAATACCTTCATTTTCGGTATGATGTCAGTATTTGTAAGCTTTAGCTTGTAGTTAACATGCAATTTAATTATGAAAAGCCTCAGTAGTAGCATGCAGCTACGTTAATGTCAAAAAATTTAGCTTGCAACGTGTTTTGAACGGTACAATAAAGGAGCAACTTACGTAGGTATCTAACGCGGCGCAGTGGAGATCAGGACAGTAGTATGTGAGTCAGGAAACACAATGAAATATGATTGTTTTGTACCTAGATGGCGCATGTAAACAAATCCTTGTTGTCAAAATATTTCTGAGTGCTGCTATACCCTCCCGCTAATCTCGTATCTCTGTCAGTGTTTTGGATCGAACCTGGGCCTCCGAGGGTAACTACTAATAGCAGTGCCCGTTACAGTCCAGAGGGGAACTTGTTGACAGTCAAGGACACAATTAGTGGTTATCACAGTCGGCGAATAACATTATATGTGATTCATGTTGACAATAATAATAATAATAATAATAATAATAATAATAATAATAATAATAATAATAATAATAATAGCGAGCGAATTTACTACGATACGGGCCATGTGGGTTTAAGCTTGTGTTCAGAAGATGGTGGATTCAAACCCCACCAGCAGCAGTCGTGAAGGTGGTCTTCTATGGTTCACATTTTTACACCAGGTACTTTAATCAAAAGCACGCCACTTCAATAAATCAATCAATCAATCAATCAATCACCAATGACCTGTATTTAGGGTTGTCACTCAAGTAGTAGATTTCTCTATCAATTGTTTACCCAGTTTTTTCTTAAGTAATTTCCAAGAAGTTGGAAATTTATCGAACAGCCGCCTCGGTGAATTATTCCAATCCCCAATTCCTCTTCCTAGGAACAATTATTTGCCACAATTTGTTCTCTTGAATCCCAACTTATCTTCATACTATGATCTTTCCTACATTATTTGATTGCTAGTGGTTTAAATTCTCGCTAACACATCGAAGGTTTTCGGCGACGCAAGGACAGGAAAGGGCTAGAGTTGGAAAGGAAGGGGCTGTTCGTCTCCTTGCTCCCAAGTCTTCCCAACCCACAGTTCGCAACAGTACAAAACGCGCCGAATTCCTTCAGATCTTTTCCAGTCCTCATCAAGTAATACTAATGAGGATCCCGTACACAGGAGCCGTGTTCTAAGTAGGGTTTTACCTTTGACTTATTCGCCCTCTCGTTTACATCCGTATTACAACTCCTAAATACCTCTCATAACCTTATGATGAGATCTGTAATCTTTACTTACAATTCTGTTTATGTGATTACTCTAATGAAGATATTTCCTTGTATTAACACCTAGGTGTACAGTGATCTCCATGAGGTACCTTCGTCTCAACGAAGTAATTAAAACTGTGAGTACTTTTCCTGCTAGTAAGACATACAGCCTGGCCTTTCATTGTCATCTGTCCATCTCACAACTTTGTCGAGATCTTTTTGCAGTCATTCACAATCCTGTGACTTATTTATTACATGATGGAGTATAAAGTCATCTGCAATAAACCTTATCTGTGATTCAATTTCTTTACTCATGTCATGTGTATATACAAGAAAACATTAATGTCCCCCACCCTCTTAATAATTTCAGGATCAGATAATGCTTTACCTACTCTAATTCTCTGAGTTCTGTTTTCTGGAAATGTAGCCACCCATTCAGTCGTTCTTTTAGTATATCCCTAGACATCTTACCTATTGCAGCTGCCTTTCAAGTTTTCAATGTTTGCATCTTTTTGTAGTCGTGATTAACTGTGTTGTTTTCGAATCCCACTATCGGCAGCCCTGAAGATGGTTTTCCGTGGTTTCCCATTTTCACACCAGGCAAATGCTGGGGCTGTACCTTAATTAAGGCCACGGCCGCTTCTTTCCAACTCCTAGGCCTTTCCTATCCCATCGTCGCCATAAGACCTATCTGTGTCGGTGCGACGTAAAGGCCCTAGCAAAAAAAAACTATGTTGTACGTACACCTTGGTATTTGATGATAGCCAGCTCAAGGTCACAGTTTAGAACCCTATTTGTTGATGATGTGTGAGCTAAATGGTCGTGAAGTTCGTCGCCGTAAGACCTATCTGTGTCGGTGCGACGTTTAAAGCAAGTTGTAAAAAAAAAAAGTAGAATGGTCGTGAAGAAAGGTTGTTACGGAGGAGTGACCAATGACAGACCCACTGGTGTCCGGCTGGCCATTTTTGTTCTGTACTCAACATCTCTTCAACACGTACTACATGTACGTAACACGACCTAATACGTTGAAAGTCTGTTTCGATTACAATGCGGTCGTGAAAATTCAATATTCATTGACATGCCCCACAACGGGCGACTTAAACGCACTCTACAGTGTGCTAGCAGCAGTGCCAGACCTGTAGCTCAGATCCTTTCAAACAGAACAAAGATGGCCTAGGCCACCATAGCTCAATTGGTAGAGCAACCGACGCGAAATCGGGAGGTTGTGGGTTCGGTTCCCACTGGTGTCCGGCTGGCCATTTTTGTTCTGTACTTAACATCTCTTCAACACGTACTACATGTACGTAACACGACCTAATACGTTGAAAGTCTGTTTCGACAGACCATTTGTTCATGTGGGTGGTTTATCTATAGTCACTCTGATTTTTACTTACCTTGAATGACATTTATTTAGTCTGCCAAGCAATCATAAACTGCATAAAGCCACATGCAAAGCCATGATCTATTCGGTTGTCCTGAGCGGTTTTGACACGTGTGTTTGAACAACCTAATATAATATGGCAAGATGGCAGTGGTCTACTTCTCTCCGTGAAGTTAATCTCTGTCTGTGGAAACACTATATTTACTGAGTTCCGAACACCAATGAGCAGAACATAAATACAGTATATATGTTTTCTACTTTTACAAAAAGGAAAAAAGAAATGCTGCGGAGATGTGTAAACATAGTCGGGAGTACGCTGTTGATGAATCTGTTGGTGAAAGGTGATTTGTGGTATACACATAGAAAGATATATTATATTCCAAACATGTAACCGTTCCTAAAGAATGCATATTAAATCACCACGGCATATAACATCATCGTCCTAAATGGTTTACGACATAGAAGGAATTCCTTTTGAGTTTGATAGTGAACTTCCGTGATCAGCGCAGCGACTCTGTTCTTCATTCACTGCTCACAGTGCAATCTAAAAGTCTGCTTTGATCATGCTGTTAACACTGACGATGACCATTACATGAAATGTAATTTTATCTCCCACTGGTCATTTTTCTTCGGAGGAAGATTTTCCCGAATTACCCGAATATTACAATTTCCATGACTATCCTGTGGAGGATGAATGAAAACCTACAACCTGTTTTCAGTCAGTGACCGGGTCAGGGATTTAATGAATGAATCATATATATATATATATATATATATATATATAGGCTATTATTACGATGGGATCGCCACGCCCAAAGTGATATATTAATGAATGATAGATGCAACGAAATGAGACTGGAGAGTGTTGCTGGAATGAAAGATGACAGGGAAAACTGGAGTACCCGGAGAAAAACCTGTCCCGCTTCCGCTTTGTCCAACACAAATCTCACATGGAATGGTCGGGATTTGAACCACGGTATCCAGCGGTGAGAGGCCGACGCGCTGCCACGGAGGCATCCTGTGGAGAATGTTTACCATTAATAACTAATAATGTGCATACGTACTAGAGGTGTGTTGTATTTTAAATGGTGTTAACAAATATTGTTTTCCCGACCTCGAAACGGGTTGGCTTCCTTGTATAAGACAATCTGTTATCTGCCTTTGAATCCGTAACACTTGCGGCTATGGCTCATCAAACGAAAGTGACAGTGGTTATAAAATGTAAGCCAATAGTCAGAAAATTATTCGAAATATGGAAGCCATACTTACTGTATTACAAGAATATAAGCTAGTCGTACTGTGAAATGGAGATGATTGTGTGGAATCAATAATAAGAGAATATCAGGTGTGAAACAGTAACGAGTGTAATATACCGAGGTCGATAGCTGCAGTCGCTTAAGTGCGGCCAGTATCCAGTATTCTGGAGATAGTGGGTTCGAGCACCCCACTGTCGGCAGCCCTGAAGATGGTTTTCCGTGGTTTCCCATGTTCATTTCAGGCAAATGCTGGGGCTGTACCTTCATTAAGGCCACGGCCGCTTCCTTCCCAGTCCTAGTCCTTTCCTGTCCCATCGTCGCCAAAGACATATTTGTGTCGGTGCGACGTAAAGCCAATAGAAAAAAACCGAGTGTAATATTGGTTACTAACGTTGAGTTGAGTTGAAATTTCAATGAAACAGAAAGGAGTGGGGATTATTTACTACAGATAAACTCACTGCGAGACTCAGTAGAACACCGGATTTCAGGGTTAGATCAGGAAAGTAAGTTCACTCTCTAAAAACCTCAATAACTTACGAAACTGCCTGCTTTTGGTTGTGCATACTCGGGCTTTCAACCCTCGGATTGTGTTTCTCACTTAATAATTGAATCTTCCATGCAGACTACACGCTCAGGTCGGCCAGTGTCAATACCAAGATTCAAATCTCGGGCATTTGAAAGTTACAGTTATTATCTGGTCTGTCATTCTTTTCGCCTGTCCGACTCATTGGCTGAACGGTCAGCGTTCTGGCCTTCGGTTCAGAGGGTCCCGGGTTCGATTCCCGGCCGAGTCGGGGATTTTAACCTTAATTGGTTAATTCCAATGGCACGGGGGCTGGGTGTATGTGTTGTCTTCATCATCATTTCATCCTCATCACGACGCGCAGGTCGCCTACGAGAGTCAAATAGAAAGACCTGCACCTGGCGAGCCGAACCCGTCCTGGGATATCCCGGCACTAAAAGCCATACGACATTTCATTTTTTCATTCTTTTCGCCTGAGCCACAATAATATGGGGTTGGTAACTTAATCTCAGCTCATCAGCCCGGACTGTTTCTAGAATGAATGTAAAAAAACACGGAAAATACTGCCTTGACAATCATTATGAACACAATGATGTGATCTCGGATTTCTGAAAGTAGTCCTGCAGTTGCCGGGCTGAGTGGCTCAGACGGTTAAGGCGCTGGCCTTCTGACCCCAACTTGGCAGGTTCGATCCTGGCTCAGTCCGGTGGTATTTGAAGGTGCTCAAATACGTCAGCCTCGTGTCGGTAGATTTACTGGCACGTGAAAGAACTCCTGCGGGACTAAATTCCGGCACCTCGGCGTCTCCGAAAACCGTAAAAGAGTAGTTAGTGGGACGTAAAACAAATAACATTATTATTATTAGTCCTGCAGTTGGCTACATGAAACAACAACAACATATTTCGTCTGAGTTACGACAATGGAAACCGAGCTCGATAGCTGCAGTCGCTTAAGTGCGGCCAGTATCCAGTATTCGGGAGATAGTAGGTTCGAACCCCACTGTCGGCAGCCCTGAAAATGGTTTTCCGTGGTTTCCCATTTTCACACTAGGCAAATACTGGGGCTGTACTTTAATTAAGGCCACGGCCGCTTCCTTCCCACCCTCCCTTGTCCCATCGTCGCCATAAGACCTATCTGTGTCGGTGCGACGTAAAGCAACTAGCAAAAAACTAGCAAACGACAATGGAAGGTGAGGAAAATTATCTAAAGACTTGGGACCGGCACATTGCTGCGAAAAATATAGATTATCGTTACAGAAAATCAAAGTTGTCCAGAATCGAACACACAGCCCGATCTTCTAGTCCTCCAATGTGCAAGGAAATGGAGGTGAGTAAGCTGGTGCTGAGGAGCAGCTTGTGTGCCCATTTCTCGGCGATAAGGAACAGATAGTGTCTTCTCGTGAATCGCCATGTTCTACAAGCTCCATTGTCCAGTACGTGAGCAGCATGGCGGTCATCTACAAGAACTACCGCCGCTCTCAGTCACAGCTGACCTGGCGTGTGGCCTGGTGCGGGTCTTTCGAGTAGACGCCCTATAGGCGACCTGCGTGTCTGTGAGGACTTGCCGATACCTGAGATGAATTCTAATGCTGCAGACGCCACAAACACCCAGTCCCCGAGGCATCGGAATTAACTTACGAAAGTTAAAATCCCCGACCCGGCCTGGAATCCAAGCCGGGGCCCATTAGACCAAAGGCCAGCGTGCTAACAATTCAGCCATGGAGCCGGACAGCCATTTGGGTGAAATGGAAGGAACCTTTACCTATTTTAGTAGGTGATTTCACTTGCCTGATGAACTGAAACTCAAGACCAGGCGAAGTGAAACTAGAATTACTCTTAACACGGTAATGGTCTAAATAACTCAGATTTATTATTAGGAAGATAATAGTGCCACAGGACCAGGGATATACGTTGCATGTGTGTGTAACTCTATATTTGCTTTGAATTCCAACAGTTTGGGAATTACTTTATGAAACAACTAGCAAGATACCCGTGCTTCGCTACGGTATTATACTGAAATTTATAATTGAATGCTTATTGTTTTAGATATATAATCCGCCGAAATTAGCGATCTGACTCGTTTTCTGCGAGAATCCACCAAAATTCCCGATCTGACTGGTTTTCTGTTATTTTACGGCACGTTTCCTCCCATTTTTCAATCTTCCTTTCCAGCAATCGATTTCGTATTTCCCGGGCTAGGCTCAGGTATTCCTCCCGGTCAGTTGGGTCCGTAAATCTTTGCCATCTTTTCCTATAATCATTTTTAATATCGATAAAATCCTTCAGGAGATCCGGCGTGGTGTCATATTGGGTGCCTTGGTGGCACTGAACCCGCGGCCGGACTGCATTCTTAGTCATTACCCGTCCAGGAGCCGTCTCCAGCGCGGTCCGCACATTTGACGATGGTCCGGAATATTATTATTATTATTATTATGTGTTGTTGGAATGGCTGATGACAGGGAAAACCGGAGTATCAGGAGAAAAAACTGTCCCGCCTCCGATTTGTCCAGCACGAATGTCACATGGAGTGATCGGGATTTGAACCACGGAACCCAGCTGTGAGAGGCCGGCGCGCTGCCGCCTGAGCAACAGAGGAACCTTATAAGTACATTAATAACAGTAAAATCAATTGGTCTCACCTCCTTCTACACCCCACCGACGTTAAGTTTATTTACCGCCACCCCCCCCCCCCCCCCGCACCAAAAAAATTAAAAGAATGCTTGTTTCTTAATGTTTAAGGGAGATTCCAAACACCAATGTTCAGGTCTATTACCTTCAGTTTCGAGATATAAGTATCCCCATAAAAATAATTTACTTTTTTCACTTCATTTCACAATAACCCCCCCCCTAAGTGAATTTTCCCGCAAAACATTCTTGTTTCTTTAATAGTAAAGGATCTTCTAAATACCAATTATCACGACTCTAACTTCTTCAGTTTTTGATTTATGTGTCCTCATGAAAGGAATTCAACTCCTTTACACTCCCGCCCTCCAAGATGGTTTCCCCACCAAAACGCGTTTTTCCTTGTTTTTAGGAGATCCAAAAACGATTTTTTACGTCTGTAACAACTTTAGCTTTTTATTAGATGTATCTATTCTCATACAATTAAGTCAATTAATTTTTCAATTCTTTCACCTCCTCCCTCCCCCTTCATTGGATTTTCCGAGAATACGTGTTTCTTTACTTTTAAAGCAGATTGCAAATATCAAATTTCACGTCTGTAACATCTTCATTTTTGAGATATCAGTAGCCTAATTAAAAGAAACCAACACCATTTTCAGTCACTTTTACGGCCCCCCCCCCCCGCCCAAGTGGTATTTCCGAAAACTAAAAATACACGTTTCTTTATGTTTAATAGAGATAAAAAATACCATCTTTCACTTCTGTAACATGTTAAGTTTTTTTTAGATATACTGTAAAACTTCTATTTTAAAATGTCACCCGTTTTGAGTTCCCCTTAAGTGGAGTTTCCAAAAACAAATCACCTATGTTTCTTTACATATACAGGAGACTCCAAACACCCACTTTTTACGTCTGCAACATTTTACGTTTCTCAGATATTCTGTAGATATAGTCTTTCAAGAAATTCACCCCAAATTGTCACTCCTGTTTAACCGCCATTAATTGGATTTTCCAGAAACTAAAAAATACGTGTTCCTTTACTTTTAAAGGAGATCCCATATACAAATGTTTAGTTCTGTAATATCTTTCGTTTCTGAGATATATGTATCCTTATTAAAGGCATTCAACCCATTTTTCACCCTTTTACACCTCTCCTATTAGGATTTACAGGAAACTAAAAAATACGTGTTCCTTTATTTTTAGAGGAGATTCTAACTACCAATTTTTACATTAGTAAATTTTAAAGTTTTAAGATGTAGACACACTCATTTTAAAAAATTCACCCTCCCTTTTCACCCCCAATATTTTGATTTTCCAAAAACGAAAAAATACGTGTTTCTTTACTTTTAAAGTAGATCCAAAATACCAATTTTCAGGTTTGTAATATCTTCAGGTTCTGAAATATAAGTAGCCTCATTAAAGGCATTCAACCCATTATTAACCCTTTTACACCCTTCCTATTGGGATTTTCCGAAAACAAAAGAATACGTGTTTCTTTATTATTAAAGGAAATTCTAAATACCAATTTTTACATCTATAAACTTTAAATGTTTTGAGATATAGATACACCCATTTTAAAAAATCACCCCCTTTTCACCCCCCCCCCATTAATTGGATTTTCCACAAACAAAAAAATACTTGTTTCTTTATTTTTAAAGGAGATCCCAAACACCAATTTTCAGGTCTGTAATATCTTCAGGTTCTGAAATATAAGTAGACTCATGAAATGCATTCGACCCCTTTTTCAACCTTTTCCACCATTCCTATTAGGATTTTCCGAAAACAAAATATACGTGTTTCTTTATTTTAAAAGGAGATTCTAAATACCAATTTTTACATCTATAACCTTTAAAAGTTTTGAGATATAGATACACTAATTTTAAAATATTACCCCCTTTTCACCCCCCCCTTAATTTGGTTTTCCAGAAACAAAAAATACGTGTTTCTTTATTTTTAAAGGAGATCCCAAACACCAATTTTCAGGTCTGTAATATCTTTAGTTTCTGATATATAAGTAGCCTCATTAAAGGTATTCAACCCCTTTTCACCCCTTTTCACTCCTCCTATTGCGATTTTCCGAAAACAAAAAAATACGCGTTTCTTTATTTTTAATGAAGATTCTAAATACCAATTTTTACATCTGCAAACTTTAAAAGTTTTGAGATATAGATACACTCATTTTAAAATTTTACCCCCCTTTTCACCCCCTTAGCGACGGAATATCCGAAAATCCTCTCTTAGCGAGCACCTACATCTTAATATGAATATATTCCCAAAATTTCATTACTTTATGTCCAGTAGTTTTGGCTCGGCGATGATGAATCAGTCAGTCAGTCAGTCAGTCAGTCAGTCAGTCAGTCAGTCAGTCAGGACAAGTTATTTTATATATATATAGATTGTGCAAAATGCAGTCATCAAGCAGGGAGCTGAGAGAAAAAGATTAATTGTAGATTACAACAACGAAATAGCATTAAAATATTTACACAACTAAAGGCGTATTGTAAATGTCTGCCATCTTGATATTACTGAACATTTCTCTCCCGCATGGTCTTGCTCTGGTGTATGCTATCACTGATGTATACTTAATTAATTCAAGGGTTCTCAAAATTGTCCCTATAGTCACAGTTAATGTACATATGTCGTCTTAAAGTCTGAAGTAAACGTATACCTCCAGTCAGAGGAGGTTAACTGGTCTCATAAATTCAAAGCATAAATGAATGCAGTATTTCTCATGACAAGGATAGCTCGAAGCTAGCCTGTCACCACTTTCCAGGAATAATACGTCAAGAATAATCACTAATGATTCTGAACCGTATTAGAAACTTCAACTTGCAAGTGGTTAATAATTCCTCTTGAATTTACGTTCTATGACCCATAGTATGTATGAGCAAACCCCGAAAATGGAAAGGACTGATAAAGGGGTTGTATTCTTTTTATGGGGATTCTTTTTGCTTTACGTCGCACCGACACAGATATGTCTTATGGGGATTCTTATAGCCTATCTCAAAAACTGAAAATGTTACGACGTGGAGATAGATATTTGGAATCTCCTTCAAAAAATAAACCTCTTTTTTCGATTAGAGAGAATATTGTTGTTTTTTGCTAACAGCTTTATTTCGCACCGACACAGGTAGGTCTTATGGCGACGATAGGATAGGAAAGGTCTGGGAGTTTGAAGGAAGTGACCGTATTCTTTAATTAAGGTACAGCCTCAGCATTTGCCTGATGTGAAATGGGAAACCACGGAAAACCATCTTCAGGGCTGCTGACAGTGAGGTTCGAACCCACTATCTACCGGATGCAAGCTCACAGTTGTGCGCCACTAACTACACGGCCAACTCACCCGGCAACCTTCAGTTTGGAACCATTGCGAAGCAGGCGTATATTTCTAGTAATAATTACTTCAGCTTATCCTAGGTGTCGTGGGGTCACTAGAGTAACCTAGGCTAGGCTCATTTTGGTTTTGGCCGTAGACTGAAGCCTGGAAGCTCTTCCTGATAACATGTACTATTTCTTGAAAAAACTTTCAAGCTGGAATTGATCGGAATTCGAATAAGTCAACCAATTTGTCAATTTGTTGTATTTATTGTTGGGTTATGTTTTAAATTAACTGTATTATCACTTGTAAAGTTAAGTTAGTAAGCTCAACCTATATTATTGTAAGTCGTAGTGTTAAGCACTGGAAATACTTAAGTCATATGTGAATTTGTATCATTATGACGATGCTGGATTTAGAATGTTAAACTTGTAGTATTCTTTGTAATATTTTCTTTCCATGGATTTGCTTGTAGTACTCTTGTTGTTGTTGTTGTTGTTGTTGTTGTTGTTGTTGTTGCTGCTGTTGAGTAATTATGTTTTAACTTTATCGCACTACTGTAAGTGATCATTGCCACAGGGATATTTCCCAACTGCGATGTATTTGCTGTTGTTAATGTTAATAATAATAATAATAATAATAATAATAATAATAATAATAATTGTTACCGCGTTTTTATGGATCGCAGAGAGGTGAAAGAAGATGCGGGCTGAATGGGTCTATCTACTATATCAAAGATTAACTTAAACCTTTAAATAAATGTTATATTTCTTTTCAAATCTCAAAACTTAACAAAGTCTTCACATAGTGAAGGAAAACCAATGTATCAGATACAATGACAATTTTGATACCAGAATAGGAAACCCAAGAATAGGGAATTTAACACATCTGGGCTTCAAGCCCCTAATTTACAAATTAGCAATGTCGCCAATGTAGCGTTTACACAGATAAGGAGAGATATCTCCCAAGACAAAAGCACTTTGCTCCAAAGGTTACAAATACGGCCTTCCAAAGGCCCCATTCAATATTACCCAAAACCCAGAAAGAGATTACAGTATTTCCATATGCAACAAAGGAGATTGAACACCCGATTTCTTAAGCCTACTCAAGGCAACATTACACAAAAAAACTTACACTTCCTAGCCTCTCTAGGCCCAACCTACAATTTATAATTTTTTCACAGGGGTATATATTACCCAAACTACTGGGCCTTCGTGGAGAGAAGAACAGGTTAAATTACTGGCCCGAACACAAAATGTATGGAGGCGTACGCTTGCACTCCTTGAAACTCGGTTTTAAAACCCTACTTGGGCTTGTGGCCCGATGATGCAGAGGCTAATTCCACACTACTGAGGTGACATAGAAGAACAAGTTACTTGGTAATTTACAGGAGAAAAACGGTTACAAAATCGTAGTCACCTCAAGATAAATTGAAGGGGAACTCGAGAGGGTAACGCATTCTCTACCCCCGATTTACAATTTAAATCTTTATGAAATTTTACATTAGCCGAAAAAAGTTTACATTTTAGAAAACAGGTGGTTACATAGTTCGAAATTAGAACCTTCCCCTCGTGTCAGTCTGCGGGGGTAGCTACAGAAATATAAAACTGGTGGCCATTACCTGGGCTGTTGAAATGCCTGGCAAAGAAGGCAAAGAACTCACATACACAGTAAGACGACGATCAAAAAGACCAGGTAGCTGGAAAAACCGCAGCTTATATACCCGAGGGGATGATTCGAGAGGGTTCTGGACTAAATCCGTACACACCCTCTCATTTTTATTGTCCAAACAAAAATGTACAAGAAGCCTGTTAATGGCTGCAAAATAATTACAGAAAATTTGTGATTGGCCAGATTCAAAAGCTGGCGGAACTAGAAGGAAGTGTTGCAAACCTTGAAATATGGAAATAAATGAAAGTTAGTTTAGTTGTGAAAACCTATAAACACAAAACTTCTCTAAATCACTAATATTTCTACCTTGCACCAGAGTGCATTACCTCAGTTTTTTTGTAATGACATCTATGGAGAAAGTTCATACTTCCTGACGTAAACCAAAACAAAACGAATAAATCCAGTCAGTTTAGGCAACTTCACAATAACTCATTCCTCAATAAATCAATGGTGACATCTTCTGGTCAATGTCCCAACTTCATGCATTAGTTGTTTCGCGTTTTGTTTGATAGATAGAGTTCCTTAAGGCGCTTCTTTTAAATGTGCGGGATTGAGGTGTACCTTCCGGTATAATAATAATAATAATAATAATAATAATAATAATAATAATAATAATAATAATGTTCGCCCACGGTTGTGACATGGTTGCTAAAACATTCCTCAGTGTGAGAAATTTCTGGTATTCAACATTAAATTGTAAATAATAGTTCGATTATGTACATTATTATTATTAATGTAATTTCATTAATATCTTCGTAGATATATTATTATTGTACTGTGTGGCAAGCCAGTAGCCCACATCACCCAGCTTATTATTATTATTATTATTATTATTATTATTATTATTATTATTATTATTATTATTATTATTATTAATTTCTTGGCCTTTCAGTAATCGTCTGGAGTCGGCACTAATATGTAATTTTTTTGCTAGTTGGTTTACGTCGCACCGACATAGACAGGTCTTAAGGCGGCGATAATATGTAAATTAATCCCAATTTTACGACTGAATGCCCTTCCTGACGCGAACTCTATGTGGAAGGTTTCATTCACTATTGTGTTTCTGTGGTGGTTGATAGTGCGGTTTGGTGTGTAGTATGTAGATGTTTATCAGGACAATCACAATTACCCAGTCCCCGAACCAGAGGAATTAACTACATGCAGATAAAATCCTCAGCCCGGCCGCGAATACCGAAGGCCAGTATGCTGACTATTCAGCAAAGAAGCTGTCGAGAAGAAAAAGAAGAAGAAGAAGAACTAATCATATCTCTCTACTGTTGCACATGGGGACTTACTAACTATTACAATAGGTTCTGGCTCCCGTCACCAAATATCTTAATATCTAGCAAGTTTTGCACACGTATTTTTAAATTACGTTTTTCTTTAGCATGTATTTCATTTGTCAGATGTTCAGCTGACCTGTTCTACAGCAGTGATCGTTCCCAAGAAAGACCAAACCATACTAACCACAACTGTGTTATATCACTATGCGTCGAAAGTTGAAACACGAGCCAGCGACCCTCAGCATACGTGACAGCGTGCATAGAAAAGGCCAGAAAGTTGTGGGCAGCACGACCGATCTGTCTCCTAAGTGTGCCACTTCGACCACACACACACACACACACACACACACACACACACACACAATGACATGACATCATCCTTCCGACCTATAAAACTGTTGTGGCTTAGAATTTCCTGAGTAACTGAATTACTATACAAATAGCTCATGGATATTTAAAGCTCATTACCGAAGATGACGCCAATTAAAGCACGACTGTTAAAGAACTCCAATTCCTTAGGACCATGTGTGGTTCAGGTATTTTTCCAGTGTTTTCAAGCCTTATCGACGTTTCCTTGTTCTCCACTTCGCTTAGCGTACTGCGCCGTATCTCACGTGAGTCAGTGAGTCGGTCTACGAAGCCTTAATATGGCACTCGCTGCCTCTGCAGTACCAGCTTTATCTACTGTTCATCATCTCCCTGGTTAGCCATCTACGCTACATCAGTCGCTGTTATACCACTCCACCCGGTTATTCAATCAATCACTACTGATCTGCATTTAGGGCAGTCGCCCAGGTGGCAGATTCACTATCTGTTGTTTTTCTAGCCTTTTCTTAAATGACTGCAATGAAATTGGAAATTTATTGAACATCTTCCTTGGTAAGTTATTCCATTCCCTAACTCCCCTTCCTATAAAGAAATATTTGCCCCAATTTGACCTCTTGAATTCCAACTTTATCTTCATATTGTGATCTTTCGTACTTTTAAAGACACCACTCAAACTTATTCGTCCACCAATATCATTCTACGCAAATATCTCCACTGACAGTCCAGAACACACCACCCAGGCGAACAGTTCGTCTTCTTTCTCCCAAGTCTTCCCAGAACAAACTTTGCAACATTTTTGTAACGCTATGTTTTGTCGGAAATCAACCACAAGAAATCAAGCTGCTTTGCTTTGGATTTTTTTTTTCCAGTTCTTGAATTAAGTAGTCCTGGTGAGGGTCTTATACACTGGAACCATACTCTACTTGGGGCCTTACCAGAGACGTACATGCCATCTCCTTTACATCCTTACTACAACCTCTAAATACCCTCATAACCATGTGCAGAACCCTGAACCCTTTATTTATAATCCCATTTATGTGATTACCCCAATGAAGACCTTTCCTTATATTAACACCTAGGTACCGTACTTACAATGATCCCCAAAAGAAACATTCACACCCCATCAACACAGTAATTAAAACTGAGAGGACTATTGCTATTTGTGAAACTCACAACCTCACTTTCAACCCCGTTTATCATCATACCGTTGTCTACTGACTAACATTATTGAGATCATTTTGCAGTTGCTCACAATCTGGTAACTTATTTATTACTCTATAAAGAATAACATCGTCCACAAAAAGCCTTATCTCTGATTCCACCTCCTCATTCATATCATTAATATATATATTTATTCAAATGAGCTGATGCGTATGGAAGAGTACCACACAAAAACTACCAGTAACACAGTCTGTTAATTCGTACCGCTTACTTTGGTCTTCAAGGTGGCACAGAAACACTCTTGTCTACTAACATACGAACAACTAGCCTATTCTTTGTAGCATTTTGTACACACTACATAGCCATATTTATCAATCAATCAATCAATCAATCAATCAATCAATCAATCAATCAATACTGATCTGCACTTCATACAGTCGCCCAGGTAGCAGATTCCTTGTCTGTTGTTTTCCTAGCCTTTTCTTGAATGATTTCAAAGAAATTGGATATGTATTGAACATCTCCCTTGGTAAGTCGTTCCAATCCCTAACTCCCCTTCCTATAAACGAATATTTGCCCCAATTTGTCCTCTTGAATCCCAACTTTACCTCCATATTGTGATCTTTCCTACTTTTAAAGACACCAATCAAACTTATTCGAACTGGGAGAGTTGGCCGCGGCTGTGAGCTTGCATCCGGGAGATAGCGGGTTCGAATCCCACTGTCGGAAGCCCTGAAGATGGTTCTTCCGTGGTTTCCAATTTTCACACCAGGAATTTTCACCTTAATTAAGACCACGGCTGCTGCCTCCCAACTCCTAGGCCTTTCCTATCCCATCGTTGCCATAAAACCTATCTGTGTCAGTGCGACGTAAAGCCACTGGTAAAACAAAACTTATTCGTCTACTAATGCCATGCAACGCCATCTTTCCACTGACAGCTTGAAACATACCACTTAGACGAGCAGCTCGATTTCTTCCTCCTAAGTCTTCCCAGCCCAAACTTTGCAAGATTTTTGTAACGCTACTCTTTTGTCGGAAATCACACAGAACAAATCGGGCTGCCTTTCTCTGGATTTTTTCCAGTTCTTGAATCAAATAATACTGGTGAGGGTCCCATATACTGGAATCATACTCTAGTTGGGATCTTACCAGAGACTTATATGCCTTCTCCTTTACATCTTTACTACAACCCCTAAACACCAGCATGACCATGTGCAGAGATCTGTACCCTTTCTATACAATCCCACTTACGTGATTATCCCAATGAAGATCTCTTCTTATATTAACACCTAGATACTTAAAGTGATTACCATTAGGATATTTCACCCCATCAACGCAGTAATTAAAACTGAGAGGCCGTTTCCTATTTGTGAAACCCACAACCTGACTTTTAACCCCGTTTATCATCATACCATTGTCAGCTATCCATCTCACATTATCGAGGTCACTTTGCAGTTGCTCACAATTTTGTAACTTGTTTATTACTCTGTACAGAATAGCATCATCTGCAAAAAGCCTTACCTCTGATTCCATTTCTTTACTTATATATATATATAAATGGTTCAATAATTCTGCCTTGAGGAATTCCCCTCTTAATTATTACAGGGTCAGATAAAGCTTCGCCTACTCTAATTCTCGGAGATCTATTTTCTAGAAATATAGCAACCCATTCAGTCACTCTTTTGTCTAGTCCAACTGCACTCATTTTTGCCAGTAGTCTCCCATGATCCTCCCTATCAAATGCTTTAGATAGGTCAATCGCGATACAGTCCATTTGACCTCCTGAATCCAAGATATCTGCTGTATCTTGCTGGAATCCTACAAGTTGAGCTTCAGTGGAATAACCTTTCCCAAAACCGAACTGCATTCTATCGAACCAGTTATTAATTTCACAAACATGTCTAATATAATAAGAAAAAATGCCTTCCCAGTGCCTACAAGCAATGCATGTTCAACTGACTGGCCTGTAATTTTTAGCTTTATGTCTATCACCCTTTCCTTTATACACGGGGGCTACTAAAGCAACTCTCCATTCATATGGTATAGCTCCTTCATGCAAACAATAATCAGATAAGTACCTCAGAAATGGTACTATATTCCAACCCATTGTCTTTAGTATATCCCCAGAAATCTTATCAATTCCAGCCTCTTTTCTAGTTTTCAACTTTTGTGTCTTATAGTAAATGCCATTGTTATCATTTGTAAATTTTAATACTTCTTTAGCATTTATCACTTCCTCTATCTGGACCTTATTCTTGTAACTAACAATCTTTACATACTACTGACTGAATACTTCTGCCTTTTGAAGATCCTCACCTACACACTCCCCTTGTTCATTAATGATTCCTGTAATGTCCTTCTTGGAGCCTGTTTCTGCCTTACCCTTCCATTTTTCACGAAAATTTGTATGACTGCCAATTATGCTTGCCATCATGTTATTCTTAGCTGACTTCTTTGCTAGATTCAGTTTCCTAGTAAGTTCCTTCAATTTCTCCTTACTTCCACAGCCATTTCTGACTATTTCTTTCCAATATGCACCTCCTTCTTAGTCCCTTTATTTCTATATTATAATAAGGTGGGTCTTTACCAATCTTTACCACCTTTAAAGGTACAAACCTGTTTTCACATTCCTCAGCAATTGCTTTAAACCCATCCCAAAGTGTGTTTACATTTTTATGTACCGTGTTCCACCGATCATATTTACTTTATTTAAACTCCCTCATGCTTGCTTTATCAGCCATATGGTACTGTCTGATAGTCCTACTGTCGCTTAAGTGCGGCCAGCATCCAGTAATCGGGAGATAGTGGGTTCGAGTCCCACTGTCGGCAGCCTTGAAGATGGTTTTCCGTGGTTTCCCACTTTCGCACCAGGCAAATGCCGGGGCTTTACCATAATTAAGGCCACGGCCGCTTCCTTCCAACTCCTAGGCCTTTCCTATCCCATCGTCGCCATAAGACCTATCTGTGTCAGTGCGACGTAAAGCAAATAGCAAAAAAAAGATAGTCCTACTTTTAAGACCTTTCTTTCTATCACATTTTTAACTACGACAAAAACAGCTTCATGATCACTAATACCATCTATTACTTCGGTTCCTCTACAGAGCTCATCTGGTTTGACCAGCACCACGTCCAGGATATTCTTCCCTCAAGTTGATTCCATCACCTTCTGAATCAGCTGTCTTTCCCATATTATTTGCCATTTGTTGGTCATGCTTCCTGTCGTTCGCGTTACATTCCCAGTTGACATTTGGTAAATTCATATCTCCAGCTACAATCACATTCCATTCCATGTCGTTTCCCACATAGCTGATTACCTTATCATATAATTCTGAATCAACATCAGCGCTACCCTTTCCCGGTCTGTACACTCCAAAGACATCAAGTTGCCTATTGTCTTTTTTTGCTAGGGGCTTTACGTCGCACCGACACAGATAAGTCTTATGGCGACGATGGGATAGGAAAGGCCTAGGAGTTAGAAGGAAGCGGCCGTGGCCTTAATTAAGGTACAGCCCCAGCATTTGCCTGATGTGAAAATGGGAAACCACGGAAAACCATTTTCAGGCCTGCCGATAGTGGGATTCGAACCTACTATCTCCCGGATGCGCCTATTGTCTTTAGAAATGAGCCTTACACCTGGAATTTCATGTTTGTCATCTTTAACTTGTTCGTAGCTTACAAATTCTTCTTTTACCAGAATGAATACTCCCCTTCGTATCATTCCTGTCCTATCTCTACGATACACACTCCAGTTCCGTGAGAGAGAGAGAGAGAGAGAGAGAGAGAGAGAGAGAGAGAGAGTGAGTGCCGGGCTGAGTGGCTCAGACTGTTAAGGCGCTGGCCTTCTGACCCCACCTTGGCAGGTTCGATCCTGGCTCAGTCCGGTGGTATTTGAAGGTGCTCAAATACGTCAGCCTCGTGTCGGTAGATTTACTGGCACGTAAAAGAACTCCTGCGGGACTAAATTCCGGCACCTCGGCGTCTCCAAAAACCGTAAAAGAGTAGTTAGTGGGACGTAAAACAAATAACATTATTATTAGTTCCATGAGAATATTTCTGCATCCATTATATCATTTCTTAGCCATGATTCAACTCCTATTACAATATCTGATAAGTATATACAGTAGATCTATTAAATTACTTAGATCTATTCCTTTCTTTACAATACCTCTACAGTTCAACACTAACATTTCTTGCCATCTCTACTTCCATATCCCTTTATCCTTATCACCGCTCCCTAGACCATCCCGTTTCCCTGAATTTTCATCCCTATAACCCTATAAGGCCATCTGAGCGAAGATCCCTATCTCCTAACCACCCATTTTAATCTTGAAATCTCACTCCCAGTTTTCCACATACCCACTCTATAGTCTCATTTAAGTCCCCAATCACCCTCCAGTCAGTATCCCTCTTACACAGTATTCCATTGACAACGATCTCCACTTCCTTAAACTTCACCGTGCTGCATTTACCAGATACCACATATCCCCAACTATGTTGGTACTTATACCAGCTTGGTTTACGTTGTTGGTACCAACGTGAAACACTACCACCTTCTCCTTCCCCTCCTCCTTCTCTTCTACTTTCTTCAACATTTGCCTCAACCTAATTCCTGGATAACACTCTACCCTGATTCCCTTTCCTCCACACACTTTCCCCACATGTCTTACAATGGAATCCCCCATGACCAGAGCCTCAACCCTATTCACCTCAACTGGTCCCCTCCCCTCCTGGTCAGCCCTATCATTACTGACAGCTGCAGAAGCTACTTCCTACTCCCTTTTATGATCATGTTCCACCTGACTTTTCCTATCCACTACTCTAAATTTCCCCCTCCTACCATTTCCCTCCCTCCTATTTCCACACTTCTCAACAACAGTTCCCTCTTCCTCATCTTCCCTCTGTTGTTCTACCTGCAGTGATTCGTACCGATTTCTCACAGACACATGTACTGAATTCTGATCCTGAATAGAGCCCTTAGCCTGCAATCTCCTTCCCCTTAGAACATTAGACCATCTGTCTTCTACAATTCCCTCCTTTCCTTCCCATCCCTCTTTTATACATACTGTATCCTGTACATTGTTTGAGGGAGGCCTACCTTCCTTCCTGTCTTCTGAGAGAATCCTAATTATCTCCCTCAAACTCTCCAACTCCTCTCTCATACTCCTTAATGCCTGGCCACACCCACAGTTCCTACACTTGCATTCCTTAGCCATTCTTTATGAAAAAAAGGAAAAGAAAAGGAAAAATAAAATAATTATTATGTGCAAGAAATTGAAAGGAGAGATCTATTTTCTAGGATAGTACACAAAGGTCACACGACAATACGGCAATTAATATACTACTACACTACAATACTACTTAGTTGTAATCTATTTTATCCTACAACACCCTAACAGGATAAAAACTGCCGTTAATTACTGAATACCGAAAGGAATATACAAGAATGACACAATTTTAAACTGCAGTTAAGCCTATCCTAATTTCAACAACAAAGTTCTAGTAAGGGAGTTTCTACAGATATCACTACTATAGGCCTACTACACAAATATTTTACAATAATGGAATAAGCACGCTAATTTCTAATAGATATTACTCGTATACTGCAGTACACTACAATAATTTTAAACTACGTTCAGACGTATCCTAATTACAATACCGTACGTTACTACCAAGCACACACAGAAAGTTCGAAATTTGCAACTACTCAAAGATTACCAACAAGCTAAATGCTGAGACAGATTATTTTTAGTATTATTTTATCTTACTATGCTCTAACAGATACACACGAAGGATATACACACAAAGATACACACGAGTAGAACAGGCAAGATACGGTGCTATCCTAATATAGGTACCGTATCTACACTACAATTATCAACTGAAATATGGTTATATGTTTTTTACAGCTGGTGGATTACTATTATTTTTCCTACCACGCAGGACGGGGAATAAAAGTGTCCTTAAATGCTGAAAAATAAGAATTTATCTACAATAATTTCATTCAGATATAATTATCGGGTCTGCCACGAATTTAAAACTTCCCTGAGGGATTGAATGACTTTTCAGTTATACATCTGCCTTTTAGCGCTGCAACCTGGGTTCAAAACTCGGTAAATCCCATGTGAAATGTATGGCGGACAAAGTAAAAGTGGGACAGGTCTCCACCGGAATTTGCGGTTTCACTTGTCAGTTTTACTTCAGTCTTTTAATATTATTGCATTTGCTTCCCATTATCTACTATTTGCAGAGACGCTAATATCCCGAACTTTTGTCCTGTAGATGCTTTTCTTATCCCCAGTGAATCTACCGACGCGAGGCCGACATATTTGAGCACATTCAAGTACTACCGGACTGAGGCAGGAATGACCCACCGATCTAGTCCTCCGCAGCTCGGCAGCTTCACTTCTCTAACACTTCATAATCATTCACTCCTCATCACCCCGAAGGTGCTAGTTGAGGCTTCCTCCAAAGACCCAGCATTTGAATGGAATCAGCTTAAGTGGATTCTAATTCAGAGCTGCGGAGGGGGAGAGCGTGCCTTGCCGCGGTGGAAAAAGTATATTCGGAAGGAAATGGGGTGGGGCCCTCCTCAAAAAGTCGGCAAGGCCGACCTTAGTGGCACTGTCGGTTAGTAGTTTTCCTTCTGTTCGCAGGGTTTGATCTGGGCCGAGTTCCGCGGTCAGTTCGTACTAAGTAAAATTGTGGTTGAGCCTGTTGTAGATGCGCCTCAGAACTATTTGCCTCCCCTAAATGGAAGTCACGTTTCCAAACTTTTAAATGCTAATAAGATAATTCAGTTAACGTCCCTTTTATTGCCATACATTTAAAGAGACGCCGAGTAATCGGAAGTTTAATAAATAGACTAAATAAATAAATAAATAAATAAATAAATAAATAAATAAATAAATAAATAAATAAATAAATAAATAAATAATGTTATTGGTTTTACGTCCCACTAAATAATTTTGCGGTTTACGAATACGCCTTGGTGCCGGAATTTAGTCCCGCAGGAGTTCTGTTATGTGCCATTAAATCTAACGACATGAGGCTGACGTATTTGAGCACCTTCAAATGCCACCGGACTGAGCCAGGGTCGAACCTGCCAAGTTGAGGTGAGAAGGCCACTCAGGCCGCTAGATTTGCTACAATAAAAACCGTTTATAGTTATACTCTCCATCGCTTTCAATAGAGCCTAATATGCCAATACCTGCCAGGCCCTCGGCCCATCATTCGTGTACAGCTTAAACCTTCAATATTTATGAAACCTCTTTGATATGTTATGAATTTAACAAGTTCTACGAAATGAGATACAAATAAGACTTCTTCAGGACACTTACTGACTTAGGAAACAAATCTCCTGATAATTATCTTCCTTTGTTCCTTAATGAGCTTCAATCAACAACTCCCACTGGAGCGTTAATTAGAAATTGATTACAGCCTTACCGTCGGTATACAAGGTAGCATGCAGGACAGATAATTAAGCTGACAGTCCAGACAACATGCATCCTGACGAAGTGAGCATCTCAAGCCCAATAGGACAAAGTATCGACCATCACGTGCCCGACAGCGACATATATCAGCAGTACGCTTTTGCTATGAAAACCTATTTAATCAAGATGTGACGAGCTTGAGGAAGCGGGAGTGCGATGGCTAACGAAATCAGCAGCAGGTACTGGATATCTCTTGTGTAGTAAACTCTACCCAAATTACAAGAACGTGTCTCAAAGTAGGTAATTGAAAATGTATGGGCATAATCTTTCTTTACCGCCTTTCCCCAGTCCTGTGGGGTCGTGGGTGCGAACTGTCTCTCCCATGTGGATTTGGCCCTGTTTGACGGCCGGATGTCCTACCTGCCGCCAACCCTATATGGAGGGGTGTAATCACTGTCGCGTGTTTCTGTGGTGGTTGGTGGTGTGATGTGCTGTCTGACTATGAAGAGGATAGTGTTAGGAGAAACAGAAACACCCAGTCCCCTGGCCAGAAGAATAAATCAAATGCGATTAAAATACCTACCCAACCGAGAATCGAACGCAGGACCTTCTGAACCGAAGGCCTCAACGCTGACCATTCAGCCAAGGAGTCGGACAAGGGGGTATACGCCAGTTTTCGTCGTCAATTTCCTTTTTAACAAAACCGTTTAACTAGTGATCACTTGTAACAACTTCATTGGTAGTGTTACCACCATATTTTCTCCTCAACTGGAGCACTTTAGGAAAACTATGGCATAGTCCCGTATAAGCACATACATTTTTCAAAAACGGTATCTTCTTCTAAATTGGCCGTTCGATTCTAGTATCATGATCTCATGGATCACTTTCCATTAAATCATCAACAAATGTCCAGTTTATTTTCGGTATACCGAGCTGCGTGGCTCAGACGGTTGAGGCGCTGGCCTTCTGACCCGAACTTGACAGGTTCGAACCTGACTCAGTCCGGTGGTGTTTGAAGGTGCTCAAATACGTCAGCCTCGTGTCGGTAGGTTTACTGGCACGTAAAAGAATTCCTGCGGGACTAAATTCCAGCACCTCGGCGTCTCCGAAAACCGTAAAAGTAGTTAGAGGGACGTTAAAGCCAATAACAGTACGATTATTATCTTTTCGGTATCTTTATGTTCTTCAAGTAATAGAATTTTGGAAGCAATAACTTTAGCATATTCAGACAAAATCTACCGCTGAGGACGAACTATCACACCATCGCATCTCTAATGCGATATGCAAAATCGCTGCTGGATTTCAAACTGTAGCCAGTCGCATTGTCAACCGCGTTTGTGAAAGACACGTTAAGCCACAGTGAAATATCGCTAAATTATTAAGTTATCAATGAACACAATTCCTCTCTAACTACCAAACAGTCTACAGTATAGGTGCAAAGTTTTTACCGGGCGAGTTGGCCGTGTGTTTATGAGGCGCAGCTGTGAGCTTGCATCCGGGAGATAGTGTGTTCGAGTCCCACTGTCGGCAGCCCTGAAGATGGTTTTCCGTGGTTTCCTTCTTTCCCACGCCTAGGCCTTTCCCATCCCATCGTCACCATAAGACCTATCTGTGTGGCGTGACGTAAAACAGCTTGTAAAAAAAGGTGAACATTTATTAATACTAGCAGTTTCCTGCTGGCTCCGCCCGCAATGTACAAAGTATGGTGTTGTTCATTACTATACTCACGGATGTATTTGCAAAGATTCGAGTTAATGAAATAAATCACATGATCTGCTGTGGTAACAGAATGTAATATTATGTCAACAAAACACCTGAAAATACATCACACAAAGAAATTGAATTAAACGTTCCTTGGAACAACACTACGCGCCGAACTGTTGAAAAGTCCTTAAAAGATCTTCGTCATGGACACAAATGTATTCATAACTTTTCTCAGAATCTACATATTTAAGTAGTTATTACCTCAAATAAAGCGCTTGATCCACTGGGTGTTTTTTGGACCAAAACGAACTGCGTACGTGAATTAGAACGAAAGATATGATTGTTTCAATGAGAAAAAATGTTGAAGAAATGAGACGTCAAATTGAATGTGCACTCATAACTTTCCTCAGAACCAACCAATTCGAATAGTGAAGAGCTGAAATGAAAGAACGTGATCTACTGAGTGTTCTTAGGCCAAAACGAACTCCGTACCTCAATTAGAACCAAAGATATGATTGCTTCAAAGAGACATAAAATTGAAAAATCAAATAATTTGAGGAAGTGATTTATAGTACACGATGACAAATCTGTGCATGAGTAGCTTTCAGTTAAAAAAAGAATGAAGGAAGTCGACCGGATAGAATGGCAGGGTTGACTGACCTTAGTTTTCATTTTAAAAAATAATATATAGATTCAATTTAAACATTACAATAGTATTTCATTTTCTTTCTTAATCTGTTTACCCTCCAGGGTTGGCTTTTCCCTCGTACTCAGCCAGGGATCCCACCTCTACCGCCTCGAGGGTAGTGTCGTGGGGCGTGATACATTGGGTCGGGGGATACAGCTGGGAAGGATGACCAGTACCTCGCCCAGGCGTCCTCACCTGCTATGCTCACCAGGGGCCTAGTGGTGGGATGGGAACATTTGAAGGGATAGACAAGGAAGAGGGAAGGAAGCAGCCATGGGCTTTTAAGTTAGGTACCATCCCGGCATTCTCCTGGAGGAGAAATAGGAAACCACGGAAAACCACTTCCAGGATGACTGAGGAGGGAATCGAACCTCCCTTTGCGCAGTTGACCTCCCGAGGTTGAGTGGACGCCGTTCCAGCCCTCGTACCTCTTTGCAAATTTCGTGGCAGAGCCGGGAATCGAACCCGGGCCTCCGGTGATGGCAGCTAATCACACTTACCACTACACCACAGAGGAGGACGTTTTTCATTTTTCCGATGAAAAATATATTACATTAGCTACAAACTCTTAAATTAGCAACACCGTTCAATTTCTGCCGTCATATTTTCATTTATTTTATGTGTAATAAATTTCAAACCAGGACAATTTATAAAGCGGCCGGGGCAACGGAATCAGACCGTCAAACCGAGACAGATGATAAAGTCCTTTTATTTTGATGGCACTTGTCTTTGGGACACAGCATCTCACGGCACATGATATCCCATTACGTGAATATCGATTGTGATTCGGTATCCATGAAGAATGCAATTAATAATAATAATAATAATAATAATAATAATAATAATAATAATAATAATAATAATAATAATATGTTGTTCGTTTTACGTCCCGCAAAGACACCAAGGTGCCGAAGCATATCCCGATAAATCCACCACCGAGCTCGATAGCTGCAGTCACTTAAGTGCGGCCAGTATGCAGTATTCGGGAGATAGTGGGTTTGAACTCCACTGTCGGCAGCCCTGAAGATGGTTTTCCGTGGTTTCCTATTTTCACACCAGGCAAATGCTGGGACTGTACCTTAATTAAGGCCACGGACGCTTCCTACCCACTCGTAGCCCTTTCTTATCCCATTGTCGTCCTAAGACCTACCTGTGTCGGTGCGACGTAAAGTAAATAGCAAAAAAACCCACACAAAACAAGAATATGTTATTTAGGAGGTAGGAATCATATTTCATAAAGGAGTGATCGTCAGAATTCACAAAATAACACAGCAGAGTCTGTTATGAGCAGCGAATGAAGAACTAATCATAAGGCCTATATTTAGCATAAAAATTCACCCCACTTAAATAAAAAGCGAACTCCTCTGGAGAAGTGAACTATTCAGGGTAGTTTCATTTGTATAGTTCTGTAATTCAATATTATTATTTTTTTTTTTTTTGCTAGGGGCTTTACGTCGCACCGACACAGATAGGTCTTATAAAAACCAAACCAAACCAAACCCCATGGCACCCCAGCGACCGCTGCTCAGCCCGAAGGCCTGCAGATTACGAGGTGTCGTGTGGTCAACACGACGAATCCTCTCGGCCGTTATTCTTGGCTTTCTAGACCGGGGCCGCTATCTCACCGTCAGATAGCTCCTCAATTCTAATCACGCAGGCTGAGTGGACCTCGAACCAGCCCTCAGGTCCAGGTAAAAATCCCTGACCTGGCCGGGAATCGAACCCGGGGCCTCCGGGTCAGAGGCAGGCACGCTACCCCTACACCACGGGACAGATAGGTCTTATGGCGACGATAATTCAATATTAATCTGGTGCAACGGGGAAAAACGGTATTAGCCTAATCGTCCTTAAAATTTAATCTCGATTTCCTTTTCTTTTCTAGTGGTTTGTCCCACTAATACATCGAAGGTTTGTCGGCGGTGTAAGGATGGAGAATGCTAGGCTTGGGAACGAAGTGGCCGTGTCCCTAACTCTTTGGAACTTGTTGGTATAAACTAGATAGGCCTATTGCAATATGAAAATTTAACAGCAAGAAATAAAAAAAAAGAATATTTTGCCCTGGTGGACATTCTAAGAACCGTGATATCTCCCGAATGGCAGCATGAGATCTATGGACCGAGCGAGTGGCTGCGTGGTTTCGATCACGTAGCTGTCGACTTGCATTCGGGAGATAGTGGTTTCGAATCCCACTGTTGGCAGCTCTGAAGATGGTTTCGTGTGGTTTCCTATTTTCACACCAGGCAAATGCCGGGGTTGTACCATAAATAAGGCCACGTCCGCTTCCTTCCCGCTCCTATCCTCTCGTCGCCATTAAGACCTACCTGCGTCGGTGCGACGTAAAGCAAGCTGACAATTTGAGATCTATGGACTGAACGGTAAGTTACAAGAAATATGACTATAAAAATAAATTGAAGAGTTTCCGGGCTGTAACTGAATACATCTGTAATTAACAGAAAGAAACAAAAAAATCCTCAAAGGACTGAAGTTAAAGGATCACTAAAGCACGTACTTAGATAATGAACCAAAGGAAGGAGATCCACTAGGCGTCTCATGGAGTGATGGGGGAAAACTGTTGATGGATAAGATAGTCCTAATGGTGATGGCAATTACAATCTGTACACACTACTCCGATTCAAATACAAATTTCAGTTATTGCAAGGATACTGCATCAGATCACTATGAACCAAATAAACCATGTGATATATTATCACGAATATAATCCCCATCCTTCAAAGAGTTAAAGAGCATTCAAAGAACATTTTCCTGGTGTGAAATTCGAAAGACCACCTTCACGGCTGCTGACGGCTGTGTTTGAACCCACCATGTCCCGCATGCAAGCTCATAGCTACGCAACCAGAACCACGCTGCCTACTCTCTCGGTAATATCATTTCTTCTCTACAAAAGTGTAAGTTTTACCGGAGAGAGAGGGTGTTTATACCTCACTTTCGACCAGCAGTAAGGACCAATATCACAGTAATAAACACAAACACTGAATAGTGCAAGTGTCAGGAGTGTTGAGTTAATGATGGGACACGTGGCATTACAACTAGGTTTTTAATTGACTTTCGAGTCACGTCTAAACATTCCAAACTCCAAGGTTTAGTATTCATTACTGCAAGTGTATCTGTGGCCACTCTGAAATCTCGTTTATGTTCATACATCCTTACATGAATGCAAAAGAATTTCCCCGTATTTTATTCAAGTGGCTTACGTTGATTTTGCCTTTTTATATCTCTGCTATTTGTTATTTGTAAACCGCTAGTATAATAAGAAATATTTAACAGAATTTTGCTAATAAAATTCTTCAGATTTAATTCTAAATATTTGAAGGTATTCACTAAACCTTACCTTGTGGTAACGGCAGCTGTCTGGAAAGCGGTTAAACTTCGGAGACCTAGTTTCCCTACCGTTACTTCGGTATACAACACAATATCCTGTACTGCATGTCGAGAATATATAATTGAATTTCTCATTTTGAGCGGTACCGTCTACTTTTCAAAGGACTGTTCGCAATGTCCCCTTTCCACTTTTATATGGGGTCCGTGGAGAGCCACGGTTCAAATTAGAACTTGGCAAGGGTGCCTTTGCTGCCGCCACGAGATGAATGTAACAAATCATCATCATCATAATCATCATCATTTCCCATTGTCCAGCTGTAGCCGGGTATGGGCAAATATGGTTCCTCTCCACTTTCTTCTTTCTTCCTCCAACACTGTGTCCCAGTCCAGGTTTCTTTCTCTAATACTGCGTTAGATTGTGCCCTTCCATCTCAATCGTCGTCGTCTACGGCCTCTCCTTCCTTGCATTGCATTTCCATCACCTTTTTTGGCATTCTTTCATCACTCATTCGCTTTATGTGCCCAATCCATCTTAGTCGGCTTTTCTCTATTCTATCATTAATTTTTTCCACTCCAATTCCTTCCCGGATTTCCTCATTCCTTATTTTGCCTCTTCTACTCTTCTGTATCACACTCCTCAAGAACTAGATCGAAAGAAGAGCTGCTCGACTAAGTGGTATGTTCCGGGCTGTCAGCGGAGAGATGGCGTGGAATGACATTAGTAGACGAATAAGTTTGAATGGCGTTTATAAAAGTAGGAAAGATCACAATATGAAGATAAAGTTGGAATTCAAGAGGACAAACTGGGGCAAATATTCATTTATAGGAAGGGGAGTTAGGGATTGGAATAACTTACCAAGAGGGATGTTCAATAAATTTCCAATTTCTTTGAAATCATTTAGGAAAAGGCTAGGAAAACAACAAATAGGGAATCTGCCACCTGGGCGACTGCCCTAAATGCAGATCAGTACTGATTGATTGATTGATTGAACTTCATTTCGGCTCCCTGTATTCGACTCTCATCCTTCTTTGTCATTGTTCAAGAGAGACAGAGCTATTTCTCAAAATCGAGGAGTGGAGGTCTGCACTCTGGTCAACCTAGCGAAGTTGTCTTTAGCACCGTGCACCGCGCAATTCACTGGTACATGCACCCTGAGAGTCCATGGTATAGGTGAACTTGAAAGTGAAGTATGGCACTACCCGAACAATTTTATACGTAGATTATGGAAGAAACCCAAGAACATCCAATTCGGAGTAACTGTCCTTAGCGCAAGAACTAAAGTCTCATGCATAAGAGGTGAAGCTCTCCAGTTCCTTTCTGTGAACTGGTCTTGGTGAACATGCCTAAATAATTTCTGATAACACCTTGAAGAGATCAATGTCGATCGAAAGAAGGTAGAATGAATATTGTACAAACAAGAAAGGTAACTCTAGTCACCAATTGATAACAGAATTTTTGTATTAATGAAGTATTCTTCTGAAAATTTTCGCTGCCCTAACTCTCATATGTATTACTCGCACACTTTTTAGTGATAGATGTACACCCTAGTGCTGAATCGGTCGACCTCAGAAATTTTCGAGATTCGTATTGGCAACCTTTGGAAAACAAACTATGAATCGCTTATGCATCGCTGTGCGCCATCTGGCGTACACTTTACGTACTAGTACTTTGTTTTTTACACAGCAAAGCCAAACTATAGAATTCATTCTAGGAACAGGATTCGCATCGAGAAATGTTATATAATGTGTGTGTGACACAGATGTTGGCTTAAGATATTACAGGTTAAGAAAATTCATATCGATCGATCATATCGATTCAAGCCAGATTTCATTTCCATTTAGTCGGCAGTATTACCGGAATTGGGCTAGCTCCCTCCTTACTCCTCAAGCCTCTACACAAATCTATCACTAAAAGGTGTGCAAGTAATATGTTTTGTAGTGTGTGTGCTCTCTAAACACTCATCGCTTGAGCACGGTGCTTTCAACACAGTTATACATTATGACCCATTTTAATGGCAGCACTGAATTCAACATTTGTCTGTTGAGTCAAAACGTATGGTGCAAACGAACAGATTAACGATGAGGTTATGTGATCTCAAGGAATAATGAAGCAATGTCGATGTTCCATGATGGAAGGGGCTTACCTCACAACGAGGTATACTGTGCGGTGCATACGCAGGTCAGTTCATGGAATGGTCAAGTCAAAATTGGTACGCTGAACGGTCAACAGAGATTCATTTTAGGATTTGTCTTAATAAATATCTGGAGAGGTTTGTCTATCTTTTAGATCATGCAAATATTCTGCAGTGAGAACAGCTCCCCATTATCTTACATTATGAAAAGAGAATATTCCCTCACTTGCAGTTTTTGACAATAATGTCCATTTTTCTTAATATATAAACCATGAGAGAGTCAAGAAGAAGAAAAAGATATAATAATGTTATATATTTACGTCCCAGTAAAAAATTTTGACGGTTCTAGGAGACGCCAAGTTGCCGGAATTTTGTCCCGAAAGAGTTCCTTTCGTGCCAGAAATCTACCGACACGAGGCTGACGTATCTGAGCACCTTCAAATAACACCGGACTGAGCCAGGGTCGAACCTGCCAAGCTGGGGTCAGAAGGCCAGCACCTCAACCGCCTGAGCCACTCAACCTGACTAGAAGAAATACAATGACTGAATGAGATTATCGGAAAATGAACAAGTACAGTGAAACGATGACATGAAGAAATTTTGAAAATCACGCCCTTTCTTTGTTCTTAAGATGAATTAGCTCTCTTAAAATCGATTAAGAAAAAGATGTTAGAATTTAAAAAATAGTTGACTTCTGTTTATTATGAATAGATCCTAATAATAATAATAATAATAATAATAATAATAACAATAATAATAATAATAATAATAATGCCGTATGGCCTCCGGAGAGGCCTGGTGGAGGTTTTTTCCTAGTAGACGGCGTATAGGCAATCTGCATGTCTGTGAGGATGTCTAATTTTGACATCACAAACACCCAGTCCTCTAGCCAGATGAAATTAACCAATTAAGGTTAAAGTTTCCGACCTGGCCGGGAATCCGACCTTGGACTCGTTGGACCAAACGTCGGCATGCTAACCATTTGGCTATGGAACTAGAAAAAAGTCTATTTAAAAGCTCGTAATGGGAGTAGGCCGTAAGGTAAAACAAGGCAAGTTTGGTTATCCGCGCGGATCCATGGCGTATGTGGGCGTCAACACACTATCAGAAAGGGTGTTGGAAACTTCACGCCGGAAACACCTCATAACTGAGGTGCCTGTTTATAAAAGACTATGCAGTATTGGCCGTTGAGAGAACTATCCCTCTGGTTGACCCTCTGCAGCTAGCTACTTGACAACGAGCTCTTCTAATGAAATGCTGACCGTATTCCTTTGTTATTAACATGTTCTTTGTATATTTTGGGGTGAATGACAATATACCACATAGGAGAAATACTGTAGAAGTAGGCTAGAAAAGACAGCTGCATCCTGAGCTCACATCTATGTGAAGGACAACGTGGGTGTGGTGGAGGTTACATCCAGGATCTTAGGTTTTCTCTACCAATTTAAGTAATATTCCATAACCATCCATCATTGCCCTACCGGTGTGTGACAGGCCCTAGCAATCGGCGTACTCTGTGCTTCACTGCTATCTAAGGCATCGTTCGCCTGAAAATTAAGGTAAGTACCGGGCAAGTTGGCCGTGCGGTTAGGGGCGTGAAGCTGTGAGCTTGCATCCGGGAGATATTGAGTTCGAACCCCACTGTTAACAGCCCTGAAGATGGTTTTCCGGGGTTTCCCATTTTCACATCGGATAAATGTTGGGGCTGTACCTTAATCAAGGTCATGGCCGATCCCTTTCAACACCTAGGCCTCTCCTATCCCTTCGTCGCCATAAGACCTATGTGTGTCTGTGCGACTTAAAGCAAAACTGTAAAAAAGAAATTAAGGTAAGTGAACTACTTATGGTCGTATCGGTACCTAAGTATTCACAAAATCAGATCGTTCTTCTAGATGCATTTTTTCGTGTGGCTATTTCTAGCCGGGTGAAGCCCTTGTAAGGCAGACCCTCCAATGAGGGTGGGCGGCATCTGCCATGTGTAGGTAACTGCTTGTTGTTGTGATGGAGGATAGTGATATGTGTGGTGTGTGAGTTGCAGGGATGTTGGGGACAGCACAGACACCCAGCCCCGGAGCCATTGGAATTATCCAATGAAGGTTGAAATCCCCGACCCAGCCGGGAATCGAACCTGGGACCCTCTGAATCGAAGGCCAGTACACTAACCATTCAGCCAATGAGTCGGAAATCAGTTGAACGAGGAAGTACTCGTAATTCACAAAATGCAGTATATTTACGGGAGAAGATACAGGATGTTCCCAAATACGTAGGAAGTGCGCGATGCGTACATAGTACACCTCAAAACAACACAAAACTTATCTAAGAACATACGTCGTATGGTCGATCGATTACGAGATACATACATTCTGATGTTGAACTAGAATTATTGGCACGTCCCTACAGCTGTAGTTATGTTTGTGTACAAGAAGTACCCAAAATGTGTCTGAAATGTGATAGCCTTTCGGTTACTGAACAGCATATTATTCGGGTGGTGTTAGGAATAGTGCATGACGTTATCAATGAGAGAATCTTACGTTATTTTGACTGTGGTAGAAGAATAGACATCATCGAACTCGTAGCGATTAGTTGATAAATGAAATGATACAGGATCTTAAGACAAAATTCCTGACTCGTAAATTAATACGAAACACCTCCTCCATTCCAGTTGACAACATAAAGAGGCATAACTCTTAAACGATCGAGTGTAGAACGTATATGTTCATAGGGAGGTTTTGGGGTGTACTACTCCACCCCGATTACTTCCCATATTTTTGGAAAAACCCTGTATATCATTGTTGCGCCTCGAAATACCGCTATGTGACAATGTTGTCGAATAAATACTGACACGCAACACATGTTTCGTATAAAACGAAAATTCGTTGATATACAGTAGTTCATGCAACACTGAACCTTAGATGACAGAACCTTTCTGGACAGAGTTCTAAGCGGAAATATAATATAGCGGGTTGTCTAGGCGCAACGACGATATCCTCATTGGAAGGGCCACTCTGTATGATTGGATAAACTCTATTGTAACTTATTGAGAAGGGCTGAGTGGCTCAGACGGTTGAGGCGGTGGCTTTCTGACCCCAACTTAGCAGGTTCAAACCTGGCTCAGTACGGTGGTATTTGAAGGCGCTTAAATACAACAGCCTCGTGACGGTAGATTTACTGGCACATAAAAGAACTCCTGCGGGACTAAATTCTGGCACCACGGCGTCTCCGAATACCGTAAAAATGTATTAAGTGGGGACGTTAAGCCAATATTATGATTATTATTAGTAACTTACTGCTGGGACCGAGTGAGTTGACTACGCGCTTTGGGTCACGTAACGGCGAAATTTCACTCGGGAAATGGTAGGTTTGAATCCCACTGTCGGCAAACCTCGAGATGTTTTTCCGTAGTTTCCCATTTTCACACTAGGAAATGCTGGGACTACCATAATTAAGGTCACGGTCGCTTCCTTCCCATCGTCACCACAAGAGCTATCTATCTCGGTGCGACGTAAAACAAATAGCAAAATGAGAACTTACTGATGGTAAAACAATCAAACATAATGTTTCCTCCATTGCCACAAAGGTAATTAATTAACGAATTCTTCCTCAACATATCGCACATTGGGAAGGAGAGGGCCACAAGTGCAAAAATGATCCTTCTGAGATAATTGCAATGTAAGAATGTAAAAATATATTCAAAGTATATTAAAAACTGAATTTATTAGACCTTCTTAAAACCTACATTGCAATTATCTCAGATGTATCATTTTGCACTTGTGGCCCTCTTCTCCGAAGGTGCGATGTATATATGTGGTCTTTGGGACCAGTGAGCCGAGGCTCCCATCAATCACTCATGATACCCAAATCACTGGTACTGGAAAATGTCACAGCTTACAAGAGGAAAGCACTATGCTAATATTCAGCCCAATATACCAACGCAAATATTGTTCAAGAAATTGAAACTAACTCGAAGACACCTTTCATCTTTAATTAGAATGCGTCTGGGACATGGATGGTATGCAAGTCATCTACACAGGATCAAGGTCTTCGACAACCCTCACTGCCCAGAAGACCCTGGAGGAATAGCCGACTTGAACCACATTGTACTGTCCCGTAAGAAGTACTCCCAACAACAGAACCATCTGTACTCTTCTTTGGTAACTTCAGTTGCCATCCTGTTATCAAACATTACTCCACAATTATGTGCTGTCATTTGCCAATATTTATCAGACTGTAATATTAATTTATGTGATATGACTTTTTTCTTTTCAACCGCGAAATGTATGTACCATAAATGTATGCTCACTCTGTAAATGCAGGCTGCATGGTCTTTCCGAGGCCTAACGCCCTTATGTCAAATAAAAAATAAAAAATGCACTGGTACATGATCGTGACGAACATCATGTCCGCTTCTTTAAAAGTCTGCAAAGAGGTGGGAGTTGCGATTCGCATAACCTTCTTCTTCCCGTGTGTGATGACCTCGATTAATGTTATAAATAGACGTGTCAAACTAGAGACGGTTTTCCACGAGATTTAAACTTGGTGAACTCGTTTCTGCCAATAGATTATTTATCGCGATAACGTGTATGCTGCGTCTAATAGAATGTTACGAGAATCGAAAATGGCCTTGAGTAGTCATTTAGCCATTTAGCTTGCAATAATATGCTAATTGCTCCATAATAACCGGGATGTGCAGTTCATCATATTACGACTGTGTCTACTCCTGCCAAGGTGATCCTCAAGGCGCCAGAGCAGTAGACTCAGTCAGTCTGAATGACTCAAGATTACTAATTCAGTCTGACACAGGTGTTTTTTTTTCTTGCAAGCTGCTTTACGTCGCACGACACAGATAGGTCTTACGGCGACGATGGGACAGGACAGGGCTAGGAGAGGGAAGGAAGCGTCAGTGGCCTTAATTAAGGTACGGCCCCAGCATTTGCTTGGTGTGAAAATTGGAAACCACGGAAAAACATCTTCAGGACTGCCGACAGTGGGGTTCGAACCCACTATCTCCCGAATACTACTGGCCGCACTTAGGCCACTGCTGCCATCGAGCTCTGTCTGACACAGTTTAATGGAAAATCGGCTTTTACTTCCTGTAAATGCCTCTGTAAGGAAAGGTGTCAAAAGCAGGGAAAATTCACTTCACATACAGATCAATATTCCAAAAGGAAGTTAGTTATTATTTTTAAAGCCCGGCTCCATGCTGAGCTCACTGGCATTTCATTCAATGGGTCTCGGGTTCGATTCTCGACAAGTCTGTGGAATATTAAAACGGAATGATTAACTAAAAATAAGAATAGCATTCTTGCCCTTGGGCTCAGTGGAAACCCTTGTACCAGGTGAGTCCTAGTCCCCTACCGCTCGAGTTGCAGTATTCTCCTAGATGTTTCTCTTGTATTACCGCTGCAGGTTTACTGCAGAATATCAAGTAGGCCTACTCGGATGTAGCATAGTGCAGGTTTTAGTACGTTCGTCTGCTTGCATTGAAGTGGTGGTTATCACAGTTTCAAGAGGAAATACAACTAAGCAACCATCCTCCTTTGACCGAGCAAGTGGCCGTGCGGTTAGGGTCGCGCAGTTGTTAGCTTGCATTCGGGAGATTATGGATTCGAATCCCACTGTCGACAGCCCTGAAGACGGTTTTCCGTCGATTCCAATTTTCACACCAGACAATTGCCATCCTCCTTTAGTGGAAATGCGAGGGGAAAATATAAGAAGTCAGAGTCTTCGAAGAATGAAGATACCGTCAAAAGAAAGGGAAGGCCACGGTGGGAGTGAAAATGAAGACTTCCAAGGTTTCGCAAACCTAATAACTGCCAGAGTCGACAGAGAACAAGTGTTGACAAGAAGAGGTCAGATAGGAGGGGTGAACGTGATGATCCTAGCACAGATAAATGGAAAAGACTCAGCTAGGAGGCTCGAGGTCACCAACCCATGCTACCAACTTAAGAGTCCCTGGGGTACCCCTCTCATTTGTTTGTTTCGACAGGCAGGAGATACCATGGGTGTCTTCTACCGACCCCCATCCACAGGGAAATTGCATTGAAGCCGGGAGTGCAGAAAATTTTTGGAAAATAAGTCGTATACCCTGTCAAGTCTACAGCCGGATACTAGTGGAGAAGTCGTTAGTTTCTTTTTACAGTTTGTTTTACGTCGCACCGACACAGATAGGCCTTATGGCGACGATGAGATAGGAAAGGTCTAGGAGTGGGAAGGAAGCGGCCGTGGCCTTAATGTACAGCCCCAGCATCTGCTTGGTATGAAGAATGGGAAACCACGGAAAACCATCTTCAGGGCTGCCGACAGTAGGGTTCGAACCCACTATCTCTCGACTACGAGCTCACAGCTGCGCGACCCTAATTTTGCCTAGTTGATACACGGAGAGCCATCTGCACTTTGCCAGTTAAAATGTGCATTTCTATCCTTATAGAAATATTTTATTTCTATAAATTGCCCTAAATGTCACTTGTCATTTTCCTAAACTAATACTACACGCAGTTAATAGTTAAGGTGTGTGTTGGACAGATATATATTAAAGAATAAGATAAGAAATATTTTATTACCAAAGAATGTAGTACGGGAAGATACACACAAATTTTGCCGCTGGTTCTTCCGTACAAGATCCTCTCAGTTTCTGTGTCAGGAAATCTCAATTCTTCACAGAAAATCCTACGTGGAGAGTCAGCCCATCCTACGGCTAGATGACTAAAGTATAGTGATTTGTAGGATTGTTTATAAGTTCCTAGCTTTGTGCCTGGGCGGTCAGTGAGACTCCATTCACACTGTAACCCATATGGCCTTGGTTGTCTCTCGCCTCTGCAAGGCAGTGCAATTAGTGGCAAGCAAGGGATCCCACTCACGTACTGAACTTGCTAAGGGAGGTTACATCAGTATTAAAATGGAGCAGAAGGCTTCACATTACCACGTCTCGAAGTGTAAGCCCGTCTCACCGTTTGAACACATTGTGTACTAACTTGTATGCTACTATTATCTTCGGGCAGGATACTAATAATTTCTGATATATGAAATGTCGTAAGGCTTTTAGTGCCGAGATATCCCAGGACGGGTTCGGCTCGCCAGGTGCAGGTCTTTCTATTTGACACCCGTAGGCGACCTGCGCGTCGTGATGAGGATGAAATAATGATGAAGACAACACATACACCCAGCCCCCATGCCATTGGAATTAACCAATTAAGGTTAAAATCCCCGACCCGGCCGGGAATCGAACCCGGGACCCTCTGAACCGAAGGCCAGTACGCTGACCGTTCAGCCAACGAGTCGGACTCTGATACATGGATTGCATTGAATTGAGTTGAATTGAACTGAAACGAATGTCTTGATAATTTACATGCCACTGAGATTGAAGAACCCTTTTATACAGCGTCTGAATGAAATATACATTTACTAAATATTTACTAAATTAACAAAGGATCCACTTAATTAATTTGTTTGTGAAGCCATATGTACTGAAATTGCAAATGTCGGGTATGAAACAACTGAAAATGTATCATTCATATTTTAAAACATTACAAAATGACTATAATATAGACAACAATATAAGGTTAGTAAAATATTAAATATTTGCACTTAAAAGTTTTTACATTTGAGGAGTGTCTGTTCAAAAGTTAAAAAAAAGCAATATTTCGTCTTTACACATTAAGTAGTTGAAGATTGCCACGATCAATCCAGAACAGAAAGATAGAATTCCTTAAAAGTTGTACCAGACCAGATCATGGGTACGTTCCGTGTGTGTTTTTATTTTACTTTTCTTGCGTATTTCCGACAACTTTCTTAAGGTGGAAATAGCACCTTTTGAACAAACACTCCTCATTTAATATAACCCGCAATACATCGCAATACAAAATAAGTAATACTGGTGATACTCATGTTTATAGCGATTGAGCAGAGATTAGAGAGTGTGAAAGTGAAAGGTTCCACGTCAGTAAACTATTATCTGGGCCGATGACCCCTTAGGCCCCTTAAAACAACAAGCACCGGGCGAGTTGGCCGTGCGCGTAGAGGCGCGCGGCTGTGAGCTTGCATCCGGGAGATAGTAAGGTTCGAATCCCACTATCGGCAGCCCTGAAGATGGTTTTCCGTGGTTTCCCATTTTCACACCAGGCAACTGCTGGGGCTGTACCTTGATTAAGGCCACGGCCGCTTCCTTCCATCTCCTAGGCCTTTCCTATCCCATCGTCGCCATAAGACCTATCTGTGTCGGTGCGACGTAAAGCCCCTAGCAAAAAAAAAACAACAAGCATCATCATCATCATCATCATCATCATCAAACTATTATCTTTCGGGCCAGGGAGTAAGACTATAGGTCATGTTATATCGGGTCATCATATATTTAACTGTCAACAGTTAGCAGAAGAAATCGATTATTAAATAGGCTACAGTTTCCTGAAATATGTTGTTGTAGGCTAATTCATTTCAAACTGTCTACAGTAAATACCGTCTCTATTTTAAGACTTCAAACCTATTTCCTGAAATTCAGCTACTGTTGACTTACAGTATACTCTTTAGCCCTGACATGAAAGAAATATTGTTTGGTATAATTTTTCTCGTAATGATATGTAGAATTGATACATATATACTCGTATATAAAACATTTTAAGATAAAATGTCAAATAATATAAATCAAGGTTTGATTAACTGAAGTCTACTAGGTGACTAATCGGGCGAGAGTCCGTCTGGACTTAATCCCCTGCGTTTGTGTATGTACGAGCTGGGTGTTGATGAATAGGTCTGACTCTTGCCCAGCTTCATTCTCTATTTGAGAATAGGAAAGGGAGTTCATCTGGTACAGTGGTAATGCACACAGCTAGAGGATGGACCAACGCCTAGGAGCATACCGGGTACAGTGCCAACAGAAGTGGCCAAGGAATGGACCTTCTTCAAGGAGCATACTTGATACAGTGGTAATACGAGCGGTTAGTGTTTGGACTATCATGGATCTGCTGTGTGGTGTATCACCCATTTGGGGAGATCCCAAATGTCATTGCACAACTCCGGTTTCTGAGTAGAGTTTTGAGCATAATGATAATACCTGCTAGGATCAATGCATATGGGGATTTGGGGTTCGAAATACATAATGAATGAGCCATGTGATATGAGTTGTAAACTTACACTCGAGCGATGATGAGTTCATATGCTTTCGTTGACAGATCTGAAGAAAGCATTTCACGATTTTCCATTTATTCACTAGACAAATGCCTTAGCTGTATGTTAATTAAGGTCCATACCTCACCGAAAACCTACTTGTGTGAAAGAAAATATGTATGGAATTTATTATATACGGAGTGTATCACCTAAAATTTGTCGGTTGCGTTTTCTGTGGTGTTTCGGCAGATATTTTCAATTTCGCTTTTTAACATATAGGCAGTCATCCCCGACCAAAACTGCTCATCCTCAGGTCATGCGACGTCTAGTGTCAACAGCAAACGTCGTTTTACGAACTAAATATTGTTTAAATTGTATTTTTATGTTCCCATTCGATAGAGCAGCCTCAAATTAGTATGATGTTCCGTTTGGGCACATAAAGGTAGGCAACCCAAACGACGTTGGCACTGGATATCGCATGACGTACCTGATCAGCCGTCTTTGTTTAGGCTGACTCTACCTACGCATTGCAGAAACGAAATTGAAAAATCTTCCAAAGTGCGAGAGAAAAGGCGCCTGACATCTTTCAGGTGAGACACTCGATATGATGACACAAAACAAGAGACATCGTTACCAGCTTCTCAGCAAGGCGGCCAAAGTTTCAATCCCAAATCAATACATGTGGTACTTCTGAAATGAATCGTCCCCACCGAGTGGGTTGGCTACGTGGTTCGAGGTGTGTAGCTGTTGTCTTGTATTCAGGAGATAGTAGGTCGGTAGCCCTGAATAAGTTTCTCCGTGATTTTCCAATTTCACACCGGACAAAAGCTGGGACTGTACCATAATTAAGAGTCTGTCTTACCAAATCGTCGCCATAAAACCTGTGTGAGTTGGTACGAGTAAAAAAAATAGAAAAAATGAAAAATTACCACCTTACGGTTCATGTTCCTCGTAAAAATTGGTTTTGATCCTTTTCGATCACTCCCATCATCTCTTAAATTCGACGGTAGTTGAAAGTTGTTAAAAACTCAACGGTTATCAATCAACACTCTACATTTCTCCCTTTGAGTATACCGTTAAAGGATACAGCTTACGTTCTAACTTGGACCGTATTTGTCATATCGAGCACAAAGTTGCTTACAGCTGAGCATGGTAGAAGTAAAGTTTAGAGAAGGACACAAAAAATGGTCTCAGAGAATTAGAAATTAACATGGAAATGTTGGACTTACATAATACAAGTCATGGACGTTAATCAGCCATCCGGATCCATGAGCAAATAGTTAGCGTAGCAATCATCGGTCCTAAGGGACTCGAGTTCGATTTCCGCTCGAAAATTTAAGCCGCGTCTAATAAATTCCTCTATCTCAGAGATGGAGTGTTCGTGTTTGACTCAACATACTTACATTTGAACAGAACACCCCACACTTCCAACCATTACAAAAACACCTAATAATTGAATACATCCGTCCACAGAGGGTTGGGTCTCAAGAAGGGCATTTGGCCGTAACACTGCACGACACAGACAACATCCGCGGCCTTACCGGGGTGGAAAAAAAGGAGGAAAGGAAAAGCAGGATACAACTCAGATATTCAGTAACTTTCCTTTCCCCGTTTAATCCGGTCTATTCTTCTGTTAAATTTTGACTTCCAGTATGACACTGTTGTTCATGTTATATTATTTGTCTTAAATTCCATTCAATTGCTATAGATTTTCTCATCTCTTCTGCAACTTGCTATACGTCGCACCGACACAGATAGATCTTATGACGACGATGGTATAGGAAAGACCTGGGAGTGGGAAGGAATCGGCCGTGGCCTTAATTAAGGAACAGCCCCAGCATTTTCCTGGTGTGAAAATGGGAAACCACGGGAAACCATCTTCAGACCTGCCGACAGTGGGGTTCGAACCCACTATCTCCCGGATGCAAGCTCACAGCTGCACGCTCCTAACCGCACGGCCAACTCAACCGGTAATAAATTTAATTAAACACCGTTTACATTACTATGCTCATTCTCATCCTTCCCTATTTTTAAGAAACATTCCGTTTTCCTTACTGAAATGGAACCTTTCACTTTCATACTCTCTTATCTCTACTTGTTGTCTTGAGTTCTAACCTCCCGTAAATTTCTTCTAATTTTACGGCGTTGAAACCAAAATAAAAAGACACCATTTGCCTCTCTCTCTTTTTTTCTTAGAATTTGCTTTACGTCGCACCGACACAGATAGGTCTTATGGCGACAATGGGATAGGAAAGACCTAGGAAGCGGCTGTGAACTTGATTAAGGTACAAACCCAGCATTTGTCTGGTGTGAAAATTGGAAACCACGGAAAACCATCTTCAGTTCTGCCGACAGT
Organism: Anabrus simplex; assembly: GCF_040414725.1. Classification (NCBI taxonomy): domain Eukaryota; kingdom Metazoa; phylum Arthropoda; class Insecta; order Orthoptera; family Tettigoniidae; genus Anabrus; species Anabrus simplex. The sequence continues at coordinate 1,044,809,197 of NC_090266.1, forward strand.
GGGGTTCGAACGCACTATCTTCCGGATGCAAGCTCACAGCTGCGCGCCCCTAACCGCACCGCCAACTCGTCCGGTAATTGCATCTCTATCGGACCGGTAACGAATTTAAAATTCTTAAAAACCGACTGAAGACTAAACCCCATGACCTGCTTATTACAGTACCTGCAGTAATAACACGGCTAATAGAACGCACTGCTGTACCCAAAAGACTGGAGGCTAGAAGAAATATGTCATTAGCCAAGCACATATCTCCGCAAATTAAGAGTTCTTCCGCAGCAAGTTACCCACGCAAAGGCGGTATGAAGTTGGGTTGGTACAGTGTGGCGTATTTACTTATCGTCCTTTTTGGTTGTATTATTTCCTCAAAAGTGCCTTACGTTTTGAACCAGATTTAGAAATCCGTCCCTGCATTCCTTTTGAATGAAGTAAAGACCTAAACGTCCCTACGGTTGGCGACATTTTCATTGTTACGGAGACAATCTGTAATTCCTTGTTATTATTTTTCTTTATAGTCTATAGAATATATCTCATAATATTTCAGTTTCGAAATTGATTACATCTTTCTATGGGAGTACTTTCAGATTGCTTCCCTTCGGGGGTCATGATAGATGAAGGTTATTACTAGATGTTTTAAAGAAACCTAAGAAACATTATGAATTACAGGAACAAATTGGCAGTTAATTGGTAAAATAGGAAGAATTGACTGTTTCTGCTCACATTGTGCCGTTGCTTTACAAACAGTTCCCACCTAGGAAAGGTATTAAGAACCAAAACTGTAAGCTCAGTTTACAGTTATCCGAGCAAGGAAGCTTGTGGTTTCACTTGACTGTTAATATCATGATCATTAATGTGGGACATTCTGTTTTAAGTGGAATCAGAACTATGGGAACGTGACTTTTCATTTCAATAATCCCATATGCTTTGACCAGGGTTCAAACCGTGGTCATCATTCCGACAAGTCAGTGACTTTACCACATGGCTATCACGTCCCCTACAGTTAACCATTTGTAGTCCGCTGTAGTATGAATTCTGTAGGAAAAGGAAGAAACTTGAATCATGTGTAATGTTTGTGCCCCCTCCAATTAAAAAAAACCCTTCCTACTGGAATGCCTGTCGGCGTACAGCGGATTACCTTCGGGTTCGAGTCTGGTGTAGCTACTACAGATCCATGTGAGGCTGGGCTACACATTACGTAGGTTTAAGGTCGGCAGTGTGGAGTGCGTGGGTCAGGGTCGACTGCAGGTTCCCTTATACAGCGGGTGGCGGGCGCACTATCAGATTTCGGTAAACATTAGGCAGGCATAAAAGAGTTAATACACTGGAGTAAAAGAACAAACATCGTTAAGGAAAGTAATTACAGTTCACGGAACTCACCAGAAATGGCCTCCGTTCCAATCACCGGTGTCGTTTGCAGAATTACTGGAACTGAACGCAATTCGCTAGATACGTTGTACTAAAAAAAGTGTCAAATCACTAAAACTTACCACTACACTATAGCGCAGTTGACTCTCGCTACCATATCGCGCAGTGTCTACCAAAATTTGGCTTTTTACAATTTGCTTTACGTCGCACCGACACAGATAGGTGTTATGGCGACGATGGGATAGGAAAGGACTTGGATTGGGAAGGAAGCGACCGTGGCCTTAAATACGTTACAGCTCAGGCATTTGCCTGGTGTGAAAATGGAAAAGCACGGAAAATCTTCTTCAGGGCTGCTGACAGTGGGGATCGAACCCACTATCTCCCGAACGCAAGCTTACAGCTGCGCGACTCTAACCGCACAGCCAACTCGCTCGGTTACTTCATCTTAATTTGGACCTTCCCATCATGAACGCACTGAACGAATCCTAGTCCTAATAATAATGTTGTTGATGTAACGTCCCTCTGAATACCTTTTCCGGAGACACCGAGGTACTGGAATTTTGTTCCGCAAGAGTTCCTTTACGTGCCTGCAAATCTATAGACACGAATCTGGCCTATCTGAGCACCTTCAAATTACACCGGACTGAGACGGGATCGAACCTACCAACTTCAGTTCAGGAGGTCAACGCTCTGTCACCTGAGCTACTCAGCCCGCCAGTCCTAGTCATAATCACCACATCATCCACGTACGTACATACATACATACATACATACATACATACATATGTTCTAACACCGTGGTTAGCCGGTTCGAGTCCTGTTGGTCGAAAACATTTTCACCATCAGAACGTTGACCGGCAAAGCAGGGTATGGGAGGTGGTGGTGTACAATTTCTAATCACTAGATTTCGTGCCTAAATTCCAAACCTCCCCGCAGTATTCATATGGAATGGGGACATATGACGCTGTTGGTGGTGATTCGTCCGTCGGATGGAGACGTAAAGATTTGAGCAGGCCCCTTGGTACTATTCAACGGAATTATGTTATGTGCCGACACCGCGTTTCACCCTCTTCCTACCTCACGTTCATCATCACCCCACAACCAGAGGCGCAGGTTGCCTATGGGAGTCAAATTGAAAGACCTGCACCAGGCGAGCCGAACATGCCATTGGACACTTCCGGCACTAAAAATTTCGTGTGGCTATTCCTAGCCGGATGCAGCCCTTGCAAGGTAGACCCTCCGATGAGGGTGGACGGCATCCGCCACGTGTAGGTAACTGCGTGTTATTGTGGTGGAGGATAGTGTTATGGGTGGTGTGTGAGTTGCAGGGATTATGGTGATACCTTTTGACTAAACTCACTAATTTTAAAATAATATCAAATAGCATTAAATTGAAAAAATATGAAAATTAATATTCATCAAATAAAATACTCAATCGTTGGACCTTACACTCACACTTAGTTATTACCTGATTACTTGAACATACAATATTTGATGGGCACCAGCTACAACTGAGTGTAGCAATAATAGAATGAGAGTCTTGAATATCTCTAGCGTCTGGGGTAATAAGCTTACTTTTGACAACATACCATATAGGTTCTGGGAAAAGGAGATTGTCGTTTTGTTTCCCCATTAAATTTGAGGTTATCCTATTCTACCATTGAAATAAAACGATAAATTAATTTGATAGAACAAAATATATTCTTTAAAATGTTGTCTTAAAATAGTAAGACTTGCTGCGATAAATCAGATGAGAATATGAAAGTATGGCATAACTGAAAGAAACTAGGCATTAATTTGAATTCCTCTTGACCGGATATTTAAAAATTATACAAGAAATTTATCCCTCACTCGTTCACTTGACTGTGCCTTCAACACTTTGAGTGTAATTACGACGTCTTCCTTTGAGTTGGTGTTTGCTGTAGGTGTATCAAGCCTAATTTGGTGATGTATCATTTCTGTTTCACTGACGACTAAGTATCCATGTGACTGCTGCTTCTCCATCCAGATGACTGACTACTATCATCTCAGTACAACACTCCTTGGCAAATGTCTCCATCCATATGACTTCGTGGTAAGTCTCTCCTTCTATATGACTTCATAGCAAGTCTCTCCGTTCAAATAACTTCATGGTAAACCTCTCCCTCCAACTGAACGGACCGACTGAGGTCTCACCTTCCAATTGACTATCTCACTGTTCACCATCCATTTGACTGACTCTGTAAGACACTGGTCCTAGTATTTATAACTATTAGTTGACACACCTATGCAATCTCCAGAAATAACTATAATATTACTTCCACCCGGCGACATGAAATTGCCTGGGGCGGCAGTGGGTTTCTCCAAAAAATGAGCTCATCGCTAAATGCACTCAATGACAGAGCGATCACTCGCCAGTTACGCTAGCAGTATTTCACAATGTTCCAATGTCACAAGCTACTACACACAATAGATCCACCTCTGTTATCATACACCAACTCTCACTGTACATGTCTTGAATGTTAATCTACACACACATATATACGTAACAATTTAATTACAATCACGCTAGCGATAATCATTGCATAATTGAATTGAGCAATAATAATAATTACAATATAGTAATAATAATAACAACAATAATAAAAATAATATCACAGATGAAATAATAATAAAAATACAGATATCATCTTGTAACAGGATTTGAACCGTTACAATGGGGACAGCACAAACACCCAGTCCCCGAGCCAAGGGAATTAACCATTTAAGGTTAAAATCTCCAACCCGGCCGGGAATCGAACCCGGGACCCCTAAGACCAAATGCCAGCACGCTAACTATTTAGTCATGAAGCCGGACAGCCATACGATAGACAGACATACATACATACATAATACAATGTACTTTGTTCCTACTTTTACAAATTCTGCAGCTGATCCCAGATGATTTTGGAGTCTCTGAAACCACTTTGCCATTCACATTAACTTTCGGCCAGGGATTTAGGCTGGATGACCTTCATGACACCACGTGAATTCAGGTGAAATTTCTACCCTACCGGGATGTGATCCTAGGTCATCTCGGTGAAAATCTGTCAGTTATGCAACTGTGACGTTCATTCCCCCAGCCCTACCAACCAACAAATAAGTACCGAGCTCGATAGCTGCAGTCGCTTAAGTGCGGCCAGTATCCAGTATTCGGGAGATAGTAGGTTCGAACCCCACTGTCGGCAGCCCTGAAAATGTTTTTCCGTGGTTTCCCATTTTCACACCAGGCAATTGCTGGGGCTGTACCTTAATTAAGGCCACGGCCGCTTCCTTCCCACTCCTAGCCCTTTCCTGTCCCATCGTCGCCGTAAGACCTATCTGTGTCGGTGCGACGTAAAACAACTAGCAGCAACAAGTAAGTAAATAAACAAAAGACGTAGCACATGCAATACATTAGAGACGTTTGCTTTCCAAGGCAACCTGACAGCTTGGAGATAATGGAGTGCCTCGTCGTTTGCATGATAACTTCCTCAGCCATATCGCTTTGCTTTATTGACTGGGTCCACTATCTTTAACATCAACAGCCCCTCAGTTGACCTCACAAGGTTGAGTGACCCCGTTCCAGCCCTCGGCCCAAGATTAAAATCATCGGATGAACGAAGAGTTGAGCCGACAACCTCCAGACAAGATATAAGATGAAGACACGCTGCCCTTGGTATTATTATTATTATTATTATTATTATTATTATTATTATTATTATCATTATTATTATTATTATTATTATTCTCTTTTGTAAGCTGAAAGTCGGTGATCTGCAAGGTGGCCAGTTTTTTTGAAGGAATCCAATCAACCCCAGTGACCGCACAAGTTTGAAAATCCCCCCCACCACCACCACCAATCATTTCTTCGCGCTAATAGATTAATTCATAAAGTAAGTATAAACAAATATTTAAACGTAAGGAAACAATCAAATACACATCGCAAAGCAGACCAATCAAACCTAACTCAACAGCCACACACATCTAAAAAAACACCCTCTTCGCGGTACTAAATTAATTAACATAGTAAGACAACATTTCATTCTAATTTTCATTAGCTCTTAACGAATCCCACTGGTGGTTTCTCTGACGCAAAGTACATCTTTAATGCAGTTCAGATTATTCTTATCGGTAGTAAATTATATGAACTGAGGCAGCGGCTTTGTTTATGGTATCACTAAATACATATAAGGTACTATTTAATGCATAACCCCACATTTCTTTCTTCGGGAGCATTGGTCATGCATTCATTCTATTACACGCCAAGACAAAATAATCCACGGCCAGGTAGCACTCCCAGAGAAATTATCTTCCCGCCACCCCACAGACAAGCGTGTTAGCAAACCACGATAGCAGATTACAAACTGAATTCAGTCCAATTGTTGGCGGCAAAGAAAGCTCGTCACGCATGAGTGCATAAATTGCCTCAAAGTTACTTAAGTGCCAACAAAGGGCTTCTATATTCATATTTTATCACCAGTTCACAACCATTGACAAGTTTATATATAAATAAATAATTGTGTTCATAATATACTGTGTACTGCATGGTTAAACGAGAATTGTTAGAATCTGAGGAGGATCTTGTGGAATGAAACACGTCTAAAAAGTGTCCATTCCATTTATAATAGTTTTTTACAGGTATTTATAGTGTTATGAGTGTTTCATTCGTGTTCAATGGACTGGAAAGCTTGTCATATTATTTTGAATATATGGATCAGCGTGCATCAAATTCAAACCATAAGATACAATTACTATAGTCAACCTCATCATTAATTCGGTGTACCTACTGCAGTCTGTGTGCAAAAAATAATTCGTGTGGGTGTTACAGCCAGTGAGAACAACCACCGGACATTACTATGGTCTAGACCTAATTACCCTGTGCCGCCTAGCTGGGGTGGTAAATTAGTGCTCGGTTCCCTCGGAACGATGAAGGTTCGGTGCCCTGTCAGAAGGTAAGAAAAACAATAGAAAAGAGAGATCCGTTTCTGGGTAGGCACATAAACCTGAAGTTCCTTCAGCCTGCACCAAACAGTTGTACGAGTTAATTTCTAGGGGCAAAGGCGCCGGGCATAGAGCTAACCATTCTACCCTAATTTGTGCCAAGATTATGAATGATGGAAGACTTCACATTCCACTCCTCTAAGGATCTCCATAGGCCGTATTCAGATGACTTTGAATTGGTTTTCAAAACCTTATGACTCACTCCTAATTTCCGATGCTGTCGGCAGCCTAGAAAATGGGATGGAATATTTCAAGCTTTGCAAGAATAACAATAAACTATGGTTCCTATTTTGTTGCTGCCGAACGAATGGCATAGGTGAACGAAAAGAACCTTGGACGAACATACTTTCTACAAACTACCAGCCTAGCGATTCATCCAAAGATGAAGAGATCCAATTGTTGCTTTGTACAGTTTGTAAATTGTTAGAAAATTTTAAATGTATTCATGTAACCATTTTTTTTAATTGAAGTTGCACATTTTTATAATTTTTGTACATATCACCTAAAGTAAGCCCCATTTTTCTGTAAAAAATAGGAAGATTTTTAGTATAAGGTCATATTTGTATACATTGGTTCCAAATGATTAACTCAGACGAGACCTGGGTCTTGACCTCAAGATTGACAATAGCCTGAAGATGCCCAAAAACAGGGCGAAACACGTACCTATGTAGTGTATACAAATCACTTAGAATTTAAACACCACAAACGGTGAATTGTATTGAATAGGTGGCCACAATAAATTTAATTCTAATAGAATCTTGCTTATTGTTATCTTCAATACGGAACAAACATGAAATTTGTTACTTGTAGCTCTATGAAGAGTTTTACGAATGGTCTTAGGGTGTATCTGCTTACCATGGTACACCTGAAGTTCTGCTGCAATATCAGAAGATGATATTTTCGGAGTCTTTTGCACTGTCCTTATTACCGTCTTCTCTTCGCTCAGAGTGAGCTTACGGGGAAGTCCGTTTCTCTCTATATTTATCAATGTTTTTGAAGTCGTGTACTTCTTAATGATACTGCACACTGTGTATCTCTTTCATTTAATGATTTGTGCAATTTCGGCGTATGATTTGCCTTCTTCATGCAGAGTTACTTTTATTTTTATTTCTTCAATTGTAGTTTCCTTCCTAATTTTCTCCATTCTATCTTGAATCACCAGTATCCATTTCTAATATAAACAAGGTCCGTAACTGTTCGCACTCCTCTATGTTCAAGTCAGAACTGATGTGTACTACTCTGTTTTGTGGATAGCTTTCATCGGTGTGTGTAGACTTCTGTCCAGACATACCACCACTTCCCGGCCTTATTTTCCTCATCTCTTCATGTATGATCAAGATTTTACTGCACGCATTTTAGCGTATGTATTCAATTCATTATGGATCTCACAACGTACGCAGTTTGCTACCGTACCTATTTTATACTGACTAATAAGTGTGAAGAACACTTATGTCCGTCTCTGTATGGCAAATGATAGGTTAGTCCAGTATGCAAAATGATATAAGGCGCTTGCTCCACAACGAGAAAGATCGAGAAGGAGTAATTACCAAGTGGCTTCTCAACAAAGTGGTCATTGCTCGAATCCCTGCCGAAGAATGACGAATTCCACGAGTTTTTGGGAAAGAGCGGATCACTGAGAAAATGAACCTTCAATTGTTTTAGGTCTTTACGTCCTTCAGGGAGGAGGCAGTGTCGGAGTTCAACGTACTGGAAGTCATCATCACGGATTTGTCGCATTTAAACCACCTCATATGTCACTAGTCCGAGCCAGGATAGAACAGTAGACAACGCCACATAGGATGGCTGCTATACATCCTAGTTCAAGGATTTTGACCTATAAAATGTGTACGTTAATATGCCAGAAAATGTACTGAGAGGAGTCTTTCGTGTACTTTTAATTGACAAACGAATGCGCCGATATCCGATTTCCCAACATTGAGCTTCCAGTCACCGACACTATGCAATGAGGATATTTCGCTCGCGGGCTGCAATAGTGGCACAACTAAAAAAAAAAATACGAATTTGGAGTTTATGCACTCTCCAGAGCTACAGATTAGTCTTCCTTCCAGCAGAAACAACGGCATATCTTGCAATTCAATATTCTACCAACCGGGCGAGTTGGCCGTGACTCGTTACTCTGACCTTTGATGGTAACATACCGGCGTCCGTTAAGACCATGAACATTTAAAGTCACGTTGATAATAATGTTATTTGCTTTACGTCCCACTAACTACACTTACGAATTTCGGAGACGAAGAAGTGCCAGAATGTAGTCCCGCAGGAGTTCGTTTACGTGACAGTAAATCTACCGCCACGTGGCTGACGTATTTGGGTACTTTCAAATACCACCGGACTGAGCCAGGATCGAACCTGCCAAGCTGGGTTCAGAAGGCCAGCGTCTCAACCGTCCGAGCCACTCAGCCCGACAAGTCACGTTAAGCTATTATTATTATTTATTTATTTATTTATTTATTTATTTATTTATTTATTTATTTATTTATTTCAAAGTCATCCTATGCCGGCACTAAATCCTAACCTCCTACAAAGGATGGAATTGGGGTATAAGGAAAATATGAGAATAAAAGATAAAGCGAAAAAAATACTTGAAAATAAAATGAATAAGTAAATAAAATAATAATAAATGTGGAGCCATTTCAGAGGACACATGACCGCCATTTCTTGTACACGCTGGCAGTTAACTTTTTTTTTTGGCTAGTTGTTTTACGTCGCACCGACACAGATAGGTCTTACGGCGACGATGGGACAGGAAAGGGCTAGGAGTGGGAAGGAAGCGGCCGTGGCCTTAATTAAGGTACAGCCCCAGCATTTGCCTGGTGTGAAAATGGGAAACCACGGAACCATTTTCAGGGCTGCCGACAGTGGGGTTCGAACCTACTATCTCCCGAATACTGGATACTGGCCGCACTTAAACGACTGCAGCTATCGAGCTTGGTGGCAGTTAACCTTAGCATACACAATGTTGCACCATACACGCCAGACAACACTGTTACACAGGTGCATTAAAGAACTTCCCATTCATTGTTAATGCTATGGATAACTCATTACTCCCCTCTATTCCTGAGCACTCTTTCGGACATGGAGCGAAACGTTAAATGACGCCTTTATTGATGACATTGTTGATCAACACTCGGCTAAGCACTTGTTCAGGTGTCACATCAGCTCAGAGGGCGTGGAACTTTTAACCCTGCAATGTACAGCAGTGTGTTCTTTCGAAATCACTTTCGAATGCCTTGGCCTGGATCCGAACCACAGTGCTGTCGGGCAGTCTCCGTTGGTATCTGTGCTGATCCTCTCGAATCTTGTGTGAAGTATCGTGTTCCCAGAGTAGCTAACTAGCTGATGAGAACTTAGTTCACCATTTTCCAGATCAAGAATACTGCATAGGTGACAGCCACCAACTTCCCAGTTATTGCGCGCGCCACACACACGCACACACACACACACACACGAGTAAAAGCACCATATCCACACAGATTATCAAACATACTGCCCGGATCCTTGGATGAATGGTCAGCGTAGTGGCCTTCGGTTCAGAGGCCACGGGTTCGATTCCCGCCCGGGACGGGGATTTGAATTTTAAAATGTTCATTCCCTCAGTCAGGGGCTGTGTGTTCTTGCAACAACACTACTATCCTTTACCACAATAACGTGTAGTTGCCTATAGACGGCAGATGCCGCCTACCCTCGTCGGAGGATCTGACTTACAAGGGCTGCAACAGGCTAGTAATAGCCATACGAAATTATGTGTATGGCAGACGGATGGCGCTCTCGTTAAATGTATGGTGCTGCTGACCACGATGCAGGGGCTGCTGGAAGGACATGGGCTCGATTCACCGTCAGGAATTCAAAAATTTAAAGATCAAGTTTTCCATTTCCGGAGGTGCACTTGCACCTGAGGTTCACTCAGCCTACACCAAAATCCTGGGGGCAAAGGTGGCTAAGTGTAGAGCTAACAGCTCCACTACGAGTGCCGAGGTTACAAATACTGGAAACCTTTACCTTCCACCCATCCTAGGGCATCCATGGCCTGTACGGAGATAACTTTTTCGTTTTCTGCTATTGGCTTTACGTCGCACCGACACAGATAGGTCTTATGGCGACGATGGGATAAGAAAGGCCTAGGAGTTGGAAGGAAGCGGCCGTGGCCTTAATTAAGGTACAGCCCCAGCATTTGCCTGATGTGAAAATGGGAAATTACGGAAAACCTTCTTCAGAGCTGCCGACAGTGGGATTCAAACCCACTATCTCCCGGATGCAAACTCACAGCCGCGCGCCCCTAACCGCACGGCGAACTCGCCCGGTCGGAGATGACTTTGCTTTGCCTTTGCAGACCACGAATTTCCAAGAGCCACGCATGAAGCACCATCATCATCATCATCATCATCATCCAGAGTATATGCCTTAATAGCTATACCAGTACAAATATTAGCAGACTGCCTTTCTACCTTAGCGATAGCAGACTAACTTGTGTTCTTATCCTTGATTCACCAAGCGAGTGGTCATGTGGTTTGGGGCACGTAGCTGTGAGCTTACATTCGGGATATAGTGGGGTCGAATCCCACCGTCGGTAGCCCTGAAGTTGGTTCTCAATGGTTTCCCATTTTCACACCAGGCAAATGCTGGGGCTGTACCTTAATTAAGACAAAGGTTATTTCCTTCCCACTTTTAGCCCTTTCCTATCCCATCGTCGCCATAAGACATGTGTGTGTTGGTGAGACGTAAAGCAAATTCTCCATCCTTGATTCAGTTATGGTTCATGGTGTGGGTTACTGTAGTCACGTCCTAGTTCGTGAACCATGGGCAACGGCTGAGTGGCCTAGTAAGTGGTCCTGAGAGTCGAGATACCAGTTGCTATGGAATGGGAGTGGGCATCTCGGACACATTATGAGTCATGGCCCTCCTTGTGCTCAGGCGGCTAGGACTATACAATCCACCGGTGGTCCATACCCCGTTAGAGGAGAGATCCTCACTTGGACTATGTGCAAGTAGGGCAGCATCCTGCTTCATGAATTTACTGAGCTCAGAATATTTTAAGCAAGCCTCGGACCTATGGGAGTAACGGAGTCCCACTCCCATTTGACAGGCGAGGGACTCCTTGGAAACAACTTGGCAAACGAAATGGAATTCGATGGGGAGCTATCAATATTAATGGGGCTTATGGAAGAAAGAAAGTAGAACTGGCTGAGTCAGCAAAGAGGATGCATCTGGATGTGCTAGGAGTAAGTGATATTCGGATAAGGGGAGATAACGAGGAAGAGATAGGAGATAATAAAGTGTACTTGACGGGTGTTAGAAAGGGAAGAGCAGAGTATGGGGTAGGGCTCTTTATCAGGAATACCATTGCACGGAACATAGTTTCTGTTAGGCACGTAAATGAGCGAATGATGTGGGTAGATTTGGCAGTTGGAGGAATTTGGTCTACACTCATACTCATAAATTAAGGATAATTGCATATTGTGGTGCCACACAACGTGGCACTACACAAAACTGGCGCTAATAGCATAGGCACATAGTGAACACAAACGAAACATATCTGTAAGTCCACGGTATTGGTGATAAGTTGAGAAAACCGTCCCAAAACGCATGTGCTACAAAACGCCACTATTTCCTGGGCATGTACCCCGACATCAGTATGGGATATGATCACCATGCAGACGTACACAGGCCGCACAACGGGTTGGCATACTCTGGATCAGGTGGTCGAGCAGCTGCTGGGGTATAGCCTCCCATTCTTGCACCAGTGACTGGCGGAGCTCCTGAAGTGTCCTAGGGGTTTGAAGACGTGCAGCGATACGTCGACCGAGAGCACCCCAAACGTACTCAATGGGGTTTAGGTCTGGAGAACAGGCAGGCCACTCCATTCGCCGGATATCTTCTGTTTCACGGTACTCCTCCACGATGGCAGCTCGGTGGGGCCGTGCGTTATCATCCATCAGGAGGAAGGTGGGACCCACTGCACCCCTGAAAAGGCTGACATACTGGTGCAAAATGATGTCCCGATACACCTGACCTGTTACAGTTCCTCTGTCAAAAACATGCAGGGGTGTACGTGCACCAATCATAATCCCACCCCACGCCATCAAACCACTACCTCCATACAGGTCCCTTTCAAGGGGTTGGTATCTGGTTCCTGGTTAACGCCAGATGAGTACCCAGCAAGAATCACTGTTCAGATCATACCTGGACTCGTCCGTGAACATAACCTGGGACCACTGTTCCAATGACCATGTACTGCATTCTTCACACCCGGCATTGCGGGCTCTCCTGTGAACAGGGGTCAGTGGAATTCACCTTGCAGGTCTCCGGGCGAATAAACCATGTCTGTTCAGTCGTCTGTAGACTGTGTGTCTGGAGACAAGTGTTCCAGTGGCTGTGGCAAAGTCCCGACAAGGCTACCTGCAGTACTCCCTGGCCGTCTGCGGGCACTGATGGTCAGATATCGGTCTTCTTGTGGTGTTGTACACTGCGGGCGTCCCGTAGTGTAGCGCCTGGACACGTTTCATGTCTGCTGGAATCGTTGCCATAATCTTGAGATCACACTTTGTGGAACACGGAGGGCCCGTGCTACGACCTGCTGCGTTTGACCAGCCTCTAGTCACCCTATTATTCTACCCCTCATAACGTCATCAATATGTGTTCGTCGAGCCATTTTCACCACAGAGTCACCATTAGCACGTCTGAAAACATCTGCACACTTACTCGCTGCACCGTACTCTGATATGCACAAACACACCTCTGCGTATTTGGACTGCTGTCAGCGCCACCGTGCGACGACCGCAGTTCAAATGCACCACATGGTCATACCCCGAGGTGATTTAAAACCGAAAACCGCCCACCATAGCGTTGCTTTACCATGTATCAGAATTATCCTTAATTTCTGAGCATGAGTGTGGAATTGTCTCCGTGTGTTCACCATGTGAGGGTGCAGATGAGGATGAAGTTGACAAGTTTTATGAAGCACTGAGTGGCATCGTGGTCAGGATTAACAGCAAGGATAGAATAGTGCTAATGGGCGATTTCAATGCGAGAGTTGGGAATAGAACTGAAGGATACAAAAGGGTGATTGGTAAATGTGGGGAAGATATGGAAGCTAATGGGAATAGGAAGCGTTTGCTGGACTTCTGTGCTAGTATGGGTTTAGCAGTTACGAATACATTCTTCAAGCATAAGGCTATTCATCGCTACACACGGGAGGCTAGGGGTACCAGATCCATAAGGGACTATATCTTAACCGACTTCGAATTCAGGAAATTTGTTAGGAATGTACGAGTTGTCCGGAGATTCTTCGATGATACAGACCACTATCTGATCTGTAGTGAACTAAGTATCTCTAGGCCTAGGGTAGAGAAAGTGAAATCTGTCTGCAAACGAATAAGGGTAGAAAATCTCCAGGACGAGGAAATTAGACAGAAGTACATGGATATGATTAGTGAGAAGTTTCGAACAGTAGACATTAAGCAGGTTCAGGATATAGAAAGTGAATGGGTGCCATACAGGGATGCTGTAGTAGAAACAGCAAGGGAATGCCTAGGAACAAGTGTGTGTAAAGATGGAAAAGGCGAACATCTTGGTGGAATGAAGAAGTGAGAGCAGCCTGTAAACGTAAAAGGAAGGCTTATCAGAAATGGCTCCAAACAAGGGCCGAGACAGACAGGGATTTGTACGCAGATGAAAGAAACAGAGCGAAACAAATAGTTGTGGAATCCAAAAAGAAGTCGTAGGAAGATTTTGGTAATAACCTGAAAAGGCTAGGTCAAGCAGCAGGGAAACCTTTGTGGACCGTAATTAAGAATCTTAGCAAGCGAGGGAAAAAGGAAATGAACAGTGTTTTGAGTAATTCAGGTGAACTCATAATAGATCCCAGGGAATCACTGGAGAGGTGGAGGAAATATTTTGAACATCTTCTCAGTATAAAAGGAAATCATCCTGGTGGTGTTGCGAACAGCCAAATCTCACGGGGAGAAGGAATATCATGGTGAAATTACGCTTGAGGAAGTTGAAAGGATGGTAAATAAACTCCATTGTCACAAAGCAGCAGGAATAGATGAAATTAGTCCTGAAATGGTGAAGTATAGTGGAAAGCCAGGGATGAAATGGCTTTATATAGTAGTAAGATTAGCATGGAGTGTTGGTAAGGTACCTTCAGATTGGACAAAAACAGTAATTGCACCTATCTATAAGCAAGGGAACAGGAAGGATTGCAACAACTATCGAGGTAGCTCATTGATTAGTATACCAGGCGAAGTATTCACTGGCATCTTGGAGGGGAGGGTGCGAGCAGTCGTTGAGAGGAAGTTGGATGAAAACGAGTGTTGTTTCAGACCACAGAGGGGCTGTCAGGATCAGATTTCCAGTGTGTGGCAGGTTATTTAAAAATGCAACGAGAGGAATAGACAGTTATGTTCATGTTTCGTAGATCTAGAGAAAGCATATGTCAGGGTACCGAGGGAAAAGATGTTCGCTATATTGGGGGACTATGGAATTAAAGGCAGATAATTAAAATCAATCAAAGGCATTTATTTTGACAATTGGGCTTCAGTAAGAATTGATGGTAGAAAGAGTTCTTGGTTCAGGGTCCTTACAGGGGTTAGACAAGGCTGTAATCTTTCACCTTTGCTGATCGTAGTTTACATGGATCATCTGCTGAAAGGTATAAAATGGCAGGGAGAGATTCAGTTAGGTGGAAATGTAGTAAGCAGTCTGGCCTATGCTGACGACTTGGTCTTAATGGCAGATTGTGCCGAAAGCCTGCAGTCTAATATCTTGGAACTTGAAAACAGGTGTAATGAGTATGGTATGAAAATTAGCCTCTCGAAGACCAAATTGATGTCAGTAGGTAAGAAATTCAACAGAATTGAATGTCAGATTGGTGATACAAAGCTGGAACAGGCCGATAATTTCAAGCATTTAGGTTGTGTGTTCTCCCAGGATGGTAATAGTAAGTGAGATTGAATCAAGGTGTAGTAAAGCTAACGCAGTGAGCTCGCAGTTGCGATTAACAGTATTCTGTAAGAAGGAAGTGAGCTCCCAGACGAAACTATCTTTACATCGGTCCGTTTTCAGACCAACTTTGCTATACGGGAGCGAAAGCTGGGTGAACTCAGGATATCTTATTCATAAGTTAGAAGTAACAGACATGAAGGTAGCAAGAATGATTGCTGGTACAAGCAGGTGGGAACAATGGCAGGAATGTACTCGGAATGAGGATATAAAGGCTAATTTGGGAATGAACTCGATGGGTGAAGTTGTACGCATAAACCAGCTTCGGTGGTGGGGTCATGTGGGGCGAATGGAGGAGGATAGGTTACCTAGGAGAATAATGGACTCTGTTATGGAGGGTAAGAGAAGTAGAGGTAGACCAAGACGACGATGTTTAGACTCAGTTTCTAACGATTTAAGAGGTATAGAACTAAATGAGGCCACAGCACTAGTTGCAAATCGAGGATTGTGGCGACGTTTAGTAAATTCACAGAGGCTTGCAGACTGAACGCTGAAAGGCATAACAGTCTATAATGATAATCTGTGTATGTATGTATGTATGTATGTATGTATGTATGTATGTATGTATGTTGATTCAGTTTAGGGACATGGGGCATCATTGGTTATTGTCTTTATGTAAGTTTCGAGATTATCAAATGTCTTGTTGTTTAGGTCATGAGTCTATAGACTTTTTTGATGCAGCCCGTCATGTCATCCTATCCTGTGATAAACTTTTTTTTCTACGTAACTACTACATCCTACATGTACCCGAGTCTGTTTGTCATATTCATACCTTGGTCTACCCCTACCGTTCTTACCGTCTACACTTCCCTCAAAAACGAACTGAACATGTCCTGGGTGTCGTGAGATTTGTCGTATCATTCCATCTCTCCTTCTCGTCAAATTTCGCCTCATTCTCCTCTCACCAATTCAGTTCATTGCGTGATTCTATCTACCCACCTCGCCTTCAGCATTCTTCTGTAACACCACATTTCAAAAACTTCTATTCTGTTCATTTTTGTGCTAATTATTGTTCATGTCTCACTTCCATACAGTGCCACACTCCAAAAGAAAGGTGTTTTCCTTGTATGTGTGTGTGTGTGTGTGTGTGTGTGTGTGTGTGTGTGTGTGTGTGTGTGTGTGTGTGTGTGTGTGTGTACAATCTGCTTCACGTCGCACTGACACCGATAAGTTTTATGGCGACGATGGGATAGGATTGGGATAGGAGTGGGAAGAAAGTGACCGTGGCTTTAAATAAGGTACAGCAACAACATTTGCCTGGTGTGAAAATGGGAAACCATGGAAAACTATTTTAGGGCTGCAGATTGTGGGGTTGGAATTCATCATCTCCCGAATGCAAGCTTACAACCACACAGCCCATACCACGCAGCCAACGCAGAATTTCTCTCATTTAACTTATTCCACCCCGTCATTGTTATAGAACACAATTTTCATAGATAATTATTTTAATATGTAATAATGGTAACAAGTCATGCTTGAGTACATAAGTATAATTTAGTTATTGTGGAATAAGTCCATGGACAGCCTATAATTAAGTTCATCCATCCTTCTCTCTTCGCCATGGAAAGCAAATGCGGTTTCAGATGACGTAGTGGTATCTCCGATGAAATGACACAAACAGAAAATAAATAGGCCAGTTGTCCATATGCTGACTAGCTCTAAGTATGGTAAGTTAGCCTTCACCGTTAGTTCATATAGCGTAATTTCCTAGAACAATGAAAGAAAACATGTGGATATATAGAGTGCGCGCTTCTGGCCGTTCCAGTTTGTAATAGATGTCTTGATTTATATTTGGGGCCTGTGACATCAATTCTCTGAAATGGTGACCTCGTTACTAATTTCTCATTAAGCCAGTTACGATTCGAATCATGGCTAATTCATGTTGGAATTTCGAAATGAAAACTCACGATCTTGTGGCTCGAATTCCACGTAAGAACGTAAAACGTCTCGTTGCTACAATCATGATACTAACAGATAAAGGAAACTACAGTCTGGCTTCCTTCTGTGAATATGAACTCAGAATCTTCTCAACACCCAATTTTGATATTAGTGAGGATATATTTTGAGTCTACTGTAGTTTGCTCTATATATGAAACTCTGAATTACCTCAGAATGTGTTATGGACGTGATCAAGAAGAATCGTGTTTAGTATATTTTCTAAAAGTCTCTGTGTTTGACAGGCTTTATGACGAGACGATAAGAGTGTGCTTAATTTTCCCGGGAGGACTTGGGTTCAATTCCCTATCGGGAACTAGGGAAGTGACTCGTTACTATGTCCTGTGATGGTAAAATACCGGCGTCCGTTAAGACCATTAACATTTAAAGTCACGTTAATAATAATGTTATTTGCTTTACGTCCCACTAAGTACTTTTACGGTTTCCGCAGACTCCGAGGTGCCGGAATGTAGTCCCACAGTTCGTTTACGTGCCAGTAAATCTACAGACGCGAGGCTGACGATGAACAACAGACAATAGACAGAGTGAAAAGTCAGGTTGTAAATTTCATCAAGAAGAAGAGAGTTTTAAAACATTGTTGATAGAGAAAAAATATGTCATGGGGATCACTGTAAGTACCAAGGTGTTGATATAAGGAAGGATCTTCGTTGGGGTAATCACATTAACGGGACTGCAAATAAAATTTACGTATCTTTTTTATTTTTATTTTTTACAATTTGCTTTACGTCGCACTGACACAGATAGATCTTATGGCGACGATGGGATAGCAAAAGTCTAGGAGTGGGAAGGAAGTGGCCGTAATTAAGGTACAACCCCAGCGTTTGCCTGGTGTGAAAATGAGAAACCACGGAAAAACCTCTTCAGAGCTGCCGAGAGTAGAGTTCAAACCCACTATCTCCCGGATGTAAACTCACATGTGCGTGCTCCTAATCGCACGGCGAGCTCACCCGGTAGTTACATCTCTCTTTATGTGGTTATTACTTCGGGTTTTTAGTAAAGTTGTAAGGGAGAGGCCATTTTAGTCACTGGTAAGACCCGAGTTAGAGTATGGACCAAGTTTATGGGACCCTCACCAGGATTACTTGATTCGATAACTAGAAAACATCTAAAGCAGCACGATTTTTTCTGAGTTGATTTCCAGCAAAATGATAGTGTTATTAAAATGTGAAAACTTTGGAGAGGGAAGACTTGTGAGTAAGGAGACGAGCTGTTCGACTAAGTGGTATGTTTCGAGCTGTCTACAGAGATATGGCATGGAATGATATTATTAGACGAATAAGCTTGAGTGGAGTTTCTAAGAGTAGGAAAGATCACAACGTGAAAATAAAGCTAGAATTCAAGAGGGAAAATCGGGTAAAATATTCGTTCAGAGGACGAGGAATTGCGGACTGGAAAATTTACCAAACTTCCAGCTTCTTTGTAATCATTCCATGAATGGCCAGCAAGTAATAGGAAATCTACCGTCTGGGTGACAGCCTAAAGTACAAATCAGTGGGAACTGACTCATTGATTAATTTACTGAACGAGATTTTCGCTTCTGGAGTACCTTAATTCATTCAACCTCCACATAAAATGAACCATGGTTATTCCGAGCATTCCAATCGCAAGGGAACTGTTTGGATTGGACCAGACGGATTTCGATGACACTTCTGTAAATGATTATTTAATATAACCTAAATTCAATGGTAATAATCATTTCGCTGTAATGTGAACTGCAGTGTTACAATTAATTGCTGAAAAATAGCTTGGCGGCTTGGAGCTGTTATCTGATGAAAACGTAGAATGGCCTTGCCTATGCACTGTTAAAATGTACTGATAGTTCTTTGTTGAACGTACATAAAACACTTTATACAGAAAATGGAACATCGACTACACGAACAGATTTTCACGCTATACAGACCTATTTTATAAACACGTACTGTACCCTTATCATGCCCTTAACGCGCCTGGATAGCTTCTCAGGGTGTGAATCGTCTGAACGAGCCCTCCAATATAAACTCTAGATGACCCTAGGTAGGATAAAAAGGTACATAACTGAAAAAGAGAACTATAATATTCAATGTGGAAAAAAATGTTGATTTGCTAAAGCTAAGTCAAAAGCAAAGATGAAATGAGCGAAAACGATCAAACATGACACTCATAAAGAGGGAATAAAACACTACTGTGGTCTCATGCCCTCAAAAATTACGAGTTACTGTTAACTGTAACGCTGGGTGCGTTATTTCGTTAGAGAGGTATCAGATAAAGCCAGTCATCTCGGTTTGGTCCACGGACAATTTCAGTTATATCAATTATGTACAGAAAATCAAAGCGCCGCACACAATTAAAACTCTCCCCACCGAGCCCGATGGCTGCAGTCGCTTAAGTGCGACCAGTACCCAATATTCGGGAGATAGTGGGTTCGAACCCCACTGCCGGCATCCCTGAAGATGGTTTACCTTGGTTCCCATTTTCATACCAGGCAAATGCTGTGGCTGTGCCTTAATTAAGACCACGGCCGCTTCCTTCCTACGCCTAGCCCTTTCCTGTCCCATCGTCGCCATAAGACCTATCTGTGTCGGTGCGACGTAAAGCTAGTTGTAAATACATCTCTCCCGAGACCTACGGGTTTCTTGAACACACACACAATACATATATATCACTGAAGTGAGAACCTACGCAATTTCCCCCCCAACAGCACTGACTCTAAAACCGTGATCGCGGTCATGGTAGCAAAGAGGAATAAACCCCAACCACATGGGTGAGATCGAACTCACGAACAACACGGAAAACTCGAACAACACACAATCGAATAATACAAAAATAAAACACACAAAAGTAACACACAGATCTCTGTAATAGATGGCAAGCAAGGTAAGTTTGTGCCTCTCCGAAAGAAGCAGACAGAAGTCGAACTCACATCCTGGTGGATCACTTCTCATGACTTTAAGATCTGTAAACCCTAGTAATGGAAGCTGTGGCTGTACATATAGACGGCCTAGTTATTTCCTTGCTTTGTCCTGTCACAATAAATAACTGCTGACAGATAACGGTGACATAACATGGAGTTCCATTCTGCAACTCTTCTGTAGTCACTGGTCCGCTTCACTCCGCCCGGGCTTCGAAATCATCTATGACAGGCGAAAAACACTCCTTCGCTGTCTTTCAAGTCGGCTGCCCCTACCATCTACTTTCCCTTTTCATCTGCAATCTTAACTGGGCTCATCAGCTCACCAGTCGGTTATTTATTCGGGCATTGCACCTCCGAATTCCATAATTCGCCGCTAATAATAATCGAATCCCTTTCTCAATATCTAATTAAATCTCTTTCATACAATTATTTCCACGGGTTACGAATCTTAAGGTCCCAATGTATCCCCGAAAATTCACGAAATATATCAGCAAACAAAATACGGACCCAATCGAGATGAGTGGCTCAGGCGGTTGAAGGGCTGGCCTTCTGACTCTAACCTGGCAGGTTCGATCCTGGCTCAGTCCGGTGGTATTTGAAGGTGTTCAAGTACGTCAGCCTCGTGTCGGTACATTTACTGGTACATAAAAGAACTCCTGTGGAACTAAATTCTGGTACCTCGGCGTCTCCCAAAACTGTAAAAGTAGTTAGTGGGACGTAAAACAAACAAGATATTATTATTATTATTATTATTATTATTATTATTATTATTATTATATTAAATCTTCGTCATCTGTATAAAAACGTGCTTACTATCAATATAATCCTTTATTATCACAAATGGAGAAACTGTCAAATTCCTTTTCAGAACAAATTATAATTGTTATTCTTCAGCGGCAAGTCTTAACAAATTAACACATCATTTTGTCATGTAAAGCAAATGATAAACTGTTAGTATTTTATATTTGTAGGTGTGGTATTCCCAATTGTGAAATTAAATGATAATTCCCTTCTGGGAACGTCATTTTGTATATAGAACCAGAGGCGTGCATACTTCGTATGGCACGTGGAGGAACGAGTACATATCTTCTCTAGTGTTTCAAAAGAGTCTTACGGAGGTGTCTCAATGGCACACAAGCCGCCTGCGTCTCGGAGAGTTGTGGCAATGCAAGTGATCAGCCAGATGCCCCACTGGGGTGATGTGATTATAATTTCAAGATTGAAAGAGCCTAAGAAGTTGACAACTTATGTAATATTCGCATGCGGTGAAAGTGAATTATAGTTCCCTTAAGGGAACTTCACTTTTGTTAGTATTTTATTTATTCGGTTGTCTCTAGTCTGTGACCTGCATATGGAATGAATCTGATGAATGCGAGAATGCGAATACAGAAGACGAGAATAGAATCGCAGCCGGGGCTTCCTAGACAACAAATGACTGCACTAACCGCAAGACCAGGAAAGTAGTTTCCACATCATCATCACCAAAAGAGAAAAGTCGCGTTCCAAGCGGGACGACGTGCGGTGAACAAAGATGTATCAACGAAAACTTAATGTTTGATTCTCGATCTGTAAGTAATGAGCAGGGTTAAAGCAAGGGCAATAAATTGTTGATATTAACAGGTGAGAAAAAATTACAAAATCCGTGATAAAGTAAACAGAAAGGCAGGAACGACTTCTCCGGAAGAAAATGTGCATTTTATGAAGGCGTAGCATATACATATAGGATATCGGCGTTGCATCTGCAAAAACACGAAATGTGAAATATTTCAACTTAAATAATATTAATAATGTTAGTGTTTTTACGCCTCACAGACTACTTTGGATGATTTTCGGAGATGCCCATGTGCCGTAATTTTCTCCCGCAAGAGTTCTGTTACGTGCCAGTAAATCCGCCAACACAAGTCTGACGAGTACCTTCAAATACCACCGGACTGAGACAGGATCGAACCTGCCAAGTTGGGATCAGAAGGCCAGCGCCTGAACCGTGTGAACCACTCAGCCCAGTCTTTCAACTTAGAACTTTGGCCGGTAAGGATCAATATTGTGCCAGTAATTTCGAAGAATTCTCGCACTTAAATAATGATATATGTGCTGCGGGTTAGTATTTCTCCCACAACCAGTTATCACATAGCGGTTCTCGCAGACGCGACGACGATATACTGTATTTCCAAACAGACTTATGAATTCTTCTGTAGAATGTAAGAGAAGAATTTCGGGGTGATACTTAGTCTGACGTTTCAAAATAACAAGCACAGTTCATAAAATAACTCCAATTTCCATAAGGGACTCTATTGTGATTGTTGGATAAATAGGATTTTGCGGATTGAGTGCTGAAAGGTCCGCCTCTGTGGTGTAGTGGTTAGTGTGATTAGCTGCCATCCCTGGAGGCCTGGGTTCGATTCCCGGCTCTGCCACGAAATTCAAAAAGTGGTCGAGAGCTGGAACGGGGTCCACTCAGCCTCGGGAGGTCAACGGAGTAGTGGTGGGTTCGATTCCCACCTCAGCCATCCTGTAAATGGATTTCCATGGTTTCCCACTTCACTTCCAGGCAAATGCCGGGATGGTACCTAACTTAAGGCCACGGCCGCTTCCTCCCCTCTTCCTTGCCTACCCTTTCCAATCTACCGGGCGAGTTGGCCGTGCGTGTAGAGGCGCGCGGCTGTGAGCTTGCATCCGGGAGATAGTAGGTTCGAATCCCACTATCGGCAGCCCTGAAAATGGTTTTCCGTGGTTTCCCATTTTCACACCAGGCAAATGCTGGGGCTGTACCTTAATTAAGGCCACGGCCGCTTCCTTCCAACCCCTAGGCCTTTCCTATCCCATCGTCGCCATAAGACCTATCTGTGTCGGTGCGACGTAAAGCCCCTTGCAAAAAAAAAAATTCCAGTCTTCCCATCCCCCACCAAGGCCCCTGTTCAGCATAGCAGGTGAGGTCGCCTGGGCGAGGTACTGGTCATTCACCCCAGTTGTATCCCCCGACCCAATGTCTCACGCTCCAGGACACTGCCCTTGAGGCGGTAGAGGTGGGATCCCTCGCTGCGTCTGAGGGGAAAAACCAACCCTGGAGGGTAAACAGATTAAGAAAGAAAGAGTGCTGAAAGCCTGCATCACGTGTATCCACCTTAGTAGGTACACAGTAGTCTCTTAAAACAAGAATGAGCGCATTTTATTCTATTTTCCTCGCATTAGATATTGGTCATACTTAATTTTAATTATTTTCAAAATATAATTCATTTCCATTTAGATACTGTACATACACACAATAAATGTATTATCAATAGGTTCTGTCGTTTCTGAGAAAAGTGAATCTGTGAGGAACTTATACAACACAATGAACTCATTCTTTTTTTAAGTGACTGTAGAAGGTAGGCTTGAACATTGCCAAAATTTCTAGGTTCACAGTCCTCCTCGATGGATCACAAAAGGCGCCACTTCTGACGAAGTTTCTTCATTTGAGCCCCACTCATGCAGAAAATGTTGACAGGTAGATTTGCTGGCTAATTAGTTAAGTGATGTCTCCAAAAACTCTCAAACTAGATAGAGGGATGTAAGGCCAATATATTTATTATTATTATTATTATTATTATTATTATTGGATATTTCCCAATTTATTGGATTTGCCAAGCTAGACGTGGATTTAGTCCAGTAGTTCGGCCAGATGCCCACCCTGAGGCCAACCGATATGGAGGATGTATTCACTATTACGTGTGTGGTAGTTGGTAGTGTGCTGTGTTGTATGTGAAGAGAAATTTATATTAAGACGAACACTTATATCCAGTCCCCGATCCAATTGAATTAACCATTAAGAAGTCAAACCCCATGCCGCAACAGCCCCGAAGGACCATGGCCTACCAATCGACCACTGCTCAGCCTGGATGCCTGCAGATTATGAGGTGCCGTGTGGTCAGCACGACGAATCCTTTCGGTGATAATTCTTGGTTTTCTAGACCGGGGAATTAACCATATTGAATTAAAAACCCTACCGGGTCAAGAATTGAACTCGAAGCCCTTCGAACCGAAGACAAAGCCTTGGAGTTCTTAATTGGACGAGGATGCAAGACGGTATCAAGTAGCAACTTCTCATTCTCCACCGTCGTAACATGCGCTCACCTCAGTTAATCACGCTCACACGAGCTATTTAGATAGGTAGGTCCCAGGCCATATTGTTGAATGACCAATCCGGGAAGAATGAGCTTAATGGTCTGAAACAAATATCCCATGTTTATTTCTTTTAAATCAAGCTCCAAACCATGTGTGCTTAGACACGTGCCATTAGAGTATTTGGGTGAATGGACTGATCGTGGAGACTGATTTTATCGTGTCCTCTGGTTCCTTCTGCTCTCCTGTTGTACCTTATTCCGAGCTTCCAAGGCACTTTTCAGAAACCTTGCCGCAGTATATACCCATAAAATTTACGGAACTTCAACCACAGGTGTGTGACGAATACATTTACTAAACGTATCCTCCAGAGCAAAGGTACAGTATATTACGATTTTCCCGCATCGTATAAATGGCGGACACAACCTAGATATGCTAATCAAAAAATCATATTTGTGTAATTGTGTCCATTTCATGCTGCTTCTGTTTTTTTTAATGCGTCATATTTTGTACTTCTGACACGAATAAATAAAATAATACAAAAGGCATTTTTGGTTGTGTGATAACAAGAGACGAAGTACTACCCGTTTCATGATGCATTGTCTGCGGAGACCTTCTATACTTGGGTTGCTCTCGCTAGTGGGAGGTTTTATGCTAAGATGTGGCGGTGGGGGATGTGGCACATTTGCAAGCTTTTCATGAGAGGGCCACATGAAACTGGTGTGTACATTACGAATATTCGAGCCTTTGATTGTGTACTACACAACTTGCAAATTCTCGCCATTCTCGTGTGCAATTTGTTAACATGAACATTTTCAGATAAAAATATACCATCTATTCACAATGTGCGTAATCTAGAGTACCTCTGGGCTTTATTAACGCTGGATGTAATGGGTGGTTTCGCCGACGTGTATTTTTTCTTTTCTATATCGCACCAACGCAGATATGTCTTATGGCTACGAGGAGCTAGGAATGTTGCTACCTAGCCCTGATTAAGGTACAGCTCCAGCACATGCATGGTGTGAAAATGAAAAAAACAAAACGAAAGACCGTCTTCTGGGCTGCCGAAAATGGGGTTCGAATCCACTGTCTCCCTAATGTGACCCAATACGTGCAGCCACGCATTCGGTAGTTGTAATTCTCTGTCTAGTAATGAAATGGCTTATGGCTTTTAGTGCCGGGCGTGTCCGAGGACATGTTCGGCTCGCCACGAGCAGGTATTTTGATTTGACTTCCGTAGGCGACCTGGTTTTCGTGATGAGTATGACATGATGATAAAGACGACACATACACCCAGCCCTCGTTCCAGCGGAATTAACCAATGCTGGTTAAGATTCCCGACCCTGTCTAGCATTGAACCTGGGACCCCGGTGACCAACGGCCAGCAGGCTAATCATTTAGCCATGTAGCCGGGCTCCCTGTCTAGTAAACGATGACGATGGATGTTATACATCCTCAATGCTGGAAAATAATTTATAACATGTTAAAATTTTAGAATGATGTAAAGGTGTTTACTTTTTCCTCTCAATAAAGCAAGTGAGCAGGCAACAACAGCTGTTGGTAAGAATGCGAGACCTATCCGAAATATTTCCAAAACGATTTTAAGACAAGTTACAGGAACACGACGACCACTTCCCATGAAAATCGTTCTTGATGAATTTGACAAGTCAGTTGTTCGCAGAACATCCTTGGAACAATTTTGAAGAGAAAAAAAGGAATTCCCCGTGTCCAGATATGATATATTTCCGGACTGATTGTCTCAGACGGTTGAGGCGCTGGCTTTCTGAGCCCAAGTTGGCAGGTTCGGTCCTGGCTCAGTCCGGTGCTCAAATACGTCAGCCTCGTGTCGGGAGATTTACTGGCACGTAAAACAACTCCTCTGGGAAAATATCCCGGCACTCTGGCGTCTCCAAAAAAGTAGTTAGTGGTACTTAAAATATTATTATTATTATTATTATTATTATTATTTATGCAGATCATTGTCAATATTATAGTATATTTCACACCAACAAAGTAAAAAAATTATAACTTTTAGACAAAATAGTAAAAGCACGGCCTCAGTCAAAGATTCTTACCAGAGATGTGTCCGACTCGTTGGCTGAATGGTCAGCGTACTGGCCTTTGGTTCAGAGGGTCCCGGGTTCGATTCCCGGCCGGGTTGGGGATTTTAACCTTAATTGGTTAATTCCAATGGCTCGGGGGTTAGGTGTGTGTGGCGTTTTCAACATTAGAAATCATCCTAGGTAGGGCCCTCATCTTCACAGGCATGCAGGTCGCCTAATAGGCCGTCTGGTAGAAAAAGACCTGCACAAGGCCTCACCGGAGGCCATACGCCATTATTATTAGCAGAGATGTATGCTCGCCGTGGCAAGGAGGGGCGAGGTGGGAAGTCTATGTTAAACTACCGGATGTCTATTTTATCTTTTGCTATTTATTTTATATATCACCGACACAGACAGGTCATACAGAGACTATGTGATAGGTCAGGGCTAGGACTGCTAAGGAAGCGACCGTGGATTTAATGAAGCCACGGCCCCACTAGTTGTCTCTTGTGAGCTTAGGATACCACGGAAAACTATCTTCAGAGCTGCCAACAGTGGGGCTCGAACCCACCATCTGCCAAATGAAAGCTCACAGCTACGTAACGCAAATCGCGTAGCCAACTCACTCGGTGACTAGAAATCCCTCTACTGCGAGACTGTAAGGTTTCCTTTGCTGGCGATTGTGCAAGAGGCTGATGATAACGACGCCCGTACCTCGTCATAGCAGTGACAACCAGCACGGCCTCATAATCAACTCATCTCTCTAGTCTTATCATCTTAGCCACTGCGCTAGCAAAGGTTTTTCTTAGCAGATGTAGAGAATAGCCTCGTAGATTTGTATTTCTCTCGGCTCTCATCCCAATTCCTTATAGAGGGAGAAAGGTGGTGACGCGCCTGTACTAGGAAAGAATTGAACATGCACTTGCACCTCCTTCTTTATGTAATACTTCGTGGAAGTCACTTTTACCCGTGTCAGCTCGCTGGACCTCAACATACCGCTAAAACGATATTGCATTCTGAATTTCACGTATGCTTCGCTTAACTTTCAATTGTTGATTTATGTAAGCGGTCTGAGCCACTTACCTATTCGATCGAAGTCTTCTTCTTCTTATCCTTCGTCTTCTTATTCTTATTCTTATTCTTATTCTTATTCTTATTTTACGACCGCATAGGATCACTTTAGTCAGTCCATCGTTCAGGTCTCTTTTAAGGGATTGTTCGGGCTTTGCGGTCCTCCCAGTACTTCTTCAGACGCTCCGATCTTCGTACCCTTTCCTCGGTTGAAAATATGTATGTTGTTGGTTTGTTTCGTGTAAGGGTAAAGCGGAGGTTCTTGAGTTTTCTATTCAATTTTATCTTATTTGTGGTGTCTTGTGTTGTAAGGCCTATTCCCTTCAGATCCTCCCTTACTTCCCTGATCCATTTACATCCTGTTGTGATATTTTTTGAGACGAGGTTGTTTTGTACTAGTTGTTTCAGAAGTCTCCAATCCTGCATCCTCATGATATGTCCAAAGAATCCCAGTCTCCTCTTACGCATAGTGTCTGTAATGCGTTCCAGCTCTTTGTACACGACTTTGTTAGGTATTATCCGCCACAGTCCATCTTTCTGGTATTTTTTGTTGATGCAGGTTCTTCCAATCCTCCTTTCAATTTTCTGAAGTCTGTAAGTCTTTTATTGTTTATTCAGGTGAAAAAGTGTTTCTGCTGCATATGTATCTTCCGGTTTTATAACTGTGTTGTAGTTTATTTTTGCATTTATTGATAAAAATTTCTTTCTGCAGATATCCCATGTTAATTTTTGTGCTTTAGCTAATCTATTTGTTCTTGTTTGGAGTGAGATTTTTCATTTAGGTTATGTGTTATTACTTCTCCAAGATATTTAAATTGAATTACTATTTTGATTTAATTATCATTTTTGGTAACTTTTTTTAGTTGTGTTGGTTTTTGGGGCATCATTTCTGGGTTCTTTCAAATGATATTTTGAGGCCAATTTTATTTGCAATGTTTTGAAGTTCTGATATCTGGGTTTTTGCTTCTTTTATGTCCACTGCTAGTAATGCTAAATCGTCGGCGAAACCCAGGCAATTTGTTTTCATTTTTCGGCCAGTATTTTTGGGGGATGTAATCTGTGTGAATATACAGTTATGTCTAAGGCTCTCGGATAGTGCACCATGTATCACTACTTCCAAGGGACAGCTGCCAATAATAATAATAATAATAATAATAATAATAATAATAATAATAATAATAATAATCACAGTCATATTCTTCCGTGTCTTTTCTACAATTTATTTAAGTCAGCACTTCACACGGAAGTCTCACAGTTTTACGGCCAGATGACCTTCCTGACGCCAACGCCAACCGTATGCGTAAGGATGTATTCACTATTCCCGTGCTCCTGTGGTGACTGGTAATGTGGTGTGTTGTATGTGGACGAAGAAATGTGCATTAAGACCATCACAGGCATCTTACCCCAACGTCAGTGGAATTAACCGCACAGAGTTAAAATCTCCGACCCGGTCGGGAATCGAACCCGGTGACCTCTAAACCGAAAGCCATTCCGCTGACCGTTCAGTCAAGAAGGCGGAATAATAATAATAATAATAATAATAATAATAATAATAATAATAATAATAATAATAATAATAATAATAATAATAATAAAGGGAAAGAAGCAACTCCTAACCCTCGACATCAAATATCACATTCAACCTAAAGGACTCCCCACAGGCTTGCCTTTCAAGCATACTCGTGAAGATATCTCTTCAACACACTGCAAAAACTGAAGACATACACAGCATTTTTTTGCTAGTGGCTTTACGTCGCACCGACACAGATAGGTCTTATGACGACGATGGGATAGGAAAGGCTTAGGAGTGGGAAGGAAGCGGCCGTGGCTTTAATGAAGGTTCAACCCAAGCATTTGCCTGGCGTGAAAATGGGAAACAACGGAAAACCATCTTCAGGGCTGCTGACAGTGGGACTCGAACCCACTATTTCCCGGATGCAAGCTCACCGCTGCGCGTCCCTAACCGCACAGCCAACTCACCCGGTGAAGAGTTGTTTAAAATAATAATAATAAATGGTGTACTGTATATTGGGCATACACTCAACAATATTATCAATTTTAAAAGGCATTAGAATGTCAGAATAATGACCTGAAAACGGTTCTTTTTAAGGAAATTCTGAATTTACTGCCACAGGAATCTTTGCATTTAAGTACTCTCAAGTGTCAAGCGACTGCATAGTATTTGATCCCGCAGTTGAGTGCATGAGGCAAGCTTCTAAATACCTATAGTATACAACCTGTCATTTTCTGGGTTTGAACCGTAACTTGCCCAGCAGTACCTCTTCGCTGTACGTCATTATGTAGGTTAGTGTATATTATATATTCTAATGCTGTCACGGAAACCAAGTAATACGGCTTGTCACTCTGACCACGTTGCACTCCAATATCTATCGGCCTTCTGGCTGGGCAGTAGTGCTCCGAGTACGCGGGTAACGGGTAATAAGATAACGGCACCCGTTTACTCGTAATCTGATTCTAGTATTAACCGGGCACTCGTTCGGTAAAATTTTGCAGTCTGTAATTTTTTGGTAATCAGAAGACCAATTATTTCGGTATGTTCATACTAAAATAAATTATCCCTTATTCAATAGCGGCAATATAACTGGCATGAGAATACCGGTGTATAAGAGTTCCGCTTGTTTTCTGTTTTGTTTTTTACCGAGTGAGTGGCCGCGTTGCTTGGAGCACGTAGCTGTCAGCTTGTATTCAGATATAGTGGGGTGGGTTCGATTCCCACTCTCGGCAGCCCTGAATGTGGTTTTCCGTGCTTTCCTATTTTCACACCAGGCAAATTCTGGGGCTGTACCTTAATTAAGGGCACGGCCGCTTCCTTCCCGCTCCTAACCCATTCCTATCCTATCGTCTCCATAAGACCTATATGTCGGTGCGACGTAAAGCAGACTGCAAAAAAATGAATATCATATTTTTTTACCACATATCCACCATCTTCGAAGGGGAGGATTTCCTTATGGGGAAAAGGAATGTGCACACCCCCAACTCACTCTCCAACGTAGTTGGAATGATTGCATTTTAGTCATAGATTATTTAATCATGTAGATAAGTCCATTCATTCAAAATATATTCACATTAAAACATTTTATTAAGTAAAATGAGGCATGCTGGGCCGACATTTACATATTCCAACCATTTGAAGAATCTGTAGAAAATTTGTTTTGAAAAAATTCCGGTTTCTATGTAAACAGAAGAAAATTAACGTTCTCTGGGCAGAGCGAGAACTGCGCCCAGCGAGAGAAGCTGGTGGAGCAGAGAGCAGTCTCGCAGGGGAAGAAGAAATCAAACGTATTGCCGAGAATACTAGCATGTACTGATACGGTCCGACCCATTGGCTGAATGGTCAGCGTTGAGACCTTCGGTTCAGAGGGTCCCGGGTTCGATTCCCAGAAGTTTCGGGGATTTTAATCGCCTTTAGTTAATTCTTCTGGCCTGGGGACTGGGTGTTTGTGTTTGTCCCAACACATTCCTCTTCATATTCAGACAACACACTACACTACCAACCACCACAGAAATACACTGACTGACAGAGCAAATGCAACACCAAGAAGGAGTGGTCAGAACTTTATGCCAATTGCAGGGTAGACTGACGTCACTGAGGTATGTTCATGATGTGAAATGCGCCGCTGTGCTGCGCACGTAGCGAACGATAAATGGGACACGGCGTTGGCGAATGGCCCACTTCGTACCGTGATTTCTCAGCCGACAGTCATTGTAGAACGTGTTGTCGTGTGCCACAGGACACGTGTATAGCTAAGAATGCCAGGCCGCCGTCAACGGACGCATTTCCAGCAGACAGACGACTTTACGAGGGGTATGGTGATCGGGCTGAGAAGGGCAGGTTGGTCGCTTCGTCAAATCGCAGCCGATACCCATAGGGATGTGTCCACGGTGCAGCGCCTGTGGCGAAGATGGTTGGCGCAGGGACATGTGGCACGTGCGAGGGGTCCAGGCGCAGCCCGAGTGACGTCAGCACGCGAGGATCGGCGCATCCGCCGCCAAGCGGTGGCAGCCCCGCACGCCACGTCAACCGCCATTCTTCAGCATGTGCAAGACACCCTGGCTGTTCCAATATCGACCAGAACAATTTCCCGTCGATTGGTTGAAGGAGGCCTGCACTCCTGCACTCCCGGCGTCCGCTCAGAAGACTACCATTGACTCCACAGCATAGATGTGCACGCCTGGCATGGTGCCGGGCTAGAGCGACTTGGATGAGGGAATGGCGGAACGTCGTGTTCTCCGATGAGTCACGCTTCTGTTCTGTCAGTGATAGTCACCGCAGACGAGTGTGGCGTCGGCGTGGAGAAAGGTCAAATCCGGCAGTAACTGTGGAGCGCCCTACCGCTAGACAACGCGGCATCATGGTTTGGGGCGCTATTGCGTATGATTCCACGTCACCTCTAGTGCGTATTCAAGGCACGTTAAATGCCCACCGCTACGTGCAGCATGTGCTGCGGCCGGTGGCACTCCCGTACCTTCAGGGGCTGCCCAATGCTCTGTTTCAGCAGGATAATGCCCGCCCACACACTGCTCGCATCTCCCAACAGGCTCTACGAGGTGTACAGATGCTTCCGTGGCCAGCGTACTCTCCGGATCTCTCACCAATCGAACACGTGTGGGATCTCATTGGACGCCGTTTGCAAACTCTGCCCCAGCCTCGTACGGACGACCAACTGTGGCAAATGGTTGACAGAGAATGGAGAACCATCCCTCAGGACACCATCCGCACTCTCATTGACTCTGTACCTCGACGTGTTTCTGCGTGCATCGCCGCTCGCGGTGGTCCTACATCCTACTGAGTCGATGCCGTGCGCATTGTGTAACCTGCATATCGGTTTGAAATAAACATCAATTATTCGTCCGTTCCGTCTCTGTTTTTCCCCAACTTTCATCCCTTTCGAACCACTCCTCCTTGGTGTTGCATTGTCACTGTCAGTCAGTGTACATGCCTCCATATAGGGTTGGGGTCAGTAAGGCCATCCGGACGTAAAACAGGGCCCAATCCACATGTGCGACACAGTTCGCACCCGCGACCCCACAGGTGTGGGAAAAGCTGTAGAAAAAAGAAGAATAATACTTGTATGCACTGATACCGCGTGTAACGGGTACCGCCTTTACGGATAACCTGATCCCGTTATCAGTTCTACAGGGCAGCAGTTATCTTCGCAGACCAAGGTCCTAATGTGCTCCATGTGCCACGGACTTTGTTTCTGAATAGTGTATACACTAGGACCGAGTGAGCTGAATCCGCAGTATGGGTCCTGTAGTTGTAAGCTTGGGTTCGGAAGATGGTGAATTCAAACCCTAACATCACCTGCCCTCAAAATGGTTTCCTGTGGTTTCTCTTTTTCACACAAGACTGAAAACAGAGCTGTGCCTCAATCCACAATCTCTTCTTCCTAGTCCCACCTCAGTGTCGGCAAACACAGAACACACAGGAAGAAATACTGTAAATGTATATATCTTCACTGTTAGGGCAAAAGGTCATATCTCCCAATGCTCTTCGTATCTATTATTTTCCTTAAGACTGGTCCCGCCTCCCAGCCGCGTATGGATATGCAGTCCATCAGAGCAATTTTCGTTGTGTTCATTTTCGTATGCAAACGCGTAAAGGAAAATGAACCGTAAGTACATTATACTGTAGGAGTGCCTAAAGAAATCATGCAAAACATACATTCCTAGAGTGTGATACGGTAAGGTTCATTTGCCTTTACACGCAAGCATTGAAAATTGAACACAACGAAAATTGTTCTGGTGGACTAAATATCCATACGTGGAGAAGTTACCTGATGGTTAGATAGCGGCCCCGGTCTAGAAAACCAAGAGTAATGCCCGAGAGGATGTGTTACGCTGAGCATGCGCCCCTCGGTAATGTGCAGGCCGTCAGTTTGAGTCGTAGTCGCTTGGTAAGCCAAGGACCTTCAAGACTGTAGTGTGATTTAGTTTAGTTGAAGAGAATAAAATCGCAATATAGACAGGGTATTCCACGAACTATATCATTTTTCGGAATGTTATTATCAATGTATCAAAAGCAGCCAAGTTGTAAATGGAAATATCGCAAAAATACTGAGAACGCGAACCTCTTAGAACAGACACGAGCAGACTGCTTATCAGAGGGCTCAGAGTAGGCATGCTAAGGGAAAAGGGCAGCTACAGTAAGTCTAGATTAACACAGTTATGTCAGCAGCTGTATTCTCCTATGAAAATAAACAAGCCTGCTTAGACGGATAATCTGTCTAATTAAAACCTTCATTGTGCCTTACGCATTCCTGCAGCCTATTCATACACTAGGCATTAAAGTGCTTCACTGTTAAGAAAAGGTGCCTTCTAATGTCTTCTATATTTCTTTTTTTTTTTTTTTTTTGCTAGGGGCTTTACGTCGCACCGACACAGATAGGTCTTATGGCGACGATGGGATAGGAATGGTCTAGGAGTTGGAAGGAAGCGGCCGTGGCCTTAATTAAGGTACAGCCCCAGCATTTGCCTGGTGTGAAAATGGGAAACCACGGAAAACCATCTTCAGGGCTGCCGACAGTGAGATTCGAACCCCCTATCTCCCGGATGCAAGCTCACAGCCGCGCGCCTCTACGCGCACGGCCAACTCGCCCGGTATATTTCATTTTAATCTCTTTTCTAGTTCAATACCTGTTTACTCTATTTCTGTTGTGTTTTCGCTTGGTTTGTCACAAGTGATATGGCAGTTTCGTTACAGAATTATTTTACGCTCTGACATGCAACCAGCTGAGACAACGGATACCCAAGCATTATTTAATCCACTAACTGGGAGAGAATCGAACTCACAGTATTAAGAATAAGCCGTATAACGAAGAGTAGGTGCCTATTCCTCCACCTTGTTGCGACGTGCACATCCCAGTTCTATGTAATGTACTACTTTTTGCAACAATTTTCAATCTAAAAGTGGAAACTTCAAGTTGAGACGCTACAGCGTAAGGGAAGGGTAACTTGCTGGTATTTATAGATTTCTTTCAATTGTTAACTGATAAGCACAGTGTAAATTTTCATTTGCGAGATATATCTTTACAAGTATTCGTACCAGACACTTCTAATATCCGCACCCACTAAGGAATATGTAACGTTACATCAGTGATGGTATCTCTAACTACAGTACTTTGATGTAATGTATTTATCAGCATTACACCAGAGAGATTTGGGCCACGTAGCTATCAGTTTTCATTCAAGAGATAGTGAGTTCGAACCCCACTGACCCCACTATTGGCAGCCCTGAAGATGGTTTCCCGTGGTTTCCAATTTTCACGCCACGCAAATGCTGAGGCTGAACCTTAATTAAAATGTCACGGTTGCTTCCTTCCCACCGGGCGAGTTGGCCGTGCGCGTAGAGGCGTGCGGCTGTGAGCTTGTATCCGGGAGATAGTAGGTTCGAATCCCACTATCGGCAGCCCTGAAGATGGTTTTCCGTGGTTTCCCATTTTCACACCAGGCAAATGCTGGGGCTGTACCCTAATTAAGGCCACGGCCGCTTCCTTCCAACTCCTAGACCTTTCCTATCCCATCGTCGCCATAAGACCTACCTGTGTCGGTGCGACGTAAAGCCCCTAGCTTCCTTCCCACTCCTATCCCTTTCCTATCCCATCGTTGCCATAAGACCTATCTCTGTGGGTCCGATGTAAAGCAGATTATAAAATACAAGAAATAAATACTTCAGGTGTGGGGGGGGGGGAAATTGCGATCACAGTGTATCAGAAAATATATGAACCACTTTAGCATTAGAAATGAGTAGGTATTAACAAATTACAGTTGCTTTTATGGCAAGTAAGTCCTGAAGCTTAATTTCTGATAGCGTATGGAAAAAGAAGGAGAAGAAGATTTTTTAATATGCTGCAGTACAAAAGCATGAATTCATACAATGACAAATTTAGGTCAATTTGAATATATAAATAATTAGAATATTCATAAACAAATTATGCCAAGCATATCAGAAAATAACGTATAGGACATAGCAAGAGGTGGAAATGAGCAGTTATTGAATCCCTTAAAACATAGTTTTCTTAAACACAGCATAGGCTTTTCTTCAGAATTTTCCCAACCAGAGTAGATTAAGTCCAATATCCACGGACGGTGTACCGATACCACACTTCATTTTCTTTTCTGAATTCACCACGCAGCAAACTTAACTTTCTCGTCGAATGTTATCGTTTTCAATTTCGTCATAAAATAGTGTTCTCATCAATACTGCTATCTTCTAAGGATGAGTCACTTTTTGCTAGTTCTCTCCCATCTCTCTTAGAAACATTTCATATATTTCCTCACTTTGGACGCATTTCAAAGCATTCTCCAAATCAACCACAGTCCAATTGGCCTTTCCGTTTGTTTTTTAATTTTTATTATATGTACGAACCATCTCGAAAAACTTCCGCGTAGGCTGGTATCGCGATACTCTGCTCAGCATTGCCCCACGGATAGCCACCAACGTATGTGCCGGACTGAGTGGCTCGGACGTTTAAGACGCTGGCCTTCTGACCTCAACTTGGCAAGTTCAATTCTGACTCAGTCCGGTGGTATTTGAAGGTTCTCAAGTACGTCGCAGAGATGGCAGCGCCCTTCAGAGAACTGCTAATACTATAACAGAAGAAAGACTGTGATATGCCATTCCCCACTGATGTTCATTGCCCCAGACTCCACTGCTACAAGATGTATCGTGTCAGAAAGAAAATACATTTAAAATAATTTACGAACTATGAACGGAGACTTTTAAGGAAATACAGGATAGCGAAAGAAAGAAAAGGGGTGAGTTTCGAAGGCTAATCGAACCCTTGCACCTTACATTATGGAGCTGGCGCCATGACTACTACACTACGATGATGCTTCTGGGAATGTCGACGAACGAGCTCGATAGCTGCAGTCGCTTAAGTGCGGCCAGTATCCAGTATTCGGGAGATAGTGGATTCGAACCCCACTGTCGGCAGTCCTGAAGATGGTTTTCCATGGTTTCCCATTTTCACACCAGGCAAATGCTGGGGCTGTACCTTAATTAAGGCCACGGCCGCTTCCTTCCCAGTCCTAGCCCCTTTCCTGTCCCATCGTCGCCATAAGACCTATCTGTGTCGGTGCGACGTAAAGCCAATAGCAAAACAAACAGGAATGTTGACGTATATGACGACTAATAAGTGGTGTTTGAGAAACTGAAACTCAAAAAATCTCGAAAATTAAAGCCAAATCGGGAGAACTTCCGAATAGGTAGGTATTGATTTTGTAACCATGTACAGTAGATTAACCTCACGAAAGCTTGACGAAATCTGTGTCACCATACGAAGAAACCCAGACGTGTGAAGTCTTAAACTACCTGTAATGTTTGCAAGTACTGATGCGTAATACATATCCCTTACGGGTTGAAAGTCGCATATACATAGGCCTACCCTCTTACAGAATATTCTTTGTGGTGTGTGTTGCGGGTTAGTATTTGCATATATCGAAGGTAGTTGATGACCAATTACGTAGATCATAGAGGTCACGTGATATGATTAGATAATAAGGGAATGCTTGATTGAATGATGGGATCAACCGTGAGAGGTAAGAGGAGGAGCGGTTGACCTAGAAGATAGTTATTCGATTCAGCATTTAAGATTCAAGGCGAAAGATATAGATACAGAACCGGATCGATTACGAAATGTGCATAAGTCATCATAGAGGTGCCTAGTTCAATCTCGGAGAAATACTGACTGCAAGGCCAAACAACTCTTAAGGAAAATGTACGTAATGTATGTATGTATGTATGTATGTATGTATGTATGTATGTACGTATGTCTATAAAAGGGGTAACTTCGGCCACATATTCGTATATTTTAAAAATTTAAACGGAAAATATTCCCTCTAATTTTCTGAAAAATATAATGTAAGTTCTGCCTTGTTTGTTCTTCATTTTTAAATATGAACATAATTCTAATTGTTATTCAGTAATGAATAATGATTATCGAAAGAGTGGCCGGATTTACTCCATGTTTTGGGGCAACTTCGGCCTCCATCTAAGTAACTAAACAAAAAAGAAGTTTCCTTCGACTTAGTGCTACTTCGTCCACCGTGAATGTTTCTTTGTAAACCTGCAGAACGCTCAGTATCAATAATCACAAACAAATTAAAACGATATGTGGTGAAACAGATGTATAGTGATCAAATTTACAGGATATTTTCAAACAATTCACATTTTCCCCAAAGAAGAAACTATTTTATTTAGCCTAAGCATACAAGCACTGTATGATATTGCAAATTACATATTGCATGCATGCATATTTGAAATGGTACAACAGACAATAAATTAAAGGTATAAAAATCATAAAGTCCATATGTATGGAGAGAAAGGAAGGTCAAGAAGGAATCAATCTTGTAGACTGCCCTCATAATACACGGCCTTCTAAATTAGAAATATCTGAGCCGTCAATCAAGTTCTTAAATGGGTATCAACCATGTCAACTGATATTCGTCTATGCAACAACATAGTCCGTCTACAGGCATATTTATCATTGAAAATAGGAGCCGTCTTTCCCCTCCCTGTCTGGATAAACTTCGCCTTACTTCTCATAGGCTTGCCGAACCGTTATTGAGCCTTTTTTAACCTCTTCTAAAGCGTTTTGAGTTAAACAGTATTGTGATTACAATACCTGCGGCCGAGAAATATTTTCCTGTACTGCATGTTCTTGGCATAGCCGAAGCTACTCCGGAAGAGGACAACTTCTATCACAAAATTATTCTCTTAAAAACATATTTAAGTAAAATGCATCAAATTGTGTTGATCACTTACCAGATGGACTTGCATTTTGACTCCATAAACCACTGGAATGGAGAATCGAATGCTGGGACTAGCGAACAGTTTGATTTCTGTTGTTATCAGACAAGAAAATAGTCGGGGCTGCGAAAGAAATCGATTGACTCAACAACGAGCCTGCCAATATTCTTTGGACTACCCAGTGTTGTGTGTGCATTTGAGTTGTTACAAGTGGTTCATCTTTTTCAGTATAGGGGGCAGAAGAAAATCAGTGTTGCTATTCGTCAGTGGCCGAATTTACCCTGTATGGCCGAAGTTACCCCAGTTTGGTATATGTATGGTTTTGGGGATTTCTACCATTTAGTGAAATCCTTCTTCATCTAGTTGTCTTACCTCACCTACGGAAGAATCAGCTTCAAAATCCGTACACCTCGTCCCGTGCTACGGTCTTCCACAAAAAAATATTTCTGGACTTTCTCTTTAATACACACATGTGTTTCTGTACTATATTGAGAAAGTGGCGAGCAGGGTTTTAGGGCAAATTGTAGTGAATATTACCACTTAAACTGTTCTAAATCTTAATGCGCACGTAGTTCTCTGCTTGCGTTCGGGACATAGTGCGTTCGAATTCCACTGTCGGCAGCCCTGAAGATGTATTTCTGTGATTTCCTATTTTTCCATCCGATAAATGCTAGGGTTGTACCTTCATCAAGCTCACAGCCACTTCCTTCCCGTTCCTAGCCCTTTCCTATCCCATCGTCGCCATAAAACCTATCTGTGTCGATGCGACGTACAGCAAATTCTAAAAATAAAATAATAAAAATTGCGTTCTTTTATTGGCAAAGTGTGGAAGATCCTCCGGGTATTAACTAGCCAAGAAATATCTATGATGACATGTTTCTTCCTTTTGGTTGTGCTTGTACTCGAAGACTTTAAAATACCCCTTAGTAGTATAATGGGAGAGTTCGGCCGCCACCTCCACCTGAGGATCCCAGTGGCCACCTCCACCTCCACCTCAGCCAGAGGCCTCCCAGTGGCCTCCTCCACCTCCACCTCAGCCAGAGGCCTCCCAGATGCCTCCTCCACCTCCCGCGGGAAATTTGAATTTGTAAACAAAGCCACGTGCTTTTTGACAGCTGTCATCGACAACTACGCATCGCTAACCTCAGTACTGCCATCTTGACGGGCCTAAACCTCAGTAGTGCCAACTTAACCTAACTAGCGCGAGGTAAACAAAGCCACGTGCTTTTTGACAGCCACGTGCTTTTTGACAGATTTGTAAACAAAGCCACGTGCTTTTTGACAGACAACAACGCATCGCTAACCTCAGTACTGCCATCTTGACGGGCCTAAACCTCAGTAGTGCCAACTTAACCTCACTAGCATGAGGTAAACAAAGCCACGTGCTTTTTGACAGCCACGTGCTTTTCGACAGATTTGTAAACAAAGCCACGTGCTTTTTGACAGACAACAACGCATCGCTAACCTCAGTACTGCCATCTTGACGGGCCTAAACCGCAGTAGTACCAACTTAACCTAACTAGCGCGAGATAAACAAAGCCACGTGCTTTTTGACAGCCACGTGCTTTTTTGACAGCTGTCATCCGCCATCTTTAAACCACAGAGCACTGTGCTGCCCTCTTGCGTCACCTGTCATCGGCAGTGCTGCCATCTTGACGGGCCTAAACCTTAGTGCTACCAACTTAACCTCACTAGCTCGAGATAAACAAATCCACGTGCTTTTTGACAGCTACGTGCTTTTTTGATAGCTGTCATCCGCCATCTTTGAGCACAGTGCTGCCCTCTTTAGCTACTTACCTTTGAAATGTGGTGGCGGATAATTTGAAAAATGCTTTTCGACAAGCAGCCATCTTTAATCCAGAGAGAACAGTGCTACCCTCTATGTGGTGGCGGCAAATTGAAAAATTCCACATGCTCTTGTTTGAAAACAAACTCACGTGCTTTTTTGACAGCTGTCATCTGCCATCTTTAATCTATAGAGCACAGTGCTGCCCTCTTTAGTTTGAAATGTGGTGGTGGTAAATTCCACGTGCTCTTGTTTGGAAACAAAGCCACGTGCAGCTGTCATCCGCCATCTTTAATCAACAGAGCACTGTGCTACTATCATGCGGGCAATTTCATCACCTGTCATCCGCCATCTTTAATCCACAGAACACCGTGCTGCCCTCTTTATGGCTACTACCTTAAGCACGTAGTAGCGGACAATTTGAAAAGTTCTGTTAGCTATCATCCGCCATCTTTAATCAAGAGAGCACCGTGCTGCCATCTTTAGCTAGATACCTTTGAAATGTGGTGGCGGCAAATTGAAAAATTCCACGTGCTCTTGTTTGGAAACAAACTCACGTGCTTTTTCGACAGCTACCATCCGCCATCTTTAATCAACAGAGCATAGTGCTGCCCTCTTTAGTTTGAAATGTGATGGCGGCAAATTCCACGTGCTCTTGTTTGGTAAACATAGCCATGTGCTTTTTTTGACAGCTGTCATCCGCCATCTTTAATACAGAGAGCACCGTGCTGCCCTCTTTATCGTAGTAGATGTAAATTCGTCACCTGTCATCCGCAGTGCTGCCATCTTTAGCTAGATACCTTTGAAATGTGGTGGCGGATAATTTAAAAAGAAAAATTCTACAGCAGCCCTCTCTCGACGCTAATTGCATAAGATGGCGGCTATACATGACTCCTTAAGGGTGCTTACGCAAGATGGCTGCTATACACAGGTTCTTATGAGACGCCCTTGGGATGCTTGCGCAAGATGGCAGTTATACATGGCTCCTTATGAGATACCCTAGGGATGCTTGCGCAAGATAGCGGCTGATCTTATGGGACGGCTTAAGGGTCCTTGGACAAGATGGCTTGAGACGCCCTAAGGATGCTTGCGCAAGATGGCGGACACAAGATGGCAGCTATACATAACTCCTTATGAGACGCTTTAAGGGTGCTTGCGCAAGATAGTTGCTACTCTTAGCTTAGAGGCTAACGTGTCATGCTAGTTCGATTCATTAAATTTGGGGCTTAAATGCAAAATGTTAAATATATCGAAAACGGTGCACCGTAGAGCAAAACGGACAAAATTGTTCTGCCTAATACCTCGGTTCGCAGTATGAGGAACAAGAAAAACATAGTCTAATGATGAGATCAACGGTTCGGTTCCTACTTAGGCCCTTTGGCATTCACTCTGTTTTAGCTTGTATTGAAGCGAGTCTTCGTAACATGATCAGGTTTAGCTATGGTAGAGAGTATAACGTGCCGTGCAGGTTCGATTCATTAAATTTGGGGCTTAAATGCAAAATGTTAAATATCTCGAAAACGATGCATCGTAGAGCAAAACGGACAAAATTTTTCCGCCTAATACGTAGGTTCGTAGTATCAGGAACAAGAAAAAACATAGTCTAATGATGAGATCAACGGTTCGATTCCTACTTAAGCCCTTTGGCATTCGCAGCTATCTATTTCTACAAGATGGTGGCTGCTCTTATGAGAAACAAGATGCCTTGAGACGTCCTAGGGATGCTTACGCAAGATGGCAGACACAAAATGGTGACTATACATAGCTCCTTATGAGACGGCCTAGGGGTGCTCGCACAAGATGGCGGCTACTCTTATGAAGAAAGCTAGCTTAGAGGCTACTGCGCAAGATAACAGCTGCTGTTATGCATGTGGTGGAGGGCAATTTGAAATTCTATGTGCTTAATCAACAGAGCACCCTGCTGCCCTCTTTAGCTGAAATGTGGTGGTGGATAATTTGAAAAATTCTTTTGACAGCTATCATCTTTAAAAACAATGGCGACTATACATAGGCTGTTAAGGCCTTATCATTCTCCTCCTCCTCCTCCTCCCCCTCCTCCTTCTCTACCTCCTCCTTCGCCTCTTATGTCAAGGCATAGCTTTATATCGAACAAGTTTAAACCTGCATCGCGAAGGCAAGCGTGTGCAGCGATAACATTATTGTGCATGTTTAGACTTTCGAAACATAAGAAGAGTAGAATCAAACGCTGTACTCGATACGACATGTGATCAGAACATTGATTGATGCATTCAGAAAACAAAATAAGTGATCAAGACTAGAATCGAACGATGTACTCAATACATCATGTGTTTAGAATATGTCAGGGGATACGCTTGTTCTAAGAAGATCAGATTGAAACATAACAAGACTAGAATAGAACACTGTAATCGATGTTGTTAACTTCAACATGTGATCAGAACATTGATTGATGTGTTCAGAACACAAAATAAGTGATCATGACTAGAATCGAACACTGTACTCGATACAACATGTGATCAGAACATTGATCGACGTGTTCAGAACACGAAATAAGTGATCAAGACTAGAATCGAACACTGTACTCAATACAACATGTGTTTAGAACATGTTAGGGGGTACCCTTGTTATAAGAAGATCAGAATGAAACATAACAAGACTAGAATCGAACACTGTAATCGATGTTGTTAACCTCAACATATGATCAGAACATTGTTTGATGTGTTCAGAGCAAAAGTACAATTTTGATGATTTGCTTAGTGTAAAATCAAAAACTATGGAAACACACTGTGCACATATCGCGTAGCTAACTCGCTCAGTAAGCAATATCGCAAAACTACAACTTCAATGATTTGCATAGTGTAAAAATCAAAAACACACTGTACCCATACTGCGCAGCTAACTCGCTCGGTAAACGATATAGCCAAAGTATAACTTCAAATTATTTACCTTCCATCATTCGTCTTGTGTGTAAAAATCAGTCGAACAAGTTATCGCATAAACATGGCTGAAAAAAAATCGTGATAGGGTATGGAACCCAGGGGTTACATCTTATCAGAAGGGCAAAAAGGATGAAAGGACTCTTCCTCCTCCTTACCGCACATTCCTTGAAGGGCTAATTGGCTGAAGGGCTAATGGGCTAAAGGGCTAAGGGGCTAATGGGCTAAAGGGCTAATGGGCTAAAGGGCTAAAGGAGCAACAACCTCGTCTATCGCTATCAACAAGAAAGCTTGTACTTTGTTAAGTGTAGAAAATTAATCTTTATTTGTAAATGGTTTCATGTTCAGAACAAGGAATGGAAAATCCCCGAGGTGCGATGAGTTACGTTTTTCGAACTAGTGTTTGGAACACTGAACTTTTCAAGATGATAGCAGAGAGTTTAGCAATGTTCTGTTGTTGGATTTTAAATTCCGCGCTACAACATGCATAAGGTGGTAGCCTTGAGGTTTACCGCCGTAAAGATGGCAAGAGTGAGGTTAACAATGTTCTGTTGTTGGATTTTAAATTCCGCGCTACAACATGCATAAGGTGGCAGCCTTGAGGTTTACCGCCGTAAAGATGGCAGCAGTGAGGTTAGCGACGCTCTATTGTCCTTCAAAGTGAGGTTAGGGATCGTCAAGAAGACAGCTGTCAAAAAAGCACGTGGCTATGTTTACCAAACAAGAGCACGTGGTCGTGACGTCACGGTCACGTAGTATGTTGCCTCAGCATGTAAAGTTCAATGTCTACACCTACGTAGTTAACACTCTGCTATGTTCACAAGATTTTTTACACATAACTATTCTTTATGCTTTAAGTTCATGCACATAGGCTATGCTAAGATAGCAGTACAAACACATGCGAACTTTGTACATTCTAATGGAATAAGTTTAGTACTGTGTGCGTCATGGATACATGATGTGTGCACGCATTTAATCTTGACTATACGTAATGCTGCTGCTTTGTTTACAAGATTTTTATACATTGCTATTATTTATGCTTTAAGTTCATGCACGCACAAGCGATACTCGTACGCTCTAGCAGGAGAAGTTTAGTATGATATTCGATACATTATCGATAGGTGATGTGTACACGCTTTAGAACATAGCTCATCTTTATGCTTTAAGTTCGTGCACATGGGTTAGGGATACACAAAAGCGATTGCTACATGCTCTAGCGGAAGAAGTCTAGTACGATAGTCGATGCATGTAAAATCGATAGGTTATGCTAAGATAGCAGCACACTTACATGATTTTAGCACAATCTAGTGGAAAAAGTTTAGCATGATAGTCGTTTCGTGCAAAATCATTAGGTAATGTGTAAACGCTTTGAAACAAGGCTATTCTTTGTACTTTAAGTTCATGCGTACAGGTTATGCTAAGATAGCAGCACAATCTAGCGGAAGAAGTTTAGTACGAAATTTGATGCATGCAAAATCGATAGGTGACGTGTACACGCTTTGAAGCATGGCTATTCTTTGTACTTTAAGTTCATGGGTATAAGTTATGCTAAGATACCAGCACAATCTAGCGGAAGAAGTTTAGTACGAGATTCGATGCATGCAAAATCGATAGGTGTTGTGTACACACTTTGAAACATAGCTATTCTTTGTACTTTAAGTTCATGTGTATGAGTTATGCTAAGATAGCAGTACAACCTAGCGGAAGAAGTTTTGTACGAGAGTCGATACATGCAAAGTCGATAGGTAATGTGTACACGCTTTGAAACATAGCTATTCTTTGTACCTTAAAGTCATGCGTATAGGTTATGCTAAGATAGCAGCACAATCTAGCG
Organism: Anabrus simplex; assembly: GCF_040414725.1. Classification (NCBI taxonomy): domain Eukaryota; kingdom Metazoa; phylum Arthropoda; class Insecta; order Orthoptera; family Tettigoniidae; genus Anabrus; species Anabrus simplex. Next base: position 1,044,853,944 of record NC_090266.1, read on the forward strand.
GAAGAAGTTCAGGGTGATCTGTACACGCTTTGAAACAAGGCTATTCTTTGTACTTTAAGTTCATGCGTCTTAGTTATGCTTGCGATAGTCGATGCATGTAAAATCGATAGGTTATGCTAAGATAGCAGCACGCTTACACGATTTTAGCACAATCTAGTGGAAGAAGTTTAGTACGAGAGTCGATGCTTGCAAAATCATTAGGTAATGTGTACACGCTTTGAAACAAAGCTATTCTTTGTACTTTAAGTTCATGCGTCTTAGTTATGCTAAGATAGCAGCACAATCTACCTGAGGAAGTTTTGTACGAGAGTCGATACATGCAAAATCGATAGTTGATGCGTACACGCTTTGAAACATGACTATTCATTGTACTTTAAGTTCATGGGTATAGGTTATGCTAAGATAGCAGCACAATCTAGCGGAAGAAATTTAGTACGAGATTCGATGAATGCAAAATCAATAAGTAATGTGTACACGCTTTGAAACATGGCTATTCTTCGTACTTCAAGTTCATGTGTATAAGTTATGCTAAGATAGCAGCACGACCTAGCGGAAGAAGTTTAGTACGATATTTGTTGCATGCAAAGTCGATAGGTAATGTGTACACGCTTTGAAACATGGCTATTCTTTATACCTTGAGGTCATGCGTATAGGTTACGCTAAGATAGCAGCACAATCTAGCGGAAGAAGTTTAGTACGAGAGTCGATGCTTGCAAAATCGATAGGTAATGAGTACACGTTTTGAGATATAGCTATTCTTTGTTCTTTAAGTTCATGCGTCTTAGTTATGCTGAGATAGCAGCACAATCTACCTGTAGAAGTTTAGTATGAGAGTCGATACATGCAAATTCGATAGTTGATGTGTACACGCTTTGAAACATGACTATTCATTGTACTTTAAGTTCATGGGTATAGGTTATGCTAAGATAGCAGCACAATCTAGCGGAAGAAATTTAGTACGATATTTGATGCATGCAAAATCAATAAGTAATGTGTACACGCTTTGAAACATGACTATTCTTTGTACTTTAAGTTCATGTGTATAAGTTATGCTAAGATAGCAGCACAACCTAGCGGAAGAAGTTTAGTACGATATTTGTTGCATGCAAAGTCGATAGGTAATGTGTACACGCTTTGAAACATGGCTATTCTTTGTACCTGAAGGTCTCGCGTATAGGTTATGCTAAGATAGCAGCACAATCTAGCGGAAGAAGTTTAGTACGAGAGTCGATGTGTGCAAAATCGATAGGTGATGTGTACACGCTTTGAAACATGGCTATGCATTGTACTTTAATTTTATGGGTATAGGTTATGCTAAGATAGCAGCACGATCTAGCGGATGAAGTTTAGTTCGATGGTCGATGCATGTAAAATCGATAGGTCATGTGTACACGCTTTGAAACATAGCAATTCATACTGCTGCTCTGTTCCCAAGACATTTAAGCATAGCTAACCCTAATACTGCTCTTAACGACGTCGAGCTAAGGATTGATTACGTGACCGTGACGTCACAGCCACGTGCTCTTGTTTGGTAAACATAGCCACGTGCTTTTTTGACAGCTGTCTTCTTGACGATCCCTAACCTCACTTTGAAGGACAATAGAGCGTCGCTAACCTCACTGCTGCCATCCTTACGGCGGTAAACCTCAAGGCTGCCACCTTATGCATGTTGTAGCGCGGAATTTAAAATCCAACAACAGAACATTGTTAACCTCACTCTTGCCATCTTTACGGCGGTAAACCTCAAGGCTACCACCTTATGCATGTTGTAGCGCGGAATTTAAAATCCAACAACAGAACATTGCTAAACTCTCTGCTATCATCTTGAAAAGTTCAGTGTTCCAAACACTAGTTCGAAAAACGTAACTCATCGCACCTCGGGGATTTTCCATTCCTTGTTCTGAACATGAAACCATTTACAAATAAAGATTAATTATCTACACTTAACAAAGTACAAGCGTTTTGTTGATAGCGATCGACGAGGTTGTTGCTCCTTTAGCCCTTTAGCCCATTAGCCCTTTAGCCCATTAGCCCTTGAGCCCTTTAGCCCATTAGCCCTTCAGCCAATTAGCCCTTCAAGGAATGTGCGGTAAGGAGGAGGAAGAGTCCTTTCATCCTTTTTACCCTTCTGATAAGATGTAACCCCTGGGTTCCATACCCTATCACGATTTTTTTTCAGCCATGTTTATGCGATAACTTGTTCGACTGATTTTTACACACAAGACGAATGATGGAAGGTAAATAATTTGAAGTTATACTTTGGCTATATCGTTTACCGAGCGAGTTAGCTGCGCAGTATGGGTACAGTGTGTTTTTGATTTTTACACTATGCAAATCATTGAAGTTGTAGTTTTGCGATATTGCTTACTGAGCGAGTTAGCTACGCGATATGTGCACAGTGTGTTTCCATAGTTTTTGATTTTACACTAAGCAAATCATCAAAATTGTACTTTTGCTCTGAACACATCAAACAATGTTCTGATCATATGTTGAGGTTAACAACATCGATTACAGTGTTCGATTCTAGTCTTGTTATGTTTCATTCTGATCTTCTTATAACAAGGGTACCCCCTAACATGTTCTAAACACATGTTGTATTGAGTACAGTGTTCGATTCTAGTCTTGATCACTTATTTCGTGTTCTGAACACGTCGATCAATGTTCTGATCACATGTTGTATCGAGTACAGTGTTCGATTCTAGTCATGATCACTTATTTTGTGTTCTGAACACATCAATCAATGTTCTGATCACATGTTGAAGTTAACAACATCGATTACAGTGTTCTATTCTAGTCTTGTTATGTTTCAATCTGATCTTCTTAGAACAAGCGTATCCCCTGACATATTCTAAACACATGATGTATTGAGTACATCGTTCGATTCTAGTCTTGATCACTTATTTTGTTTTCTGAACGCATCAATCAATGTTCTGATCACATGTCGTATCGAGTACAGCGTTTGATTCTACTCTTCTTATGTTTCGAAAGTCTAAACATGCACAATAATGTTATCGCTGCACACGCTTGCCTTCGCGATGCAGGTTTAAACTTGTTCGATATAAAGCTATGCCTTGACATAAGAGGCGGAGGAGGAGGTAGAGAAGGAGGAGGGGGAGGAGGAGGAGGAGGAGAATGATAAGGCCTTAACAGCCTATGTATAGTCGCCATTGTTTTTAAAGATGATAGCTGTCAAAAGAATTTTTCAAATTATCCACCACCACATTTCAGCTAAAGAGGGCAGCAGGGTGCTCTGTTGATTAAGCACATAGAATTTCAAATTGCCCTCCACCACATGCATAACAGCAGCTGTTATCTTGCGCAGTAGCCTCTAAGCTAGCTTTCTTCATAAGAGTAGCCGCCATCTTGTGCGAGCACCCCTAGGCCGTCTCATAAGGAGCTATGTATAGTCACCATTTTGTGTCTGCCATCTTGCGTAAGCATCCCTAGGACGTCTCAAGGCATCTTGTTTCTCATAAGAGCAGCCACCATCTTGTAGAAATAGATAGCTGCGAATGCCAAAGGGCTTAAGTAGGAATCGAACCGTTGATCTCATCATTAGACTATGTTTTTTCTTGTTCCTGATACTACGAACCTACGTATTAGGCGGAAAAATTTTGTCCGTTTTGCTCTACGATGCATCGTTTTCGAGATATTTAACATTTTGCATTTAAGCCCCAAATTTAATGAATCGAACCTGCACGGCACGTTATACTCTCTACCATAGCTAAACCTGATCATGTTACGAAGACTCGCTTCAATACAAGCTAAAACAGAGTGAATGCCAAAGGGCCTAAGTAGGAACCGAACCGTTGATCTCATCATTAGACTATGTTTTTCTTGTTCCTCATACTGCGAACCGAGGTATTAGGCAGAACAATTTTGTCCGTTTTGCTCTACGGTGCACCGTTTTCGATATATTTAACATTTTGCATTTAAGCCCCAAATTTAATGAATCGAACTAGCATGACACGTTAGCCTCTAAGCTAAGAGTAGCAACTATCTTGCGCAAGCACCCTTAAAGCGTCTCATAAGGAGTTATGTATAGCTGCTATCTTGTGTCCGCCATCTTGCGCAAGCATCCTTAGGGCGTCTCAAGCCATCTTGTCCAAGGACCCTTAAGCCGTCCCATAAGATCAGCCGCTATCTTGCGCAAGCATCCCTAGGGTATCTCATAAGGAGCCATGTATAACTGCCATCTTGCGCAAGCATCCCAAGGGCGTCTCATAAGAACCTGTGTATAGCAGCCATCTTGCGTAAGCACCCTTAAGGAGTCATGTATAGCCGCCATCTTATGCAATTAGCGTCGAGAGAGGGCTGCTGTAGAATTTTTCTTTTTAAATTATCCGCCACCACCTTTCAAAGGTATCTAGCTAAAGATGGCAGCACTGCGGATGACAGGTGACGAATTTACATCTACTACGATAAAGAGGGCAGCACGGTGCTCTCTGTATTAAAGATGGCGGATGACAGCTGTCAAAAAAAGCACATGGCTATGTTTACCAAACAAGAGCACGTGGAATTTGCCGCCATCACATTTCAAACTAAAGAGGGCAGCACTATGCTCTGTTGATTAAAGATGGCGGATGGTAGCTGTCGAAAAAGCACGTGAGTTTGTTTCCAAACAAGAGCACGTGGAATTTTTCAATTTGCCGCCACCACATTTCAAAGGTATCTAGCTAAAGATGGCAGCACGGTGCTCTCTTGATTAAAGATGGCGGATGATAGCTAACAGAATTTTTCAAATTGTCCGCTACTACGTGCTTAAGGTAGTAGCCATAAAGAGGGCAGCACGGTGTTCTGTGGATTAAAGATGGCGGATGACAGGTGATGAAATTGCCCGCATGATAGTAGCACAGTGCTCTGTTGATTAAAGATGGCGGATGACAGCTGCACGTGGCTTTGTTTCCAAACAAGAGCACGTGGAATTTACCACCACCACATTTCAAACTAAAGAGGGCAGCACTGTGCTCTATAGATTAAAGATGGCAGATGACAGCTGTCAAAAAAGCACGTGAGTTTGTTTTCAAACAAGAGCATGTGGAATTTTTCAATTTGCCGCCACCACATAGAGGGTAGCACTGTTCTCTCTGGATTAAAGATGGCTGCTTGTCGAAAAGCATTTTTCAAATTATCCGCCACCACATTTCAAAGGTAAGTAGCTAAAGAGGGCAGCACTGTGCTCAAAGATGGCGGATGACAGCTATCAAAAAAGCACGTGGCTGTCAAAAAGCACGTGGATTTGTTTATCTCGAGCTAGTGAGGTTAAGTTGGTAGCACTAAGGTTTAGGCCCGTCAAGATGGCAGCACTGCCGATGACAGGTGACGCAAGAGAGCAGCACAGTGCTCTGTGGTTTAAAGATGGCGGATGACAGCTGTCAAAAAAGCACGTGGCTGTCAAAAAGCACGTGGCTTTGTTTATCTCGCGCTAGTTAGGTTAAGTTGGTACTACTGCGGTTTAGGCCCGTCAAGATGGCAGTACTGAGGTTAGCGATGCGTTGTTGTCTGTCAAAAAGCACGTGGCTTTGTTTACAAATCTGTCGAAAAGCACGTGGCTGTCAAAAAGCACGTGGCTTTGTTTACCTCATGCTAGTGAGGTTAAGTTGGCACTACTGAGGTTTAGGCCCGTCAAGATGGCAGTACTGAGGTTAGCGATGCGTTGTTGTCTGTCAAAAAGCACGTGGCTTTGTTTACAAATCTGTCAAAAAGCACGTGGCTGTCAAAAAGCACGTGGCTTTGTTTACCTCGCGCTAGTTAGGTTAAGTTGGCACTACTGAGGTTTAGGCCCGTCAAGATGGCAGTACTGAGGTTAGCGATGCGTAGTTGTCGATGACAGCTGTCAAAAAGCACGTGGCTTTGTTTACAAATTCAAATTTCCCGCGGGAGGTGGAGGAGGCATCTGGGAGGCCTCTGGCTGAGGTGGAGGTGGAGGAGGCTACTGGGAGGCCTCTGGCTGCGGTGGAGGTGGAGGTGGCCACTGGGAGCCTGAGGTGGAGGTGGCGGCCGAACTCTCCCATTATACTACTCCCCTTTCTTTAACTAAAAGTGTACTTCGTTTAATGTTACGTAATTGAGAAATTCTTTTTTACTGTATAGTTGGAAACCTATTTGATCCGGTTCTATGAAGAAGTAGTTGATTTACGCCCATAATGTTGATAAAGAAAGTGAGGGTCCTTTTTCATCGTAGTAATTATCTACATTCTCGATGATCCACACAAAATGAGAGAGGAACAGATTGAAAAGTGCTTGTCACAGGCAGACTATTCAAAGACTTAACTTATTTCAGTGATCAAAATATTTATTGTATAGCATGCTCAGTTAAGAGACTCGTTCTATTTAAAAGCATGATGAAGAGTATAGAATGAAAATTTTTCGCAATATCACACGCTGACAGCTTGTTAGTCTGTGCTATCTCAGCTAGTTGGCTGCAGGCAAACATGTTCTACAAACTGGTTTGCGAAGCACCAGGCACCTCTAAGTAGACACGAACAATGTATAGTATTAAACAACTGTAATGCAATAACAACCGAGAAGTTGTTACTTGAACAATTCTCCTGACATTTTTGCCCAATTGCAATTTTTCAAATATCCACGTAAATAGGCCTATTATATTACGTATGTTCGACCAAACAGAGACATTATCGCCGTTTCTCACAGCTTCTTTTACAGTATCCTTTCGTGATTACAACAGTATGTGAACTTACTTCAACTCTCCACATTATGAAAAATGTTCATTATTCGATGATGTGAGGACTTCCAGCAGCTAAAAATCTCTATCAGGATTGAACATCCCCTCTATACAATACCAACTAATCTGGTCGCTTCGTCGCAGCGCTACTGTTCACAAGATGAACCCACCTCAGGTCGATGCATTTAAGGACGCTGAAATGGAAAAACTCCGTGCCGTTGCCTCCTGTACACCGAGCAAGTGGCTGTGGGGTTAGGTGACGTAGCTATCATCTTGCATTCGGGAGTGAGTGGGTTCGAACACCCCAGTCGGCAGCTCTGAAAATGGTTTACCGTGGTTTCCCATTTTCACACCAGGCAAATGCCTGGGATTTGTGTCGGTGCGACATAAAGCCAGCTGTTAAAAAAGAAAACAGTTATCCTCATTTTTATGATGTATTTCACAATAATTCGTAATTTGTAACCAAGCAGAATTTCAGATAATTAAGATCTTCCAAACGTTAGTCCTAACACCGGAACTAACAATGGGCACGCTAAGCATTGTTTATACTTGAATATTTTCACATTTAATTCAGTCTAATCCGGGACAATGTTATTTAAATTCACATGAAACCATTTCGAAACCTTGTCCCAGCGATTTACACCGCGGTATAGAGACCAACACATACGACACGACAGATTACCAGACAACAGAATTGTCCTTTTCCCATAATGGGATAATTATACTGTGTTAAAATTTCCCTGTTCGACTGCATTTCACGACTTTCACGGCCCTCTAGAGCGTGATCCACCAGCCCATTAAAATTCAGTTTTATGGAACCTGTAGTTTGTAAACCGAAAAATATCGGATAACAGGATTAGTACGACGATATGTTTGGGCTTAAGTTCGACTATACGACTGGAATCGGTAGTGTCAACGGTAATTCAGTGACAGAAACTGTAACTAATACACAAAAACATGGGAGTTGCGTTACAACAGGAAGCATAGATAAAGCTTATGAACAGACAGCAAAGTTCCTTCTGACAGCTGAACCTTGCGCTTGCTGAGACGACAAAAGTACGCACTTGTATGGTTAACAAACCAGCCCGTGCAGACGCTGGTACAAATCTCAGGTTTTTCTTACTGTAGACGTGGTACAATTCTGTAAGCCTCTGTGAATTTACTAAACGCCTCCACTATCCTCTATTTGTAACTACACTAATTATTTGGCCTCGTTTAGTTCGGAACCTCTTGTCCTTAAATCATTAGAACCCGAGCCTAACCATAGTCGTCTTAGTCTACCTCTACTTCTCTTACCCTCCATGACTGTCCATTATTTTCCTAGGTAACCTATCCTCCTTAGTTTATCTCGCATGATCCTACCACTAAAGCCGGTTTATGCGTCCATGGAATTCATTCCTAATTTAGCTTTCATTTCCTCATTCCGTGCACTCTGCTGCCACTGTTCCCGCCTGTTTATTCTCATTACCTTCATGTCTGTTACTTCTAACTTGAAAATGAAAATCCACAGCCTGTTTCCAGTCATTCGACCGGGTCAGGAAATGTGCCGGCCGCCGAAGCCTGTCGCACTCGTCTGGGGCAATGGGAAATGACTGACAGATGAAATGAAATGTTAATGGAGAGTCTTGCTGGAATGAAAGATGACAGGAAAAACCGGAGTACCCGGAGAAAATCTTCTCAGCCTCCGCTTTGTCCAGCACAAATCTCACATGGATTACTAACTTATTAATATATATCCTGAGTCCATCCGGCTTTCACTCCCGTACAGCAAAGTTGGTCTGAAAACAGACCGGTGTAAAAAGTGTTTCGTCCTGGAGCTGTCGTCTTTCTTACAGGATACTGTTGATCGCAACTGCGACCTGACTGCATTAGCTTTGCTGCACCTTGATCCAGACTGGCTTACTATACCACCATCCTGTAATCCTTTGACAAAATATTCCCCGAGCATTGAAGTCAGATCATGAGCTCCTGGTGTAATTGCAAAGGTGCGGTTTAATTTTAATGTTAGATAGTACTCGCTCAACAGATGATTAGCTGATGTTCATTTGTTGAAGTACCTGCCTGTGTACCAATAAATATAGGGACATACCGGAGAGAGTCTAAAATAACCTCTTCGTTATGACTAGACGTTACTGGGCTGAGATGGCAATCATTTAACCACTAGTGACCGGGCGAGTTGGCCGTGCGGTTAGGAGCGCGTAGCTGTGAGCTCGCAACTGGGAGATAGTGGGTTCGAACCGCACTGTCGGCAACCCTGAAGATGGTTTTCCGTGGTTTCCCATTTTCACACCAGGCAAATGTTGGGGCTATACCTTAATTGAGGCCACAGCTACTTCCTTCCCATTCCTAGGCCTTTCCTGTCCCATCGTCACCATAAGACCTATCTGTGTTGGTGCGACGTAAAGCAACTAGCAAAATAATAATAATAATAATAATAACCACTAGCGTGTCAATTAAGATCTTGTTTATTACTCTTTACTCAGCCTCGGACCTATGGGAGTAACGGACTCCCACTCCCATTTGACAGGCGAGGGACTCCTTGGAAACAACTTGGCGAACGAAATGGAATTCGATGGGGAGCTATCAATATTAATGGGGCTTATGGAAGAAAGAAAGTAGAATTGGCTGAGTCAGCAAAGAGGGTGAATCTGGATGTGCTAGGAGTAAGTGATATTCGGGTAAGGGGAGATAACGAGGAAGAGATAGGAGATTATAAAGTGTACTTGACGGATGTTAGAAAGGGAAGGGCAGAGTCGGGGGTAGGGCTCTTTATCAGGAATACCATTGCACGGAACATAGTTTTTGTTAGGCACGTAAATGAGCGAATGATGTGGGTAGATTTGTCAGTTGGAGGAATTAGGACTAGAATTGTGTCCGTGTAATCACCATGTGAGGGTGCAGATGAGGATGAAGTTGACATGTTTTATGAAGCATTGAGTGACATCGTAGTCAGGGTAAACAGCAAGGATAGAATAGTGCTAATGGGCGATTTCAATGCGAGAGTTGGGAATAGAACTGAAGGACACGAAAGGGTGATTGGTAAATGTGGGGAAGATATGGAAGCTAATGGGAATGGGAAGCATTTGCTGGACTTCTGTGCTAGTATGGGTTTAGCTGTTACAAATATATTCTTCAAGCATAAGGCTATTCACCGCACACATGGGAGGCTAGGGGTACCAGATCCATAATAGACTATATCTTAACAGACTTCGAATTCAGGAAATCTGTTAGGAAAGTACGAGTTTTCTGGGGATTTTTCGATGATACAGACCACTATCTGATCTGTAGTGAACTAAGTATCTCTAGGCCTAAGGTAGAGAAAGTGAAATCTGTCTGCAAACGAATAAGGGTAGAAAATCTCCAGGACGAGGAAATTAGACGGAAGTACATGGATATGATTAGTGAGAAGTTTCGAACAGTGGACATTAAGCAGGTTCAGGATATAGAAAGTGAATGGGTGGCATACAGGGATGCTGTAGTAGAAACAGCCAGGGAATGCCTTGGAATAACTGTGTGTAAAGATGGGAAAAGGCGAACATCTTGGTGGAATGATGAAGTAAGAGCAGCTTGTAAACGTAAAAAGAAGGCTTATAAGAAATGGCTCCAAACAAGGGCCGAGGCAGATAGGGAGTTGTATGTAGATGAAAGATACAGAACGAAACAAATAATTGTTGAATCCAAAAAGAAGTCATGGAAAGATTTTGGTAACAACCTGGAAAGGCTAGGTCAAGCAGCAGGGGAAACCTTTCTGGACAGTAATAAAGAATCTTAGGAAGGGAGGGAAAAAGGAAATGAACAGTGTTTTGAGTAATTCAGGTGAACTCATAATAGATCCGAGGGAATCACTGGAGAGGTGGAGGGAATATTTTGAACATCTTCTCAATGTAAAAGGAAATCATCCTGGTGGTGTTGTGAATAGCGAAGCTCAAGGGGAGGAGGAAAATGATGTTGGTGAAATTATGCTTGAGGAAGTGGAAAGGATGGTAAATAAACTTCATTGTCATAAGGCAGCAGGAATAGATGAAATTAGACCTGAAATGGTGAAGTATAGTGGGAAGTCAGGGATGAAATGGCTTCATAGAGTAGTAAAATTAGCGTGGAGTGTTGGTAAGGTACCTTCAGATTGGGCAAAAGCAGTAATTGCCCCTATCTATAAGCAAGGGAACAGGAAGGATTGCAACAACTATCGAGGTATCTCACTGATTAGTATACCAGGCAAAGTATTCACTGGCATCTTGGAAGGGAGGGTGCGATCAGTCGTTGAAAGGAAGTTGGATGAAAACCAGTGTGGTTTCAGACCACAGAGAGGCTGTCAGGATCAGATTTTCAGTATGCGCCAGGTAATTGAAAAATGCTACGAGAGGAATAGGCAGTTGTGTTTATGTTTCGTAGATCTAGAGAAAGCATATGACAGGGTACCGAGGGAAAAGATGTTCGCCATACTGGAGGACTATGAAATTAAAGGCAGATTATTAAAAGCAATCAAAGGCATTTATGTTGACAATTGGGCTTCAGTGAGAATTGATGGCAGAATGAGTTCTTGGTTCAGGGTACTTACAGGGGTTAGACAAGGCTGTAATCTTTCACCTTTGCTGTTTGTAGTTTACATGGATCATCTGCTGAAAGGTATAAAATGGCAGGGAGGGATTCAGTTAGGTGGAAATGTAGTAAGCAGTCTGGCCTACGCTGACGACTTGGTTTTAATGGCAGATTGTGCCGAAAGCCTACAGTCTAATATCGTGGAAATTGAAAATAGGTGCAATGAGTATGGTATGAAAATTAGCCTCTCGAAGACTAAATTGATGTCAGTAGGTAAGAAATTCAACAGAATTGAATGTCAGATTGGTGATACAAATCTAGAACAGATCGATAATTTCAAGTATTTAGGTTGTGTGTTCTCCCAGGATGGTAATATAGTAAGTGAGATTGAATCAAGATGCCGTAAAGCTAATGCAGTGAGCTCGCAGCTGCGATCGACTGTATTCTATAAGAAGGAAGTCAGCTCCCAGACGAAACTACCTTTACATAGGTCTGTTTTCAGACCAACTTTGCTTTACGGGAGCGAGAGCTGGGTGGACTCAGGTTATCTTATTCATAAGTTAGAAGTAACAGACATGAAAGTAGCAAGAATGATTGCTGGTACAAACAGGTGGGAACAATGGCAGGAGGGTACTCGGAATGAGGAGATAAAGGCTAATTTAGGAATGAACTCGATGGATGAAGCTGTACGCATAAACCGGCTTCGGTGGTTGGGTCATGTGAGGCGAATGGAGGAGGATAGGTTACCTAGGAGAATAATGGACTCTGCTATGGAGGGTAAGAGAAGTAGAGGTAGACCAAGACGACGATGGTTAGACTCGGTTTCTAACGATTTAAAGATAAGAGGTATAGAACTAAATGAGGCCACAACACTAGTTGCAAATCGAGGATTGTGGCGATGTTTAGTAAATTCACAGAGGCTTGCAGACTGAACGCTGAAAGGCATAACAGTCTATAATGATAATGTATGTATGTATGTATATATATATATATATATATATATATATATTAAATTCGACTGAATGTTTCGTGGTTTTATTTTGCAAACATCACTGAAATATGTACATTTTCAGAACAAGGTATATTTTGCTTTCTTCTTCTTCTTCTCCTTCTTCTTCTTTTGATACCGTTTTTACCAACACCTGTGGGGTCGCGAGTGCGAACTGCGTCGCACATGTGGATTTGGTCCTGTTTTTACGGCCAGATGCCCGCCATGACACCAACCCTATATGGAGGGATATAATCACTATTGTGTGTTTCTGTGGTGGTTGGTAGTGTGGTGTGTTGTCTGAATATGATGAGGAGAGTGTTAGGACGGACACTTACACCCAGTCCCCGAGCCAGAAGAATTAATCAGTAGTGATTAAAATCCCCGACCCGGCCGGGAATCGAACATGGGACCCTCTGAACCGAAGGCCAGTACGCTGACCACTCAGCCAACGAGTCGGAATAGGTATATCTTTGCTTTAAGCTAATAAAATGAGGAAAACAATTTGGCCGTAGAATTCAAACATACTTTTTATCAAAGCGTAATGTTCAAGATTCCGGAAAATATCGGCTGTTGCTTTCCTTCTGTCAAGTAATCGCTTGTGATACAGGTGTTAAAATTGTAAAGAGTATTCTTAAGTGAAATACGTAACGAATGTAGATTAGCAATAATAATAATAATAATAATAATAATAATAATAATAATAATAATAATAATATTGGGTTTACGACACACTATTTTTACGGTTTTCGGAGACGCCGAGGTGCCATGATTTAGTCCTGTAGGTGTTCTCTTACGTGCCAGTAAATCTACCGACACGAGGCTATCGTATTTGAGCGCCTTCAAATACCACCGGCCTGAGCCAGGATCGATCCTGCCAATTTAGGGTCAGAAGGCCAGCGCCTCAACCGTCTGAGCCACTCATGTAAATTAGCAAAACAATGTTATGTTCCCTCCCACTACTCGAGTGAATGAATAAGCTTTGTGTTCTTAAACGTCTTTTGTAACAGTTGTGAAGTTCGGGCGGCGTACATGCTTAACATAACACTGTTATTGTCCCACAGGAGACACTCTGCCGCACATACGCTACGTACAAGGAGATTTACATATCGTTTTTCATCTTTGCGTTCGTTAGAAGACGGATTTATGAATACAATACTATCCATGTGTTATTGTCTTTTTGAAAGAATTCCGGAGTAGGTTTTCAGATGGTAAATGGGGTGAGAAGTCAAGTTATAAGTTTCACCAAAATGAAAGGTCCTCTCAGTTTTAGTTCTTGTGTTGATGGCGGTGATAGCGCCTCATGCGGAACACTGTAAGTACCTAAGTGTTAATATAAGGAATGATTTTCGTTGAGGTAATCATATTAACAAGGTTCTTAAGAAAGCTTAAAGATCTCTTCACATGGTTATGAGAGTATTTAGGGGTAAGGGTGTAAGGGGGAGGGGGAGGGGGTATAAGCCTCTAGTAAAACCCCGATTAGAGTATCGTTCCAGTGTATGGGACCCAAACCAGGATTACTTGTTGCGTGAACTGGCAAGGATCCAAAGGAAAGCAGCGCGATTTGTTTTAGGTGATTTGCGGCAAAGAAGTAGTGTTACGATAATGTTGCAAATTTTGGACTGGGAAGACTTGGGAGTAAGGAGACGAAATGCTCGATTAAGTGGTATGTTTCGAGCTGTCATTGGAGAGATGGCGTGGAATGACATTAGTAGACGAGTAATCTTGAGCGGAGCTTCTAAAAGTAGGAAAGATCACATGAAGATAAAGTTGGAATTTTTCTTCCTTTCTTTCTTTCTTTCTTTCTTTCTTTCTTTCTTTATCTATTTACCATCCAGGATTGGTTTTTCCCTCGGACTCAGCGAGGTACCTCACCTCTAGTGCCGCAAGGTCAGTGTCCTGGAGCGTGAGACTTTGGGTCGGGGATACAACTGCGGAGGAGGACCAGTACCTCGTCCAGGTAGCCTCACCTGCTATTCTGAACAGGGGCCTTGTGGGGGATGGGAAGGTTAGAAGGGATAGAGGAGGAAGAGGGAAGGAAATGGCCGTGGTCTTAAGTTAGGTACTATTCCAGCATTCGCCTGGAGGAGAATTGGGGAAACCACGTAAAACCACTTCCAGGATGGCTGAGGTGAGAATCGAACCCCCCCCCCCCCCCTCTACTCAGTTGGCCTCCCGAGACTGAGTGGACTCCGTTCCAGCCCTCGTACCACTTTTCAAATTTGGTGGCTGGGAATCGAACCCGGGCCTCCGGGAGTGACAACTAATCATGCTAACCACTACACCACAGAGGCGGACACATTCAATAGGACAAACTGGGGCAAATATTCATTAATAGGACGAGGGGTACATGTTCGTTACATTTCAAGGTTCTTTGACAACGTTTACGAAAAGCCTAGGTAAACAATTGCTAGGGAATCTGCCACTTGGCAGGTCATTGATTATTGATTGATGACTGACAGATACATTAACAATGGATAAAATGAAGATGGTTACAAATGCAGTTCTCCATTGTTGTGTTACTAATGTTAATATGTGTATCAAGCATACCTTATTTGCTGCGCTGAGTAGCTCGGACGGTAGAGCGCTGGGCTTCTGAGCCCAACTTAGCAGGCTCGGTACATATATTGGCACGGAAAAGAACTCCTGTGGGGCATAATTTTGGCACCTTAGCGTCTCCGAAAACCGTAAAAGTAGTTAGTGGTACTCAAATTCAGGAACATTAGCATACGTTACTAAAGACCACACGCAATTCACTTCTGATTTTGATTTCTAAATGCATTCTTCTTACAGATTAAGTACAAGAACATATCGATATTAGTTTTGCACATTATTCAAGTATCCCGTAGAGTGTTTGTGCACCGGGCGAGTTGGCCGTGCGCTGTGAGCTTGTATCCGGCAGATAGTAGGTTCGAATCCCACTATCGGCAGCCCTGAAAATGGTTTTCCGTGGTTTCCCATTTTTCACACCAGGCAAATGCTGGGGCTGTACCTTAATTAAGGCCACGGCCGCTTCCTTCCAACTCCTAGGCCTTTCCTATCCCATCGTCGCCATAAGACCTATCTGTGTCGGCGCGACGTAAAACCCCTAGCAAAAAAAAAAAGTGTTTGTGCAAGCGTTAACACAACATGACATTCCTATATCACTTGCTAGAAGCCACCACTTAATCTACCGGGTGGTCCACCAGCCCCTTGCGATCCAGTTGTATGCATCCCTTCGCATATACTACAATTCTGAAAGACATCGGTCCCTCTCCCTAAACCGGGATAATATAACGAGATGTGTGTTTACGGGCTAGAAGACAGCAGGAATCGTGAGCGCCATTATTAATTCATCGTGGATACCTCGAATTAACCCGTAAAACGAGTACAGGTACGCAGAACACGTACTTTAAAATAGGTGGACGCTCAGACCGGGAGCAAGATACTGTGTAGGCTTGGAAGTGGGCGCCGTACGCCAAGTGTCACAGTAGCTCACATGGTAAGCGGGCGGGAAGATATGTGATAGTGGACAGTGCTCGAGGTAGGAGATTCGAGCCCCACATAAGAAAATTGTTAACAGCCAGTTGCCTGGGGTGTGGTAAGGTTGCATACTTGATAGCTTCCAAGGACTGATTTGTTAATTAGGCCCTGCAAAAGACCGTGTGTATCGTTGCATTGGGTATGGTGCTAGGTTGGACGAGAAAGAGAGAGAGAGATCAATCCAGCAATAATTGTGAGAATGTTTAGGCCTATGTTAATTTCAGATAGGAAATAAAGTGTACTGCAATTTGTGTAGCATTTTTGTTTCCATTTTATCTTCAAGTTCCCTTAAATATTAATTTATTTTGTACAAGAAATATAACTGCGACGAGACTCGAACTCACGTCTTCCAGGTTTGTAGACACATACGGTAACTACTAAGTCACCACTCCGGTTGACTCCAGGTATATATGCGTGTGCATTGGAATCGAGGATTCATCATATTTTTTTCGAAAATTATTAGATTGCGGACCTGACATGTTTAAGTAAAATTCGTTCGCCTTTTAGTGTTCTTTCACCTCCACCTTGTCCGAAGCGGATCCTGCGTCATGACATTTGACCTTTTTTCCGAAAACGATATACACGAGTTACTGTTGAGTGTCGTCGTCGTCGTCGTCCCCCATGTAAGTCGTATTCTCTCTACGTCCATACACAGCCCACCAATGTAGCACTGTAACCTTCTCCTCCAAGGTCCTTTGTGGCCTGATGTATGAAAGAAACTTTAATTCAACACCTGACGTAGTCTATACAGCTGGAGGGTTGTATCTGCACTATCTGTATAGTTGAAATTTCCAGAAAGTTTGACGATTAAGTCGTATTCCAAACAAATTCGTAAATAAATATTACATCTGTGGTCACTTCAACATACGGAAACTGCACGCTGATCCATTTTCTACCGTAGAGTTGGCCGTGCAGTTAGGCGCGCGCGGGTGGCACCTTGCATCCGGGAGATAGTGGGTTCGAATCCCACTGTCGGCAGCCGTGAAGGTGATTTTCCGCGGTTTCCCATTTTCACACCAGGCAAATGCTGGGGCTGTACCTTAATTAAGGCCACGGCCGCTTCCTTCCAACTCCTAGGCCTTTCCTATCCCTATCTGTGTTAGTGCGACGTAAAGCAGCTAGCAAAAAAAGATCAATTTTCGCACGGGAGGTAGTATTCTTGCATGATAAGAAATTAAGTGTTTCTCTCTACGTCCATACACAACCCGCCAATGTAGCGCTCTAAACTTCGTGAATATAACCATTCTAAACTGAAATAATATTTCGGAAGTGTTTGTATTAAAGCTGAACTTTTGTGCTACATCCAGTCCTCGGAATGTAACATCCCATAGCGTTACTAAAAATCACTGAGTGTGGGCAGGACATCTTACAATGGGGGAACGGGCCAATTTCCGGTAGCAGCCCGAATTCACCCCGTAAATTTTGCCCACGTCCAGTATTATCTAATATAGGAGATCTTACAAATCTGATGTGAATAATTAATTTTCTTTCTTTCTTAATCTGCTTACCCTCCAGGGTTGGTTTTTCCCTCGGACTCGGCAAGGGATCTCACCTCAACCGCTGAATGGACCCCGTTCCAGCCGTCGTACCACTTTTCAAATTTCATGGCAGAACCGGGAATCGAACCCAGGCCTCTGGGGGTGGCACTAACCACTACACCACAGAGGCGGACATAATTAATTATCTGGGGAATAAATTATATTATTCCATTTCGGGCTCGTAAAAATACTCTTTCATCAGGCTTTGGCTTATTCGGATCAAGAGTTAACGATCACTCACTGAGTTCTAGTTGAACTCACGGTATGGACCAGGCCCCCGAAGACCTCTGACCCAGATGATCTCTTTCACAACACAGTGACTCTTTACATTTCTTCCTTTTATTTCTAATTCCTTAATGTTTTATTGTCTTGTTGCTCCAAACGTCACAGGCTGGTTTTAGCGCCACTCACATTACATCCATATTCGGAAGGTGTGCGCAGTGACCTCCAGGACACTCGGGCCTTGTTCTAAAGTTCAGTGAATGCTCGAGTCTGCAAGGTATTTAAATATGCGGCTGAAGAACGATGGCCTGTCTCCGAAGGGACTGAAGTTCATTTTAGGTTCACTTCACCAATTTATCTTCATAAACGTTGTACGGGTTGTTATCACTGTTGCTGTCGTTTCTTTATTTAGGGACCTGGTCTGTTGTGATCTCCAGCCTCTGTACTTACTTCGCGTGAGAATTCTGGTCTGTTGTTTTTTATTACAATGCTTTCTCTACAGGTTGTATCCAATCGGGAACTCACACCACGAACTTCTGCATTCATACTCGTGCTAATTAAGATATCTAAGCTATCGGCTTGCATTCGGGAGATAGTGGGTTCGAACTCCACTGTCGGCAGCCCTGAAGATGGTTTTCCCTGGTTTTCCATTCCCACACCAGACAAATGCTGGGGCTGTGCCTTAATGAAGGCCATGATCGCTTCCTTTCCAGTCCTAGCCCTTTCCTCCCCCATCGTTACCATAAGACGGCACGACATAAAGCAAATTGTGAAAAAGGGAGAAAAAGGTTTAAAATGAGACTTCGTACAGGCTATGGAGACCCCTGAAGAAGCCTTCTGGTATTTGAAACCTATTTGGAATACTCGGGCGTCTTAGTTTCCAGAATGTAACTTCGTACTTTCTAATGTCGTTGAAAGAATAAATTACAGATCCATGTAAAAGCGAAGGAAGGACATCCCTTTGCAGACCATGAAACTCCTAGAGGAGTGAAACATAGCTTTGGCACTAAGAAGTAAGTTGAATGTAGTGGTCAGTCCTATTCCTGGCCATCTTTGCTCTAAGGCAGTCCTTCCCAGACTGTGGTCCGTAGATCCCTGGGGGTCCGCGACGATAATGCAAGGGGACCGCAATAATAATAATGTAAATTGTACGCACTTAATGAGCGAAATGTTATTGTACACACAAAATTTATATATCATTATTCTAAATTTAGCTGTTTAACTTGCATACACTGTATGTAATTCATCGCCAATAAATGGTACAAGTTGGCAGTATTTTGTGAAGACTTTGTATCACAACTCCACGTCTCTGATCGACTTTTGGGTCCATGACATCCTCTATACACTACAATTCCTAGAAAGGAAATGCTGCGTTTAATGCTTTTCGTGTCAACAAACCTGTGTGAGAGTACTCTCTCTGCTCTCACACAAATGAAAACGAAGTACAGAAACGGAACTTACGTTGAGGCTGATTTTCGGTTCGGGTGACTACGCTTGTTAAAGAACATCATCCGTCCCATAGATCCAACAACTGTACCAAGTGAATTTCCTCAAGTAAGTTTCCAGATCCAGACTGTTGTAATTACTAGCCGAGTGTCAAAATGTTTTATAACTTCTATGCATATATAAAGTATCTTTAAGTAAATGAAGTTACATTTCAATTTAAATGAAAGGAAATATTAGTGTCCGCCTCTGTGGTGTAGTGGTTAGCGTGATTAGCTGCCACCCCGGAGGCCCGGGTTCGATATCCGGCTCTGCCACGAAATTTGAAAAGTGGAACGAGGGCTGGAACGGGGTCCACTCAGCCTCGGGAGGTCAACTGAGTAGAGGTGGGTTCGATTCCCACCTCAGCCATCCTGGAAGTGGTTTTCTGTGGTTTCCCACTTCTCCTCCAAGCAAATGCCGGGATGGTACCTTACTTAAGGCCACGGCCGCTACCTTCCCTATCCCTTCCAATCTTCCCATACCCCCGCAAGGCCCCTGTTCAGCATAGCAGGTGAGGCCACCTGGGCGAGGTACCGATCATCCTACCCAGTCGTATCCTCCACCCAGAGTCTGAAGCTCCAGGACACTGCCCTTGAGGTGGTACAGGTGGGATCTCTCGCTGAGTCCGAGAGAAAAACCGACCCTGGAGGGTAAACAGATAAAGAAGGAGAAGAAACATTAGTCCTAAATTATACGAATACAGTCAAACATGGTAACATTGCAAAATTCTGTGTTTTGTTCAATGAATTCGGTATTATGTCTGTGGCTAGAGAGTCGTCGGACATGAATGTGATATTCTAAGGGCGCCTCAAACACCCTACTCTAAGAAATTAAACAGGTACTCATTTCTGTTGTAAATTGAGTGAACAACCATGAGGCAGTACTAATAGTCATACGGCATGTTTATTATGCCGTACAGGTCTGAGCACTGAATTAAATACATTTTTCTGATCTAAGTACATTTACAAATTGCTTTACGTCGCGCCGACACAGATAGGTCTTACGGCGACAATGGGATAGGGAAGGGCAAGAAGTGGGAAGAAAGCGGTCATGGCCTTATGTAAGGTACAGCAACATCTTTTACCTGGTGTGAAAATTGAAATACACGGAAAACCATCTCCAGGACTGCCGACAGTGGGGTTCGAACCCACCATCTCCCGGATGCAAGCTCACAGCTGCGCGCCCATAACCGCACGGCCAGCTCGCCCGGTATCTCCTAAGTAAATAGTGCCGGGCTGAGTGGCTCAGACGGTTGAGGCGCTGGCCTTATGACCCCAAATTCCCAGGTTCGATCCTGGCTCAGTCCGGTGGTAATTGAGGTGCTCAAATGCGTCAACCTCGTGTCGGTAGATTTACTGGCACGTAAAAGAACTCCTGTGGGACTAAATTTCGGCAACTCGGCGTCTCCGAAAATCGTAAAAGTAGTTAGCGGGACGTAAAGCTATTATTATTATTATTATTATTATTATTATTATTATTATTATTATTATTATTATTATTATTATTATTATTATAAGTAAATAGTCATTCCGATCATTAACATTCGTTCGAAGTTCGTCAAGATTTGTTTCGTAACTAATACAAACCGTTACTCTCATTTGAAAAGGTCTCAGATACTTTCAGTGGGTGAACAATCTGACAAACTAGTGGGTCACAGCAGAAATGTACAGCTGTTGTCCCTTAAGATGACGCATTGTTCACTGCTCTATGCGGCCTGGTATTATGTTGCTGGTATGTCATCGGAGATAATCTCTACAAGAACGGGGTCTTTACTGTCTCACTACGTCAGTGTCGTAATAGGCACTCATAATAGTGGAAAAGATTCACATTACTGCTGAGATTCTTAAGAGTACCCCAGAGCATAATGCTTTCTATTGGTGTCGTATGTCTTGTACGAATACAGTCCGGATCAACACCTGATTTTGCCTTAAACAAAAACAACTGATCATAAAACTTGTCGTTCCTCCATCCCGTCATGTTGTAGGTGCACCATTACAGCTTGATAGGGCAGCCTTGTGTTGGTCAATAGTAGCCTTTGAAGAGAGAGACGGGAGCGCAAATCATACAGTAATTAATGCGACCGAATGTTGTAGAGGATAGTTCGCGTGTGCTACACTAACGCTGCAGTTGTAGTAGAAAGTTATCATTTGTGGTACGATCTTCTTGAAACCAACATCTGCATATTCTATCCACAGAAGAAACATCTTACGCGATCAACTCTAATTTCCGGGACTGATCCACATGATCTTCCACAATACAGTGACTCTACTTTTCTTCATTTTATTTCTAATTTCTTAACATTTTATTGTCTTGTTGGCTCTCAACGTCATTTCAACAATGGGACTTCTTTGGAACCCACTAGAGGCCCTATTGCTACCTTACGCACGGAGAAAAAAAGGAAATGGCGTATGGCTTTTAGTGCCGGGAGTGTCCGAGGACAAGTTCGGCTCGGCAGATGCAGGTCTTTTGATATGATGCCCGCAGGCGACCAGAACGTCGTTATAAGAATGAAATGACGAGGAAGACGACACATACACCCAGCCATCGTACCAGCGAAATTATCCAATCATGGTTAAAATTCCCGACCCTCCCGGGAATCGAACTCGGGGCCCCTGTGACCAAAGGCTAGCACGCTAACCATTTAGCCATGTAGCCAGACATGCACGGAGACATAGCACCGTTAACAGCTTTAACAGATCACTCGTAAACAAATGTTGACTGTCGGAGCCAAATCAACGCGGTGGCATTGCATAGATTGATAGACTTAAAACCATTATATCGCAACCAATGAGTGCACAGTTCTAGTAATTCCAAGAGTACAGCATAGTAAACCATATAAATAATGGACATAATTCTCCAAGACATCCCATAGTGTCACACACTAAGAATCAAAATGCAATTGAACTAAATCGAGTAATACCTGAGACTATTGAACTATTCCTGGGTTTAGTGTTCTCGAATGCCCAATAATTGGAAGAAATGAAAGTAACTGTGTGAGTAAAGGCTGCGCCATGAATTGGCTTTTGACATATAACCTTGACTGTGGCTTCTTGCAACAGATACGTATTTTAAAACTCGTTCGTGTGATCTCAATTCTACAACTGGAAAAATATCGTAAAATATTAATTTCAATTTGAATTATTTAGAAAATGTTAAGTCAAATCTAGCAGTTGATGAGATACGAAGAATTAAGCGAGTTTTTTTTCTTTTGTGTGTGACAGTTTACGAAGAAGTCTTAAAGAATGAGTAACGCTGAATATACCGAACATGTGTCGCTCTATATAATACATAAACTTTCGTGGACATTTAAGGTTACATACGTCAAATGAACTGTATAATGTATTGTAAGACAAAGACACCTCCGTACATGCCATGAAGGCCCTTGGAGGAGTGGAAGGTAAAGGCTTCCACCATTATTAACCCCGGCACGTGATGGGGTAGAGTGGTTAGCTCTACACCCGGCCGCCTTTGCCCCCAGGAATTAACCTGGTACTTATTTTGGTGTAGGCTGAGTGAACCTCAGGGCCATATGCACCTCCGGAAGTGGAAATCTCGTTTCTTAAATTTTACGACTTCCTGACGGGGATTCGAACCCACGTCCTTCCGGGCGAACCGAGCACGCCTTTACCGCCTCGGCCAGGCAGCCTCTATAATGTATTATAGTGCAAATAAAGTGTTTCTTTTAAGTTTTATATTCTCTCACAGCTTCTGGTCCGTTTTTAATCTAGTCTAGACACTCGCAGGAGATCGGTCATACGCAAACAGCATATGGGAGCGGTCAAGTGGCACTGTTGTCGATGTGTAGCGTGCATTTGACTGGCATCCACTTGGGAGTGTTGTTACTGTGTGGCGTTGAAGTGAAGAGTGTCGATTTCACCGCTCTAAGGCAAGTTATCGAAAGATTATCAGCGTTCGTGGATTTAAATCGAGCTTAACCGTGGCAAAAATGCATCAGAATGTTATCGAGGATTACATGAAGCCTGTCGGGAGAATGCATTACCGTATAGGACGGTTGCACGATGGGTCAAGGCGTAATGTTCTTAATGCAACGGTGGCATTGGGAGGTCTTGGAACACCCTCCATACTCACCAGACATGAGTCCTTGTGACTTCGACCTGTTTTCGAAGTTGAAGGAACGCAGCCGAGGCCACCGATTTCGTGATGTGGCATCTGTTCTCCGAGGCAGGAGGGCGCTCCGTCGCTGTCATCAACACACAACGCTTTGCCAACGGTCCCGTACAGCTTCCCGACATTTGGCAAAAGGTAGACTTGGCGGGTGACTACAATGAAGGAATGTAACGCAGTTGTACTTGTTAGTTCATTAAATATTGCCGCTACTTTATTTACAACCCTCGTATATTTTCCATCTGTTCTTCTTTCCGATGAGGCCTGCTAAGGACCACGTGCCAATTTCAATTCAGTTCTTCATACTTTGTTCTTTTCCCCTCCGTTCCTTCCAATATTCTTTCATCTTTTCACTATGCTGTTTTCTTCTGTCCTCGGGCCACTTCGCACCAGGTTTCTTGTTTAATCTTCCTTGGAATTCTTCCATATTTACTACCACATTTCTATAAATCTCTCTGTTCGTAGTTTCTTCTTCTCTTATATTATTTCTTTCTAAATCTTTCTTTACTTCTTGAATCCAGCTAGTTGTTGCCTTTTTGTCCCGGAAGTACTTGAAAATATTTTTTGTTAATCTGGAATCATCCATTCGGTAAATATGTCAAAAAAATTTCCATCTTCTTTTTCTTATGGTTTCTGTTATGTTTTCTGTGTTCCTGTATATTTCATAATTAGATAATTTCCATACTTCTGTTTTTTTCACAGGGCCTATGATTTTTCTCATGATTCTCCTATCTAGCACCTCAAGTTTATCTATCTAATCTATAGTTTAGTACCAGACATTCACTTGCATTTAGACATTCCGGTTTTACCACTGTAATGTAGTGTCTTATTTTAAGATTTTTAGATAGACACTTTTTGTTATAAAAATTCTTTCTCTTTCCACTGGATCAATATCTGCTCCCAAAAATTTTGGAGCATTGTTGATGTTTGTAATAAATTTTGTTTTTTCTACTGAGATTTTGCATCTGTTACTTTATAAGATTGTAATGTATTCTTCTGCCACATTGACAGCTCTAAAACAGATACATGGAGAAAGTCACGGATACAGGAAGTCGTATACTGACTAGTATAGAACTGATCTATACCTCAACTGGGTCATTAAAGATTCTCAACACACACTGTACACGACTGCGACTCAATTCATAATTGCAGCTTTGCAGTGAAGGTCGAGGAGGAAGTGAATGACAGTTTGCTTGTGACTTATTTCTGACTTTTTGTTTGTTTACACAGTGGTTAGGTGAGGCTTCTTATTTCCTTCTTTTGTTACATGTGATGAATCATTGGCAGGACTGTCAGTTTCAATTAAAGTGTGCCATTCGAAACGCAAGGCTTACATGAATGAACACAGCACTTCTTGTAATTAATCCACTGAGAACAGAGCATCACGCAGGCTGTAAAGAAGTGCATATTATATTTGCAGAATTGTAATTAAAATGTTTTTATTTTTCATCGATCGCATGTGATAAATACAGGATTACAACAGCTGCAAGTAGGCCTATAATGTTTTAGCCTATTGAGTGTTAATTATTTTTTCCACCTCAAGGGACAATTCTGTGCTAAATTATTTTCATAACAGGGTACCTCTTTGTCGCTTTGGGTCAGTTGAACTCATAAACTCTAAGTACTGCTTTGTGTGATTTTTGTAGCAGCAAATTTCACATGAGGTTACCTTTGGCACACATAAACGCTTATTTATATTGCCTTTCTAATATAGTTTCATTGTCCATCATACGCTAAATAAATAAATAAATAAATAAATTTTGAAGTTAAAGCAATATTCATTGCAGAATCCTGCACCACATTATGTTTAAGCCGCAGGGAATGCTTTAAGCCATCTTCCGATCCTGCGTTAGAAATTAGTTCAATAGTCTGTTAGAAGATAGATTATTGAATTATTCATATTGGAACAAATGTGCGTTTAGCTTCCAGTAATTTTGATACACTAAGAGGTACACTCTACGTCCTGCGTCGCAAAAAGCATTAACCAAACAAGTACCGATAAGTTGTCAGTGACGAACGATTTCGTCATCGTTAATATACCTAACAAATACACTGACTGACAGAGCAAATGCAACACCAAGAAGGAGTGGTCGGAACTTTATGCCAATTGCAGGGTAGACTGACGTCACTGAGGTATGCTCATGATGTGAAATGCGCCGCTGTGCTGCGCACGTAACGAACGATAAATGGGACACGGCGTTGGCGAATGGCCCACTTCGTACCGTGATTTCTCAGCCGACAGTCATTGTAGAACGTGTTGTCGTGTGTCACAGGACACGCGTATAGCTAAGAATGCCAGGCCGCCGTCAACGGAGACATTTCCAGCAGACAGACGACTTTACGAGGGGTATGGTGATCGGGCTGAGAAGGGCAGGTTGGTCGCTTCGTCAAATCGCAGCCGATACCCATAGGGATGTGTCCACGGTGCAGCGCCTGTGGCGAAGATGGGTTGCGCAGGGACATGTGGCACGTGCGAGGGGTCCGGGCGCAGCCCGAGTGACGTCAGCACGCGAGGATCGGCGCATCCGCCGCCAAGAGGTGGCAGCCCCGCACGCCACGTCAACCGCCATTCTTCAGCATGTGCAAGACACCCTGGCTGTTCCAATATCGACCAGAACAATTTCCCGTCGATTGGTGGAAGGAGGCCTGCACTCCCGGCGTCCGCTCAGAAGACAACCATTGACTCCACAGCATAGACGTGCACGCCTGGCATGGTGCCGGGCTAGAGCGACTTGGATGAGGGAATGGCGGAACGTCGTGTTCTCCGATGAGTCACGCTTCTGTTCTGTCAGTGATAGTCACCGCAGACGAGTGTGGCGTCGGCGTGGAGAAAGGTCAAATCCGGCAGTAACTGTGGAGCGCCCTACCGCTAGACAACGCAGCATCATGGTTTGGGGCGCTATTGCGTATGATTCCACGTCACCTCTAGTGCGTATTCAAGGCACGTTAAATGCCCACCGCTACGTGCAGCATGTGCTGCGGCCGGTGGCACTCCCGTACCTTCAGGGGCTGCCCAATGCTCTGTTTCAGCAGGATAATGCCCGCCCACACACTGCTCGCATCTCCCAACAGGCTCTACGAGGTGTACAGATGCTTCCGTGGCCAGCGTACTCTCCGGATCTCTCACCAATCGAACACGTGTGGGATCTCATTGGACGCCGTTTGCAAACTCTGCCCCAGCCTCGTACGGACGACCAACTGTGGCAAATGGTTGACAGAGAATGGAGAACCATCCCTCAGGACACCATCCGCACTCTTATTGACTCTGTACCTCGACGTGTTTCTGCGTGCATCGCCGCTCGCGGTGGTCCTACATCCTACTGAGTCGATGCCGTGCGCATTGTGTAACCTGCATATCGGTTTGAAATAAACATCAATTATTCATCCGTGCCGTCTCTGTATTTTCCCCAACTTTCATCCCTTTCGAACCACTCCTCCTTGGTGTTGCATTGTCACTGTCAGTCAGTGTATAATAATAATAATCTATATAAATAAAATTGCAGGGGGTCCGCTGTCTGTAATTTCTTTTGTTTTGCAAAATTTTCAGATATTTTTCCGTTTTAGGTCAACTCAAGGCCGAATCGGTGGTTTTTACGTTTCGTGTCTGTTAGTTTGTCTGTTTGTCTGTCTGTTTGTCTGTTCCACCATCACGTCGAAACGGCTGGTTAGATCTCAACCAAACTTCATATTTAGAGTATACTCATCCCGGGGAAGGTTTCGATATGCATATCATTTTAAAATCTTTGAATAGACCGGGGGTTTATAGGAAAACCAGAATGGCTTTCCTCCATTTTCTCTTATACTATTGATTTTCTGTAAACTTCGTTTACCGTATGTGAAACGTCTCTTCATTATAAACAACTTTCGTTATGTTCATAATTTACCTTACTCTTCACATGACGGAGGAATTTACAATTTTCCGCTGGTATCATGCTCTGCATTGAGTGACCGACAGACCTACAACGAACCTACAGGTTACCATGGCAACGTCTCTGATTGCATGCCAGCAGGGAAGTAACGTATTGCCATTTTCCTCATCATGCTTTTAAATTCGTGGTTGTTCCTTGGGTAGAAGGCAAGAGAGGCGTCAATCGGCCTATCTGCGGGATATTGGCGGAAATTCGTTGGATGTTATAACCGCCCTCGAATAGATTAAGTAATAACACCATTAGTCATCTTCTTATTATTTGATAACCTAGGAATCACTGGACCTAAATTTCTCCTCTGTTACCGCTTTATTATATCCATAACTCACACTAGCATAATTTATTGAGGGGCATTTGATTTTCCAATACATTCAATTGGCATTTACATATTTGTCGTTATCCGGCTGTCCTCCGTTATAGTCAATTTTCTATTACTTTCAACATTCTTAACTGTATTATTTCTTCCTTAATTACGCCGTATGTACGCGAGTGCTACAAACTACTGGATGTACTTCCACCAAGACTCATATTTAGAATACACCTGTCCTTGATAGGTTTTAGGGCAAATATTGTTTCTAAATCCCTGAACTGACTGGGGGTTTATACGAAACCGAAACAGTGATTTTGCACTTCCACAAAATATTCACAACGAAACTTAATGGAAATCTACCTACCTTGGTAGAAATTAATTTCTAAACCTTTTTTCTCATGTGCATCATTTCGATACGAGGATTAATAAGGGAGATATCATTAACGGACCGTTTCTCTGTACAAGTCCCATCGGACTTAACTCACGAGCGGGTGCGTGTAAAGCGTATTCCTTACAACTTGAAAACTACTGAAGACATTCGAACCAAAATTTATATTTAGCATCCACCTGTCCAAAGGTAGGTTTTAAACGTAAATAACATTTCATGTTCCGGAATGGACTTGCGGTTTATAGGGAACCGAAATGGTGATTTTACTCTTCCACAATATATACATAACAAGACCAACCTGACTGGAAATCAACCAAACGTGATGGAATTCCACCTCTAAACCTTTTTTTTTCATGTGCATTTTTTCGTCAGGAGTATTAATAGGGGATATATCATGAATGGTCACTTTTGCAGGTTAAGTCCAGCGGACATAGCCCAAAAGGTGTTTTACATGGAGCAGATTCCTTATCTATATAAATCAAATCGTAACGACTGTGTGCCTCTACACTGACTATTTTGGCGAAATTTTCGTACAGCTTTCCGTTTAAGGGGTAATAATGACGATCTCCATAATTTTTGGTTTAGTTTCCTGTAAGTCCTAATTTTTACCCGCTTCGCCCAAAATCCAGATTGCGGCATAATCTGCCAGAAGAAAAAGAAGATAATTGAAATTTGGCAAAATTATACGTTTTAGCCTGTAACGAACGGAAACATCCTACATCATTAAATTTTTCACTTTTTATCCCCGAAGAATATCGAAATATGCAGGCAATTTTAATGATGGTGCAGACCTTCGGAAATTCCTATCACATAACGGATTGTACAATCTCCGTTCAATTTGGAATGATCTACAACCTTGGTCTTATGACTTTTTGCCGTATCTGTATCGCTTTTACGTTTGATTTTTCTCTATTAATCGATGTTAAGTCAATTTGGAATTTTCACATGCACAATTCATACTTTCAATTACTTACATGAAATACAGAATCATCAAACTCTTCACGAAAATTGGCCCACCCAGTAGCCATATGTGAGCCAAATGCTATGTATGTAGCTGTCACATAATTATCCGAAAAGTAATGTAATGTGAGATAATCTTACAAAACCTTTACCCTGTTCCACGTTTCTAACTCAGTCTGACCCATGAATAGATGACATATCATAGGACCAGCCATTTAGACCACTAAATCCGGCGTGTCTTATGGTATAATCCTTTGTCGATATGACGTACGTTTAGTAGCAGTTAATCTGTAAATGAAGGTCTTCAATATTGTAAACACGCATATACTTTCGTATGTCGATCTATATATATATACACTGATGTCGATTTTTAGCGATCGAGAAAGGGTGGGTCTGATATTGTAATCAGTACTCCCCACACCGACTTTGACTGGCAGTAGGAAAGGGTTCCTTCTCCAACTCCTGTGTAACTGTCATTAGTAAGGAAGGCCTACAATTGTAATGAATAGTTCCCTTCTCGATTTGACTTGCAGACGGCAAGTGAGCATGCAGTTTTTTTTAAACTCCCCTACACGATTGTGTTTGGCAGTAGGCAAGGGTGCCCGCCATTATAAAGAAATGTCCTCATCTAAAATGTGACTGGCATTAGGCATAGTGGCCTGCTATTTTGATGGAAACTCACCAACTTGGTGTGACTGGCAGTAAGCTGGCTGGCAGTAGGAAAATGGGCCTGGCATTATAATGATAACTGCACAACTCAATTTCGAGTGATAGTAGGGTAATTGCCCACCATTATAATATAAACACCTCAACTGTAATCTGTCTGGAAGTATGAAAGGGCGGCTGCCATTTTGACGAAAACTCCCCAAATCGATTCTGTCCGCGTAGTAGGCAATGGGGCCTTCAATTATAATTTAAACTTCCCAACTCGATTGTGAATGCTAGTAGGCAAGTGAGCCTGCCGTTATATCACAAATCCGTAACAAACACTTTACATTGGAAACAACGTACGGGGACCTCCCCATGCTCTTTCTCGGATAATGCTAAGAGACATGCAATTGTAAAACAATCTTATTTACTGCATGTACACTATTTACTTCGATATTCGAATACAATGTAGAATACCGAAGCGAAGCACGGGTACATTCGCTAGTAATAATAATAATAATAATAATAATAATAATAATAATAACGTTATTGGCTTTGCTACACTAACTACTTTTACGGTTTTCGGAGACTAAAGGTGCCGGAAATTAGTCCAACATTAGTTCTTTAACGTGCTAGTAAATCTACCGACACGAGGCTGACGTATTTGAGCACCATCAAGTACCACCGGACTGAGCCAGGACTGAACCTGGAAAGTTGGGGGTCAGAAGGCCATCGCCTCAACTGTCTAAGTCACTGAGCTCGGTTGCCGGATATTTGCGGTCACGGACATTTGCGGTCACTGAGATGAACTTGTCCCCTCTCACAGAAATTGTAGTGTGTAATATGAAATGTGATTATCTTTCTGGATAAAGTGTGATGGAATCAGCATTTTAAAATATGTAGTTTACTGTCGACCAAATTATTATACGTACCCGATTTTTGAGGTTGTTTATTAAATATGCAATAGGCCTACAGAAAATCCAATTACGTCATCATTTTCCTCGCTTCATTTTAAGTTTCATTTTACGTTATATTTTGAATTTTAATTGTATTAATATTTTTTATCGCAGGTGGAACGCAACAAGTATCCGTTTTAAAAATGTGTTTCAACCATGCGTCAATGTTAAGACATTGTTACTCAAAAACGTTGAACACAATATACATTGGGATATTGTATACTTTGCTTATAAATTGCAGAAATGTATGTTTTCAAAGACATGACCTGTTCTTCTCCTTCAGACACACCCAGGTGACGATTCCATGTTGACTTTCGCTATACTTCATGTACATACAACCATTGGCATGTGCACAAGAATGGCTGAATGTATCAGTCTCCAAATAATGCCCACGAGAGAAAAATGTATTCGAAGCGAGCGGGCAGGAGCCCAGGCAGGTTAGCGGGGATATCCGAGATTAAGCTAATGAGGCCGTGCTGTATTGACCGCAAATCTCCTGTGACTCCTCGGGAATTTCTGTGAGTGGCCACAAGTATATCTCAGTGGCCGCAAATGTCCGTGATTTTGTGGTGACCGCAAATGTTCCGACACCACTGAGCCCTGCAACGGAAATATATTTCGATTTTGAAATTTTATTCGGCCTATCATCAGTGAGGCTGACCAAACAAGTTGTCTGTGCGGTAAGCGGCCGTATATTTGGGAGATGGTCCATTTGTGATGGATGGGCAATGCTCTCGCGCGAGACTCTCGAGACCATTTCACCTGTGCTGAGATCTGAGCGACGTCCCAGTAACTACGAGCGTAAGCTTGATAGTATAACGTCAGCATTTACTGCACAAAGTAATGTTCTCAAATGGAAACGCGTATGCCAATAAATTTTGTCAAAAACCTGGAAAAGTATTGCCTATTCAATTATGAGCCCAATAATAGGTTACCATTAACGAAAGTGACTACAGAATGTCAGTATCCTAAATGGTTCAGGGTTTTTTGAGGTTATTTTAATTTTTTTAATAAATGTAGATAGGATGTTCACCTACCCTGTGATGCAGACCGAGTCGGAGGTGTTCTCTGTCACCCTTCAGTGATATGTGTTTTTTTAAGCGCCGGATCATCCCAGAAGTATTTCTGTTGACGTAGTTTACTTCTTTTGAACAAATACCAGAGAGGACTCTGCTATGTGGTATCTCTTCACAACAGTCCCACGTCAACGACTTATGTTGCGTTTGGGACATCGCCTTAAAGTTGTCGCGTTCATTTGCACGCAATTACACATTTCATCGTAATATACCGAATTATGACGCGAATACTCTAGAAAAGTGTTCTTCTTCTTCTTACACAGCTTTTTCCCCACACCTGCGGGGTCGCGGGTGCGAGCAGTGTCGCACATGTGGATTTGGCCCTGTTTTACGGCTGGGTACCCTTCCTAACGCCAACGATATATGGAGAGATGTAACCACTATTGCGTGTTTCTGTGAGGTTTAGTAGTGTGGTGTGTTGTGTGAATATGAACAGGAGAGTGTCGGGACAAACACAAATATCCAGTCCTCGAGCCGAAATAATTAATCACACGCGATTAAAATCCCCCACTCGGCTGGGAATCCAACCCCGTCTCAGATTGCCCGATCACTATGGTCCTTTCAACACTACCATCGGCAGCCCTAAAATGGTTTTCTGTGATATCTTATTTTCACACCGGACGAATGCTGGGGCTGTATTTAAATTAAGGCCATGACCTCCACCTTCCCAGTCCTAGACCTTCTCTCTTTCATCGCCACCGAAATCCTTTCTGGTATACCGATAGTAAACTTGTAGAAAAATAAAAATTAATTTTGCACAAAATCCTCATCAGCATTACCTTTGCTATAATTACAATGGAATGGAATGGAATGGAATGGAATGGAATGGCGTATGGCTTTTAGTGCTTGGAGTGTCCGAGGACAGGTTCGGCTCGCCAGATGCCCGTAGACGCCCTTCGTGTCGTGATAAGGATGAAATTATGATGAAGATGAAGACGACAAATACACCCAGGCCCCGTGGCAGCGAAATTAACCAATTATGATCAAAATTTCCGACCCTGTCGGGAATCGAACCCAGGACCCTTGGGACTAAAGGCCAGCACGCAAAGCATTCAGCCATGGAGCCGGACATAATTACAATGAATGATCTTATGCGTTAGGAATGGTCAAAAAGAAACGTGCCACCTGTCAAAATGTACAGTAGAAAATTTCGTACCTCAAAAGTAATCACCAGAACTGTTAAGACACATCCAACTGGTTGATGAGGCGGTTAATTCCATTCTTGAAACATCAGGCGGGCTGTGGACGGAACCACATTTGTACCCAGTAAAACACGTCTCCAAAGCAAACCGATGTCAACGAATGTCTTCCTTTAGTTCGAGTAACTTACAGGGTCACAATTAAGGCACAGCACTATGAAGAAACTTTGCGGAAACTGAGGCGTGCCATAAAGTCAAAACGTCCAGACATGCCATCCTTTATCATTAGAATGCTCGTCCCCCACACGACCAACACTGTGAGGAATACTCTTCAGAGATTTGAGTGGAAAACTTCAATAACCTCCCTACAGCCTAGATCTCTCCCCATGCGAATTTCATATCTTTGGAGAGCTGAAGAAAGGCATTCGTGGACATCGGTTTGCTTCGGACTACGACATGTGTGACTGGATACAGAAGTTGCTCCATCCACAGCCCGCCAGCTTTTTCAAGAATTGGACTAACCGTCTCATCACCCAGTTGAAAATGTCGTAACAGTTCTGGTATTTGACTTTCTGGCAGGTGACCCATTTTCATTTGACTGCCGTCATGATCATTACGAACGAACATGTAATATTACCTTTTATTAAAGTTTCTCTATTCACATCCCATTTCCAGATTCAGTGCAGTGTGCTCTCCAATATCACACACATTTTACACAGTATAAGCTGTATGTCTGTCCGTTGATGAGAGGTGCTGTGGTGCATAGTCTACAGCCCATCCAGATGGTCTGCAGATATTGGAGTGCCACGTGGTCAGTGTGACAACATAATCAGAATTCAAGATACCTCTCGCGTCAGATAGCTCCTCAATTGGCCCCACGTGCTGACTGAACCGTGTCCCTGCACACAGTCCAGAACAGAAACCAAATAATAATGTTACGGATTTTACGTCCGACTAACTGCTTTAACGGTTTTCTATAATGCCAAAAACGGAATATTGTCCCACATGAGTTCTTTTACGAGCCCGTGAATCTACCGACACGAGGTTGGCGTATTCGAGCACCCTTTAATACCACTGGACTAATCCGGCATCGAACCTACCGACTTCAACTCTACTATTCAGCCACTCGCTCGAACTAGCAGAATTAAAACTTTTCGACTGGCCAGGAATCGAATCCAGTACTTTTAAGTAAAGGGCTGCCTGGCTGTGGCTGGCTGGCTTTCCTTGAAGAGAGAATTATATCATTTGATTTAATTGTGTAATTCAATACCAAAACAAGACTACTGTAGTTATTTACGTTCTAGTTATATGAAGAAATTAGATGATGTCATAAAACTGACAAATTTAACAAAACAACAGTGAAACTGCTAACGGTCTTAACCAGTGGTGAAAAAGTACAAAATAAAAGTATATGGGCTGAATTACAGTTAACTGAGAAATATTTTCGTCATTTACGATTACAAATTACCTTTTGACTAGTAATCAATAAAAATTACAGTAGCAATTAAAATTAATTCACAGAACGCGAATCTTCAGGCAACCGCTGGCATTTCTTTTTCACATGCGTCTGAATTTATATTAAAATTTGCAAGGAAAAATATATTACTTCATTCTGTGTTCTTTTAGCTTAGAAGTATTAAGTGGCTACCATCACTGAATGGGACTAAACATGACACCCCCGAACTTTCAAACCGATTGTTTCCAAGCAAAGTTTCCATTTCGCACTCATATTCTCATTACTTTGAGGGCCGACTAATTCAGGATAATTATTCAAATTCCTTATCCTCTTCATCGCCATTTGTTTATTCCGGTTCCTTCCTCGACCACGTAGTACACGATTATCTAAATCTCAACCAGTGACAAAATGAACTGAGTGTGGCGCTATACCCTTTGCGCGACGGTTTTGCGAGTGCCGGGTCTTCAAAGTTGCCAAACTCTCGATGAGATGTGTAAGTGTATCGATTACTAGAATGTGAATCCGCCAGGTAGGCATGATCGTACAAGCGTCAAGTCTGCATGGTATGTCACCGCACCGTGGTTAGCCGGTTCGAGTCCAATGGTGGAAAAAATTCACCGTAAGAATGTTGGCCGGCAGGGGGTATGGGAGGTGGTGGCACACAATGTCTAATCACTAGATAGCGTGCCAAATCCGGGATTCAATGCCATACCTCTCCACAGTGTTCATATGGAATGAGGGCATATGATGTTGATTTGTCCGTTGGATGGGAACGTTAAGCCTTGAGCAGACCCCTTGGCGTTACTCGACAGGAGTAGGCCATCTGCCGACACCGCGTTTCACCCTCTCCCTACCTCATTATCATCTTCGTGCAGCCCGGCGCGCAGGTCATCCATGGGTGTCAAATGGAAAGACCTGCACCAGGCGAGCCAAACACGTCCTCGGACACTCCCTGCACTAAAAGCCGTACGGCAAATAAATAAATAAATAAATAAACTAGAACGAAAAGTTGACAAGTTTATTTCAAGAAGTATATTTCGAGTAAAAATTAGACTATATTTTGTGATAAGTAATGATTGCAGGTGACAATTACTAAGAAAGTAATCGTTACTAGTAATTAGATTACTTTTAATTAATTACTTCTCAAATCTGGTCTTAACAGACGCTAGTTTATCTGAATATTGCCTCACCGAGGTTTTTCAATGTGTTGAAAGCCAACGACTTAAATTTGTCACATTCAAATACACTGAAATCTCTCCGATCTCAGCTGGGATGGAATCCGCTATTTTCGGACTAGAGGACCAACGACTAACCAACTGCGCCAATGAGGTTAGTAGCAAAACGATTACTTGTCGTGCGTCTTCATAAGTCCGTGAATAAAAAGAAAATGGAACCCTCGATTTGATACTTTTCCTTCTTTGTATTCAACGGAACGCCTTTATTAGTACTCTTCCTCGGTTTCATTGTCAAAACTATCCACATGAAAAGATCATGTCAAGTCTAGAAAATGGTTGGTTGGTTGGTTGGTTGGTTGGTTGGTTGGTTGGTTGGTTGGTATTCAGTTTTAAGTTAAGGGGCAAAATAAGACATAGGCCTGCCTCTATAGAAGGGAATTTTAGAGAATTAATTTATGGTGTTGGGGGAGGGGTGTTTAAGGGTATTTTGGGGATGTATAATATATGATACGTCAGGACTATACAGATTTATGACATTTTACACGGTGCTGCCACCTATACCTTTGAATGGAATACAGCAAAAGAATTACAAACATAAAGTACACAAGTTATCAAAATATGATACAACAGGTCACCACGTATTGAAAGTGGGTGGGGAGCGAAGGTGGCCGCGCATAGCGCTAATCACTCCATCCCAGCTGGTACTGAGGCTAATGATAGTGAAAGCCTTTACCATCTTTTCCTTCACAGGACACCATGGACTGTTCGAAAATGGCTTTGTTTTACTGGTAGGTGCGCCGTAGAATCCCTTTCTAGGTCAGAATTCCAGTCTTCTCACATACTTCTCGGAGTATGTATACTATTTTGAGGTGTAGTAACGGGTAGCGTTGTCAATGGCTTCTCACAAAGGCAGTCGCGGTTCGAATCCCCTCCAATGCATATTGAATTTTTGAAATAAAATGTGTCGTCCCTATGGTTCGGGTTACACGTAAAACTGGAGGTCCTGTTACAATGATAACGATATTAACAGTTATGTAAAACTATAAGTTTGCTTTTTCTTTAAGTAGCTAGGCTGAGTGGCTCAGACAGTTTTAAGGTGCTGGCTTTCGAATCCCAAGTTGGCTGGTTCGATCCTGATTCGGTCCGGTGGTATTTGAAGATGCTTAAATACGTCAGCCACGTGTCAGTAGATTTACCGGCAAATAAAAGGAATTCCCGCGGGACAAAATTCTGGCACCTCAGCGTCGGACGTAAAACCAATAGGCCTAACATTATTATTTCTTTTATTAAACTTTTGATGCAGTCTACTTGGTCATGTAGCCTCGTTCTGTAGGAAGTTCTGAAGGTTGACCTGATGCCCCGGGTGACTTGGCGCGGTCAGCATAAGAAGGAAACTCGTGATACAGGTACTGTTAGCTGTTGCTCTTTGCTCTTATACCCATTTAACTCCTGTTTTTGTTCACTCACTTCATATTAACAACATCCGCTAAGACGGTCTCACTGCTATTTTCGCTATCAGCTCGGTAGTGGTCTTTTGTTTTGTTTTTGGCTTTCGGTTGTTTTACCATTCACCCACCTTATGTTTATGTAATTTCCTACTAATTGACACTGAACATGACGAAATTTTATATGAAATACAATTCTAATGGTAAAGACGAAACACACACACGCACACACAGAGACACGGAGCCAGCTGAATTAACCAATAAAGATTGAAATCTCAAACACGGCCGGGAATCGAACCTGGGGTCCCTTGAACCAAAGGCCAGCAAGTTAACCATTTAGCCATAGAGCCTAATGGTGGTATTACTCATTTTTTAAGCGTTTCTAGATGGAATTAAGTCGTTATAATTATACTTGATCATTTTCTCTTGCAAAAAATGCATTCAAAATTTTGAAATGCTTATTTACTGACAACCGGTTAAGAAAACCCAGAATAACGGCCGAGAGGATTCGTCGCACTGATCATGCATCACCTCGTAATCTGTAGGCCATCAGGCTGAGCGGCGGTCGCTTGGAAGGCCAAGTTCCTTCCGGACTGTAGTTCCATGGCGTTTGGTGTTTGGGCTCCTTTTGTTAGTAAAGAAAACAAAACAAGATTGTAAAAATGTTAATAATATAATAACTTCATGCAATATTGACGTAATCTCGTCAATGTCTAAAATTTTCTTCACCATTCTTATAACTCTACAAATAAGTAACCTACAAGGCTGGGCACACAGAAAAAATACAAACATACTGCACTCGATAGCCTGTATTTAGAGGGTGTAATACACTGACTGAGCAAATGTCAAGGGATAGCGGAGCACTGATGCGCAGGTGTGTTGTCTGCGCACCACGCGCCCCCTGTGGCAGCGGCAGTTGTATAGGAAACCTTGTGAGCAGTGGCTGTGCATGTGACAGGTGTAACATGGAACGTCGTCGTGAGCTGACAGCGTTCGAACGGGGTATGGTGGTCGGTGCCCACGGATGGGAAGTGCGATTTCGGAAGTGGTGCGGGAATTTGGCTTCATGCGATCAACCATGTCCAGGGTGTATCGTGAATGGTTGAATGCGGGTGTCACCGTCCACAAAAGACGAACGACCGGCCGTCCAGCCACACTCGATGACCGTGACCGGCGACATCTGAGACGGATTGTCAATAGTGACAGACGGGCAACCGTGCAACAAATCACGGCTCAATTCAACACAGGCCGTGCTAGACACGTCTCCCAGTGGACAATCCGTAGGAACATGGGTTATATGGGGTATGGGAGCCGGCGCCGCACACTGGTGCCACTGTTAACCCAACGTCATCGGGCACAATGACGAGCATTTGTCGCCAGTCACCAGGGATGGACACTGGAACAATAGCGTAACGTGATATGGTCGGACGATCACGATTTCAACAGCACCATGCCGATGGGAGACACCGTGTATGGTGCAGACCACATGAAGCGATGGATCCCGCCTGTCTCGAAGGTGTGGTCCAGGGCGCTGGTGTCTCTGTTATGGTCTGGGGTGCATTTTCCTGGTATGGAATGGACCCCCTAGTTGTTCTGGAAGAAACGTTGAATGGTACGCGGTATGTTGAGCTGCTCGCAGACCATCTCCACCCATTTTTGGCCTTCCAGCGCCCAGACGGTTCTGCGGTGTTTCAAGATGTTAACGCGCCGCCACATCGCTCCCACGTCGCCCGGGAATGACTACCATGGCCAACCAGGAGCCCCGATATGAACCCTATCGAGCATATCTGGGATTTCCTGGAACGCAGGCTCCGCGCCATTGATCCTGCACCCACGAACAGACCAGCATTGGCGGCCGCTCTGCAAACGATTTGGTGTCAGCTGCGTCCAGAGGACTACCAGGGACTTGTCGACACACTTCCATGGCGTCTCATTGCAGTTTGCAGGACCAGAGGAGGCCCCACTAGGTGACTATCCCATGACATTTGCTAAGTCAGTGTACTGTACATACATAAATATTCATTACAGAGTGTTATGCAATACTGCGTTCAGTCTGACAGCCTCTGTAAAACGAAACAGCTCCGCAATCCTCCATTTGTATCTATCCTCGTGGTCTTGTATTGTTCCACCCCTCTTATCTTTAAATAATGTAAAACTGACTCGAGCCATCCTCGTCTCGGTCTCCCTCTATTTTCTTTTCTTACAATTGGATTTACGTCGCACCGACACAGATCTTTGGGCGACAATGGGAGAGAAAAGGGCTATGAGTGGGAAGGAATCGGCCGTGGCCTTAACTAACGTAAAGCCCCTTCATATCTCTGGTGTGAAAAACTACGGAAAACTGTATTCAGAGCTGCCGACAGTGGGGTTCTAACCCACTATCTCCAGAATGCAAGTTCACAGCTGTGCACCCCTAACTGCACGGCAAACTCACACGGTCCGCTTCTTTCACCCTCCATGGTCGACTCCTCGTCCATTCACCTCACATGATCTCACCAATGAAGACGGATTTTGAGCACAGCTTCATTCATTGAATTCACTCCAAATTCAGCCTTTATTTCCTTATTCCAAATACCCGGTCATCGCTCCCATGTGCTTTTGCGAGACACGCTTTCCCAAATTCACACCAGGCAAATGCTGGGACTGTACGTTAATTAAGGTCACGGCGGACTCCTCTCCACTCCTAGGCCTTTCCTCTCCAATCGTCGTCATAAGACCTATCTGTGTCGGTGCGACGTAAAGCAAGTAGTAAAAAATGGATTTGCTCCCTTACAGAAAAATCGGTCTGAAAAACTTGCTGATGGAGAAACAGTTTCGCCCGGGAATAATAAAGGCATAGGAATGAAATGAAATGGCATGTGGCTTTTAGTGTCGGGAGTGTCCGAGGACAAGTTCGGCTCGTCGGGTGCAGGTCTTTCGATTTGACCCCCGTAAGCGACCTGCGCGTCGTGATGAGGATGAAATGATGATGAAAACAACACATACACCCAGCCTACGTGCCAGCGAAAATAACATATGTTTGTTAAATTTCCCGACCCTGCCAGGAATCAAACCCGGGTCCACTGTGACCAAAGGCCAGCACGCCAACAATTTAGCCATGGAGCCGGGCAAGGCATAGAATGTTCATAGACACCAACAGGATTACTTATGATAAAAACTTTAAACCAACATAAATATACTCAAGGATCACCTGTAGAAGACTATAAACTATTGTACAGTACGTGAGCCAGTCGAAAACACGGAAAACCATCTTCAGGGCTGCCGACAGTGGGGCTCGAACCCACTATCTCCCGGATGCAAGCTCACACCTGCGCGCCCCTAACCGCATGGCCAACTCGCCCGGTAATACATTGGATTATTATTATTGTTATTATTATTATTATTAGTAGTAGTAGTAGTAGTAGTAGTAGTAGTATCCTACTACGCTGGAACACAGATGAAACTGCCCTTAAATGTTGAAAGTACTACACAAGAATTACCGAACAATAAGGCAAGCAAGATGCAATCTTATTAACATGACTACAATTCTAAACTGTACCTCATCGTATCCGGATAACAACAGGTTAACTGAAACAACATAAATGTATTTAAAACTAAATCATAAATACCTAGACAGATTCTTTTCTACCGCATGCGAAAGAATTTTTTTTCAAGTTGCTTTACATCGCACCGACACAGATAGGTCTTATGGCGACGATGGGATAGGAAGGAGCTAGGAGTGAGAAGGGAGCGGCCGTGGCCTTAATTAGGTACAGCCCCAGCATTTGCCTGGTGTGAAAATGGGAAACCACGGAGAATCATCTTCAGGGCTGCCGACGTGGGGTACGAACCAACTATCTCCAGAATACTGGATAATAGCCGCAATTAAGCGACTGCAGCTATCGAGCTCGGTGCGAAAGAAATTAAAACTGCCCTTAAATACATAGAAAGTACATAGAAAGATATCCAAAAATAATTGATAACTTCTCTCTAAAGTGTAGGAACTGGCTGATTTGTTTTTACTCAATCGAATGTCAACAGTGGAATAGTCCAATACGAAGAGTTGCAAAAATCACCGACAATGCAAAGACCGATAACTATCGTGCCAGTGAAATGTCGTACATTCTCCTGAACTCCCTTTAAACAACGTTTATAAGGCTATAGTAGTTTTCATTTCAAGAAATTGTCTCTTTCGTGGTGGGTGAAATGGATCTTAAAGTGCTATGTACCGAGCAAGTAGCTGCGCGGTTTGGGTCCCGTAGCTATCAGCTTTTCGAACTCCACGTCGGCAGCCCTGAATGAGGTTCCCCATATTCACACCAGGCAAATGCTGGGGCTGTGTCTTAATTATGGCCACGGTCACTTCCTTCCGAACTCCTAGGTTTTTCCTATCCCATCGTCGCCTTCTTCTTCTTCTTCTTATTATTATTATTATTATTATTATTATTATTATTATTATTATTATTATTATTATTATTATTATTTAAAAATGCATCGCAAATGGAAATATCCCGATGGGAATGGTCACTTATCGTAACGTGGAGTAATTCCGATTTAATGGGGCATTATCGATCATTCGGTCTTCCTTCTGAAAGCTGAGCCTTCCCGCGAAACCGCGACGACAATGGATCCAATACGCGGCGTATAAACAAACGGAATATTATTGGCTATCTGACTGCGCACTAAGAATATGTGCATTCTTGTCTACAATTCACCGGGAGAGGTTGTTAAGAAGTGAGAAATTTATTAAATTATCGCTGTTATTGGAAACTTCAGTTTCAGAACGTCACATACCATACACTGACGATAAGTTAATACTGCAATCCTATCTTCTGTTATTTGGTATCATAAGCTCTGGCGCGAGTTTCTACGTTACACTGTTTTAAAGTTACGGCTTTTTATATATGAAGTTGTCTTGTTATAGGGTAATACCTGTCATGGTGAGGACATATGTGAAGAAACTGGGACCTGTCGCAAGGTGTAGATATAACCCTATCCACTTAGAGAATGCAGTAAAAGCTGTCCGCCAAGGGAAAATGAGTATCCGGAGAGCATCTGAACAGTACCATATACCACACTAAACGACAAATTGAAGAACAGATAATCACACAAGGTGGGTGCACCGACAGCCTTAACCAGGGAGGAGGAAAAAACTCTCGTCGAAGGGCTGATGTTATGTGCCAGGTGGGGTTTCCCGCTCAGAAGTACTGATATGCGTAAAATCGTCCAGGGTTACTTGAACCACGCTGGGAAGGTCGAGAAAAGGTTCGCTGATAACCGTCCCGGGTTAGAATGGATTCGAGGTTTTCTCAGGAGCAGGGAAGAAGCGTCAGGGGAGACAGGGTAGACAGCGTGTACCCTTAACATTTTGTGAACGAAATCTTATCTAGTTAACTTTTTATAATAAGTATTTCCACATTCATGACATTATTGTATTCCCCGCTTTACTTATTTTCGTCAAACTTCGGCAATACTAGGGCTCGCGTCAGCTACACGAAGCACGTAGGCGAAAGTAGACGCTGTCCATTCTGTGTATGTTCCCTTTGATTTTCAAAGCTTTCAGAGAGAGCAACACTAACGCTATCTGTAGCAGCTGACTGTGCAACTATGGCTTTCCTATAGCGAGTTTCCTCCGCCCAGTAGACAGACTTGCCAGCGTCTCTTGTTGCTCTCATTGGCTAGTATTTGGTTCTCGGGTATAAATGTGCTCTTATTGGCTACCATCTCAGACATGCTTTTAATGTAATTAATTTGAATTTACTTCATTATAAGACACGTCTCAAAATAAAATAATAATATTCAAATACGAAATATAGCACACTTACACCTAATAAATGAATGACAGCATGAAAACCTTTCAAGTACATTCATTTTCTTGCCCACCAATATTAGTCACGTTATTATAACCCCAACAACTATTGGCTTACATTCTTAATAATGAAGTCCAGAGTGTACATAAGGAAACAAGAAAATTGCTTAACTTGATGCCGTATATTCCGTTAACGTCAGTTTCTAGCGATCACGCAATGGGTGCCTTCAAACGAATTAAAACCTATTTAAGGAATTCGATGACCAACCATAGACTGTCTAACTTGGAAACTCTAGAAGGAGTTGTTGTGGCATCTTAGCAAGACCCCCGACTTCAAAACGAGAGTAATAGATATATTTGCTAAAATGAAGAACAGACGGATTGAACTCATTTACAAGAATATTGTTTACCGAGCTCGCTAGCTGCAGTCACTTAAGTGCGGCTAGTATCCAGTATTCGGGAGATAGTAGGTTCGAACCCTACTGTCGGCAGCCCTGAAAATGGTTTTCCGTGGTTTCCCATTTTCACACCAGGCAAATGCTGGGGCTGTACCTTAATGAAGGCCACGGCCGCTTCCTTCCTACTCCCAGCCCTTTCCTGTCCCATCGTCGCCATAAGACCTATCTGTGTCGGTGCGACGTAAAGCAACTAGCAAAAAAAAAAAGAATATTGTTTAAGGTGACTTGTACGAAAGCCTATTTATTTCTTATTTCTCTTATTAAATCTACATAGAAATGAAATATATTGCTATTTTTTATTCTAAAAGTATGTTGTTATTTGAAAACTCCCGCTGCCTATTTAGTCTATATTTAAAATAAAACGAGTGCACGTAGGCTTATAGTTTGTTATAGGATTTGTCTTATTTTCAGTCATTAATATAATATTAAATATAGATCTGTATGCGTCGAAAACAAAATTCAATATATAATATGATTAAAATAAAGTAAAAAATCTCTGTCTACCCGCTTACTGAATTCACGCTTCGCTACTGCTCAGGAGGAATCAGGAACTCACAGTGAGGATTGGGGAGAACATCAAACGATCCAGGGCAGCTGTTATGAGCGATATTATCATGGATTATTTCATAACCTGCAAAACACACTACAGGGAGTTCCTATGTCAAATATTATAAATTATGATGAGACAAATTTCTGTGATGATCCGGGA
The DNA here is from genome assembly GCF_040414725.1 of Anabrus simplex. Lineage (NCBI taxonomy): Eukaryota > Metazoa > Arthropoda > Insecta > Orthoptera > Tettigoniidae > Anabrus > Anabrus simplex. The sequence continues at coordinate 1,044,897,482 of NC_090266.1, forward strand.
AATGTGAAGGTTGTTGTGAAACGTGGGGTCAAACATCCTGAGAGAATTTTAGACTCGTCGTGTTATGGTGGCTGCGGCTGCAGACGGGACAGTCTTACCACCATTCACTGTCTACAAAAGTAATCATCTGTATGACACATGGACAGAAGGAGGGATCAACGGTGCTGGTTATAGCCGAAATATGAGTGGCTGGTTTGATCTTACGGTGTTCGAGGCATGGTTCAAGAAAGTTATGTTGCCTTATATAAAGACATTACAGGGGCCCAAGGTCATGATAGGCGATAACTTGTCGAGCCATCTCTCAATTAACGTAATCAAGCTATGTGAAAAGCATGGCGTCAAATTTGCTCTATTGCCTCCGAATGCTACCCACCTTTGCCAACCTCTTGATGTTGCCTTCTTTCGTCCCCTAAAGATGGATTGGCGAAGTGTGCTGGATGAATGGAAGAAAACGAATAGGGGAGTGGTGCACAAATCAGAGTTCCCTAAACTTCTAAAAGAGACATTTAATAAGATAGGTGTAAATTGTGCAACGAATGTTATTTCTGGGTTCAGAAAAACGGGTATTGTTCCTTTCTGTCCGGAAAACGTGCTACGCCAGATTCCACATGATGGCAGTGCTGATGACATCAATCGAGAACGATCGTGGACTGCATCGTTCGTTCAACATCTCGAGCGAGCCCGGGTTGGAGAGGCAAGTACAAATGCACCGGTTCGCCGTGCGAAGCGCTTGACTGTTCCTCCCGGCAAACGGATCGTGGTGTGAGATTTGGCCACCGATGCAGCTGACAAGGATGATGATGAAAGTATAGAGACTGAAGTAACTTCAGAAGAAGAATCAACATCAGAAGGAGACAATTCAAGTTTTGAAGCGAGCGAAACCTGTCACGCCATCTCCACCGCAGAAACTCTAGCTTCTCATGAGAGAGAGGGGGAAGATGGGTTGTCTATAAATGACTTTGTTCTCGTTGCATTTCCGACGAAGAAGAGAATTCGGCGTTTCATTGGCCAGCTGGTGAGAGTTAGTTCGGGCACACTCGAAGCAAATTTTCTGAGGAACAGGATCCTGGCTGGCACAACATATTTTGTATTTCCAGACATTTCCGGTGTAATGGAAATCGAAAAGAAACAAATTGAGAGGAAACTTATACCAGCATCCTGCAAACGAGGGTAGTTCGGTTTTTTGTTACACTGACTGACAGAGCAAATGCAACACCAAGAAGGAGTGGTCAGAACTTTATGCCAATTGCAGGGTAGACTGACGTCACTGAGGTATGCTCATGATGTGAAATGCGCCGCTGTGCTGCGCACGTAGTGAACGATAAATGGGACACGGCGTTGGCGAATGGCCCACTTCGTACCGTGATTTCTCAGCCGACAGTCATTGTAGAACGTGTTGTCGTGTGCCACAGGACACGTGTATAGCTAAGAATGCCAGGCCGCCGTCAACGGACGCATTTCCAGCAGACAGACGACTTTACGAGGGGTATTGCACCCAATTAATTGAGCCTAATTACATCATATCAACATATTGCTACTGATATTGATAATGTAATTTTTCCACACAGTTGAGAATATGTTCTCACACTCTGGCAGGAAGCAGAAAAATCACAATAGATGTTTAAGCCGGCCAGAGCACTTCGGAGCACGGTTTGTTTTGGTGCAATAAAGCAATTATCTTCACACAAAGAGGGAGAGGACGCGTTGGTACTTTGAAATTGAGGTCAAGGAGTGGTAGTTTTCCATCTGAAGACAAGAAAGAGCTTCCAACCACCCCCACGAAAGTGAACTAGGAACAGTCCAATGTTACCCGCTTGAAACCGGTCAACCAATCAGGGAGCTGAATTTGTATTATTCAAATGTAGCGCTTCCTCAAATTTATTTTCGTCATAGAATCGGACAGTAATTGTATACTTGTTTATCAGAGTGACACTTTAGGTTGGGGATCATAGTGAGTGTGTATACTAAATCCTGTTAATATGCAGTAAATATTAAGTTAGCAGAAGTTATGTCTGGGAACGAGAGTACCTGAAGTTCGCGCCGGAACCGTACGACAGCCGGCGGTGCGACAAAAGAAATATTCCCACCCACGCCACCTATACTGTGCATAATTGTATGATTAATTCGGTGATCACAGTGTAGTGATGGAACCACCAGCAGTTTAAGTATAAATTTAGACGATAAGGACAGTCCGCATCGAGCTGCGTGTATTAAAGGACGCTCTTGAAATTCTGAAAATATCAGTCCGCCAGAAATCGAAGCAGGTCTCTGCCGCCAAGAGGAAGGGGCACTTGTTCACCAAGGATCGTACAGACCAGACGTGTCAGCGAATTTCTCTCTTTTGAACATTGGGCGACATTTGTGAAATGTAAACTTTAAGGCAACTTAGCCGAGCATTCAAAGATACCGTCTTGTATTAGAACGAGTAATTGCGGTCAGAGTTATAGAGATATTCTATTTGAGTGATAAGCCAATTAGTCACTAATTTTATTTGCCATATATTACTTTGTAACATTTTGAGAGTAATGGGTAAACAAAGGAACTTCTTTCGTACAAGAATAGGCTGTACGGGAAATGTTACTAGCAGGAGCCATTAAGAAATAACAGTAGTGGTAGAGTCAATGGATGGATTATTCCACAGGTCATTGACAACTAGTAGGACAACAAACTTGCTGCAGAGGGATTATCGCCGGCCGCAGTCCAGTGTGTAAATAACTTTCACTGAGGGAGCGAGGGCCACACTCACATAATCGTCTCGCAGGAATGTCCAGAGAAGCGGGCGTGGTGTTAAAAAAAAATAAAAGTGAATCTTTTATATGTGTTTTCAGTCAGTGTATATAATTATTAGTATTTAAGCCGCCGAAGTTGCAAGAAAAGTGTCGTGTGCCCAAGGAAATTGATACCATGGAGGTATACATCAATTTTGTGAAGATGTGCCTTATGTATTGCAACATGTTCTAACTTCAACCAGATGGATGCCCCTGTGGGGTGAAGCTTAATGGCAGAATGTGAGTAACAAAAATCTCATGTAATCTTTCACTGATTGTACTATTTCCTTAGGCGTTACGCGAGCTGCTAAGTAGATGTTTAGGTATTGTAATTTCATATTTTTGGTGTAGCACAGAGGAGAGGTAAAAATGCTGATTTATGCACGTAGTTTGTGTTTAATTTCAATTATCTTTTTCTTATTACTATTATTAATTTTTTTGTCGATGTTATTGTCGGATTGGACCGAATTAGTTTAAATGCTTAGGCCTACATTTGAACTAGATTTGAGGTCAATATTATGCTTATTGGCAGTGGCAGAGTATGATATTTGATTCGCTAGTCACCAGACGGAAGTTTTCTTTGACATTAAAGTAGACTCATTTTTTTTTGTTATGGTTATTTTGCAACCATCTTAATTAGTTGATTCTAAATTTCTCCTGAATGCTGATTACATGGACAGGAGGAATATGATTTGCTTAGTTAACTGTTCAGATTTGATTTTGAGAATGTAATTGAATTTTATTGTAGTCTGATAGAGGCATTAATTTGGGAAGTGATCATTGGAAGATGAATCGTGGTGAATCTAGGCCCGCGCGTCAAAATATGCTATGTCATTAGGCCCTGACGACAGTATATGTGTGTTAAGATAATTATGTGATGATGGATAAGCCACTACGGGCAATTATCTCAGTATGTGAGAAATGAGGGAATGATAATGAGGCGATGAGCCGGATAAATATAATGGTCAGCCGAGGAGCTGAGAGTTAGTAGTCAAGCCATTGAGCTTAATACACGGAGCGATATGCAAGCTCTGACAGCTTGATATCACAATGTGCATACATGTGCCGGCAATGTGAAGCCGAGGTATGAAAATGAGCGGGAGGACCAGATGCCCCGTGAAGTGAAAATGCATTTGTAATATTTATTATCACGACGAATTAATAAATGTGGCGACATGGCATAGCATATTGTACTAGGTAAGTATAGGTAAAGATAGCAGGTTAAGTCTGCAATAGTACTCATGAGGATAGTTAAATCCCATTTTATATGCCATCATCGCATTATAATAAGTGTTTTGAACTTTGGTTTTAAATGGGAGTTTGTGAACCTCATTTTTCGTAATGTTGTTGTGAGTTGATTTTGAGTTGATTTAATTTTAATTACTCCTTGTTTTTTTTTTTTTTGTAGTGAATAGAGTAGGGGAGCCATGAAACTGATAATTGGACATGGTGAATCAATATTCTTAACCAGAGAGTTGAAATTGCAGGACTCTGGGCAAGATAACATGTTTGTCGGTGACGATGCAATCTACATCATATTATGTTAAATTCATTTACGATTATGAGTGCGTGCATGAATAAGCAGCGGTATAGGAAATGTAAATATCACGTGGACTCGTACGTTGATCATCTCTCAACCCTGACGAGTATATTTTATTGATGTGTAAGTTAGATTATTCTCTGTGACTACAAGGTAATATTATTAGTTTACGTAATTTTAAGTCCATTAGTGTGATAGGTGATTTGTTCACTCATTTGTAAATAGTACGGCAGTTCGTGTAACGTAAGTACAGGATGTGTTAGGTTCGTGTTATTACGTCACGGAACACGACACAACAGATTTGTAGGACTTACTGAACGAATGTTTGTCGTAAATTAAATTGTATTTTATTAGGAAGCGATGTAATTGATTTTGATGATTAATTGCCATAAGTTGGTTCTGACAGTAATACTGGCCTTGATGCATAAATTTGCATATTTTTGAGTGTGTTAAAAGATGAGGTTTTATCTTTTTAAAGTTCAGTAAGATCCAGGGTTTAGAAATTAAATTTGCAGAGTTCATAAGTATGATTACGTCACGCTGCACAGCGGTTTATTTGTGTTACATCTATCCTCAGGTTTTCAATGAGTGTATTTAATGTTAAATAATTGACATAGAGTTTGGAGATTGTACTACTAGGAATGTTGGAATGTTCTAGATTACATGCAAGCTTAACTATAATGCATTACACGTTAGTAAAGTTCTTGTTTATGACACTATGAGATCTATCGTAAACACACCATATTATATCGATCTAGTTGAATCAGTAAATGACATTTTATTGGGATATTATTGTTAAACGCACTATTTTGGTGTACTTGAGGTTGCATTTTGGTCAACGACTCACTTCACTTATATTTGTTGACAATTTTATTTGGATCATTTTTAATTAATTATTCTATTAATCAATTAATTTATTGATCACATTCAGATTAGTCATGATTAATTGCAGGTATTCTTATATTGCATCTTCAACGGTGACACTAAACTTGATTGAGCTTTGGTTCAAGCCTTGTGCATACTTACTTAATTCTTGCTTTGTCAATAAAGTTTATTTATTACATATCAGTCCGTGTCATGGTGGTTATTTTAGACTATTTACTGGTAATCCTTAGTTAGGCAACCCCTATGCACCAAACCCACAGGCGACCAGGAACTGAGCACACCCGAGAAAGAATCTCTACGATGCGGTAAGTATATTTTTTCTAGCAGCCGGAGACAGCATATATCAAGAGGAACCGCAGCTCTACCGACAAAAGGGTGCATGGGGATGTATGAGTAATTTTAAAAATGGCGTCCCAAAGTGGAGCTCGATTATCGCCTTATGATGGTAAGAATGGTTAGGTCGTGACAGACGGACAATTTAGAACATTCCAAGGGTAAATAAGTAGTTATAAACACTGTGCAGTTGTGTGACTGTATAATGGTAGTCATGTGATAAAGTAACGTTGTTTATCCCATTGTAAGGATAAGTAAGGAAATGTTGTGTTGTGTTGTAAATAGCTATTAAGTTTCGCCCTAGTGAAAGGGGGGTCCAGTATTTTATATATTTGTTCACGATGGTGGTAACTGATGAGCAGTGGGAACAGCTAATCACGGGCATTAATATGCTAAATGGTAAAGTGGACGCGGTCCAGAGTGAAATGAAGGCGGATCAGAACACACTCACGGAGAACTTAAATAAATCATTGGAAGACACACAGAACACTTTAACCCAGAACTTGAGTGAACAGTTAGATGTTATTCAGACAGAGTTTTCACGTAACCAGGAGGAGCTGCGTAGGGAACTGTCAGAAAATCAGGAAAAGCTACTGGAACAGTGTGATAAAAATAGGAAAGAAACCAAGCAGGAGCTTAGTAATTTGGCTCATGCACATAAACAACTTATCAAACAGCTAGGGGATGTAACGTTGTCACTAAGTAGCAAAATAGATGACACTAAGAAACAGGTCGAGGAACAGTGTAAAAAAATGGCCGAACACATTCTTATGGTCCAAGACCAAATGAATGTATTAGAGGCAGACACGCAAAAGAGTCTGACCTCAATAGCTAACGAAGTTCACGAAGGGCTAGAGAAGTTCGACCAAGGATTAAGAGTTATGGAGGAGGCTAGGATCGCGAACAAGGAAGACGTGACTAAACAACTCGTAGGAATGAGAGAGGAAATTACAGCTTGGCAGACTGAAATGGCCAGTACCATTGATAAGGAGCTTAAAATTAGTGACGAGTTAATGCGTGACGAAGTACGAGAGGTTGTCAATGGTGAAATCAATAACCTGCAAACTCAGACGGAAAATCTGGCAACATTGGTTAAGTTTATGTCAGAAGAGCAGGCTATTCTAAAGGCTGGTATGAGGAAGGACGGGACAGCATTTCAACAACCAGCACCTGTTGTTACACCTCAGGTAACAGAAAGGATTAGTGTCGACCCGAGCACTCAGCCAGTTCGTAAAGAGAATGTTCAAACAATTGTAGCGCACTCAAACCTCGTCAATATATTAAAATTGAGCGACGAGCAACCACGGAAGTTTAACGGTACTAATTCCGTGACCCCTAAAATGTTCCTTAGAGATCTGAAGGCTTATTTTCAGGAAATGCAGATTCCGGAGGAAAAGAAATTAAGAATAACTGAGAAATATTTAGAGTCAAGTCCTAAGACATGGTTCATAGGCTTTCGCACTTCATTTAGTACATTTGAAGATTTTGAGAGGGCATTTCTCAATCGTTTTTGGAACTTAGGGACACAACAGAGTTTACGGTTAGAACTTTACTCCAAAAAGTATACGAGCACTCAGCCTACGCAATTTAGTAGGTACTTCCTAGATCAGTTGGTTAAATTGCAGGAGCTAGACAATCCTCCATCTCAGAGTGAGCTTGTCCAAGTGCTCATTAAGCAACTTCCAGTCGAGGTTCAGAGGATGTTAATTACCTCGAAAGTTCAAACCCCGGAGGACGCAGAAGAGATTTTACGCCAGTTAGACGCCACAACCAGTGTAAATTCACCTAGGCCAACACGGAACCTCGAGCATAAAGTGTTTGTAGTCGAAAACGTGGAAACCAATAGTCACCAGGACAGGATTAGCCCGAATACAGGAGCAATACCACGCAGGAAGCCCGATAATAGGGAACAGCTTAACAATGCAGAATTCCGTAACGAGAGGCCAGTGCGGAATAATTATGAATATAATAGGAGTTACCCTAGACAAGACCTCAGACGTGACAGGAATAGGTACGAATATCGGAACCGTGACCGTCCTTACCAAAGGTATAATCAACGCGGAAGGTGGTACGGTAGAAATCAACAGCAACAATCGTACAGATATCGTAACAGAGAACCGGATCATCGTGACAGGGAGAATAAACGGTATGTCCAAGATTTGAACTCAGAACGTCAAGAAAGGGAACGTTGGAGAGAGGCCATTAATCAAACGGACCTCAATCCGGACATAGTAGGCGCAGAAAGTATCGAGTATCAGAGAACGCGCAACCAAGCTGACCGCAGGCAGCAGTCTTTGAACCCGGAAGCCCAGCCATACTCACAGAATGGCCACGGGCAGCAAAAAAAAAAAAAAACGCCAATGTAATATCAATGTCTCCATCCGACCGGAACGAGCTTGTGCTAATGGCCGACAACTCGAGTGATTGGGTTGTAGCGCAGGTGGATTCCTGGGTCGTGCAGCCACAAGATCTTTTGGAAGATCCTATAATAAGAGAGGCCAAACAGATACCGAAATTGCCGGTCATAAACGTTAGGTTGTATGGCACAAATATTAGAGCTCTCACAGACACAGGAGCGTCGATAAGTATTATATCCAGAGCACTGTATGAAGATATAAAAGAACGTCACAAACTTCCCGAGATTCCTGTATCTTCTGTCAAAATAAGAGGGATTATTCCGGATAAAACGACAGTATGCAAATCCCAAACATTGTTGGAAATGCAAATCGGAAACTCTATTTTTACGCACCCATTTGTGATTATGTCGAAGGTTAACCACAACCTAATTCTAGGAGCTGACTTTTTGAGGGCCACTAATGCGGTGATTGACCTGGCCAACAACCAAGTCAAATTCCGAAAACCGGAAGGGGATGATCATGTTTGTCTAGACCCCGAAATAAATTGTAAAACGGATGTGAGTGTGAATAACCAGGAAGAACCCATTAACGAGGATATTGCGCAAATTTTAGACAATGAGGGCATATTTGCCAATATTTTCAGTGCTGAAGTGGATGAGGAAATTGAGAGTTTAATATCAAGCAAGGTGGCCGAATTTAACGGAACCAAAGAGCAAAAGGATAAGCTACGAGCTCTATTGGTGAAGTATAAGACTGTTTTTGACTCGAAGGTTGGTCTGATCCCTATATTGCCTACGGAACCTAAAAAGCTGTTCTCAATGGATATTTTCGGCCCTATTCCGAAGTCAACCCGTGGGAACCGTTTTGTTTTAGTGACCATGGATGTATTTTCGAAATACACGACTCTATATCCGATCCAAAAGGCTAACACTAAGCTTGTACTAAGATGTCTTACCAGAAACATTATACCGAACATGGGTAAGCCACAAAGTTTGCTAACTGATCATGGAACTCAGTTCACATCAGCTCAATTCAGAAATGCTTTACAGGAGCTCGAAATTAAGCATGTCATGAGCTCAATTCGTAATCCTCAAAGTAATCCTTCGGAAAGAATAATGAAGGTCATCTCTAAATTTTGTAGAATTTACATACCGAATCAACACAGTAAATGGGTTCAATTGCTACCAGTCATTATGGACTGTATAAACCATACTATCCACGAAGCTACGGGATTTATACCCTCAGTCACCCATTTAAATGAATACCCTATTCGACCGTGGACAGCAATTATTAATTGCCCAGCGGATCCTAGGCCAGCTCCTGACGTATGTGTAAGGAGGGTTGCCGAACACTTGCAGCAACAGGCGCAACGTCGACAGAGAAGATTAAGAGGGAAGAGATTCCATCGCCCACTTAGAGTAGGTGAATACGTTCTTTTACGTCGTCCAGTCTCATCTGCACCGGAGGCGAAATTTTATGCTAAATTCGCACCATTATATGTGGGACCGTATAGAATAACCGAGTCACTTCACAATAACGCATACAGGATAGTCAGCCTAGATGGTCAAGAGGAGATGACTTTTAATGCCCGAAGCTTAAAGTTGTATCGACCACCACCCGGAGGAATTCCACAAGTGAACCTGGTAGAATATTCACAGAGTGAAGAAGAGGAGGACTCATCTACGGAAGAGGAGATGACGGCTGACGAAGATTGGTCCATGGCAGAGGATGAGGACGATATTTCTGCAGTGGAGGAAGAAGAAGAAGAAGATGAAGATGATGACCAATTCAACCTGAGCTGTGATGAGGAAGAAATATCACCGAATGACGGAGACCTACCAATCACGAAATCCGTAGAGAAGCGAGAAGAAGATGGACGTGATGATTGCCCAGAATGTCTGCAAGAGGCCACGGAGCTGAGAGAAATCATGGAGACAATTATCGCCGAGTTACAGGAGGAACGTAGACAACTAGAAGAAGAAAATTTGCAACTACGAAGAGAATTTACTAACTAAGCGAGGTACAGAGTTGAGGCTCAATTATGGTTGCAGTTTTGTAACCAAGTTGAGATTGAAGGACATAAGATCTAGAAATCTTCCTCATATTCTTTCGGAACATTTCTATTTTTAGTAAGGGAGGAGTTGCACCCAATTAATTGAGCCTAATTACATCATATCAACATATTGCTACTGATATTGATAATGTAATTTTTCCACACAGTTGAGAATATGTTCTCACACTCTGGCAGGAAGCAGAAAAATCACAATAGATGTTTAAGCCGGCCAGAGCACTTCGGAGCACGGTTTGTTTTGGTGCAATAAAGCAATTATCTTCACACAAAGAGGGAGAGGACGCGTTGGTACTTTGAAATTGAGGTCAAGGAGTGGTAGTTTTCCATCTGAAGACAAGAAAGAGCTTCCAACCACCCCCACGAAAGTGAACTAGGAACAGTCCAATGTTACCCGCTTGAAACCGGTCAACCAATCAGGGAGCTGAATTTGTATTATTCAAATGTAGCGCTTCCTCAAATTTATTTTCGTCATAGAATCGGACAGTAATTGTATACTTGTTTATCAGAGTGACACTTTAGGTTGGGGATCATAGTGAGTGTGTATACTAAATCCTGTTAATATGCAGTAAATATTAAGTTAGCAGAAGTTATGTCTGGGAACGAGAGTACCTGAAGTTCGCGCCGGAACCGTACGACAGCCGGCGGTGCGACAAAAGAAATATTCCCACCCACGCCACCTATACTGTGCATAATTGTATGATTAATTCGGTGATCACAGTGTAGTGATGGAACCACCAGCAGTTTAAGTATAAATTTAGACGATAAGGACAGTCCGCATCGAGCTGCGTGTATTAAAGGACGCTCTTGAAATTCTGAAAATATCAGTCCGCCAGAAATCGAAGCAGGTCTCTGCCGCCAAGAGGAAGGGGCACTTGTTCACCAAGGATCGTACAGACCAGACGTGTCAGCGAATTTCTCTCTTTTGAACATTGGGCGACATTTGTGAAATGTAAACTTTAAGGCAACTTAGCCGAGCATTCAAAGATACCGTCTTGTATTAGAACGAGTAATTGCGGTCAGAGTTATAGAGATATTCTATTTGAGTGATAAGCCAATTAGTCACTAATTTTATTTGCCATATATTACTTTGTAACATTTTGAGAGTAATGGGTAAACAAAGGAACTTCTTTCGTACAAGAATAGGCTGTACGGGAAATGTTACTAGCAGGAGCCATTAAGAAATAACAGTAGTGGTAGAGTCAATGGATGGATTATTCCACAGGTCATTGACAACTAGTAGGACAACAAACTTGCTGCAGAGGGATTATCGCCGGCCGCAGTCCAGTGTGTAAATAACTTTCACTGAGGGAGCGAGGGCCACACTCACATAATCGTCTCGCAGGAATGTCCAGAGAAGCGGGCGTGGTGTTAAAAAAAAATAAAAGTGAATCTTTTATATGTGTTTTCAGTCAGTGTATATAATTATTAGTATTTAAGCCGCCGAAGTTGCAAGAAAAGTGTCGTGTGCCCAAGGAAATTGATACCATGGAGGTATACATCAATTTTGTGAAGATGTGCCTTATGTATTGCAACATGTTCTAACTTCAACCAGATGGATGCCCCTGTGGGGTGAAGCTTAATGGCAGAATGTGAGTAACAAAAATCTCATGTAATCTTTCACTGATTGTACTATTTCCTTAGGCGTTACGCGAGCTGCTAAGTAGATGTTTAGGTATTGTAATTTCATATTTTTGGTGTAGCACAGAGGAGAGGTAAAAATGCTGATTTATGCACGTAGTTTGTGTTTAATTTCAATTATCTTTTTCTTATTACTATTATTAATTTTTTTGTCGATGTTATTGTCGGATTGGACCGAATTAGTTTAAATGCTTAGGCCTACATTTGAACTAGATTTGAGGTCAATATTATGCTTATTGGCAGTGGCAGAGTATGATATTTGATTCGCTAGTCACCAGACGGAAGTTTTCTTTGACATTAAAGTAGACTCATTTTTTTTTGTTATGGTTATTTTGCAACCATCTTAATTAGTTGATTCTAAATTTCTCCTGAATGCTGATTACATGGACAGGAGGAATATGATTTGCTTAGTTAACTGTTCAGATTTGATTTTGAGAATGTAATTGAATTTTATTGTAGTCTGATAGAGGCATTAATTTGGGAAGTGATCATTGGAAGATGAATCGTGGTGAATCTAGGCCCGCGCGTCAAAATATGCTATGTCATTAGGCCCTGACGACAGTATATGTGTGTTAAGATAATTATGTGATGATGGATAAGCCACTACGGGCAATTATCTCAGTATGTGAGAAATGAGGGAATGATAATGAGGCGATGAGCCGGATAAATATAATGGTCAGCCGAGGAGCTGAGAGTTAGTAGTCAAGCCATTGAGCTTAATACACGGAGCGATATGCAAGCTCTGACAGCTTGATATCACAATGTGCATACATGTGCCGGCAATGTGAAGCCGAGGTATGAAAATGAGCGGGAGGACCAGATGCCCCGTGAAGTGAAAATGCATTTGTAATATTTATTATCACGACGAATTAATAAATGTGGCGACATGGCATAGCATATTGTACTAGGTAAGTATAGGTAAAGATAGCAGGTTAAGTCTGCAATAGTACTCATGAGGATAGTTAAATCCCATTTTATATGCCATCATCGCATTATAATAAGTGTTTTGAACTTTGGTTTTAAATGGGAGTTTGTGAACCTCATTTTTCGTAATGTTGTTGTGAGTTGATTTTGAGTTGATTTAATTTTAATTACTCCTTGTTTTTTTTTTTTGTAGTGAATAGAGTAGGGGAGCCATGAAACTGATAATTGGACATGGTGAATCAATATTCTTAACCAGAGAGTTGAAATTGCAGGACTCTGGGCAAGATAACATGTTTGTCGGTGACGATGCAATCTACATCATATTATGTTAAATTCATTTACGATTATGAGTGCGTGCATGAATAAGCAGCGGTATAGGAAATGTAAATATCACGTGGACTCGTACGTTGATCATCTCTCAACCCTGACGAGTATATTTTATTGATGTGTAAGTTAGATTATTCTCTGTGACTACAAGGTAATATTATTAGTTTACGTAATTTTAAGTCCATTAGTGTGATAGGTGATTTGTTCACTCATTTGTAAATAGTACGGCAGTTCGTGTAACGTAAGTACAGGATGTGTTAGGTTCGTGTTATTACGTCACGGAACACGACACAACAGATTTGTAGGACTTACTGAACGAATGTTTGTCGTAAATTAAATTGTATTTTATTAGGAAGCGATGTAATTGATTTTGATGATTAATTGCCATAAGTTGGTTCTGACAGTAATACTGGCCTTGATGCATAAATTTGCATATTTTTGAGTGTGTTAAAAGATGAGGTTTTATCTTTTTAAAGTTCAGTAAGATCCAGGGTTTAGAAATTAAATTTGCAGAGTTCATAAGTATGATTACGTCACGCTGCACAGCGGTTTATTTGTGTTACATCTATCCTCAGGTTTTCAATGAGTGTATTTAATGTTAAATAATTGACATAGAGTTTGGAGATTGTACTACTAGGAATGTTGGAATGTTCTAGATTACATGCAAGCTTAACTATAATGCATTACACGTTAGTAAAGTTCTTGTTTATGACACTATGAGATCTATCGTAAACACACCATATTATATCGATCTAGTTGAATCAGTAAATGACATTTTATTGGGATATTATTGTTAAACGCACTATTTTGGTGTACTTGAGGTTGCATTTTGGTCAACGACTCACTTCACTTATATTTGTTGACAATTTTATTTGGATCATTTTTAATTAATTATTCTATTAATCAATTAATTTATTGATCACATTCAGATTAGTCATGATTAATTGCAGGTATTCTTATATTGCATCTTCAACGGTGACACTAAACTTGATTGAGCTTTGGTTCAAGCCTTGTGCATACTTACTTAATTCTTGCTTTGTCAATAAAGTTTATTTATTACATATCAGTCCGTGTCATGGTGGTTATTTTAGACTATTTACTGGTAATCCTTAGTTAGGCAACCCCTATGCACCAAACCCACAGGCGACCAGGAACTGAGCACACCCGAGAAAGAATCTCTACGATGCGGTAAGTATATTTTTTCTAGCAGCCGGAGACAGCATATATCAAGAGGAACCGCAGCTCTACCGACAAAAGGGTGCAGTATGGTGATCGGGCTGAGAAGGGCAGGTTGGTCGCTTCGTCAAATCGCAGCCGATACCCATAGGGATGTGTCCACGGTGCAGCGCCTGTGGCGAAGATGGTTGGCGCAGGGACATGTGGCACGTGCGAGGGGTCCAGGCGCAGCCCGAGTGACGTCAGCACGCGAGGATCGGCGCATCCGCCGCCAAGCGGTGGCAGCCCCGCACGCCACGTCAACCGCCATTCTTCAGCATGTGCAAGACACCCTGGCTGTTCCAATATCGACCAGAACAATTTCCCGTCGATTGGTTGAAGGAGGCCTGCACTCCTGCACTCCCGGCGTCCGCTCAGAAGACAACCATTGACTCCACAGCATAGACGTGCACGCCTGGCATGGTGCCGGGCTAGAGCGACTTGGATGAGGGAATGGCGGAACGTCGTGTTCTCCGATGAGTCACGCTTCTGTTCTGTCAGTGATAGTCACCGCAGACGAGTGTGGCGTCGGCGTGGAGAAAGGTCAAATCTGGCAGTAACTGTGGAGCGCCCTACCGCTAGACAACGCGGCATCATGGTTTGGGGCGCTATTGCGTATGATTCCACGTCACCTCTAGTGCGTATTCAAGGCACGTTAAATGCCCACCGCTACGTGCAGCATGTGCTGCGGCCGGTGGCACTCCCGTACCTTCAGGGGCTGCCCAATGCTCTGTTTCAGCAGGATAATGCCCGCCCACACACTGCTCGCATCTCCCAACAGGCTCTACGAGGTGTACAGATGCTTCCGTGATCAGCGTACTCTCCGGATCTCTCACCAATCGAACACGTGTGGGATCTCATTGGACGCCGTTTGCAAACTCTGCCCCAGCCTCGTACGGACGACCAACTGTGGCAAATGGTTGACAGAGAATGGAGAACCATCCCTCAGGACACCATCCGCACTCTTATTGACTCTGTACCTCGACGTGTTTCTGCGTGCATCGCCGCTCGCGGTGGTCCTACATCCTACTGAGTCGATGCCGTGCGCATTGTGTAACCTGCATATCGGTTTGAAATAAACATCAATTATTCGTCCATGCCGTCTCTGTTTTTTCTCCAACTTTCATCCCTTTCGAACCACTCCTTCTTGGTGTTGCATTTGCTCTGTCAGTCAGTGTATATAGAACATGTTGATGTGGAGTAGAAGGCGACTATGTCCTTGTGTAAAAATTGTGATTAGTGCCTCTTAAATGTAACATTTTTATCTGTATAATCTGTTTAATATGTCATATCTATTTTATTATGTATTACTTTACTATTAGAAAAATATCCCATATCTTCTTTACTATAGGTTCGAACAGTTTTACTAAATAGCTTGAAAATAGAATGTGTTTAGAGACTTTAATTTTCTGTGTATTTCTATCAATTTTACTATTTTTGGTGATTTAATGATTGTTTATTTGCTTTGTTTTAGGTTTATATGTTAAGAAATGTTTAAAAAAAGAAAAAATGTGATAGTTATTACCCATAAGACGGTCAAATACCGATAATCAAGAAAATTAAATGACTGATCAGAATTACCCCACTCCATGGGGTAACACCGATCACCGATTTTAATTTTTTTCAATATTATCGACTACTTACGATTCTTTGTTACGTCAAATAAAAGCTAGAGAATAATTAATCTTATATATTTAATTTCGTAAGTACTACGTAAATAACGCGGGACGTATCCGAAAAAATCTTAAAAAATGATCGGAATTACCCCATTTGACGGTACAGTAGTGTAATAATCAAGTAAAGTTACCCAACAACAACAAATTACAAGAGTACAACAAGCAATTCCATGGAAAGAAAATATCACAAGAAAAACTACCAGTTTCACAATCTAAACCAAGCAGAAACTCTCAAATTCTGTGTCCGTAATTTACAATTTTACTCTTCACTTTGCACTAGCACTAATGGTCATCTTAAATGACTTCATACCGGAAGGGAATCTACCAATGACTGCTGCAGATTGTTTATTCCAATCCCTTATGGTCCTGTTTACGAAGGAAAACTTGCCGACATCCGTATGCTGGTTACTGGCCCTAATTGTATGCTTATGATCGTTTCTCGATAAGTATGTGGGATGTTCCAACATATTTCTAATACTACTCCAGGCAGCCCTCCCTTCCCGTATAGCTCTTATAAGGACCACACAGGCGAGCTCTATTTGTTCTAGATTCAAGACTTTCCCAATTAATGGTATTCCTCCTATTCCCGGTTACGAAACGCATCGCTCTTCTTTGAACGTCTTCTGTGGAAGTTATTAAATCCACCCTGTACGAATCCCAGCACGTAGATCCATATTCTAAAATCGGTCTTACCAAACATTTATAAGCTTTACTTTTGGCACCAGAATTAGCGTCCGCCTCCGTAGTGTAACAGTTAGTGTTATTATCTGCCGTCCTCAGGGGGCCGGGATCGATTCCCGGTACTGCCAGGAATATAAAATTGGCAAGAGGGCTGGTATGTAGTTGAAATGGTACATGGAGCTCACCTCTAATGGGGGTGTGGCTGAAAAGAACTGCACCACCTCGGGATGAGGACACGAGTTTACTTACTTTACCAGAATTAGCTTTCTTAAGATTCCGCATAATATAACGATCTCCAGGATTTCTTAACTATATTTTCCACTTGCTCTGACCAGTTTAAGTCTTTCTAATAGTAATACCTAAGTACTTACAACTATCAACTTCAACAACACTTTCCCCTCCAATTTCGTAATCCCTCTTTCCTGTCATTTTCTTTTTACTGAAACACAATTTCTTGCTTTTTCTGCTGTGGATTTTTATTCGATTTAGGCGCGCCATTTTTTCAATCGTGTCTAAATCCTGCTGAAGCAATATTTAGTCCTCTGTCTTTATCTCCCGTTATATGACGCAATCATCGGCAAAGTCGCACACTGTCGATTTTATCGAATCGGGCATATTATTCATGAAAAATATGAAGAGAAATGGCCTAATAATGCTATCCTGAGCCACACCAGACGTAACACTTAATGGAGAAGATAGCGTTCCTCCCACGCGCACCCTCTGAGCTCTTCCATTGAGGAGTTCTCATATCCATTTCGCAACTCTGATGTCAGTGACCGTACTCGCTAACTTGTTGAGGAGTATGTCATATGGCACAAGATCCAATGCCTTGGCAGAAGCAATTACTATTGCATCAATCCTTGATCCACTGCCGAGATTTTTTTTTGCTAGGGGCTTTACGTCGCACCGACACAGATAGGTCTTATGGCGAGGATGGGATAGGAAAGGCCTAGGAGTTGGAAGGAAGCGGCTGTGGCCTTAATTAAGGTACAGCCCCAGCATTTGCCTGGTGTGAAAATGGGAAACCACGGAAAACCATTTTCAGGGCTGCCGATAGTGGGATTCGACCCTACTACAGTATCTCCCGGATGCAAGCTCACAGCCGCGCGCCTCTACACGCACGGCCAACTCGCCCGGTGCTGCCGAGATTATCCGATATATCTTGACGTACGGAACAGAGCTGACTTTTACAGGAGAAGCCTTCCCTAAAAGCATGCTGGCCCTTAAATATCATTCCAGAAGTGTCCCATTTTAACCTCAAATAATCTATTATTAATTGCTCCATTTGTTTGCATACGACTGACGTCAGACTTACCAATCTGTTGTTATTCAAGTCGCTCTTGTCACCCCCTTTGCGAATAGGAAGTACAACGGCCGATCTTCGTATTGTTCAGTGATATATTGAACCCTTGAACATACCGTTCCATCGTTGGTCGTCTGTCTCGGCTGCTTCAGCTGAGCAATATCGTACTCTTGGATCTTGGGGTCGTTAAGAGTATTTTCTGTCACTTCATCGACCAAACGATAGGGTTCAGAGGAGAACATAACTACTTGAAATGAGGAGCAAAAATGGGTTTACTAAAATATTTATTCAATGTAAATCACGATTATTCATCAACTAGATTGGCAAGGAAATCGCTTAAAGTTTTCACAACATATTTTAACGCAGTCACAATGCTTAACGTGAGTGGTTAAGTTTTACTGAAATTATTTATTATTGTCCTTCAAAGAATTAAAATGTAGTGTAAAATTCATGGACAGCAAAACCCAGAAAACGAGAATAAATCCTGAAAATCGGGCACCATTTCTCCAAACGATAACTGAGAGTTAATCCACACGATCCGCGGAAAACCTGACCTTCAACAAGTAGAATTCCAGATTTACATTTAATTAAGGTTATCCATCAGTGTACTATTCTATCGGATATTGGAATATCCCCCGAATGGACCCTTAATCGTACCAAATCGACTATCAGTTGCTTTAGATAGATTGCGAAATATTACTTGAAAGCGTGGTGTTCATTACAAGTTAACAGCAATTATCACAATCAAAAATAAAATTCCACCATGTATCGTTACCTCGTGACACCCTTAAGTTACAGAGGGATCCCGCGATGCTGAAATACGCATCACCCCAACAGATGTTCAGAAGGAACGACCAACACTTGATCCGAGGAGATCTTACGTTCCGTCGTCCTGAAGGAACAAAACTGTGAATTGCAGGGAAACATTACTTCATTATGCATTTAGAAGAAATGCCAAACACCGAAGTTAAAGAAAATTGATAAATCACTTGAAAATGTTCTTGCTAAACCAGCTTTCATGTTATAAAATTATTACGTCATTAAGTTCGTTAAATTACAAGTCCAAAATATAACACAAATAAAAGGAAATATTTCCAATATTACTCTATATAATTACGACTACCATTAAAAATCGCTCTACCTACACTTGTCTCATTTAACGAAACTACAGGTGATCGGTAGATCAACGTCTCACATAAATAATGTGAATAACGAAAAATGAAAATGAAATATATTAACAGCTGACGAATGGAAACCGCATTCGTAGTGTAAATCGTCCATAAATCAACTATGTGTCAACATACGGCACTATCATGATATACCGGACTTCCGAACGATAAACCTTCAAGTAAAGAAAAGTAAATAAAGAAAACGAAAGTTCATCGAACTTCAACACGCGTGGCTAAGCAATAAGGATCACTCTCCATTAGCTAGGTTTCCACGAGGGACAACGCTTACATTCATGCCACTACTGATGAAACGTTATTATGGGAGCACCTTCTGGCTAGTAACAATTATGCCGAAACATGGCCTAAATAGTTCCTGCTAATGCCTTTCACATTCGTATTCACTACTGCAAACAGTAACATCGTTCAAGTCGATTCGCAAAAATGACTAACCTATGACTTGACTATTTACAGACAACGCCCTAATCCTGTCGTTACCGGGCGAGTTGGCCGTGCGCGTAGAGGCGCGCGGCTGTGAGCTTGCATCCGGGAGATAGTAGGTTCGAATCCCACTACCGGCAGCCCTGAAGATGGTTTTCCGTGGTTTCCCATTTTCACACCAGGCAAATGCTGGGGCTATACCTTAATTAAGGCCACGGCCACTTCCTTCCAACTCCTAGGCCTTCCCTATCCCATCGTCGCCATAAGACCTATCTGTGTCGGTGCGTCGTAAAGCCCTTAGCAAAAAAAAATCCTGTCGTTGAGCCAACGTTACTGTGTCTACTCATGCGTAAGTTATATAATGACCGAGCTCGATAGCAGCAGTCGCTTAAGTGCGGCCAGTATCCAGTATTCGGGAGATAGTAGGTTCGAACCCCACTGTCGGCAGCCCTGAAAATGGTTTTCCGTGGTTTCCCACTTTCACACCAGGCAAATGCTGGGGCTGTACCGTAATTAAGGCCAAGGCCGCTTCCTTCCCACTCCTAGCCCTTCCATCGTCGCCATAAGACCTATCTGCAACTAGCAAAAAAGTTATATAATGCACCCGGCATCCTAAATCTATCGTTGAGCCAACGTTATGGTATCTACACAACATTCATACTGCCAGGCGAAATCGAAACTTTTAACACAATGTCCGGATATTTAAATCTGATCCTTGTTGAAACTCTAAGACATGAAGTGAAATTCGCCACAGAAATGAACTCGAACCTGGAAATATTACTGTCTATTCCTACAAAAAGCGTGAAATCGAAATTTAAGGAACATGTCCGAATAGTTTAATCTATTCCTCAATACAATCTCAACACATGCAGTGAAGTTAGCCAAATAAAAATAAACTAAACTCTCGTTTAACATTACGTAATCTCTCTGAAAACAATAATCACTACCATTGCGATATCAACGGCATAACTCAAGTGTGAGGCTCCAACTGGCCTTTCATGTTGACATTCCAAACAGGTATCACATAAACTGTCCAGTGAAGTAATTTTCCATCAGTCTACTCAAGATAAACTATCATTCTAATAACATTCATTTTTCACACCAGCAGTGTTTCTAGTCAGCGATAATTTCGTCTCGTAAAGATACAGATTAGGATTGAATATACAATAATCAAGTATTACTTTGGCCGTGTGTCAGAATGTATTTCGTTTGTGACGTCGGCTATCACAAAATGCACTTCGCTGGTATCAAATAGAACCGTCACTTAGACTTAATTATCGTTACCTACGGTCCTACGTAGTAGTGACACCATCTATCACGGTCGGGGGAAGAGAATCAAAAGATTAATAATTATAGGATTCCTGAACTTCTCATAGGGAGACAGCAGATTCATAGAGAGCTTTTGTGAATTACTGCGTACAATGTTATATATTTTCAAGCGGCAAGGGAGGACGATAGTCTGGCGGAGATACGCTTTGTGTCTCACGGTCAATCACATCTGTGAACATCTGGTTAAAAAGGAGTTCGAATTTGTGGGCCCCTCCCCACGGTGAGTTTTCATGCCACGGAGCGCGGGATGAACTTGCAAAAAAATATATATATATATGGTTGCACTCAATCTTGTAGTTGCAAAATTTTAGCAAGGTAGAATAATGGGTTCAATATTAAAGATTCTTATTAAACATGGTAGAATCGCTTCACCCCCGAGTTTAAGTGACTCTCCGGAAATAAAATCTGGCCCAAAAGATTTACTTCTTCTGAGTTTAGAAAGACCTTTACGCAATAATAAAACTTTAATTTGGAAAACATTATTAGTTTTCGGAAAATTGTCCCTGAATAACTGTGCCGCCGGATTATAAACCTTACCGTAGTGCTTATTTAATGCTTCTGCTTTATCTAGAGCTGTGTTGATGCGACGTAATGAAAATTGTAGAAATCAAAAACAAAAAAGCAGTTGTATATCTGGTGCCTAGAACTACACAAGGTTAAAATTTGCGGATGGTACAACTCCGTAAATTATCCTGTCTTTAAAAGTATTTAATCAACAAATCTACAGATATTATATCCTGTTTCCTCCAACCCAAAATCGAAACAAAGTAAACCTAACTTACGTAACCCACACAACGTAACTTACGAACACTAACAGAACTACTCAATGTAAAAACTGATTAAGAAATACCACTAGGGCCTAATCTTGGTAACTTCTGCAATCACCAAACACACACTAACTGGATCTCTCACACTCAAAAACTAATCAGTATTATTGGGAAATTATTACTTTATCGCAACGAAAGGACAGCACTTCCAACAGGACCTTTCGTGAGCGCGTTGAACGGTGAAACCCGATTATTTATTTATTTATTTATTTATTTATTTATTTATTTATTTATTTATTTATTTATTTATTTATTTATTTATTTTCCTTAAATTTTAAATTACGATCTAGGGATGGTAGATGGTACACGGAAGTGCCTACATCCCCACATGTATGTTTACATGTACTCTACTGAATATGTATACACAATTTCAAACTTACATACTTACACTCCAAACACTGCACTCTGAGAATAATAATTATCTTGATTTATGCTATACATATTAGATTAAGACGACCCAGTCATTTATACCCTCACTCATAACCCCTGTTTACACACTCATTCATAACCACTCTCACACCGCACGCCTATACATTCGCCCACATTCAACTGTACTTGCACACATCATTCTTGAAACGCCTTTTTATACTAGTTATACACATCATATGTGGGTTCCTATTTACATATACTTATTTTTACTGCGCGGAGGAAGTCAGGAAGAGGAAGCGGATTTACTTCAAGTGGTAGAAAATTCCAGAGACGAGCAGACCGTGCGCAAAATCCATTTAAATATGAGGTTGTTCTGGCGAGGGATGAAATCAAGAGTAACTCCTTTACCCTTTTTCGTTAAATATTGGAATATGCGTTCACGGGAACGTTCCCTTCGTTTCGTTAGGAAAAGGCAGTCGAATGAAGCCAGATCTGGTGGTTCACTGGATGATGTTGGAGAGGAAACCCCCCAGAATCGGCGGATATTTCCATACGGCTTGGCATTATCATGGAGCAGAAGTATATTGTGTGCCAGGTGAATGCTGTGGCTGGGCTGGAATTCAGGCTACGGCCACTACCTTACCAGTTCTAGACTTTCCTCGACCTAGAATGGCAAAATCGTGTTTTTTTATGCTATTTGTTGGGGGCGTCGACCCTTAGTGTGACGTCAAGCCAGCAGCAAAAAATAATTTTTATACAATTATTCCCAGTATAAACTCTAGAAACTTAGTAGAAATTAACATAGCCTTATTATTGTGACCAACTGGAAGTCGAATGTACTAAAAATACTACGTAATGCCTTAACAGTAGGCTATATAGAAATATCAATCATCAGTATATAGCTGATACCTCAAATCCGAAACTATGACTCCACTAACCTACTACGCTGGCGTAGCGAGGAAGCAGGTGACACTCCCTCGTGGCGCGTCCAAGGTGGCGGATAGAGGGGTCCGAACCAGCTTGCCGGCAGACTTTAGCGAAATAAAATAGCTCTCGCGGACCAAGTACACAACCCCTTATGGATGGGGGGACGCAGACAAATAATACACCCACGGTATGCCCTGCCTGTCGTTAGAGGTGACTAAAAGGGGCGACCAAGGGATGATTGAATTAGAATCATAAGCTTACTTGTAATTAGTACCACCACGCGAAGAACACCATGGTTCGCCTTACTTGCGAGTAGTACCACTAGCCTATGTTAGGTACAAAATAGCTTTGTGATTAGTAGCAATAGAGGGTGAATCAGTATGTTTTTACAGTACCCGTGATTAGTACCACTATATGCGGAACACCACGGCCTTAAGTTGCCTATGAATAGTGCCATTATGTGAGAAGCACCACGGGTCTGGGCGTTGCCTGTGATTAGTAACACTGTATGAGCGATCCCGTGGGTCTGGGTTGCCTGTGATTAGTACCCACTATGAGAAGAACATCACGGGAATATCGGCGCCCGTGATTAGTACACGTAGGTGAGAACACCATGGGTTTGCGTTGCCTATGAGTGGCGCTATTATGTGAGAAACACCATAGGTCTGCGTTACCTGTGCGACGTACAATACTTGTGAGTAGTGCCATAATGTGTGGAAAATCTACGCTACTTTTAATTAGTACCGCAACATGAGAAACACCACGGTTCTACTTTACTAGCGATAAGTACCATTATGAGGGGCCGTTGACCTGGATTTTGGACCTCATTAGACAATAAGTATCATCGATTCAGGATTGTGCTTTGGAAGCAGTCCCTTGGTCATAATACTATTGCTTTAAGACAGTTTCTGGGAAAGTGGGGCATTGCGGGTTGGATCCACTGATTGTTTAATGTTCGTAATCATTGTTCGTCGTCGTCCTTTTGAATTCTAGTCAGTGGATTGATTTGGGAATTATTTTTAACTTTCAGTATTGTGAGTTGTATCCGCCGATTATTTTAAATTCACATTCATCCATTCATTCTTTATGGTCATTTTTTGAATTCCCGTCAGTGGATGAATTTTGGACTTTTAAATTGTCATTACATTTCATATCATTAGGGGCCGATGACCTAGATATTAGGCCCCTTTAAACAACAAGCATCATCATCATCATCATCATCATCATCATCATCAAACTATGACTACTGGGGAAATGGCACACTTTTTCCAATTTGTTTTAAGTCACACCGACACAGAGAAGTCTTTTGGTGGCGATGGGATGGAAAAGGCCTAGGAATGGGGAGGAAGCGGCCGTGGTCTTAATTAAGGTACAGCCCCAACGTTTATCTGGTAGGAAAATGGGAAACCACCGAAAACCATCTTCAGGGATGCCGACAGTGAGTTCGAACCCACTAATAATCTTCTTCCTGACCATTTTCTGGTGCTTGGGATCATGACTATATGGGAATTATGCACAGTTTTATGGCCGGATGCCCTTCCTAACGCCAGCCCTTCATGGGAAATATATTCATTTTTGTGTTTTTCTGTGGTGGTTGGTAGCACAGTATTGTATGTCGATGAAGATGTGCGAGTCTTAGGGTACAACCACACTGCGTGGAACGAAACGAAACAAAACCGTTTCAGGCTGCCTGAGGCCGCCTGCTTCAATCAGCTAGCCCTCGATATACCGGAAGCGAATGATGGCAGACCACACTGCCGAGACAAAACGTTTCGTTTGCTCCATTCTGCCTCTGTCAGGCGGAAGTTGTGTTGAGGCTACTTGTTTGCAGCAAACACAGTAAGTCAAGGTATGCCAAACTAATTGTATATTTCAAATTCTGTGCAAGTAATTGTCAATAAACAATGTTGTTTGTACACAGTCACAAACTTGCAGGAAAAAATGTGAAATATTGAAAACAGACAATTCTGTCTTTAAAATAGGATCAAGGATAAATCTTGGTTCATAAATAACGAGTGTATTTTACTGACACCTGTAAAATACATATTCTCCCTTTCAGATGTTGTTGCTATTTGCTTTATGTCGCACCGACACAGATAGGTTTTATGGTGACGATGGGATTGGAAAGGGCTAGGACTGGGAAGGAAGCGGCCGTGGCCTTAATTAAGGTACAGCCCCAGCATTTGCTTGGTGTGAAAATGGGAAACCACATAAAACCATCTTCAGGGCTGCCGGCAGTCGGGTTCGAACTCACTATCTCCCGGATGCAAGCTCACAGCTGCACGCCCCTAACCGCACGGCCAACTCGCCCGATCCTTTTAGATGGAGTGTGACGCTGAGGAGCTTGTTGTGTCCGTAGAAAAACGTCCAGTATTGATAACTTCAATTTGAGAGATCACAGCAACAGATCCCTCGTGGATAAACTGTGGGAGGAAGCTGCTGTAGAAATGAACGTCACAATCATAACTTACTTCAAAACAGGTCGAAAGTTGCAGGAGTCATCCTCGTGTAATTAAAAACTTATCTTCATAGTTCCCTAGTTCATTTGTCAAGGATACTAGCCTATTACTTTCAATTTTTCTAAAATTTAAAGGATGAATACAAAACGTTCGTGGTAGTTTTGAATTTAGAGCAACCACTGCTACACCACTGGTATGCATTCATCTACATCCTCTTCTCCAGACATCTTGACAAGACTGTCTGTGTTTGCTACAGTGTGTGCACAGAATTATTGTTTGAAACAGCCGAAACATTTTGCCTGAGGCGGTTTCAAGCTGTTTGTTTCTTGCAGTGCGGCCGTATCCTTAAAACAAACACAACCACCCAGTCCCGAGCTCGAGGAATTAACCATACGTTACTGAAATCCCAGACCAACCGGGAATTGAACCAGGGGCCTTCTGAACCGAAGATTTTACTACGTTGATCATTCAGCCAAAGAGCCAGATTTAGCAAATAATAATAATAATAATAATAATAATAATAATAATAATAATAATAATAATAATAATACAGTAATTTAGCTTTTCCCAGCGGCATCGCGACAACAGTTCCCGGGATTATAGATCATGCTCCAACTGGGTATGTTACGCAGTCCAATGCCGACCTCCGATGTGAATAGGCACTTGGAAATGACGGGTGCAGTATCTGCTGAAACATCGGAAGCTTCAAACTGAATTTTACCAAGGCCAGCTATGCAAAAATATCTCCGTGCAGACCGTGAAGGCCCTTAGGGGAATGGAAGGTAAAGGTTTCCATTAACCTAGGCCTGGGCACTAAATATGATAGATTGTTTAATCAAAGCCTGCCCATCCTGGCGCCCTGAAATTAACCGGGCACCGTATTCATTTTTGAAGTAGGCTGGAGGGAAATTCTACAGGAATAATAATAATAATAATATCCAATATTCGACCGTTGATTTCCTGTAAAGGTCTATGACTTGAAATTAAATTAGTGTCATCAGTATTTAATAAAAGAATCTTACCATATCTACATTGAACATACGCAGAATCGAGGTCGTAAATCAGGAATCAGAAATTAGAATTTATTTTGACAGAATATTTAAATTCTTAGAGACACGCCGCTTAGTGGCTAAAATGGGACCGTTGGGTGGCCTAGGAGATTGTACCTCGAGGAGAAAGTGGCGCGCGCGCGCGTGTGTGTGTGTGTGTGTGTGTGTGTGTGTGTGTGTGTGTGTGTGTGTGTGTGTGTGTGCACGTGGAAATAGGCAGTCTGATCTGATCTGATCTTATACCATCTCTGGATGGCCAGTGTTAATCCACCCGGTCTATGCAGGTTACCACCCACACCCTGGACGTAAACAATGGAGCAGTACAATTTATGATACGATTGTAGTGGTGACAAGTATTAGAGACATAATACAGATAGCGGAACGATTAAAGTTTATTGTACCTGTTGTTTCAATTATTGAATACTACACTCGAGTGAAAATACAGTGTGTTCAAACACTCCTTCCCGATCTTACGAAGGGAGTACTATATTGTTATAGACTTCATATTTTGCTACCCAAATGAAGTACATTACACATGAGTTGTTACGTCCACCTTCTCAACATAATCTCCTTGTAACTGTATGCACTTTTGACATCAATGTGTCAATCTCTCCAGAGCTTCCTGAAACCATTCTTTCCGAGTGCTGCTTACCCATACCTTGAGAGCTGTGCCCAGTTCTGTAAAATCCGCAAAACGGCGGCCACGCAGAGGTTTCTTCATGTTCCCGATCGATAATTACTTGGTGCCAAGTCGGGAGAGTATGGTGGGTGTGGCACACCTTTAGCCCATTTTCCTGGCCGCTTAGTTTGAATGGCACGACGTAAGCGCTTGTTGCAGGTATTTTGGCTAATTCCCATGGCTGCCTCCATTTCCGTAAATGTGATGTATTTGTTTCACTGAATGGTCTGTTCGACCCTGGCAATGTTGGTTGGTGTTGACACTGTCACATTCCTTCCAGAACTGGTTCCCTTGTCCACCAATGTGCACCCTGTTTTCCAACCTTCCACCCAGTTGTAAATTGTTTTCCGTGACGGCGCATGTTCTCCACAGACTGCCACCAAGCGCCGATGAATTTCTGCAGTGGTCACGCCTTCTTTCCATAGGCACCAAGTCGTATAGCGCTGTCCCTGACGGTTGCTTTCCATGTTGTCAGCTCCTACGCTGACAGTGTTGTTATGAAATGGCCATGACGAGTGCATTCGTTGGCCCCTGTGCGTGTGCTGCTACCAAACAGTGGAACAAAACACTAGTTATACGTGACCACCATCAAAAGTGAAATGTGAACCATACTCGGACGTACAAAAAAAAGTGTAAAACAATTTAGTACGACCCTAGTATTATGGCATGTAGTGAAATAATTGTGAATAACGTAAAGAACATGAAATTAGCTTCTATTGTTAAATAAATAAATAAATAAATAAATAAATGCGCACAATTTGTGCAAAAAATTAGATACACTTCAGTTCGTGCAGTAGTCTATGGTGGATTTTCCACGATTTATACATTTAATAACGCGCTAGCGTTCACAGTTTCGATCGCACAGCTCACAGACGCAAGTCGAGTTTGGTTCATGATAGGACTTTGTCTTGCACATTATGTGGTGATTGCGAACTCTCTGGCTGTGTTCGCTAAGTGTCGTAGGTCCTAGTTTGCCTCAGTTCATGTCCTCTTCATAATTCTTCAATGTCCTTTCTTGCAGTACCCACACGAGTTGGTCGGAGAAGGTAAAACGAACTTAAATGTTAAGTCCTCCAATAGGAAGGACTCTCCAGGGAGTTCTTATACCGCCTTAAGCGGGTGTATTTAGATTGTCAAAGGAGAGCTTTCAGGTATGGTGCGTTACACGTCTCGGAGATCAATGAGATTCCGATACTCTTAAAATGAGTGGTTTTTTCTGTAACATGATTAGAAGTAAGCTGGCTCAGATGTTAGGAGCTCTCGCTTTCTGAGCCCAAGGTCGCCTGTTCGATCGCGGTTCAATCAGATGGTATTTGAAGGTGCTCAAATACGCCAACCTCGTGTAGCTATATTTATCGCTACTCATGTGGGACAAAATTCCGCACCTTGGCTGCTCTGAAAACCGTAAAATTAGTTAGTGGGACAAAAAACCAAAATTATTATTACCGAGCTCGATATCTGCAGTAGCTTAAGTGTGGCCAGTGTCCAGTATTCGGGAGAGAGAGGGTTCGAACCCCACTGTCGGCAGCCCTGAAGATGGTTTTCCGTTGTTTCCCACTTTCACACCAGGCAAATGCTGGGGATGTACCCCAATTAAGGCCGCGGCCGATTCATTCCCATTCCTGGCCCTTTATCTGTCGTATCGTCGCCATAAGACCTATCTGTGTCGGTGCGACGTAAAGCAACTTGTAAAAAATTATTATTATTATTATTATTATTATTATTATTATTATTATTATTATTATTATTATTTTATTTATTGCCTAGAGGTACATTCCACCCTATGTGTTGCAGCGGCGTACCTGTGTCTTACCCAAAGGTCGTAGGTTAGATTCCTGGATAATCTACAGTAGATATTTCAATTTTGGATTGAGGGCTGAAACTCGGTTCATCTGAGGAGCTGGCTGATATGAGGGAAGCAACCCGGTCAATAAAGTCAAGCAATGCGATTAAGGAAGTCATCATGCGGACCACGTGACACCCCATGTCTGCAGGTCATTTGACTGGGCAGCGGTCGTCTTGGCATATCAAGGCCGTTAATTGGCTGTATATACCTCAGAGTTTGATTTTGATTAGAGATGATTTCGTATAATGCATAGAGCTTGCATTTTTACACGTTTGCATGAATTAAGAAATTTTATAAGTTACTGAATACGTGCATGGCTTC